>NC_136918.1:128060314-128660314 GCF_949752795.1 Hyperoodon ampullatus
AATTAAGTTACACTGAAGTAATTAAAGTAGGTCCTAATCCAATATAATTGGTAACCTTATAAAAAGGGGAAATTTGGACAGAGAGGCATGCATGCAGGGAGAATGCCATGTGAAGTTTGCACTTATGCTTCCACAAGCCAAGCAACTACCAGAAGGTAAGAGAGAGGCCTGAATCAGATCCCTTTTTTTGCCTTCAGAAGGAACAGGGACCAGCTGACATCTTAATCTTAGACTTATAGCCTCCAGAATGGTGAGTCAATCAATTTTTCATGTTTAAGTCACTCAGTTTGTGATTCTTCATGATGGCAGCCCTAGGAAACTGATATACCTTGTAGCCATCACTCCAAATAAGATAGAGAATATTATCATCACCCGTGAAAGTTCCTGGTGTCTTCCTGCAGTCAGTCTCCACCCTTCCTCCCAACTCCAGACAGAACACTGATCTGATTTCTATCACTATAGATTTATAAGACTTTTCCTAAACTTCATATAAATAGGATCATGCAGCATGTTCTCTTTGTGTCTAGTTTCTTTCACTCAACATACTATTTTTGATATTTACCCACTTTTTTTTGCCTGTGTCATTCATTTTTATTGTCAAGCTGTGCCTCTACTCTCCTTTCCCCAAGTTGTTGTGACTCAACTGACCATAAATCCATGAGGTCTATTTCTGGACTTTTGATTCTGCTCCTCAACTGTTTTGGAACAGTATTTTATATGCTCTGCTACTCCAAGAGTAGTATGAGAATAAATACTTAGTATGTTATCCAAATAAATTATGACTGAAACCCAACTCCAATCCTAAAAGACCCAAAATGGTTTGACCCAGTAAGTCAGTCAAACATGAAAAATTAATATTACCAACATATCTCTTTGCAGGATATAACAAAAGATGCCATCAAAAGGCCTATTCACTGGTACCATTTTGCCTACCTATCATTTTGTTTGAGATCCAAATACTCAAAAATATTGACATACATCTCAGTTCTGGGGTGCTCCTTCCTTTTGTTTCATCTTTCTCCATTCCTGTGCTCTATCAAATTTTTTCTGCACAATAAGCCCATGCTGTGCCTGGGTGCTGAAAGTGATTCATTGAACATGTATATCATGAAGCTTACCCTTATTTTTTGTCCCCTTCCAGTCAGATGATAATGACTTTTATCTCCAAAATGTCTATAAAAATTCCTTAACGTTGAGGTGGCACTAGACCTTGGTATTATATTTTGATTTTACATTTCCAACAAACTATGCCCCATTATAACCATGTCATTCTTTAACCTTTTCCCCATACACCTGTACACCTGTGGCTTTTTCATTTGGAATGTCCTTTTCCTTGCTATTTACAGGACCTTAGATGGATTTTTGTTTCTTCTCCAAAGCATTCCTTAATAGTCACAGTTAACAGTGACCATTCACTCGGTCTACTGCATCAAACACAGAAGAATACACGATGGACACTCTGTAAATATTTGTTGAAAGAATAAAAGAAATCTGCAACCACATCAGTATGTTAAAATTTAGATTTGTAATGTTCTTCTCCTCAGGTCTAAGTTCTATGGGAAAAACAGTGATTTCCTGAAAAGAAGGACCTTTTAAATGAAAGGCTAATTTCAAAAGATATGATTATTCTAAAATGATTTTTTATGAGCCTTCATTTAAAAGAAAATCACATAGTGGTGATAATTTATAAATAGTCCACTCTGATGGGAGAGAAGAATACATGGTGAAAAAGTGTTAAGACAGGTTTACTAGATGCTTGATCTGGGGTCAGGCTCTGGAGACTTGATGTCAGACTATAAGCAATAGGGAACCATTAGAGGTCTTTAAACAGAGAAGCTTGATGACAGTTAGAGGATGGACTGGAGATTAAAGGGCAGAAAGAAGGAACCAGTTAAAAGAGCATTATAAGATCTCTGATCACGAGGATATGGAATAGAGAAATGACAATAAAAGGGGGAGGAACTAGAATAGAAATATATTAAAAAAATAGGTTTAGTGACCAGTTGGATGTGGAAGATACAGGAGAGGAGGGATTCCAGGATACCTTAGTCCCTTCAGACTGCTATAACAAAATACCATCGACTGAGTGGCTTATAAATAAGAGAAATTAATTTCTTATGGTTCTGGAGGCTGGAAGTCCAAGATCAAGGTGCTATCATATTCAGTGTCTGTTAAGTGCCTGATTCCTTAACAGACACCTTCTCACTGTGTCCTCACATGGCAGAAAGGGCAAGGGATCTTTCCATGGCTTTTTTTATAAGGGCACTACTCCCATACATGAGGGTTATAACCTCATGACCTAATCACCTCCTATATGCCCCACCTTCAAATACCATTACATTGGGGATTAGGTTCCAACATGTGAATGTTGGCAGAGACATAAATATTCAGTTCATAGCACAAGGCAACTTCGAATTCTAAATTAAATTATTGCTAATATTTCCAACTCTCCAATTTCTCTCTATTTCACTTTCCCCTGTCCCCTTTCCTTTTCTTAGAGGGTAAAGGAAATTAAAAAGCCAGACCAGTTGCTTCAGAAACTGTCTCCATCAGATGGAGACTCTTACAAACAATAGACATTGTCATTGTATTATGTAGACTTTTTAAAACAAAATTTATTTTAACAATGTTTCTGTGTATAATCAAGTGACTTTAAATTCTATACATGAGAACAAGAAGACTTACTTGGCTGAAAATCAGGAAAGTGACACCATTTTGGAGGGAGAACAAAGTAAGAGGTATGAGGGAAGGACAGGAAGGAAAACATAGAGGAAGGGCTGTTGGTAATGTCTTAGTGCTATTGAACTGATGCTCATCCCCTGTTGATGATGAGTAAGCACACGTTATCTAACAAATCTTCTTAATAAATAGCATTTCTTTTTTTTAACTTTTAAATTTTATTTTATGTTTTTTATAGAGCAGGTTCTTAGTAGTTATCTATTTTATACATATTAGTATATATATGTCAATCCCAGTCTCCCAATTCATCCCACAATAAATAGCATTTCTGATAAACCTGATGTTCCAAATTCCTTTTGGCTTCTCTGTACTTTATCTTATTTGAAGACAATTAGAAAGTTGTCCAGTCAAAAAGTAGAATATACCCTGTCTGTTCAGGTAGAGAAATAAGAAAAGAAATAAGGAAGAAAGGAAATAAAGTAGAAATTTTAAAGTGCCTCTCCTATTATCTCTATATGGTCATAATTGTAGTGTACATTTATAGTATCTTACCCTCTTCACATTCCACTTTGAAAGCAGCATCATCCCCCTCATTTTACAGATAAAGCAGTTGAGTTCCTGAACATTTAGGTAATGAATGTCTAAGATTTTATAATTTATGAGTGGCATATTCTTATCTTGACCTTTGTTTTCTTAACTATTGATTCAGGGTTTCTTATTCCAATGTAGATTTTTTTGGTTGGGGTGCAGGGGTGATGGGTGGGTAGATAATTGGAGGATTAGTAGAGAAACACACTGTCTCTTTCTAAGCCAGTTGCCTCTCCTGTACTCCATCTCACACACCCAAAATCCAATGGCAGTGGTGAGTGCTATTGAGCAAAGTGAGTTTGGCCAATTTCATCACTCTCAAATTCTGTATAAGTTTTCAGTAGGTGCAGGTCATTGTAATCACTTTTTTCCTCCATGGTCCCTGACTATACAAGTCTTGGATGTGTATTAGTTGACTACTTAAGTATCTGGTTGGTTACGTGTTTTCACACACTGATTCTTCTGGCATTTGGAAATCAATGATTACAGTGAAGAAAAGCTGGAACAAGAACTTAACAAGGTGTGCCTTTTGTCAAGAGTTTTAACAATGAAGTCATAATGGGCAAGCCAACCCACTGATTCCCATCTCCATGGTTTCCCACCTGTTGCATTCATGAGTCACCTCTATGACACCCCTTTTGGTCTCAGTCTGGCTTTGTCTTGTCTAGACAGAACTATGCTTTGCCCTGACTCAGCTGCTGCTGCTCTGACTTGGTTAGTTCCCTTTGTCTCTTCCTTCTGCTCTGCTGCCCTTTTCCAGAGTTGCTGCCAACTTGCCTCTCCAGCAATTTCCAGCTCCAGCGGCTCTTGGCCTCCTGCCTCATGATCACTCACTTCCCTGTTGCTACTTAATTTGCCTCTGTGTCTGTTTTCTGTTCTACCCCAGATTTCCCAAGCTGTATGACATTCCCTACCTGCAGGTAGTACGCACAGGTCTTCTGCACTATTTAACATCAGATTTGTCCCTTTTCTGAGGCACTTGAATCCCATCCTCTGAAACTACTCTTGGGGAAAGGGCCAGTGAACAATACTTACTATCATGCTTTTCCTCTCCTTCCCACATCTGCCTGGGTCTTTTGTGGGGGCCATGTCTCAGCTTAGAGTGAGGATCTTACTTTCCTAAAGGTTAGAAGATGGCCACCACCTTAACCGTAGGGTGGGAGTGGTGGGGGTAGGGGTCTTAATTTCTCACTCAGCTTGTCATCATTATTCCTGGGTCTTGCCACTAAGGACTGAAGAGCTCCCGCAGGAAGAGTGAATTAGATTCAGACAATACTCCTGGTTGGATTATTGACTGACAGCTGACAGCAGATCTGATTCCTCCCCAGTATCCTCTGAAGACATCATTTAAAGCTGAAGATCCTGATTTCTTTCTGAGGAACACTCTTCTGTGTTGAAATAATATAATTCATGTATATTAAAAAGATTGCATGAAATTCTAGTTGGCCATCAATTATTTGAAGAGACTGAGATGGGTTAGCCTGCTCATTCTCCTACAGACTTCACCCTTTCTGTAGCTGTGCTCCAGCGATGCTGAGACAGAGTTGGTACCAGTGTGGGCAAGGAGCAGAGCCTCAAGCATTAGCATCACCTGTCCCTTCAACAGTAAATTCAATCTGAAGGAGTCGAATATGAGAAATTCGACTCATTTAGAATAACAGGGTCATATCCCATTGTGGGTGAGCTTGGCCATAATTTGGACTGGAACCCCCATGCCTCATACTGGAACCTCCAACAATGCAAGCTAATGGGAGAACAGGGAAGCTAGGATTGAGAGGAACCAAGGATGGTTGCAAAGATGGCCGTTGGTGCAAATTATGGTGCTCATAGGGATATGGCCATCTAGCTAGATTTGGGCTGGCCTAGATTCTCTTTCAGGAGTGTTTGGGTGGTTTGGGATAGTGAGAGGGCAGCCCAGTCTGGGAGTTTTTGAGTAGAAATGAAAGCAGTAGAAGTGAGATTCACATCTATTACTACCAAGTGGAAAGTTGAATTGGTTCATATTTCAAGGTTCAGACGTTCATCAAGGAATACAAATAGCAGGTACAGCTCCCACATGGGAGTGGGAGAAGGGCATAGCAAGTTGTCAAGGCCATACATGAGAGGTCAGACTGTTATAGCAGGATTTCCCACCAATACAGGAGCAAGTTCTCAGTTGGCAAGCAGCTGGCCAAGGTTCTCCCAGGCTCATTAAATGACAGCTGAGAAATAGAACCAAGACAATTCCAGATTATACTTCCTTATAGAAGGTATTTCTTGATTGAGATTGAATCAGTAACTGGTTGGGACTGAATCTGACAATTGAAGGAGCTAATCTCTTTAGGAGAAGGGAGCTGTGGAGGTGGTGGAAGGGAGTGACCAGTATAGTGTTGTGGTGACGTAGGGTGATGAGCCTTCCTGGCTTGCTGGTGACCAAGGGGATTCCTGGGACACAGGCCTCTGAATTGTAAAAATTGTTTTAACTGCTAGTCACCCTATGAAGAAATGTATTTGATAGTCTTGGTCAAATGCCTCCTCAAGTGTTGCTTAGGGTTAAATATGAAAAAAAAATCCTTACACAAAATGTTTAATGTGATAATTTTATGAAATGTGATTTTTAAGTAATTTTGGTAAGAAACTAATATTCACTTTGACATATTTCATAATAGAATCTTAGAATTTCAAAATTGAGATGGAAATTAGATGTCATTTAGCCTCTCATTGTGTGAGTGATAAAACTGAGAGCAAGGGAGGTTAGAATAACTCAAGTCTGTATAGTTCCTTAAGAGTATACATTTTTTTTTGAGTCCAAATTCTTTGCTTGGCCTCATCAATTTTTTTCTGCATCACCTAAAGATTCTTCCTTTTTCCTCTTGTCAAGAGCCTTTAAGAAAGATATGAAGAGTTCTCATTAAAAGGAAAATAACACTTTTCTCCTCTTTTTTTATGTCTGTATAAGATGATGGATGTTAACTAAATTACTTGTGTAAATCATTTCACAATATATGAAGGTCAGATCATTATGCTGTATACTTTAAACTTACACAGTGCTGAATGTCAATTATATCACAATAAAACTGGACCAAAAAAAAAAAAAAAGAGCCTGAGGGGACCTTCAAGATGGCGGAGGAGTAAAACCTGGAGATCACCTTCCGCCCCACAAATACATCAAAAATACATCTACATGTGGAACAACTCCTACAGAACACCTACTGAATGCTGGCAAAAGACCTCAGACTTCCCCAAAGGTAAGAAACTCCCCACGTACTTGGGTAAGACAAAAGAAAAAAGAAAAAAACAGAGACAAAAGAATAGGGACAGGACCTGCACCTTGGGGAGGGAGCTGTGAAGGAGGAAAAGTTTCCACACACTAGAAGCCCCTTCACTGTCGGAAACGGAGGGTGGGAGGAGGGAAGCTTCGGAGCCACGGAGGAGAGCGCAGCAACAGGGGTGCGGAGGGCAAAGTGGAGAGATTCCCGCACAGAGGATCAGTGCTGACCAATACTCACCAGCCCGAGAGGCTTGTCTGCTCACCCGATGGGATGGGTGGGGGCCTTGCATCCCTGCAGTAGGAAAAGAAATCAAGTCCTGCACAGCCACCAAAGCTTCAACCCCATAAACTGTTACGAGAGAATTCCATACCTGCAGATTGAGTGAAAATGACAAATAACTCTTCAAGCTTCAAAGTTTAGAGGACAGGTCGATTCCAACTGGAGGGTCAACCTGTCATTTCTCATTCGATATATTGTCAGGCATCGTGTCGAACATGCCCAGAGTAGCTCCGGGGAGGGGGGGGGGTTGTCTGCTACTGAGAGTCACAACCAGAAGTATGTTTTCTGAACAAGTTCATGGATAAGATGTGTTCATACTTTAAAGGTGCTTCAGGTGAGTTTGGGAGAAAAAAAAGTCCAGATTCTTCATTCCTTAAAATGTACACTAGAAGACTAGCCTTGAAGTATCTCCTTGGTATTTCACCTGGACCTGTTCAAGGTTGGATTGAGAATAAATTCTATCTGGGTTAAAGTTGAAAATATAAATTTATATTTTTGCTCTCAAACCTATAAAATTACCAAATGACAGGTTAAATAAATATCATCACCAACAATTTTGTTTTTGTTTACATGATATCATTGATTTAATTTGGGTTGAATTGGCTAATTTATTTGCCCAAGCAATGCCTTGATTACTTTGGAATTTAAAAGACACTATTTTTGTAACAAAACAAAACAAAATAAAACCAAAAAATCACTTGTTCCCAGGAAAACTATGGAATTTTAGAGCAGTGAAGAAAGAAAACGTTTGTTACCAGGGGTCTAGAAACTACATATGTGAGACTAAAAATGTATTCTTCCATAATAACCTCAGTTACAGGAAGGGAAACTAATGTTTCAAAACTGAATGGTTCATCCTCAGAATTCTAGGGAATATTTTTCTGAACTACCCTAGAAGCTAACTTTAGTATTTAAAATCTCTAGGTAGTTCTAAAATGTCCCTTGATGATGAGCAGAATCTCTCATAGGGAGTTTTCTTTTTTTTTAAATTTGGTTAATGTCACCTTTATCATGCTTTTACACAAGCACCAAATTCAATGTTATATAAGTAGTAATAACCAGAGTTTCAGGCTTCAGTAAATATAAGGCCTAATAAATACGAACTAAGTGAGGTTCATTGCTTTTGCTACTTAATAAGTGTTTAGCTTAAAACAGTCACCTTTTTCTTTCCTGATATAAGACCTTGCATGTATTTGTTGATGACAATTAAAAGTTAGCTTCATGAGAAGATCAAATTTAGACGGTTAATAAGCCCACACTGGGAACAGGGAGATTGCTTTCTCAGACGAAGTAAGAGTTTTTCTTATAATATATTGTTTTTAATAAAGAATCATCCCCTACATTAACTATTCCAATATTCATTACAAAGGAAAACATAATAAAACTTATCTTGTCAGATTAAGAAGCTCCTGAATGAACCTTTGGAAGACAAAATGGGGCTTCTGAATACAGATTATATTATGTAGGGCAATGCCAGCAGGCAACCTTAATTATGCTTTCTCCTAGCATGTGATAGTATTTCCCATGAATTATTGTGAGCAAACACTTGGGACTGCAACCAATAGTGTAATTTTTAAGGTAGTCATATGGTGTGGTAGTTCTTTTGCTTTGCTGTTATGCTTAATGCCTAGTTTAATCATAGTTTTATCATTTTCCTTAGTTTGATCCAACTCATATTTGATTTTGTAATCTTATCAAGAATAAATTCCTAGCTAATCAGTAAAGCACAGAAAGAAAGTAGGGGAAACACAGCTTATGGTTTGGCCTGTGCAAATGAGAAGCACCCTCTTCGTGTAGACAGACAGAGGTTTGGAACTTGTATATATTTTCTTGTGTTTCTCTGTGTGAGGTAGGCAAGCCAGATCCATCTCCTAGCCTCAGGTTTCCCGTGTATAAAAATGGAAAAATTGTAGTTAGGAAGAAGATTATCTAAAGTAATATAAAATATTATAACAATGTTTTATGCATAAAAATATTCCTGAAAGTATTCATTGTAAATCTAGATTATGTGAATAGAAAACTGATTATTTGAAATTTCATTGATTAACCTTCCTATAAAACAGATTTTCATATCTCATGCTTATTTAAAACATAGCAGAGACCAACAATAAAGCAAGCCACTGTGTTTATAATAGAAGTAATGAAAGTATACAGAGTTTCCATATTTTAGGATATGAAAATCTGTTTTGTAGTCAAAGTTTGATATGACACTAGAAGCAGGTGGGGCTATTTTGAGAAGAAGTCTACCAAAATCAAGGAATTCTTCCTCTGAAATGATCGCACAGAATTTATCTGGATTCACCTGATTGTGCTTCTAGACCAAGGCTTCTAATAAAATATCACAGAAAAGTAAAATGCCTTTGTCAGTTAGCTTAGTAGTCTGATGTGTGAGACACACCTTTCCACTACTTTTGATATATAATCAATGTGAAGTCACCAGAAATATCTTCTAACCAAGTTTCATTCCAACATTTCTGACATTTACTGTTTAAAATATGACCAAAATAATATGATGATTGCTTTCCGAACTACAAATGCCATCTCCTCTATAAAAAGCCCCCTTTATGGGCAGATAATCTGTGACAAGCTTGATTTTTTTAGGTAATTTCTCAACCTGACAACCTTGCCATATCTAATCTATTTTTTCCCCCAATGTATAGGATTGGAATCAATCTGAATAATTAGATCTTCTCACATCAAATAAGATGTTCTAACTCTTTTTTTTTTTAAATAAATGTATTTATTTATTTATTTTTGGCTGCACTGGGTCTTTGTTGCTTTCTGCGGGCTTTCTCTAGTTGTGGTAAGCGGGCTACTCTTCGTTGTGTTGCACAGGCTTCTCATTGTGGTGGCTTCTTTTGTTGCGGAGCACGGGCCCTAGGCGCATGGGCTTCAGTAGTTGTGGCATTCAGGCTCAGTAGTTGTGGCTCATGGGCTCTAGAGCGCAGGCTCAGCAGTTGCAGCGCACGGGCTTAGTTGTTCCACGGCATGTGGGATCTTCCCGGACCAGGGCTCGAACCTGTGTCCCCTGAATTGGCAGGCGGATTCTTAACCACTGTGCCACCAGGGAAGTCCCAGAGTTTCTAACTTTAATGAAGGATAATTTCATTTATTTAAATTTTAATTTTATTTAATTCTTAAATAAGCAGTATATTCACATGGTTCAAAATTGTAAAGGCATAAGAGAATAATCATTGAAAATTCTCTCTTCACCCTTGTCCTTCAGCCACCCAGTTGCATTTTCTGGAAACAACGACACTAATTCTTTGGGTATTCTTCCAGAGAGATTCTATGCTGAATATACAAGAATATACATCTATAGATATAAATATACTATATGCTGGGAACCCTCTAATGAGCTGTGTAGAATGTGACTCAGAGTTGCCCGATTTCCCTGTGGTGTTAACACCCTCCTACTTCTACATGGTGCACGCATCAGAATCGCTAAGTGGGTTTCTTGGAGGTGTCCCAGGCAGTACCAGCAGAGAAGCCCTAGGGCAGAAAGTGATAAGTGGGTGGCACACCTGAGGAGAGGGGCTGGGAGGCTACCTGAAGTCGTCCCTGAGCAACAGTTTGCAGTAAAACAGTTGAGCCAAGAGGACAAGGGAAAAGGCACTAAAGATATCCAACACACAGACCATTTATGTATGAGTATGCACAGCCCGTCACACTTAAAGGGAGGTCAGGAAACAGGTGATACTGAGATTCTAGCATGGATTCCATTTTAATATATTCCTGTAATTCTAGAAAGAGACTCATCTGGAGAATTTTCACTCCATGGATTGATTGTCCTACTAGGCTTTCCTCGTAGGCTTGTGTGTGTGTGTGTGTGTGTGTGTGTGTGGCAAAATATACACAACATAAAATTTAACATTTTTTAAAAAAATTGAAGACACACACGCATACACACATATAATCACACATCATTAGTGAATAATTGGTGCAGATCTGTTTTAGAAATTCAGAAGATCTATTTCTGTGGACCAGTAAACAGTGGTAGTAACACAACAGATCCCAGGAATGAGATTTCCTGAGAAAGAAGAAAAAAAGAAACATAAGTTCTTGTTATTTCTTTTTTGTTAAATAGAAATATAGTTGATTTACAATGTTGTGTTAGTTTCAGGTGTACAGCAAAGTGATTCAGTTACACATACATATGTATCTATTTTTTTTCAGATTCTTTTCCCTTATAGGCTATTAAAAAATACTGAGTATAGTTCCCTGTGCTATACAGTAGGTCCTTGTTGTTTATCTATTATATACATAGTAGTGTGAATATGTTTATCCCAAACTCCTAATTTATAACCTCCCTTTCCCCTTTGGTAACCATAAATCTGTTTTCTACATTTTATGTTTAACATATTAACCGTTTTTAAGTGTACAATCCAATAGCATTAAGTACATTCACATTGTTGTGCAACCTCATAAGCTTTTGTAGAAGAAATGCATGGTAGAAATTTTCAAATGTTTGCTTATGTTGAAAGTTGCCGTTTCATGCCTGATTTTTCACTTAGAACCCTGCTGTATCAATAGATTTTGAAGTCTTTCTGTGAATTTCCCTTCTGCAGGTCCATAGAATGAAAATCACTAAAAGATGGCGTCATGTCTGGATTTCTAGAGCTCCAGAAATGGCTGAAAATTTCCAGGAGCAAAAATAATTTGAAATGGCCGTTATTTTACTCATTGTTTTGAGAAGTGCCAAATTTTGAAGTATCAAATTAACCCATTCAAAGAATATTATTAGAAAACTTCATTATAACTTTTATATTCAATGCTTAAGGCAGTGTTTCTCGACTTTGGCACTATTAACATTTTGTGTCAGATAACTGTTTATTGTGGGGCTATAGGATGGTTAGCAGTGTTCCTGGCCTCTACCTGCTAAATGCTGGTAGCCCTCTCCCCCAGTTGTGACAACCAAAAATGTCCCCAGGAATCGCCAAATGTCCTGGTGGGTGGGGGATGGCAAAAATGTCCACATTTTAGAACCACTGGCTTAAGGGAGTACATGTAGGGAAATCCTGATTTAGGGCATCATTTCTAGAGCTAGTCTCAATGCCAGTTGCATGAATCAAAGATACAGAGGACTGCAGTATGGGTAAAATATGGAAATAATTTATACCAGTTGCTAAATAGGTGCTTTTCTGAGTCCTCCAAATTTTCCCACCCTGCACTTTCTCCTCCACAGGACACATTTCCCACCTCCCCACTATGCAGAAACTCAAGGATTAAAACTGGCATAATCAGAGGACTCCAGGATCAGCCTTATCTATTTTTAAATTGTATTATCTATGATTATTAATTTTATTATTTATATTTATTTTATTGGCACCCTTTTCATATAACTTAGACGAAACTAGGCTGATCACAACTCTCTATTCACAGTTGAGTCCTTGAACAGAAAGTCAGTTTACTCTCTTTATTTTGTTGTCTTGACAGACAAATACTATATATTTCCCTGTTCTACACATCATTCCTCCTCAAAAATGATTGATCTCTCTTTATCACTGAACGCATGTTAAACCATATTCTGGCTGAAGTTTCATTTTAAGATGGGCTTGAATACCCAGAGAGAAATTGCTACACAAACTTACAATGTGAAAATCGCTCCAGCTGAGAAGATAACAAAAGCTTTGTCAACTTGCTCATAATAGAGTCAATGACAGTGCTTGGAATTCATCTTCATGATACCATCAATAAGTCATTTATTGACAAGCCGCTCATGCTGCTCCACAGATTTAGAGACACTGACAAACGTATTTATTCAGTAGTTACCATGGATCTCAGCCTACACTCTTATTTGCAGGATTATTGAGCATTTAAATATTGTCTTGTGTTTTCCTTGGCTTTCAGAGAATTCTGTTTTGTTTGAATCTGAAAAAATCCACTTCTGCTTCTGCCTTACATTAAGAATAATTGACCAATTTTCTGAAACTCCATATATTAAAACTCCTTAAAATATGTGAAAACAAATTTTTATATTAATTTGTATCTAGTTAGAATTTTAAGTTACTATTGTTTCTTGATTATAAAAATCAGTGGGCTATTCATCCTGAAAGTAAAAAAAAAGAAAAGAAAAGAAAGAAAAATATAGTACTACCCTTTCATCTAACAATCCAAAGATAACAATTTTTCATCTTTTTGTATATATTTTATATATATTCTTCTGGACTTTATGCACATATAGTATTTTTGTTAAAATCAAAATGGCAGCACACTCTAAATCTTCCTTTTTCTGCCTAATACAATGTAGACATAAAATAGTTTTACATGATTCACTTGTGGTCGTTGTAGAGTATTTCCTGTGTGAATGATCATTATGCATTTAGCCTTCTTGATTCATAATTATATTGATATTATTTTATGTTTATTGTCAACATTGCTATTATGATTCTCATGTATACATCCTTTGTGTATTTGTCCAATTATTTCTTTTAGATCATTGCCTCAGAGTGAAAACATGAAATCAAAAGATATGATGTGGATAGACCTAGAGAGTGTCATACAGAGTGAAGTCAGAAAGAGTAAAACAAATATCATATATTAACACTTATATGTGGTATCTAGAAAAATGGCATAGATGATCTTATTTGCAAAGCAGAAATAGAGACACAGATGTAGAGAACAAATGTATGTATACCAAGGGGGAAAGGGGTGGGGTGGGAGGAATTGGGAGATTGGGATTGACATATACACGATTGATACTATGTATAAAATAGACAACTAATGAGAACATACTGTATAGCACAGGGAAGTCTACTTGATGCACTGTGGTGACCTAAATGAGAAGGAAATCCAAAAAAGAGAGGATATATGTATATGAATAGATGATTCATTTTGCTGTACAGTAGAAACACAAATTGTAAAGCAACTATACTCCAATAAAAATTAATTAGAAAAAAAAGATATGCACCTTTGGCATTTTGGTGTATGTTGCCAAAGTGCTCTCCAGAATTTGCCAAACTGCTGTCCAGTTTACATTCTCATAGGGTATGAGTGTACCTGTACCCCACATCTTTACTAGACACATATCTTTGAAAATAGTTTTTTTCAATGCATTTTGAAGACCACCAAAATTTTAAAGTATTTAAACAGTTTAGTTTGACTGTGGAAGTTTGTGATTGTGCCTACTTAAGCAATGACCATAAAATTCAACATCTTCCCAGGTGAAATCAGTTCAACCCATAGTAGAAAGTAGTCAGGGAGTCCAGAGAGAGAGATGAGAGTGAATTATATGTCTGGTTGTTGAGAAATATGATCAGTTTACCATATGAGACTAGTGTCAACTTTTTCACTTACCTGACTTTGGCTTAAGCTTCTCCCTTAGAAATTCTGATAAAAAGCAGTGATGGTATTTAAGGTACTGCATTATTTTTATCACATTCAGTGACAGAGAAAAAACCTTAGCCTCATTTTATAGTGCTTCTTCTGATGGAGTTATTTTTGAATTCTTTTTCTCCACATGCTTCTTAGATGCCAGAGCTCAAGTGAAACACAGTTTGGTTCTGGGTTTGATGTGAGATGGTTTCCAGAAACCAGGCCCACAGCTCTCATTTAAAATGACTCCGGCTGCGCATAGAACGTTCTCCTCTGGTGGAGTCACAACCAGCCTAGGGTTGAATCTGGGATGTGGCCCAAGTGACAGCTAATGACACACTGGACTTTAATTTTTGTGCCTTAGGCAGCTCCATCCCCTGTGGGAGAGTCTATCTCTTGTGACTGTCTCTCCTTCTACCCCCTTCCCTGATTCTCCTACAAAGCCCAGAGGACAAAGCCAATTTGCTCGCAGAACTTGCCTTATGAGTGGACTCCCTGTAACTTTTTTTTGGGGGGGGGGTGAGTAATGGGGAAAGAAATGAAAACTCATTAAACACCTACGATATTCTAGCACCATATGGAACTTGTTCTTTCACCCTCAGAAAAACACCGTGAGATAGTGGATCGGTCAGTATTCTCCAGAAAACAGAACCATAGGTTGTATGTCTGTGTGTATATAGATACAATTTATATATTTTAGAGCTTTCTAAACTCCTCACCCTCTTCCCCTCTTTCCAAATTAGAATATTCTATTTTTGATCAACTCCATCTTAAGAGATTGAGTGCTTTGGTAATTTCAATATTCAGTTCAGTTAATTTTTATTCTGTATGTTCCAAAGAGCTTGTGCATTCCTTCATGCCACTCAGAACTAGAAAATGGGAAATTAAAAAAGTCAGAAATAAAATAGCATTACTTCCTTAGAATATAATCATTCAACCCTTAAATTGTCATGTTTTGGCTCTGAGTTGGGAGGTGGCATCATTATTTCAGAAAAAAGAAGTTTGATGGCAGAGATAGCCGTTTTCTTTAAAATGTCCACATTTATCTTCTCTCGTTTGATTTATCTTATAAGAATAGCTTTGAGAGAAAGCTGGAAAATGTCATGAATTATTGACTCAAGGAAAATGTTAATCTTATAATGAAAAACACGGTAGCTATTTCCAAATTTGAGGTCCTCCTTTGAATGTTTTATGTAGGTAAGGGATTAAAATCTGGTAATTGACATGGGAAACATTTGCTTGGTTTGTAAATTTTATTTTGTAATGGACTAATTGGGGGATGAAAAATGATTTATATTCATAAATATATGATGGATTCTCTGGATTTAGACATCACCTGCATATCCATTTGCTATTATCCATGCTTAAATGAGCATCACACACACACACACATCAAATTACTCATCATAGGAAATGTAGACTATTAAATATTCATAGCAATAAACTAAATTTTCTACTTTCAAAAGTATACACACTTCTTAAATTCATTTTAGAGGGGAAGTACAGTAAAATAATATTTCCCATTCTTCATATCTGCCCAAAGCATGCATAAAAGATATTAAATACACTTCATAAATTACAGTACCTTTAGGAAGTAAAAGGCCCTATGTTACATGTCAGTTCTGTCAAAAAAAAAAAAAGTGGTAAAACTGTCCATAAGAACATTTACAAAAACCAAGGACTTACCAGTCCTCATACTTCTAATTATCTGACACAACCCTTCTTGTACATACCCAGCGGCCAAAAAAGAATGAAATTGACTGTGTATTTTTGTGTACTATAGAGATAATAAACATCAGGAAGTATAGGTAGAACCACGCGAAGAACCAGATTTTCCAGTCCAGGAAACTACAAACAGGGCCACAGAACATTTCAGAGGGAAGACCTACAGGCTTTTTAAAATGAAAATGAACTTTTCACACCTCATCTTGCGCTGGGAAGTTTTATTTCTGGATGTGCCTCTGATGGATAGGCTAAGAAGGGCTGGATAGAGCTTGATCAGTATTCTCCAGGCATTAGGGGACATTTTGGGGTTGAAGACATTTCAGGGAACCATAACTCTCCACTTTGAAGTACTCCTAATTTTATTCCAGTACCACCTGTCTGTAAGCTACTCCCAACTGCTACTCAACAACCCCGCCCCCTCAAGATCCACGGCAGTGACCCAATTCCCAAAATTTTCTTTATCTTCTACAGTCTACAAATATCCATTAAGGATGTGCTAAAGGAAGGGCTGTCCTGATAAAGAAAACCATGCTATGAAGAGACAGATAACCATGGCCTAATTCCAAACGGTCTCAGGCTGTGTATTTGCATATTTGCCTTAACCCATATATATCTTTATTTCACAGCTCTTCCTCACACTTTCCCGTTAAACACCCCTGGGAGGATACAAATGCAGTCATGCAGATGAAAGCACTTTGAAATCTGAAGAGCAATATACAAGTGTTAAATATTACAGCGACCGTATATCATACCATTTTGCCATTTGAATTAAACACTCACATTCTAGTAACATTATATGCCTCAGAGTCTTCCAGTGACTTCCCATTTCACGCAGAATGAAATCCAGAATCTTTACCATGGCTGACAAGGCTTTCCCCTATCTGTTCTGGTACTCATGTGACCTCATCTCCCTTTTGTTCCCACAATGGCCTCCTGTCTCTGCCCCAAATGGGTTGAGTGTTCTCCCATCCCAGACTCTTAGTTTTTGCTGTTCCCTTTTCCTGGTACACGCTTGCCCTAGATATTTGCAAGCCTCAGTCCCTCACTACTTTATGTTTTCTACTTAAATGGCATTGAATCAAGAGTCCCCTGATCTTCCTACCAGAAAAAAAACCTTTTGCTACCCAACTCTGTCCTCTCTTCTTTGACCTTGCTTATTTTCTTCAGAGCTTTTCCACAGTTGACACACTATTTACTTATTTATTTATGTATTTATTTATTCTGTCCTTCTCCCCCATTAGAATGAAGCTCCAGGGAGTTTTTGTTCCCTGCTAAATCCCCAGCACCTAGAGTTGTGACTGTCACATAGTAGGTGTGCAGTCAAAGTCTGTTGAACGAATGAAGGCCTATCAGTAAAGGTAGGCCCAGATAGCAGTACTTGTCTCTTCCTTGTTTACTGAATTGTTGATTTGTCTCTTTATAAAGGGCTTTAAAGAATAGACTATTTTTTAGAGCAGTTTTAGGTTCACAGCAAAATCAAGGGGCAGGTACTGAAATTTCCCATATATTCCCAGCCCCTACACAAGCACAGCCTCTCCCACTATCAAAATCCCACTCCAAAATGGTACATTTGTTGCTTGTGTTGACACATCATTGTCACCCAGAGTCTGTACTTTACCTTAGGGTTCACTCTTGGAGTTGTACATTTATGGGCTTTGACAAATGTATAATGACCTGTAACCATCATTATGGTATCATAGAGTGTTTCACTGCCCTAAAAATCCTCCGTGGGGCTTCCCTGGTGGCGCAGTGGTTGAGAGTCCGCCTGCCGATGCAGGGAACACGAGTTCGTGCCCCGGCCCGGGAAGATCCCACATGCCACGGAGTGGCTGGGTGCGTGAGCCATGGCTGCTGAGCCTGTGCATCCGGAGCCTGTGCTCCACAACGGGAGAGGCCACAACAGTGAGAGGCCCACGTACGGCAAAAAAAAAAAAAAAAAAAAAAAAAAAAAAATCACTGTGTCTATCACTAGAATTTGTCTAAAATTTGTCCTTTCCTTATAGATCAATGTCTAAGTTTGAGGGAGAGGAAATGATGTGAGGTAAAAACTGAAAGATCTATTTTCACAAAATAACCCCTGAGATACTGGGAACATGAAGTATTGCTGCTTTGACCCTAAAGTCTTCAGTAAAAGAAAAAGAAGTGTTTTCCCATTTATCTCATAGTGCAACATTTTCTTGGCTTGTTGATGGAGGGAGAGAACAGAGGAAACTCTAGTGGCCCAGGCCTCAGGATGTGTGTGTCCTAACTCTAATGGCACCTGAGGCCAATAGTTTTCAACAACATCTGGAGGTGGACACAGCCCCTGGTGTTATTCTTCGTGATAGCTCAGCCACTGCAATAGTGGGCAGTGATACTGTGACATAGAAGCTCCTGGAAGGAATCCTGGTGTCTGGGCACAGCAAACCAATTCACAGATCTTAACAGGGGTTGTCAGCAGCATGGCAGTGCCATGTGACCTTCATGTAATCTAGTGGTTGGCAAATGTCTAGCCAATTACATCCGTAAAAGGAAGCTGGAGAAAAAGAAACTGGAAGATGCAACCTGGTAACTGAAAGGCCATAAGAAATATCCTCTGGCTACTCCCAAATATAATTATAGGTTGTACTTTGCAGGAGTGTGGAAGTTCTACAGTAGCAAATGAGGCCCAAGATGGAGAAATATCATTTATTAGATTAGTATGGCCTGGAGAAGCACAGACTTCATAAATACTTTAATTTTGCCATTCATGTATAGACAGCTGTGTGCTGGGCAAAACTTGTTGTATTTTTTGATAGGTATAGAACTCTGCTGTTTATGCAGAATGATCTGGAAGGCTACTATTGCTTTTTTCTCATTTAAAAGTCCTTCCCTAACTATTCTAACATATTATTAATATCCTTTAATATTTTCTTGCTTATATGTATTTTTTCTTTTAAAATTCTGTAGAGCTCTTGAGTTTCTAAAAAAATGCACAACAGAAAACCAACAACCAATTCCATAACAATATGAGATGTGTACAATGTAGACACCAATTTTTATAGTTTTTATTCATTCTTACCAATATTTATGACTATCCCTTCAAAAGCAGCTAAAAGTTCACATCGTTTTGCAGATGTCTCCTTCCTTTATCACTTTTCCATAAATATTGACTCATTCCTTGTCTGGTCAAAAGAAAATATAGAGCATCCACTGAAAATTCATAGTGGTTTCTGTACAGGTGAAAAGTCATGACCTGGGAGATAACTGAGTGAAAGTATCTGCTGGGACCAGGTGCTGTATCAGAAATGAAAGGGTCCTGTCATTCTCTATTTCAGCCACAGTGTATATAAGAACTGGAACCGATGGAGACTAAATGATGAATTGCAACAGATGGACCAAGTGAAGGATATGAGTCATCATGATTGTTCAAGCATGTACAATCATCCACTTGGAACTCAAGCCATGAAAAGGCAGCTTCTATGATCAGCTCCAAGATTGCCATGGGTAGCTCTTACAAGCAAAATGTAAATATGGATATATTTCTTTGCAGCATTAAAAGTTTCTTGTCACTGAAAGATATTTTTTAGGACTGTGAAGTGATGTATCTACAGTTCCTGCAAAATGGGGATAATTTTAATACCTAGACCATGGGACTGGAAGCTTAAATGTAATTAAATGTAAAGTGCTTACAACAGTGCCTGGCACCAACACCCCCCCCCCCCAAACAATTGTTATTATTATGATTTAAAGTTAGATATTTTTAGGGAGGATTCCATTGAGAATCAATCTTTTTTACAATGGTATTATTGCTTTACAGGGCTTGGATAAACACTCTATTGTTCTCTGTACATATTAAAATAGTACAAAAGTTGGTAGCCATTTTATTACCCGTTTCCAGCAGTTTTGGTCTTTTTTGTCTCATTTCAAAATACTCAGTGGTTTTCCAACATACCTTGAAGGAATGGTAATATGAAAACAATGGCATCATATTTTAGTAAAACTGCCCTTAGTGGATCCTTTGGACAATGCTTCTGAAATCTACATTACATTAGGATCCATTCTATGGAAATGTGATTTATGAGGTCATTCTTTTCTGATATTTGGTTGGTATTTTCCTTATGGAAAAAATGAGAGGCTCAATTTTAATCTGAAGAATTATGAAAGTGCCTCTCCCAAACTAACATGTTGTCTTGTTTTGACTGAGTCAGTGAGGATTAGCGTGTGCATTTACCTTAGCCAACATTTGTTAACTTGTGCTTAAAAACACAATCCAGCTTTATCTGGATTGACATGCATCATAATTAGAAACCACAAAACTATAGCATTTTTCCCAGTTCCCTGACCCATATCTTGGATTATGGACCCCTTTTAGAATATGCTACTCACTATAAACTCTCTTCCTTTCATTCTTAAAGTTATTTTAACTTTCTTTAATGCCAAATATTATTTGCTGACCTAATATATTCAATCATCTATTTCATATTTCAAATATCATAGAGTGACCACCTGGGGATGACAGATGTCCAAGAGATAGTCCTTGGAGTACAAAGATAGGTACAAAAAGGGGCAGAGGTGGGACTCAATTAGTTCTGATTGGAGGAATGATCAGAATTATCAGAGTATAAGCCCTTTAGCTACATCTGGAAAGAAGAGCAGGGGTTTTACAGAAGTGAGAGGCCTATCCCCAGGCAAGGAAGTGAGGGAGTTTGTCTTGTGTGTTCACGTGGTGGTGAGACCCAGGGGGTGGGTCTCCAAGTGCATTTTCACAGGCAAAACAGAAGTACTTGAACTTCAACAGTTTCATTCCTCTGAACTGCTTTCAAGTTGTTCCCAGTTAACAGAGAAGATAATACGCAAGATGTGTGATAATGAAGCCATTGACTTCAAGGTACAAAAATGGGGAAATCAGATCCCTTGGTTCTCTTTGGATTTTAATGAGAAAAAATTATCGATCTTTCAGGCCATGGGAACAATAAGAGATCACTTATTCACTTATCACTCACTACCAAACGTGATTCAGAAGGTGATTCCTCTGCCTCCTCTTCCCTAAGAAATGGCAGGTGGTAGACACTCAAAAGCTCCTCACGACTGGGGTATCAGAGGGGGAGCAGAACAGAAATAGGAATCGAAGGGTCTAACTGTGCATCATTGTTTCTTTGTTTTCTGTTTTTTGGGGTTTTTTGCAGTACGCGGGCCTCTCACTGCTGTGGCCTCTCCTGTTGCGGAGCACCAGCTCCGGACGTGCAGGCTCAGCGGCCATGGCTCACGGGCCCAGCCGCTCCACGGCATATGGGACCTTTCCAGACTGGGGCACGAACCCACGTCACCTGCATCAGCAGGCGGACTCTCCACCACTGCGCCACCAGGGAAGCCCCTGTGCATCATTGTTTTAAACCAGTTATTTCTTAATGAATCCAGAGAAGGCAAACATTCTCAGCACATGTTTCTGCAGTCCCAAACATTCGTTGGGTTTCTTTTCCATTTTTAGTGAAGGTATTCAGGATTAGGTTAGGTAGTAACTTGATCCACTGAACAGTCATCTGGAAACTTGCCTTGGAATTCTTTTCTTGATGAAGATTAAATATTTTGGAACAAAGTTGAAACAGAGGTTAGAACTGGTACCACGTTAAGACTTGTCCAGAAGGTATGTGGTATGTGTTGTACTTCATTTCCTGTCAAAATGTGATGGACTTTAGTACAGCTTGTAAATGAAGTTCATGAAAAATGCAAATGTAGTGTCTCCTTTCAATATTCCTTAGGAATGCAGCACTTACCCAGTTAGCATAGGCCTCTGTTGCTGGCTCCATTCTAGCCCTGCCAGGTCACTGAAAGCAATTTATCACAGCCAAGCATGGCTCTGGTATTCTTTCAGCTGCTGAGTTGACACATTCTTGTTAGAGATAAGATTGCCTATAAACTCCAAATAATGAATTTATAGGGAATGAGATGAACTATCCTTGCTCTGGTAGGCTGACTACCAAGATGGCTCCTGGTAGGCTGACTACCAAGAATGCTCTCACCTCCTGGTATTTGCACCTTCGTGTAATCCCCTCCTCTTTTGTACAGAGTGGACCTAGGGATCTGATTCTAAGGAATAGGACATGGCAAAAGTGATGGGATATCACTTCCAAGATTAGGTTTTAAGTCTGTGACTCCTCTCTGGCTAGCACTATGTTTTGCTACCAGGTTCTTTCACTCTATGGCTCTGCTTGCTGGCTTTCACTGGGGAAGCAAGCTGACATATTTTTGAGTTGCCCTAAGGAGAGGCCCATATGGTAAAGAATAGGGGTAACCAACAGCCATTGAGTAATTGAGGCCCTCAGTCCAAAAGCCTGCAAGGAACAGACTCCTGTCAACGACCATACGTGTGAGTGAGCTTGGAGACTGATCTTTCCTCTGTTGCACACTGACATGACTGCAGCCTGTGAGAGTCCCTGAGGTAGAGGACCAGCTAAGCGACCTCCAGATTCTGGACCTATAGAAACCAAGATAATAAATGTTGTTGTTTCAAGCCACCAAGTTTTGGGGTAATTTGTTACACAGTGATGGATAACTGTTACACCTGCTTATAAAAGTGGTAAGGCCTGGGATTGGGGACACAAAGGTTGGAAAAAGAATTAGGTATGCATATTTGTGTCACCAACCTACATAGAATCCTTATGACTGATGTCCTACCTATACTGTTTTTAATCATTGCAACATCCTGGCAAGGGTGGTGTTAGTCACAAATATATTTTGGACAAAACTGAGCTTATGGAAACTCAGTTATTTGGCTCAGAACACATAACTCAGAAGGTAACAGAGATGAGAGAAACTAGAATCTTACTCTGAAGCCTTTGTTTTTTCCTCTGCATTAACCAGTCATAGGAGGCAGTGGTATGGTTGAGGTTAGGGTGGAAATCAGAATCACCTATAGATCTTTTTTCAAGCTACTTATGTCACTTTCCTTTCTGACATACTTTGGACTGGACCATGCCACACAGTGGGGCTGCACAGAAAAGCACTGAACTTACACAAGTTCAGCCATGTTCCCTGCAGCTTGGGCCTGTAATTAGAAAATAAAAACTGCACATTTCAAGCAGGTTCTGACTGAGGATCTGACAGTCCTTAGAAGTCTTTGTGGTGATGAGTAAGGTGATCATGTAGCTATAGCATGCTGGTGTTGTGTTGTTTAAATTAAGTTAAAAAATAAAATAAGAGCACCCAGAGTTCCATTATTTGATGGGCTCAATCTCGTCTGACCTACAGCCAAAAGCTGGCAAAATGGGTTTGGCTGAACATGGACAAGTTGGGAGTAAGTGGATGCATGGTGAGTGCTGCTTTCATTTGGTGGTGAGAACAAGATGATGAAGCAATGAAGGAGTCCACCTCAGTGCTACATCTTAGGAACGTGGGTGGCCCTGGATGTCCGTGTACTGGATTCTAGAACTGAGCAGGGTAGCTGCAGAACTGATTAGACTCAGCACAGGCTGTGGCCCCGTCTCACTGATTCCTGGGCCAGGTCTGGGGTCTCTTCTCTACCATCAGCCCTCTAGTTCTTGCAGTAGCTCCCTCATCCCTGGTCCTGATGATATTGTGGGCAGGTCTCTCATTGCTCGCGGGTCTCTCATTGCTCACGGGTCTCCTTTTCCTGCAGATCACCACCTTACTTCCAGAGCAATGACCTCACACATTTGTGAAGGACATCACAGTTAACTGACAAAGTCCACAGTTTCTCCTGGACAAGGTGATTATAGTGGTTTTTTTAATTCAACTCCTTCCTGCTACCTCTTTGCATTTTGCAAAGAGGATTTTTCTAGAGCAGCACTGCCCAATAAGGTAGCCACTGACCTCATGAGATTATGTAGCATTTGAAATGTGGCTAGTGAGACTGAGGAAATAAATTTTTCCTTTAATTTCATTTAATTTCATTTAAATTGAAATAATCATATGTAGCTGGTGACTCGTGTTAGATAGCACAGTTCTAGAGGCTGTCATTCTTATGTTATTCTTTTGTTAATTTATTTTTGGCTAATATTGATAGAACATTTTCTACATGCCAGGCACAATATGTAGAATGTTATGTGTAGTCATCCAATTTTCACAAAACCTGATGAAGTCGATTCTATTATTTACATTTTCCAGAGCAGAAAGTTGAATTTTAGAGAGATGAAGTGGCCTGCCTCAAATCATCATACAGGCAGGAGACAGGATTCAAAACAAAGTTTATCTGGCTCCAGTCCCATGTTTCCTGTACAGGAGAACGAGGCTAAACCTGCAGAGATGGAGGGTGAAACAAAATAGACTCAAGACAATTTAAAATATAACTCTTTTATAATCTGTTATTTCATTTTATTGCTTATTATAAACACTTTGGACATAGCAAATACATTAGTTTTTAAATAACCATAATTCAAAGCTTTCACATCATATACTATTTCTCCCCAAGATGTGTCATCTATGAAAATAATCAGTGAACTCCAAAAGTCTATACTGATATTGTGCACATTTACGCGATTGTGACACTAAATACAAATAGTAAAAATACTCATCTGTTGTAGGTGTGTGGGTTTGTGATATGTTTTAAGGGAGGCCATAAAAAAACTGAAAGAAGAGAGATGGTGTGGATTGTAATAGCTCCTATGTGGGTCATGTTTGCAGAACAGAGAAGGTATGCACAATAAACATTTATTGACAGTGAAGATGATGAGAATTCAATTTCTGCTGCACTTTTCCTCTCCATTTTCTCTTAAGTGCATTGGGAAACATCATTCTGAATGTCACAGAGGCTCTGGCACTTTGAGTTGTGTAGCTACAGTGTAATTGGGTCTGATCGCACTTGCAGAAGGGAGATAAATTAAAGCATATGCACTGCTAAAATTGTGCTAAAATCTCAGTTACTAGGATGGACTGAAATGCTTGAATGCTTTCTGGCTTCATAAGCAAGAAAATCACCAGTGCCTAAAAATCAAGCAAGTCATTCCAAACAAATCTAGCTTCTAGATTTCACTGGCAGTTAGACGGTATTTCAGTCAGATCAATGTATTTGAAAGTAAAATATGCTACTTATATGAGCTACTGAGTTTCTCAACTACAACTACTGAGTTCCTGAACTATAACTTTTACGTTCCTGAACTATAACTTTTACTTTAAGACATTTATTTTGGTTGTTTTATTCAGCAAAATCCTTAGCATCATTTTGGGATTTCACTGAATTGTGCTGATGATGTTGGATTAAACATTTTAGATTTAATTGAAAAGTGACGAGCAAATATAATCATCTATTCCCAATAGTTTCTCAATGTACAATTTTAAATACATGAAAGAACCCTCATAAAAATAGAAATGTTAATTAAGGTCACTGGCAGCAAAGTATGGCATATTAGAATTATTTATTAAAAACTTTTACACCTAAAGGTAGGCACTTCATAAAATATGGATTTTGACAAAAGGTGACAGTTTGATGTCAATATCTTACTTTTCCATTAACTGTATAACTTTTTCAAGAGAATAGATTATTAAAATATTACTAGAAAAACAGAAATTTGTCTAAGCTGCATGTGAGTGGAGTTACACAGAACAGAATCCAAACTTCATTTTTCCCTCTTCTTTTTGTAAACTTTTGTATATCTTCCTGGTCAAGTTCTGAAATTGTACTCCCTGATGTAAAATCCCAAGGATTCTGGCTTCTCATCTTTTAATCTGAAATGAAGTATTTGTTGCTTGTGAAACTTGGTAAATTTTTTTCACAGTTGGAATAACCTTTATCATAATACACTAAATAAAATCAGATGATTTTTAGGTGGCAGTATCTAGCACTGAAGAGTTCTTGGCTTCAAGCAGCTGTTAAGTCCTTTTGATTGTTTTAAGTCTCAAATTAGATAGATTCAACTATCTCTGTTATTTTCATTCTTGATGGCATAGAAATTCACCTCACATCTACCTAAAATATGAGCAGAGCTTTGGGGGCCCATTGAACCCATCTACCATTTAACTTAGCTCTCCCTTCTCGAGTATGTCTCTCCCAGGTAGTCAGCCAGGTTCTGTTTGGAGTCTTGGTGATAGGGAGCTTCACAAAGCAATCTAGTCAATATGAAAGCTTCAGCAGCCCTTTCTTATACT
The DNA here is from genome assembly GCF_949752795.1 of Hyperoodon ampullatus. Classification (NCBI taxonomy): domain Eukaryota; kingdom Metazoa; phylum Chordata; class Mammalia; order Artiodactyla; family Ziphiidae; genus Hyperoodon; species Hyperoodon ampullatus. Next base: position 128,086,213 of record NC_136918.1, read on the forward strand.
AAAACCAAAGTTCTCTTCCTGTAACTTCCATCTAGTGTTTCCAACAATATAAGGCACAGAGTAGGCTTTCAGGCAATCGATCTGCATTTGTTGATGAACAAAAAGACTGAACAATTCTAGTTCTGACTTTTAAAGCTACAGAGTATATTTGTTTCCTTATGTAGTCCAGGTTATCCTCTTGTCTTACATAAATCTTCTCTTTTTCAGGATCAGTATTGCAATTTCCTTCATTTGTTCCTTAAGCAACATGAATTTCCGATGTTTTGTCTATCCATTACTCTTCTCTGAGTGTGCTTTTGTTGATCAGTAGAATTCTTCATATGTGGTCCCACTGAACCCAACATAATACCTCAGATGGGATCAGCTCTGAGTAGGGTAGAAACCCTGAATGTCTTCTCTTAGCCTGGACATTCCACTTGACATATTGTCTAACCACAAAGGGTATTCCTTAGGGCAATCCTTTCCTGTCTGTTTCTGAGTAGAGACATTTTATTGTGGGCACGATCTCTGATTGGCACATATTCTGTTCTGGGAGAAGGATTACTTCCTTGAATTTCCAGGATATGGAGGGGGTGGAGAACGCTGTGCTGGTGTCGGGGAGTATGGAGGGGGCAAGTCTGCACAGCGTTCCATCTCATGGTCGTAACTGTAGGGGGGTGGTGCCACTGGAAAAGAAAAGGAGAAGGGCATCAGTCATTTAGCAATAATTGAGTGCCCACTATATTTGAGCCACTAGGCTGGGTACTTTGGGGGAGGACATAAGTTTTGCTTTCAATAGTCATAGTTTTATCAGGCTGGCGACACACACGTATGAAAGGGCAAGTGCTATAAAAAGTGGTGCCATTGGCCAAAGTATTTAGAATTGGTGGCTTAGGGCAAGTTTCTTGGAAAGATGATGTAGAAGGGGCAGTTAGAGAAGGAGCTAAAGGATGATTAAAGTTTGAGCAAAAGCACCAAAGCAAGAAAGAACTTTTGTTTAAAGCCAAAAATACATGGAGGAGAGAAATGGGAAAAAGATGTTGAGGAATCTGATTGTATCACCATCATGGTGGGCTTTTACAAAATTCTAACTTAAATGGATAACTAATAAGAACCTGCTGTATTAAAAAGATAAATAAAATAAAATTCAAAAGAAATTTCTAGGGCTTCCCTGGTGGTGCAGTGGTTGAGAGTCCACCTGCTGATGCAGGGGACATGGATTCGTGCCCTGGTCCGGGAAGATCCCACATGCCGCGGAGCGGCTGGTCCCATGAGCCATGGCCGCTGAGCCTGCACATCCGGAGCCTATGCTCTGCAACGGGAGAGGCTACAAAAGTGAGAGGCCCGCATACTGCAAAAAAAAAAAAAAAAAAAAAAAAAAAAAAAAAAAAAAATCTAATTTAATTTAATTTTTTAAAAAATTTCATACACTTTTATGGACTTCCCTAGCAGTCCAGTGGTTAAGACTCCGTGCTTCCAGTGCAGGGGGCATGGGTTCCACCCCTGGTCAGGGAACTAAGATCCTTCATGCTGTGTGGCACAGCCCCCCAATTTTTTTTTTCATATAGTTTTTAAAGGTTAAACTCCATTTACACTTATTACAAAATATTGGCTATATTCCCGTGTTGTATAACATAGGGGTCGGGGAGTGGGAGGTACAAACTATTGGGTGTAAGATAGGCTACATGGACATTGCACTTTGAATATCACATAAGGAGTGTGTGATATGCAGGCATCAGAGATTTTTTGAATATGCTAGTGAATATGCTTTAGGAAGGTGACTCTCGGCAGTATGGATTCAGGTGGAGCAAAGAACAGGTGAGATGATGTAGTAGCATATGTGAGGGATGATAAGGGACTCATGGAATTTGGTGGTGGGGATTATAGGAGCCCTTGAGCAGCTGAGTGCTTAAGTGATGACTGGGTAGGTGGAAAAGGGGTCGAGAGTAAGAAGGTGTCAAGGTATTGGGTACCTGGTACTGGACTCCTGTAACTTGGAGGGTCATGGACCCATTACAGAAATAAGAAAAAGAAAAAAAAAAAAAAGGAGGACAAACAGGTTTAGAAATGAGGATGGAGTATTTAGTTTTCTAAATCTTATTAGAAAAAGTGTCTTTAATTTTTTATTGTACTATTATATGTCAGTGTGTTTTAAAAGCACATTTAATACATTTGCTATGACTATATATAGACATCTATTTTGTAGTGCTCTCCACCCCATCTCCAGGGTTTGAAGAGAGGTACTCCTTGAGCACTCCATGTCCTCAAGAACCAAATCACTCGACAACATCTGAGCAACCTCTCAGCAACCCCTCTGATGATTTTCCAGTAGTTGATTTATCATCAAGATCGTGATTCTAGTTGGAAATTGACATGTCTTAATTGCTTACTGTGAATGTAGCCTAAACCACAAGACTAGTGTTATAATAATGCAAATAAACAGCCAAGCTTTTACTTCTATAATGGAAGAAAAGAACAAGCAACATTTCAACAAACTGATTTCTAAAGCGTCTTCTAAACTGTACTCTTACCAATAAGATTATGACAGTATTCTGGTCAATATGCATGTATAAACATAGGGCTTCACCCTATATGCAAACACAAAGTTTCTTCTGAATCTCTTTATTTAATTTTTTTTAAAAAATTAATTTGTATTGGAGTATAGTTGATTTACAGTACTGTGTTGGTTTCTGCTGTACAGCAAAATGAATCAGTTATACATATACCCACTCTTTTTTAGATTCTTTTCCAATCTGTATCTCTTTAACTTGGCTCTCTCTACCAGGAGCTTGATGATTTAAACCATTTACTGATCTGCCTGTACTTAGGGATGGGAAGAAGCAGAATTGAGGCACCTGACACAAGAGAAAGATGGAGACACAGAACTGGGTGGGATGTCCTCTGAGGGATGCTCTGGTGAGCAAAGGCTTTGCAAGTCTCTTGTGGGCTGAGCAAGCCAAGGGCTCAGAGCAGAGGACACAGATCTGTGAAGAAGGCAGCTTCTCCATGGCTGCTTTAGACCCGGGGATGCTGGCCTATTCCAAGCTTTGTTTTCTACAACAAAATGGAATAACTCCTGCCAGAGTCTAAACACACATTCCCTCTGCATTATGCCTACTCCTTTGCTTCATTATATCCGAGAGGACTGAGACAAAGAGATTTATAATAAACTTTATCCAAGGCAAGAAATGCAACCTCCATGTAAAACAGGAAGTTACAGCTGGATTCCCACTGAACTGTTTCTTATAAACATGTGGGTTCTAAGCTGTTTTTTATGATGAAGCTTTTCCTTGCCTCGCACTTGAGAAGCACACACCAGATGATTCTACAGATTGACTCTGCATCCTTCTCTGTCATGAGGCTGTGGTGTGTCTTTATGCTTCAGTAACAAAGCATTTATATTTTTCCATCTGCATAAAAACTGCTGGAGGACATTTCAGGGAGATTCCCTATGGTTTATACAGCTGCCTGTTGAGCGTGAAAATCTAAGATATGAAACAGTGTTCTTTCATTCATATAGCCTTTGTATTTTGATAAGGTGATAATATAATGCTGAAGAGTGGTATTTGGAGGACTATATCCATCATGAAATAAACACGGCACATCTTTTATAGTACCAGCTGCAGGAAGACATTTTGAAATAATAATGGTGTAACTGTGGACTCCGCTATCTTTCTTTCTTACAGATAAAAATGTTTCACTAGGAAGTAAACTTTTCAGGGTATCGATTTTAGAATTCCTGATTAATCCTAAGAGGTTTTGTTCTCTCTTAAATGTCAAATCATCTTTAAAAGATACATGGATGCAGCTGGAGATATGGTGCTTTTGAAATTCTTTCATAACCAATAATTCTAATTCTCTGACTTAAGTAGGGCAAATATGTCATTTATCATGTATGTCAATGTAGTTGTGTAGAATTTTGCAAAATTTAGGGATGCTATGAAATTCATAGGAGGAAGTTAATGTTTTTTTACCCACTCAGGATAACATCTCTAAAACAAATGTAAAGGGAAGCTGCATGGTGTTATAAAAATTGTACAACATTATTTTAGAAAATGTGGAAACAGAGGAAAATCATCCATAATTCTGTCACCACAATTTAACAAACAATATCTTTATATACTCCCTTCTAGTCACTTGTGTTTTTATATCCTTGTAGTCATGTAAAATAGTCTATGCTTTTTCACTGTGTATTGTAACAGTCTTTTTCATTCACTACATGTTCTTCATGAACTCTATTGTTAACAGCTGTACATTATTCCACTTACCATTCACTTATTTTGAGATTAGCAATTTTTTATTATTATAAATATTGGAGTGACAAATGTCTTTCTACATAGAGACTTTTTATTACTTTGATTTAGTTTTTTAGAATAAAATTCCAGGGATCAATGAACTGGCTATCATTTAATATTTTGGTAATATAATAGTGAAAAAATTTCACTATTAAAATATCCCTTAATTTTACATTTCTTTGATAGTTTTACGTCTTGTTTATTATTTGTAATTCATATTGTGCGATTTTTTTTTGTTTGTTTTGGGCTGATAATTTACAAACTGGGATCTTAATTAGAATTAAGATACAATTAAGATAACAAGATATAAATATGTATACAAAGTTATTTATCTTTTCTATACCTTTCTAAAAATAACTTTGCCAAAATGATTAGCTATGGTATTTTTACCTTATTGACATCCTGAAGTTTAAAACTTGTATCTAAGAAAATATATGTGGGTTCTTCATCCTTTTTATCTCTTCTGTATTGTTTCCAAGTTTAAACATTTGTCTTTCAGATACCTGGTTCATAACCAATCTATTTTTGAGTTTTTCCATGTAAATTTATAGATTTGGTGCTTCCTTACATCTGTTATTTTACATCAGAGTTTATTTTTTCTAAGTTTTATTTATTTATTTATTTATTTTTGCGGTACGTGGGCCTCTCACTGTTGTGGCCTCTCCCGTTGCAGAGCACAGGCTCTGGACGCACAGGCTCAGTGGCCATGGCTCACGGGCCCAGCCGCTCCGCGGCATGTGGGATCCTCCTGGACTGGGGCAAGAACCTGTGCCCCCTGCATCAGCAGGCAGACTCTCAACCACTGTGCCACCAGGGAAGCCCTATTTTTTCTAAGTTTTAAATTTTGATTAAGCCAAAGTATTGAAGTGTTGCCTCTTAATCCTCACTTTTCACATTGTTTTGTTATCTCTCCTTTAGAGTTTGTGAAATTTTAATCACTTGTTCTGTTCTAGTTACCAAGGCGTATCTTTTTTTTTTTACCAGAAACACCTGCTTTTAATTATTATTGATTTTCAATGGTTTCACTATTTGATAGAACAGGTGAAATTTCATGACTTATTTTTTAACATTTTTTTTTAATTTACTTTTTCAGTTGAGGTACAACTGACATAACATTGTGTAAGTTCAAGGGGTACAACGTATTGATTTGATACACTTATATATTGCAATATGATTACCACCTGTTAAATTAATTAAACAAGGATGTTATTAGACTGAGGTGGTGTCTATGTAAGCAAACCAAAATCTAAGCTGCAAGTGCCTCAAAGTTATGAAATCAAAATGCTAAGGACAACCAATCACAAACAGCCAACTAGGCTTTAAGTTAAAGGAAATCAAATAATTTCCTTTTGTTGCTTCCATGGTTCCTCTGTATAAGGCAGGGTCCCCCTAACCACACTTTGGGTTTGGTGCTGCCCCATTTTTGCTCAAATAAACTCTTCAATATTTTAATATGCCTCAATTTATCTTTTAACACATCTTAGCATTAGCTGACACTTCTATCACTCATGACTTATTTTAAAAGACAACTTCTACAAATGACCCAATTTTATTTCTCCTTATGGCTGGGTAATATTCCATTGTATATATGTACCACGTCTTCTTTATCCATTCATCTGTCGATGGACATTTAGGTTGATTCCATGTCCTGGCTATTGTAAATAGTGCTGCAATGAACATTGAGGTACATGTATCTTTTGGAATTATGGTTTTCTCAGGGTATATGCCCAGTAGTGGGATTTCTGGGTCATATGATAGTTCTATTTTTAGTTATTTAAGGAAACTGATGTGGATGAACCTAGAGTCTGTCATACAGAGTGAAGTTAAGTCAGAAAGAGAAAAACAAATATCGTACACTAACGCATATATGTGGAATCTAGAAAAATGGCACAGACGAACCTATTTGCAGGGCAGGAATAGAGATGTAGATGTAGAGAACGGACATGTGGACATGGGGAGGAAGGGGAGGGTGGGATGAATTGGGAGATTAGGTTTGACATAAATACACTGCCATGTGTAAAATAGATAGCTAGTGGGAGCCTGCTGTATAGCACAGGGAACTCAACTCGGTGCTCCGTGATGACCTAGATGGGTGGGATGGAGGGTGGAGGAGGGAGATCCAAGAGGGAGGGGATGTGTGTATGCATATGGCTGATTCACTTCACTGTGCAGCAGAAACTAACACAACATTGTAAAACAATTTTACTCCAGAAAAAAAAAAAAAAAGGCCAACTTCTAACATTATTACTAGGAGCAAACCTTCTCGTCACCCTCCCCCAAACCCCACTACTCACAATTCACCTGAACCCCACTCAGAGCAGAGGCCCACAGAGCTCCTGGCAGGTCCTCCACTGCCTGCCCCTCATCACACAGCACAGCCCTGCCCGTCTCTTCCTCTACAATGACCCGAGGTGCACCTCCGGAAGGGGTGACATCATTAGAACCTAACGTCCCCCTTCCTCTCAGATAACATCAGGACACGTCCTGTCACGTTTACATCCCTCTGTCAGCATGAGAAGGACAAGCTCCTAGAGCACCCTTCAGTGTAGATCTTTAGCTCTGGAAGGCTTTACATATCTAATCTAATTAATTTGCCCAACTTTCCCCACCCCCTTCACTGTGCTCAGTGGAACACAAAGTCTGTCATCAGAAAAGCCTTTTGTACCCTAACCCTCTTTTCATCCCTTTACATGTTACCCCAGCTCGGAATATAAGGAAGTTCTCCTCCTATTGTGTCTGTTTGCTCAGAGAAGTAACATCGGCTGAGAAATTATCTGCTGAGAGAGAGAAAGGCTGAGGGTTTTTTTCGAGCTTTGAGAAGAGAGAAGAATACATGAGACAGTTATCTCAGGGAGTGAAAGGGAACATTTGCTTCACCTTTCTAATTTAATTAAAATCTGGTTTTCCATGAGAGGACAGCTTCCTCTGCAGCACTATTAAATCAGAGCTACCCTTTTTCTCCCACATCCTACATTTTATGGGACCAGGAGGTATGCAGGGTGTTCCCTGTGATTCAGCCATTTTTAAACAACTAATTTCCCTCTTTAAAAACCTGAGCTTGAAGTCTGTAAGTCTGTTTCTGTTTTGTAAATAACTTTATTTGTACCATTTCTTTTTAGATTCCACATATCAGCGATATCATATGATATTTCTCTTTCTCTGACTTACTTCAATCAGTATGACAATCTCTAAGTCCATCCAAAAGAACTTATGGTTACCAGGGGGGAAGGGTGGGGGGAAGGGGTAGACAGGGAGTTTGGGATTGACATGTAAACACTGCTAATTTAAAATAGATAACCAACAAGGACCTACTGTATAGCACAGGGAACTCTGCTCAGTATTCTGTAACAATCTAAATGGGAAAAGAATTTGAAAAAGAATAGATACATGTAATGTATAACTGAATCACTTTGCTGTACACCTGAAACTAACATATTATTAATCAATTATATTCCAATATAAAATTAAAAGTTAAAAAACAAAAACCTGAGCTCTTTTGTAGCATATGCCATGAAATTCTGCTACTTTCTACTCCTCCTTGTTATCCATAGCTGTGGTTCTCTCTACCCCAAAATCTCACTTATTGAAGCTTTTTTTTTTTTTTTTCTTTTGCGGTACGCGGGCCTCTCACTGTTGTGGCCTCTCCCGTTGCGGAGCACAGGCTCCGGACGCGCAGGCTCAGTGGCCATGGCTCACGGGCCCAGCCGCTCCGCGGCATGTGGGGTCTTCCCGGACCGGGGCACGAACCCGTGTACCCTGCATCGGCAGGCAGACTCTCAACCACCGTGCCACCAGGGAAGCCCTCACTTACTGAAGTTTTAGTATCAAGCCCATTACTCTTCTCTGCATCACGACTTCTGTTATCATTCTAGGTGATTTCAACTTCCACTTGCTGAAATAAATTTCTAGCTCGAAGAAGGAGCCACTCTTGCCTGGGTTGCCACATCAGTAAACTGAAGCTTAGGTTACTTTCACGTCATTGAAAAGCTCCACTTGATGAGAAACTCAGTATATCCAGTCAACTAATCCCCAGACGCCAAGCCAACTCTGGGCTCTATACTTAACTTCCTGGTTCCTTCTCACCCCAAACAAGGCTGCCTCTGTGGCCCCAGCCAATCAGATAGTTTCTATTTTTCTCTCCTTCGTTCTTTATTCTTCACCTTAGAAAAGCTTCCTGCCTTCTGTCCATTTTACTGTTCTCCCCATGAAGACTTTTTGATTCATGAAGTTTGCATCACCTAAATTGTCTTCTTTTTTTTTTTTTTTTTTTTTTTTTGCGGTACGCGGGCCCCTCACTGCCGTGGCCTCCCCCATTGCGGCGCACAGGCTCCGGACGCACAGGCTCAGCGGCCATGGCTCACGGGTCCAGCCGTTCCGCGGCATGTGGGATCCTCCCAGACCGGGGCACGAACCCCTGTCCCCTGCATCGGCAGGCGGACTCTCAACTGCTGCGCCACCAGAGAAACCCCTAAATTGTCTTCTTTAATCCGTTTTTAACACATGTATCCCTGCCTCTCAGTCCTTTGGGCCTTTTGCCTTCAAAAATCTTTTTCTCATCCTTACTGTAACCAATTATGGTACCATTTTGTAAACATGACCACCCACTTATCTTTCTAGAATATACATCCCAATACATCTTGGACCTCACCTGGATTTCTGATTTACTGATGGCATTAAAAAAATTAATTTAAACTGATGTCACCTCTTTCCTGTCTTCATGTCTTTCTTCATTCAGCTTAGATTTATGGTCCATCACAAAAATTATTCCTGTGCATCTATCATCAACTTTCTCATCTCTTTCTCTCCCCATTGCTTGACAAAGTTCCAGTTCAGCATTTTGGCTACCCCAGATCTGTATCTAGGAGCTTAATATGCTTAGAGCAAAATGCACAGTCATGTTGACTCATCTCACTTCAAATGCATGACCATATTCTTAAATGTGGAGGCCCTTGGCATTGCTTGGAAATTGCGCATTAGGCATTTCACCACCCCTCTATTCTCTGAGATTAGTGTTTCATGCTTTTTTCTTTCTCCTTAGCTACAAAGACCTCCTCAAGCCACTTGCAGCCTAAGACTTACTTCTTATTTCACTAAGAAAATAGATACAATCAGAAGAGACCATCCTCATATCACCAAATCCTTTGACTGCCTGAGTCTTTTCATGTTCAGTATATATACTAATATTGTTGCCCTCAGTTGTGAATTCAGTGATACAAATGGAGTTTGGATTCCTTTTTTTTTAAATAAATTTATTTATTTACTTTTGGCTGCGTTGGGTCTTCATTGCTTCACACGGGCTTTCTCTAGTTGTGGTGAGCAGGGGCTACTCTTCGTTGTGGTGTGCGGGCTTCTCATTGCAGTGGCTTCTTTTGTTGCAGAGCATGGGCTCTAGGCACATGGGCTTCAATAGTTGTGGCATGCAACTTCAGTAGTTGTGGCTTGTGGGCTGTAGAGCACAGGCTCAGTAATTGTGGTGCACGGCCTTAATTGCTCCACGCATGTGGGATCTTCCCGGCCCAGGGCTTGAACCCGTGTCCCCTGCATTGGCAGGTGGATTCTTAACCACTGCACCACCAGGGAAGCCCCTTGGTTTCTTAATGAAATATTTCCAAGAGATTTTAAAGAATACAAGCCAGCTATTTTATAGAATGTTCCTCATCTTGGGTTTGTCAGATAATTTCTCATGTTAAGATTCAGGCTATGAGCTTCCAGCCAGAACACTACACACGTGAAATTGTACAATCTTCAAAGTAACACCCAAAGGTGCAAGATGTACGTCTGTCCCTCTTTGTTGATATTAATTTTTACTTCCTCGTCAAGATGTTGTCTGGTTTCTCCACTACGTAGTTACTATTATTCTTCTTGTAACTAATGAGAAATCTGGAAGTAGACAGGTGGAGAGTATGCAAATATCCTGTTCCTCAGCAATGTGTCCCCAAATTTAGCATCAATTGATTAATCTTGTTCTAACTTTTTCTTATAATAGTTTTAAATGATGATATTTTTACAGTTCCACAACTTCTTTCTACATGCATCTTTTGGCATATTTCTGTTATCAAGAAACTCAGATCCTTCTTCATTGTTTATCTACCTATCTGTCTATCTATCTATCTAAATTCATCATCATCATCATCATCTCTCTGTCTATTTGTCTATCTATCATCTATCAATCAATCAATCTATCATCTACCTACCTACCTACCTACCATTAGGGACTCAATAATGTACTTCATGGCATTTGATTTTTATATCTTTGCCAGGCCTTTTCTTCTGTTCTTTCTGCGTTATTTTCCTTCAGATGTGTGTCATCCAAACCCGTTTTTAAAAAAGAGTTAATATAATCACTTTCTTTTGTTTATACTGAAGTTCTGGAAAGAAGGGGAAACGTAAGACTTGACAAATAATTCTTGTTTTCACACTGATGGTTTTAAAAATAGTTGTCATTAAACAGGACACAGTTCATGACACCCAACATGACAGGAGTAAAAAACTATTTCAGATGGTCACTGTCCAACAATAGGTTAGGTGTGGCAGATTACCTGTTCTTGGTAATCTCCTCCCAGTGCAGAGTCATGTTTGCTGTAGGGTTCCTCACTGAGTGCTTTCATCAAGGGATGAGATAACCTTGACTAAATTATTTTCTACCCATTTATGTGGCCTTTGGGCTGTAGGACTATTCAATAACTTGAGTGATTATTCAATTAGCACAGGGTTAATTAATTTATGTGGGTCAAATATTTTTTTATTTCCATAGATGAAAGATTTTGAAAAGCAGTCAATACTACTCTGTGTGGTTTCCTGATCCTTTCAGTACAAGCTTAATTAGGGACTTTGAGAAGGAAATGAGAAATAATCAAGCAAATCATGTTTTTGCCGACCTAGTCTTTTGCAGTGAAAATGTTTCCACCATAAGGTTTATGATGTTTTTTGTATTATTCAGTTCCCAGAACAATGCATTTACTGAAAATGCAACATGGTGCTGTGATCTGCCAGTATAAATAATGCTACTAGAATAAAGTTTTTGAAAACCTGTTTCCATGCATGAAATAGAAACCTCAGACCCCAGAAAACACAAGACAATACATTAAAATATTTTGCATTTTCTAGTCTAGTTTTATAAAAAATATTTTAAAAATTAATTTTAACTACACTTTTTGATCAAGAAAAGTGAATCTGGAGCGTTATGTACAGAGTGCTTCTCCTCATCTTCTCTCCAATTAATGTCTCTGTCAGACTCTCCTCTTCTTCTCTTGGGTTATGGATTGGCCAGGTGAAAATAGGGAGATGTGAAGAATAAAAACTAACTCCCCCTATTTTTTCCTTATACCATAGTTTTAACATTGTTATACTAACCCTAACGATATTCTTAGTAAGTTGGAAAGATTCAAAATAGTGAATTTCTTTTGTAGTGAGTAAAAGCTATACATTCCAGGGTGGAATTGAAGGTAAAATTTCTAGGCATTGATATAATTAAATTAGATTTTGTCATGATATTCATTCATTCAGCCATGTCTGCTGAGTGCCTGTTACATGCCAGTTCCAGTCTTGTATGCTTAGGATTGAGTGGTGAATAAAATTGACAACAATCCCTGCCTCATGGAGCTAATGTTCCAGAAAGAGGGGATAGACAATAAATAATAAACTTAACCACTAGGTAAACAATGTGGTATCTTAGAAGATTAAAAGAAGCACTCTGGACAAAAAGTAGAGTAAGGAGGATTGGGGTGCTATGGGGGAGGGACACATTACAATCTTAAGTAGGGTGATCAGGGAAGGCCTCACTCAAAAAGTGACCTTTGACAGAGACTTCAATTAAGTGAGGGAGTCAGTGTTCTAGGCAAACCTAGATGGGAGTGTGCCCTGTATGTTCACAGCACAGCAAGGAAAAAGTATGAGTGGAGCCAGGTGGCAAGAGGGTGAGTAGAAGGAAGTGAGGTCAGAGAAATAAAAAAGAAGGGCCAATTCATGCACTGCCTTGCAGGCCTTGGTAAAGAATTTGTCTTTTACTTTGGATAAAATGAGAAACCACTGGCTTTAAGTCTTCCCCTGGGGGAAGTGGGGAGCCACTGGAAAATTTTGAGCAGAGAAGTGATATGATTTGACATTTAATCATCTTAAATGTGTTCATTTTGCTACTGTGTTTGGAATAGACCCCTGGGAGGCACAAGTGGATGCTGGCAGAGCAGTTAGGATGTTTTCACAGGAATGAGTAGGAGAGCTGATGGAGGCTCCCACCAGAGAAGGAACAGTCGGAAGTAGTCAGATACTCTTATATTTTGAAGATGGAGCTGAGAAGTGTTCCTGTTAGATTGCTTGTAGATGTCAGGGAAAGAGAGGAGTCCAAGATGATGCCAAGGTCTTTGGCCTGAGCTGCTGGGAGGCTGGAGATGCCATCAACTGAGATGGTGAATGGTGAGTGGAGGAGGCTTTGGGGGAATGTTCAGAAGTACAGCTTTAGACATGTGATATATATCAGTTAGACATCCAAGTGTAGATGTTCAACCGGCAGTGGGATCAAATGAGTCTGAAATTCAGGAGAGAGGTTTGGAAAGGAGATATATAACGTTGGAAGGCATTTAGCATATAAATGGGACTTAATACCATGAGACCAAATGATAGAACCAAAGAAGTGAGCATTGATACAGGATAGAATAAGACACAAGAATGAGCCTGGAAGCAGTCTAACATAGAAATGTTGGAGAAGAGGGAGAATGGGCAAAAGAGGACAGGGGAAATTATCATGTTCGCACTCATCTGAAATTTGCTCCCTCAAGCTGAAGATGGTAGGGAAAAAGTTAAGAGAGGAGAGACCTTACTAGGGAACTGACACTCAGGGCAGACTGGATGTAGAAGCTACCTTATTCCTTTCCTATAGGGACTGAGAGAGAGGACATGAGTATGGATAGAAAATTATCTTCCTAAGGATTTGTTAAATTTAGAACTTGACTCCTTTTTATATATCAAATTATATATATACAGGTTGACTTAAAAATGCTATTGAAATCAAGGCAAAATGCAGCACTTTGTTTATGTGTTCAATATATTTATATGTGGAATGTCTAGTAAATTCTCAAGAAATACTTGTCAAATTATTAATAAATTACCTTTTTGCTGATACTTTTATGTTAAGACTGTTTTCTTTGCATAAGGGGGACACATAAAAACTTTCTTCAATACTTTTTCTCAAGACATACATACCTATTGAATCAGATGCCAGTTGATTCAGCCATGTAACTTATTCTTTCTCTATAATTATTTATCAGAACTCACTAGCAAATAGACACAGTGGGTGTGAATTGTCTATTCCTCTTCACTGTGGTTGATTGGCAACTGTAGTCAATAAGACAACCACTGAAAATATGAATGTATTCAAATAGGAGGTAGATTTTATTATGTGGATCTAAATAATCTCCACTGAAAGTTAGAGCTTCAATCTACATTAATTTAGAAATATCCTACATACTTGGAGATTATTCCAGTGAGAGTCTTCTACCCCAGGAGTATAGCATAACTAACAAATCTGACTCTTCCTTCATAAAGAGTAAGCAGTTTTGCTTACCAGGGTAGGAGGAGATGGCATTGATGTGGGTGGTCCTGATGACGCCCACCCGCGTCCCACGGTTGTTTTTCATGCACATGCAGATACATATGGCAATTCCAGCAATGACCCCCATGATGAATACGATTCCAAATACTATGCCAGCAATTGCTGTGCCCCTAAAAAGGAAAAGGGAAAGTACATTCATTGAAAAGGCTCATAAAGATTCGTCAGCCTTTCAACTATAGTTCCATGACTACATGACAAGTGCCCCTTTAAATATGTTCTTATGGATGATGTTGAAAAAGACTCATGTTTTTCAGTTCTTGAAACCATTCCATAAGTTAACAATTTCCTTTGCGGCATTTTCTCTGTTTCTCTTTCTGAAAACCTATTCTGAAATAAACCTCTGAGCCTTCTGGATAACTTCTCTAATTTTTCCTGTCTCTGTTTTCTTGAACTACTTTCTGGGGAATTTCATTGACTTTATCTTCCAAACTTTTATTGAACTTTTAAATTTCAGCTATCATATTTTTAACTTCCACATGCTCTATGTTATCCTTTACTGCAACACCTGTTTTATAGTGTCCTTTTTTTGCTTTTATGGATGTAATTTCTTCTATTCATCTCTAACAGTACTCATGACATATTCTTTGAAACTTTATCTGTTTTTTGTGTTTCCTCTGTCCTGTCTAGGCTCCTTCTTATTGATTGTTTACTTTAATCTGTTTCATGTTTGACATTTTCCTTAAATGTCTGGTGATCCCTGAATGTATTCCTATGTAATAAGCTGCTATTTAGTAATAGCTGGTTGGGAATTCAGTGTACAAAGCTAGTATTGGACAGGTGAACCCTGCAGTAGAGGATCAACTGAGGTCAGTTCGCATAGTTTTGTTTTTCTTTGTAGCTGTTCATTTTTACTCCTTAAAAGGATCCTCCAGTTTCATACTTGGGGAATATGAACTGGGCTGCCAGTTTCCTGGAGCCTGGGGTTTTATCCATAAGGGTATGGACTTTCACAAAATCCTCCTGTTTTCAGCTCAGAGACTCAGTCTCATTCTGCTATGACAGAGGAGGCTTTCAGGTTAAGACTTCAGTAACAAAATCTTTGTGGTTTGGAAGCATGACTTCTAAAGCCAGACTGCCATGGTTCCAACTGTAGCTGGGTAACCTCGGGCAAGGTGCTCAATGTCCCAGTTTGCTTCTTAATGAAATAAAGGTCAGCTTGGTGCTTATCTTGACTCTCCTCCAAAATTTAATGTTACGAAATAACTGTGCTCCTAGATTCATTTGCCACATAAATAAGTTCCTGTTCTCAAGTGCTATATGAACATCTATCCTGTACCTTTCTAGGACAGGTTCATAATCTCTCATCCCAAGGCCTTGGGACTAGATGTGTCTCATAAGTCAGGAATGTTCAGATTTTGAAAAGGGAACATGCATATACTGTATATTATATGATATTCCCAGGGCCAGCATCCTGAGCATAACACATGTACATTTCTGCAGTAAAGGTAGGAATATTAACACTTGTGTATTACATAGAAGCTATAAAAAAAGCCCCAGGTTCGTTCAGGTTCAGCCTTGCCACCAATTGAGTTGTATAAAATCTTTACTTTTCAGAGTTTTTAAGGACTTCAGAATTGCAGATAGGGGACTGTGGACGTATATTTATACAATTCAGAAGAGATCTTCTCTCTCTGACTTTTCCCTACTCACTTAAAAAAAAAAAACAGAATACCATTATGCATTCCAATAGACTCCTTTAAAATATTCCCACATGCATTTTAACTTTGTTGGTAAATTATGAAAGTAGAACGTGAGACATATTTGGATGGGCTGCTATTAGCAATTAAAGAATGACAGAGTCTAGCAGTTCAATAAATATGTCTTTTCAAGAAAAAAGATTTATCAAAGGTGATAACTTGAAATTTAAAAAACTAAAAGTAATCTGGAAACTCCTTTTTTTATTATAATTTTCAGGTCTAAATAAGACTAAATTGGAGGACTTAATTTATGTTCCAGAAATAATCAATGGTCTAATTATTCAGGTGTAGAATTTCCAAAGTATGTGTTATGGAAGCTATCAATTTGGGACATATTTATATTCATTAATTCCTTTTTAAATAGAGAAAAGTAAAAAATCAGTCACATTTTGTTTTCTTGTTGGCAGCTTCAGCAAAAGTGCCTGCCCTTGAGGTCAATAATGAAGTTGCAACTAATGTGTTAAATGAGGTTTTTGATTAAATCATAATTTTCATGTCCTTGATCCTTTGATACCCATTAGCAATTGTAAATTAGTTATTTAAGACATGGCAAGTATAAAATTTATAGCATTATTTAGTCTGTTATTAATTTAAAAAATAAGCAGTCACCTTCCAGTATATAAATAATTTGGTTTAGTCAGCTGTTGGAAAGAGAGAAGCTATTAAGTTGAGAAATTTGGCATCATAAAATCCTTGAAAAGATTTATTTAGGGAATGTATTTTTTTTGAAAGAATGCATTACAAGGTTTGCATATTTTCTCTTCACTAAATTTCTATTTCGAAATAATTATAGAGTCGGAGAGGTCCTGTGTATCCTTCACCCAGTTTCCCCCAATGATTACATCTTAGGTAACTAAAGTACAACATTAAAACCAGGAAATTGGCATTGGTATAAAGTGTGTGTACAGTTCTATGTCATTTTAACACGTGCATAGATCCATGCAACCAGTTCAGCAAGCAAGGTACTATACCATCACCCCAAAATATTTCCCTGGGCTCCTCCTTTACAGTCATATCCAACCTCCACCACCATCAATAACCCCTGACACCATTCATCTGTTCTCCATTTCTATAAATTTGTCATTTCAAGAATGTTATACAAATGGAATCACATAGTGCGTGATTTTCTGAAATGCTCTTTTTTCACTCAGCATTATGTCCTTGGAAGCCATACTGGCTTTTCTGTATAGCAATACATTCCTTTTTATTACTGTGTAGTATTCCATGTTATAGATATAACAGCAGACCTGAAAATTACAATAAAAAAAGAAGTTTCCAGATTACTTTCAGTTTTTTTTAATTTCAAGTTATCAACTTTGATAAATCTTTTTTCTTTGTTTAACCATTACTTCTTTTTTTTTTTGCGGTACGCGGGCCTCTCACTGTTGTGGCCTCTCCCGTTGCAGAGCACAGGCTCCGGACATGGCTCACGGGCCTAGCTGCTCTGCGGCATGTGGGATCTTCCTGGAATGGGGCACGAACCCGTGTCCCCTGCATCGGCAGGCAGACTCTCAACCACTGCGCCACCAGGGAAGCCCCTAACCATTACTTCTTATAGGACATTCTGTTTACTTCCAGTTTTGGCTTTTCCATTTATAAAGCTGTGATGAAAAATCATGTACTGTTTTTTATGTGGACATAAGTATTCATTTATCTGGAATAAATGCCGAGGAGTAGGATTGCTAGGATATATAAGCATATGTTCTATTTTAAAAGAAATTGCCAAACTATTTTCCAGAGTGACTGTACTATTTTACATTCCCACCAGCAGTATAGGAGAGATCCAGTTTCTATACTTCCTTGCCAGCATTTGATATTGTCATTATTTTTTATTTTAGCTGTTTTAATTGGTGTACAGTGATTTCTCTTTGTAATATTAATTTACATTTCCCTTACGCTAGTGAACATTTTTTCATGAGCTGATTTGCCATTTATATGTCTTCTTCAGTGAAATGTCTTATATCTTTTATTCATGTTCTAATTGAATTATTTGTGTTTTTACTGTTGAACTTTGAGAGTTCTTTGTAAATTCTAGATATGACTCCCTTATCAGATAAGTAGTTTGTAAATATTTTCTCCCAGCCTGTAGCTTGTCTTTTCATCCTCTTAACAGTCTTTTGCAAGAGTAAAAGTTTTTCATTTTAATGAAGTCCAACTTATCAATTTTTTCTTTTATGAATTGTGCTTTTGTTGTCATGTCTAAGAACTCTTCACCAACCCCTAGTTTCTGAAGGTTTTCTCCTATGTTTCCTTCTAAAGGATTTATAGTTTTATGTTTGACATTTAAATCTATCATCCATTTTGACTTAATTTTGTATATGGTGTCAGGTTTAGATCGAGTTTTATTTATTTTGCCCATTGATAGCCAACTGCTCTGGCACATTTATTGAAGGCACTATCCTCCTTTCATTGCACTGCTTTTGCACCTTTGTCAAAAATCAGTTGGCCATGCTGTCTGGGAGTATTTTTGGGTTCTGTATATTTTCTTGTTGGATAGGATGTTTTATAAATGTTGAGTAGATTCTGTTGGTTGATGATATTGTTCAGTTCTTCTATATCCTGTTGATTTTCTATCTAGTTTTACTAATTGTTGGTGAGGGATGTTGAAGTTCCAAACTATAATTTTGGATTTGTTTGTTTCTTGTTTCAGTTCTATCAGTTTTGTTCCATATCTTTTGCAGCTTTTCTGTTCTGTCTAGGCTCTGCACTTGACCTGTTCTGATAGGCATTGGGATGAGGCTGTATTTTTTTCTTTTTCTTATAGTGTTTGGTTATAGTCAAGTTAGTTAAATTGTTACTGTCTCAAAATTTTCTGTTTTGCTGGGCTGTCTCTTTCTGGGGACTTTGACTGCAGAGATCAGGCCTTTGTTGGGGTTTTTATTGTCTGCTCCTATTGGTGATTATGGGTTGCCAGCTTCTTTATCTACAAACCTGGGAGAAATGAGGCAAAAAGAAAACCAAGGGAGCTCACTGTCATGTCATGTTGTTCTTCAGCCCACGAAATTCCTAGCTGCTCTGCCTTCTTCTCTTCACCTTTCAGAATTTTCTTGTTTGTTTTATATATAATATTTAGGGTTTTAAAGTTGTACACAGAGGGAGGAATAGGGAAATGTACATCTACTCTGAAAAAATAAAATATTGCAATAAATGGTATTGATTAAAATTGTAAAGTGATTTTTTAAAGCAAAATATAAAAATATTTTTATAGAAGAGATTAAAAATGTGATGAATATCCTTAAAAACATAGTTGGGTTTTTAGGGAAAAACATTGCCTTTGATCTACATATATATATCTCCTGTGATTTTGAACATTTTCCTATACATATTAAAAGTGCTCAAAAATCTTTAATAAATACACAAATTAAGCTAACCTTACCCACAATTACTAAACTGTTAGGAACTATCACCCACAAAATTCTTCCTCTCTAATGAAAGTATTTCCTAAAGGCATGTGTTAATTCCCTATTCAAATGAAAACTGAAAGGGCATTTTTCTTGGGAGAAGAATGAAATATAACTTCTTTTTGATGTTGTTAATTCTTTCTTTTTTAACTGCAGATATTTTGGACTATAAAGCATAATTCATGTAAATGTA
Organism: Hyperoodon ampullatus; assembly: GCF_949752795.1. NCBI lineage: Eukaryota > Metazoa > Chordata > Mammalia > Artiodactyla > Ziphiidae > Hyperoodon > Hyperoodon ampullatus. Next base: position 128,105,385 of record NC_136918.1, read on the forward strand.
TATGCAAAGAGAAATTTCTATTTTCAGGAGGCTACTGCAACACCTTTTATGAATTCTACAATTTCACAAGTAATTATCTTTTTGTGTCTTTAATAATTTTATGTGAGCTCAGTTCTAAACAAAATCGTTTAGTTTTTGGTTACATACAAGAATCACCAGACCAAAAATCCAAGGTTATAAAAACAAATTATTCTTTTAAACTATCTATTATAATTATTTATTATAGTGAATGGCTTTTTTTGGGTCAATTTTTAGTCCAAGAGTAGGCAATCTATGGCCATGGGCCAAATGGGGCCCACAAGTTGTTTCAGTAAATAAGATTTAATCGGAACAAAGCCAAACACATTTGTTTACCTGTTGTTTGACTGCTTTGGTGCTATAATGTCAAAGATGAGTAGTTGTGACAGAGACCACATGGTCACAAAGCCTAAAATATTTACCATTTTGCTCTTTGTAGAAAAAGTACTGAACTCTGATTTATTTCACTTGTGAATAAATTAATGCTGCCTTTCCCTAGATGACGTTTTCTAAAACATTATGTCAGTAATGATATTGTAACAAAGCAAGTGGTAGCACAGGCCAGACAATTTGTACTGAAAAATCTAACATTTAATGGTATTTGGAAGCTCTTTTAATTCCATTAATCAGAAACTCACAAGAGTTGCAAGGTCTGAATATTCTTTCTGATTACCACTACTAATATTGTTTACTCTAGTACATTTCTGATGCTATTTCAATACAAAAATTACTCATGTTTTGTGGTATAATGAAAATAAATATTTAGTCTTTGCCCCAAGATCCTGGCACAAAGCTTTTAAAACCCTTAGAATCTCTGAAGTGATTAAAGTGTCTTTTGTATGCTAATGAGATGACTGGTGGTTGGGGGCCCCTAGATAACTTTGACAGGGGGACTGGTCTCCAGAAAGACCAAAGCATAATTAGAGGGTTGGAACTTTCAGTCCCACTTCTGACCTCCAGAAATGGGGGCAGGGCTTGAGGCTGAGTTAATCACCAATGGGCAGTGATTTAATCAATCATGCCTACACAATGATACCGCCATAAAAACCCCTACATGATGGGGTTCAGAGAACTTCCAGGTTGATGGACACATCATGGTGCCAGGAGAGTGGAGCATAGAGAGGGCATAGCCCCTCCCCACATACATTGCCCTATGTATCACTTCCACTTGACTGTTCCTGAGTTGTATCCTTTATAATCAACTGGTAATAGTAAGTAAAGCATTTTTCTGAGTCCTATGAGTTGTTCTAACAATTAGTCAAACCTGAAGGAAGGGGTTGGGGGGGATCCCTGACTTTGTAGTCAAGTTGCATGGACGTGTGTATAACCTGGAGACTCAGTACTTGTGACTGACATCCTAAATAAGGGCAGGCTTATGGGACCGAGCCGTTACACCTGTGGAGTCTGACACTCACTCCAGGTAGTGTGCGTCAGAATTAAATTGAACTGTAGGACACCCAGCTGATATGAGAATTGGTTGGTGTCAAGAGGAAAGACACCCCACAGGCTTTCTTCTCTGTTCTCCAAAAATCTTTGTGGACACATCTAAGTATCAGTGTGTATTGTTTAGCTCCATGGATGGTCTTTGACCATTTGCAGATAATAAAAAAATTTAGAACAAAATTATGGATTGAAATGTGTACCAAAATGAGACTTTATAATCAAGATATTAAATATACTTGTAGTGGCTTTAATATACTATGAAACCGGGGTTTATAACAAGGCTCAGAGACAATATTTTTCATTCCATAAATAGCTTTTCGTAAGTAAAAAAGATTCTGATAATTTTGCAATTGTTGCAATAATATTTACAACACATTTTAACCTTGGTACTGCTATACAGCAACTTAAAAATCAGATACCTTGACATGGTTTTACTATTAATTGATGTTTAAGGTAAGAGCAAATATGCAAAGAATGCCATTAGATTATTTCTCTTCTTTCTCTGACATGACCAATTTACAAATGCATTTTATACAAAGGACTTATGAATATTCTATGCAATAATTTAATAATATGTATTTATTAAATAGGCCACAGAGATATTTGATGCCTACATAAGATGCAGGCAGAATTATAGAATATTTCCGTTAGGAGAAACTTTTCAAATGAACATAAGAGTTTTTAAGAAGTACATTAAGGGAGAAAACTTTTAGAAGAGAGTTTTCGGGAATAACTGCCTACAATTTCAAAAGAATAAACTTAAAATGAGTTCATTTACTATTAGAATGAAAAATAAGTCATAAATGCAGCAAAAGCATTTTATCTTTCTATTAAAGAGGAAATATTAAATAATCCTGTATATTTATAATAATCCATAAGTGATTAATTAAAGCAGTGAAAAAATATCATTTCAACTGTACGGCTGAAAGGAAAAAGCACACATAAGAAAAATAAAACTTGGCAAAATTCTTCTTCAGACTCTTTCAGTAGCTCAATAATTGTTCTTTCAGCCAGTGCATTAAAATATGTAATACAATATTTTCATGCTCAAAATCTTCAAAACTCATATTTTATTCTACACCTATTCACAATTTATAAAGTCTATAACTTTAGCAAAACTCTTACTGGCTTAATTAAAAAATGATGCAGTTTCCTCATTGTTGCTTTAATAAATCAATACAGAAGAGTAAGAATAGAAAAACAAGCTCAATGGAGTATGGTTTTCAATATGGAGAGTATTTAGTTCCATCACTTTAATGAATAATAGTAGGTCCCCAGGACTAAATATATCTATATCTGTATCTATATCTGAATCTGTATCTATCTCTACCTATTTATCTACATATACATTTATATATATATCAAATATCATGACTATAATTTCAAGTGGTTAAATTATTGCTAAATGTTGTTACAAATCCACGTGTTAAATGCTTATGAAGAGTAGAAACACCAATCCATGTGATTTTCCCAATAAGTCTATATTACTTACAAAAAAAAAACCCTGTAAAATTCAGATATGTTAAAGATGTTTATTTTGCCTTTTTTGTTTTCATTTTAGTCCTTCTCTCTAATAACATCATTCAACATATCTTCCTACGTGGGGCTTTATAGGTAACTTTTCTGTAGTCCTCAGAATAATAAAATTAGAAACTAATGTTTCTCTAAATGTTTAAATTTACGTCATTTACCGACTCAGTCCCTGTGGTAGACAGTTGTCTACCTCAGTATCTATTCTCTACATTTTCCTTGATAAAAGAACTCTTGATGGTTAACTGGGTACATGGCTACTTGAAATAAATACTATTTTTTCTAGATACCCTTAAACCTAGCAGTAAAGTTCTGGAAAATAAGTTGTAAATAAAATGTTTTGTGTTATCGCTCAAGAAAACTCCTTGAACGATGGCTGGGATGAGTTTTTTGTCCCTTCCTCCTTATCTTATCCTCCATCCTGCTTTCTGAAATGTGGGTGTGGTGGCTGAGCTCTCGTGTCCATGTAGGACCATGAGGATAGTCCACTTAGAGATGCAGGAGGTATGAATTTGATGGAGTATGCATCCCTAACAGCTACATGGAGATGCTATATCACTCCCAAGTTGCCTATCTCTAGGTTTCCTTTACATGAGACAGAAACACACTGTTTTTTAAAAAAAATTATTAAAACCTCTATTATTTTAGTTTAAGTGTGTGTGTGAGAGAGAGCTACACTGTTTGACCTAATCTTACCTAATACAACTTCTTTGCTACAATAAGCACACTGGGTAAACAAAAAGAAATATTTCACGTAGAAATAGTTCTAAGGAGCACACAGGTACTCTAAGATCCCCGGAAAAAGTTCCCAAAAAGCATACCAGGGGGCTTCCCTGGTGGCACAGTGGTTGGGAGTCCGCCTGCCGATGCAGGGAACACGGGTTCGTGCCCCGGTCCGGGAGGATCCCACATGCCGCAGAACGGCTGGGCCCGGGAGCCATGGCCGCTGAGCCTGCGCGTCCAGAGCCTGTGCTCCGCAACGGGAGAGGCCACAACAGTGAGAGGCTCGCGTATCGCAAGAAAAAAAAAAAAAAAAAAGCATACCAGAACCAAGAAAGCATGAGATTGCATTCAACTTCTATTAAATTGAGATCACTTATCTTCCATCTTAGGTAGAGTTAAACTTGTATGATTCAGTGAACGACCTTCAAAAAATCCCTGCATTGCCTAGATGTCAAAGAGGTATACAAAATTAGAATAAAAAATGGTCTTGAATGTGCTGTGAACGCTAGGGTGACCTGCACGATAACGCTTTATCACTGGAGTGCGATAGTAAATGATTTGATTGATGAAAAAAGCAAAAATAACTCAAGCCAAAGAGTACCCTTTGAGAATTGGTTGGTTTGCCCTTATCTCCACTGATCAAATTTTCTGAATAAGTTATGTTAGATTCGTAAAGTGAGTTCAATGAAGATCAAATGCATATAATATGCATTCCTATGTTAGATTCATAAAGTGATTTCATTGAAGATCAAGTGCATATAATAAAGTAATATTAATATTAATAATATCAATTAAATGTTTTTCCATATATATATGATCATATATGAACATAGTTAACTGTAATTTAGAAAAACAGGAATCCGAGTGAAGATTCCCTGAGCTATATTACTTGACATATTCTGTATACCGTGTGCATTCCAAATGTCATGATCTGATTAGCTGTCAGTATAGCCTTGAGATAGCACAGCATAAAATAGTGTAAGTCAAAATTTAAATTCAGTCATTCATAGTTACAGAAGTTTCCAGAAACGTTTTGTACAATATTCACAAATGTGATTCATTTCATTGTTTATTTAACATTTGGAAAAGTAGTATTGACCCACACTTACATTGGTTTAATTTTCCAGTCATGGCCTTGAGATGTTTGATTTATTCCTCAGTCATTATGCCTGTAATTTTAAACAGCTATTGCTAGATAATTAACAGTCATCACTTTATTCATGAAACATATATCGGCTATCTACCATGTGCTAGGCACTATTCTGGGTGCTGGGATGCAAAGTTGAATGATACATGGTAACTGTCTTCAAGGATTTTAGAGGCATGTATGAGATACTAAACAAAAAGAGAGATTTTGAAAGGCCACTATCTCCAGGCATAGAAGACTAAGTCAATAAAATAATTTAAAAATTTGATCATACTCAGCAAAAGAGAACTTTTTTTAAAATGAATGTAATAAACTCAAGAGAATAGTAGTGATTTCTTAATACTTCTTACTTGCATATAATAGTTTTTTGACCCAGAGGATGCTTTTGTGAAATAGAATTCAACCCACTTGTTTTCCCACTTGTTTTGCAGGTGAAAAAATCAAATCCATGAGAGGCTAAAATAACGATCTTCTAGTTAGTTTCGTGGTAAAGAATAGAGCTCAGCGGTCCTAATTTTCACCCCAGAGCTGTTTATATGGCAGTGGACTGCCTTGCTCATATTCTTTCATCCACTCACCAAACATTTATAGAGTCTATCTGCTGTGCCAGATACTCTAGTGAGCACTAGACATATAAAGATGAACAAAGTCTCCTTAGGAAGCAGAGAAGAGGAGAGAAAGGATTCCTGGAATGTTTGGGAAATTGAAACCTTGAGACCTGATGACTGATTGAATTGGGTAGTAAATGAGAGGCAAGAGGGTGAAATATCTTCCATGTGGATGACTGCCCCTTGCTGTACCATATACAGTCCATAAAAATGTCTTGAGGGCTTCCCTGGTGGCGCAGTGGTTGAGAGTCCGCCTGCCGATGCAGGGGACATGGGTTCGTGCCCCAGTCCAGGAAAATCCCACATGCCACGGAGTGGCTGGGCCAGTGAGCCATGGCCACTGAGCCTGCGCGTCCGGAGCCTGTGCTCCGCAACAGGAGAGGCCACAGCAGTGAGAGGCCTGCGTACCGCAAAAAAAAAAAAAAAAAAAAAAGTCTTGAAATGAAGAATAAATCAGACAGGGAATCATAAACTAGATTTAAGTAGATACAGGCAAAAGGCAAGCCACACAGGTTTCCTTGCCTTCTGCCTTCTGAACCTAAAAATTTCCCAATTACTTCTAGACTTACGTTTATAATGCTTTGGCACAGTTCACCCTTTGAAGTGACCTTTGCTGAAACTTCACACTGAGCTAATTACCTTAACTTGCTTGTGATGTTTACTTTAGACAGGACTTTCTTCTTTTTCTTCCTGTATCTTTTTATCATATTTTAAGTAGAAAAGAATCACAAACACGTTTTATTTTTAACACTAACTCTAAAGATATCTATTAAAAATCTATTTGTTGAGATTTAAGTCCTGAGCATGTAAGATTTAAGAGATTGAATCTGATTATGAAAATCAGAACCCTCAGAATAATCCGATTTCCTTTCCATTGACACCAGCATGGAGAGTTTCAAATAAATATGGAGGCTTATATAATTATTGATCTGGCAGAACAGCAACTACCTTTTAGGCCTAGACTTTGAAAATTTAATAAGGTTCCCATAGGACTGGGGTGGAGGTTGTAAACCTTTCCAGGTTAACTGCTGAAACAGGTAACTGACCTTGATGATGTAATGGACCCCTGGCAGTGAGACCATGGGCCATCAAATACAGTATTTTCACATGTGGCTCCGTCAACTGCTAGACTATACATTACAAGGTAGCCAGCCCACTCAGACAACTGTGGTCCTCTTCCTGGACCCTAGCAAGTCCCCATCCTCTGCCGAGACAAACCTGCAACTGATCATCATCTGCAGGAAGGTCTCCATTCTAGTTCTGCCAATGATTTGCTCAGATCTGACATTTATTATCTGCACACAACCCTCTCAGGCTGGGGCTGCCCAGACCCAAGGGAGGCTGCCTGATCTCACCTCTCTGAAAGTCTTGTTCACAACCTCACCTGCACCAGCCTAATGTGGTTGATCAGAACTGTCACACTTTGGCTGCCTCAGAGAATCTAGCCTCATACTCAATTTAATGGTTCTTAAAGTCATTAACAAGCAATACATCATCATCACAGCTAATCAGATCATGACATTTGGAATCCACCCAGTATACAGAGCATGTCAAGTAATATAGTTCAGGGAATCTTCACTCAGATTCTTGTTTTCCTAAATTAAACTTAAATATGTTCATATATGATGATATATATCTGGAAAAAAGCATTTAATTGCTACTATTAATATTACTATTATTATATGCATTTGATCTTCATTGAACTCATTTTACGAATCTAACATAGGAATTGGGCATTTGTTCAGAAAATTTGATCAGTGGAGATAAGTGCAAACCAGCCAGTTCTCAAAGGGTACTTTTTGGATTGAGTTATTCTTGCTTTCTTCATCAAATAGCTACAAACAGTTTCTGATTTTTACGCCGTATAATTATCCATGAAAGGAAAACTGATTTCAATCATGTCTCATTACAGTAGATTCAATCCCAGAGAAGGAATGTGAATGGCTCAGGTGGAGTTGGGGATCCTCCTATAGAACAGTCCACTTGGCCAAGGCCAAGAATACCATGATTAGCCCAGCTTGGGTCAAATGCCTGTCCCCAGACCTGCTCTATGTAACCAATGCAGAAACACGTGGGGGAAATAGAGGTGGTCGATTCAGGAGCAGAGGCAAGAATTTGGCAAACAATGACACAGTCATTCACACACAAGATAACTTTGTATAGTTGACATTAGGATTCCAAGCCCAAGTCTGAGTTTATGGCTGGAAGCTAGGATTATAAAGAGTGAAGAAAACCATAATTCAAAAAGAGTCATGTACCACAATGTTCATTGCAGCTCTATTTACAATAGACAGGACACGGAAGCAACCTAAGTGTCCATCGACAGATGAATGGATAAAGAAGATGTGGCACATATATACAATGGAATATTACTCAGCCATAAAAAGAAACGAAATTGAGTTATTTGTAGTGAGGTGGATGGACCTAGAGCCTGTCATAAAGAGTGAAGTGAGTCAGAAAGAGAAAACCAAATACCGTATGCTAACACATATATAAGGAATCTAAAAAAAAAAAAAAAGGTTCTGAGGAACCTAGGGGCAGGACAGGAATAAAGATGCAGACGTAGAGAATGGACTTGAGGACACGGGGAAGGGGGAAGTGTAAGCTGGCACGAAGTGAGAGAGCGGCATGGACTTATATACACTACCAAATGTAAAATAGGTAGCTAGTGGAAAGCAGCCACATAGCATAGGGAGATCAGCTCGGTGCTTTTTGTCCACCTAGAGGGGTGGGATAAGGAGGGTGGGAGGGAGACGCAAGAGGGAGGAGATATGGGGATATATGTATATGTATAGCTGATTCACTTTGTTATACAGCAGAAACTAACACTCTATTGTAAAGCAATTATAATCCAATAAAGATGTTAAAAAAAAAAGAATGAAGGACAGATAGAGACAAATCTCAGTTCTGTTCATCCTTCACCTAAATATATACGTGGTTCCAGAAAGTCAGAAAAGTAACTTTAGACAAATACAGAGGTTTGGAGCTATAAGGATTTCTAGTGACCATGTTTTGAAAAACCTTATTTCAAGAATCTTAAATTATATAACACTAAACATATTTGAGTATTTCCTAGATATATGTTAGCGTTTCAAGGAAGACAGAGCCTGGGGAAGACACATTCGCACGTATGTAAATAATTATAATGCACAGCATTGATTGCAAACAGGGGAAGCATGGAGTAGGTTCTATGACAGCCGAGGATAGCAAATGTGCGAGTGTGTGTGTGAGTAGAGATGGGTGTGTGTGAGAATGTATATCACTGAAAGAAAGTGCAGGTGTATATGCATGTTTGGGGGGTGCTTGAGGATGGATGGATTCCTGAAGGAGTTAACCTCTTCTGAATCTTAAAGGAAGATGAGGAATTAATCCATGGAGTTTGAAGGGATTAGAGCAGAAACACATTTAAGATCAAAGGAACAAGGTATAAATGCCATGGGAATGTAAGATACTGTGACATGTTTAAGAGACCATGAAAAATTGAGAGTTACTGAAATAGAAAAGATGCAGATGAGGCTGGAGAAAAAGCAGGGGTTTGGGGGGGCAATTAGGAGGGTCTTCAATAACACTGTAAAGAACCTGACCTTTTTGTTGGAGTTAATGGAAAAATAAGTGAAAACCTGCAAGCATGGATCAATCTAAGAGTAATGTGAAGAGTGGATTTAATGGGTACCAGGCTGTACCCAAGTGGTCCTATTGAAAGACCATTGTAATTATCTGGGCAAACCATGGTGAAAGACTGAACCTGACAATGAAAGTGGGGCAGGGAAGAAGGTGGGGAGGAGGGAGTTCAAAAACTCAGAACATATAATATGGAAGGTAAAGTTAGCTGTGCCTTCATGTCATCAAATTCAAACTCCTAAAAGATTATTAAAACTCTGTGCTATCTGCAGGCATGCAAAGCTCTTGGACACTCCCAGCACTTAAAAGTCACTAAGTCTGGAGGCATCTTTTCCATTACTGAATATTTCTCTGTAACTGTGGGACACTTCAGTAGATGTAGTTCACCAGATCTCTTATCTCTCTCAAAGAAGGGACCTCTGCAGAGGGAAAGCTCTGACCTTTCATAGAAATAAGGCAAGTGTCAGGCCCAGAAGGTGTCAGAGGGCAGGAGATAAACCTTGCTTACCCTAGTCTACTGGTTTGATTTCAACCAGTGTGTTTTCCAAAGATGAGTATGTTTATAAAAAGCATATGTCCTCTTTAATATTGCATTACATAAACTTTTAGCATAATGAGCATGCATAGATAGGAGGTTTGTTTTATTTGTATAATCAGTGAACTCTTAATTGCCCTTCTCTGAAATGCATGTCCTTAAACCTCTGTAAAACATAAATTAAAAATAATAGTCTTTGAGTTATTCTTAGATTGCTTCATGCAGTCTGATCTTCCGATCCAAGTGCAGTTAGAATCTTAATTGGATCAGATGATGCCTGATGTCCCCTCCAGCTCCCCAGTACCACAACTAATTAGCAGAAATTCCACTTTAATAATACAGCTGCTGCAGTTCAAGAAAGGAAAGCAAAGCAGAGGTGGAAATCTCAACCTAATGAACACTGAAGAAAGATTAGAAGCAAGTTAAAATTCAGTGTGATAATTAATTACAGTCCAAGAAAATGAATATTGGCTGACTGTAATTTAAGCTATATTTACTCATGCAAGTCTCTTCTGCAACATCACCTCCAATTCTGAGATAGAAAGAGAATACCTCTTCCCAATAATTCTTATCTCATTTATTGTCAGTATAAGCAACAATCTCAAGTCTGTGGAGATGTAAAAATCATCAAGGTAGTATTCAGTATTTTAAGTGAGTAATTATAACTGCATGCACTCATGCATATTATCAAGCCAACTCTTTATTAATTATTTCTACTTTGGAAAGTCATAGTTTTGTCTCAAAGATCTTGGCAAAAATAGCTATACCATGACACAACAGTTGGTGTGGAAGATATTTTACATGATTTTTTTAAATAGAGAGAATAAAAGATTAAAAAATCAGATGGATTCTTGCAATTTTAGGAACAGCTATTATAACGTGCTTGAATGTTTCAATGTATTCTTTGAAATTCCAATGGGCCAGGGAACAACTCACTCTTATAGCCATGCAACATACAGGGAGGGAATTATGCCTGGTTTGAACCACTAGAGTGGTATTACATCAGTATTGTCTCTTTTTAGGCAAACTTCATCCTGTTGCATCTAATAGTACAGTTAAAATTTAGGAGGAGTGGCCCAAAAAATGACAGTTCTCTTACTGGGGAGAAGATAACCAGCCAACATAAGCTGTGTAGTCTGGTGGGATGAGGTAAACAGTAGTTATTTAAGTAACTTATATGACCTGTGTGGATGGGCAGAATAGCAAATTACAGTGTGGGTCATCACCATAAAGTCAAGATTCTTCTGACCAAATTACTGCAGAGTGGGCAGAGAGGTGGGTACAACAAGCAGAAACACAGAATTAAGGGGATCATAATCTTTAGTTCCACAGGTTCTTCTAAGGCAGGTGAGTGCTGGCAGCAACGTTGCTGTGGAGACAGTAAGAGCTACCTGCTCCTCTACATTTCCCAGCTGTCCATGCACCTTGGCAGAGAGGGGCTGTGTGACTAATTTTCCCCAACAGAATACTGAAGGAAGAGATGCGTCACTTCCTGTCAAGATCGGTTAAGAGGTAGTGTTCCTTCCTCACCTCCTTTCACTACCCCAGCCTGGGTGGCTGGAAGCAAAGGATCTGGGATGGTGAGTCCACAATATGGAAGGAGACAGAGTCCCTGAGCCATGGCGTCAGGGAGAGCCACACAGGTGAGCTGCTGATGTGATCAAAAAATAATATGGTGTTGGGTTGAGCCACTGAGATTTCAGGGTTTATCTGTTTCTGCAGCATAGCCTAGCTATCCTGACTAAGGCATCGGTGTTGTGACTCAGAGCACAGGATGTGGATTCAGCATACCAATGTATAAATCTTGTTTCCACCACTGACGACCTCTGTGACCTGACGTCTCTGAGGTTCAGTTTTGGGCACAAGAATTTCGTTATCAGGATGAGATATCATAAGTGGTTTCAACTCAGGCAACAAAATATAAGTCCCATGGTGGGGCCTGGACATACTGCCTCCTAAAACAGATGAAACTTGTAAGGAATCAGGTGTGGGTCTCAGGCTTCTTGAGTGACAGAACTGAATGGACCCCACAAGGCACCTGATTTGGTAAAGAATATGAGAGCCAATCCCATGTTGCTCAGTGAAGGCTGGTCCCCAACTCTTGCTTCATGTTAGATTGAAATTAAGTCACACAACAATATTAACACCTGTAAACCAAATCAATGAAATTAGAATCTCTGGGGATGAGATCCAGATATTGTATTTTTTATGTTACCCTGGTTGTGCTAATATAGAGCCAGGAATCAACGAGTTGGAGTAACAAAGAGACCTAAACCTGCCTAAAAGCTTTCTGTCTCTGTTGAAATTGGTTCAGGAGGGGAAGGATAGAACTCAGGGGCAAGAAACACCAAGTGGACTCAGATATGTGAAATTGGCAAAAGAAGTGATTTTAGCAACAATTTCTCAACAAAAAAGAGATAGTGATTTAAGTCAAAACATTTCCATCTACAGAACTTACACAGAATAAATATCATTATGAATATTACTGTTATTTTATTTTCAGTCCTCATTCCATATCATATTCTCAGTCTACTAAATGCACTTAAAACAAGGGAAGAAATCATGGGTGTACACATGAATATTCAGCACAGAAAAATATTTCTGATTGGTAATATATAAAACTAGTAAAATATTAACAAAATTTTATAGAAATAAAGAAACTGAGCAATTGATATATGTTTGATTCTGTGAAAATAGGCAGATCAGTGCTTCCCAAATGGGGAGAAAATTTAGTTCAGCAACCTAGAAATTGCCAGTTGGTTCAGACCTCTTATTTATACAATGCCCTGTTCTATTGCTGACCTACCCCACATTCAGCAAGAAAGATTAATTTCCTATCAGATGTGAGTGAATCTTAATGGCAATGTGTACCTTAATTTCCTTTAGTCATTTATAACTGTTCCTCAAATTTCTCCTGTTTTTGGACCACTAAGGTCCAGTGGAATGACAAACTTGAAAATATCTACTAGTAATGAAAGACATTTGTTGGACACTAACATTTTTTTTTTTTTTTTTTTTTTTTTTTTTTTTTTTTTTGTGGTATGCAGGCCTCTCACTGTTGTGGCCTCTCCCGTTGTGGAGCACAGGCTCCAGACACGCAGGCTCAGTGGCCATGGCTCACGGGCCTAGCCGCTCCGCGGCATGTGGGATCTTCCCGGAACGGGACACGAACCCGTGTCCCCTGCATCGGCAGGCGGACTCTCAACCGCTGCGCCACCAGGGAAGCCCGACACTAACATATTAATTACTTGGGTTTGATGATGTAGGGAGGTTACTAAAATTACTCAGTTTACTGGCATCAAGGCTCTTTGTTTTTTCTTCTTTACTTGAAATCAAAGCCAACAGTTTGAATAATTTTGACGGGTCCTTAAAATATTCTCACATTTGCTCAGCTTTAATTTGTAAAGGAGCCTTTCCTAACCAATGTACCCTCATCAGGAAATCTATGTCATACAAATTCCAGGGAACAACACCAATAACTTATTTTATGTAAACTGTTTGGAATTATGCCAATCAATTCACTACTTCATGATTTCAAAGATTGTTTCATCAATCTTGTATTACTCAATTCATAGAACATAAAATAGACCCTTTAACAAGAATTTGGATTTGATTCTGTAAGAAAGACAAGGTCATTTTTAAAAAACAAATCAGCTAGCAAGAGGGCTATCTGAAGCATGCGTACAAAGAAAAACGGTCACAGAAACTTTGGGCTCTATTCTATAAATCTTGACCTTTATTTTTCCCTTCTGCTACTACTTTGCTTCCTTTACTATTCCCTAAGGGAAATTCTAGTATCACATGGGGCTAAGAAATATAATTTGATCTTTTACTATTTTAAGTTCAAGTTATTTAAATGCCATGGACTCAGTGAAGTGTGGCTTATGTCCATAAGACCAACCTCAGAAAGCATCGTACATACTCCCTCTGACAACATGATAACGTGAAACTAAATGCTTTTGGGGGAATTCAACAATTTAAGATCAAGGCTCCTAAACATTATGTTTCAAAATGCCTAAGAAACACACATTCTTTTCTACACTGAAAGACAAGCAAAACATGGGTCTTTCAGGAGATCCACGTATAAATATTGATTTTATGCCCTCTGCCAAATTAAAATGTCTAAATTTGATCTCAAGTTGAGTTCGCATTTCATTTATATCATATATTTTCATTTGGTTTTAAACTCCAAGCAGCTAAAGTTGGCATCAATTTGACAAGATTCCCATCTTTTACATTTGATAAGTTATTAAAAAAAGAGTGAGGAACGTATTTCTTCATATATTCATCAGTTATGGATGAATTACCTATTCATCTGTTTGTCTAGGAGCTGTGGGCGCAACAGTGATCCAGAAAGCATCTGCTTTGACCTCTACCATGGAAGAAAAACAGTTAGATAATAAGATATTTAGGAATATTAAGGAAGTTGTAATTAAAATGAGATTTGAAAGGTGAATTAGTCAAGAAAGAAAACAAAGGATTCATGAAGAGGCAACAACCTGTGGGAAATCGGGAGAGAGTAGGGCACATTTTAAGAGAGAGAAGATCAGTAGAGCAAGTACTGTCTACAGCTTTGATGGTAAGAAGGTGTTTGACTAATGGCTGAAGATAGGCTTGGGGAGCTAAACAGCAATGAGGTCACGAAGGGCCCTGAAAACCATGGTAAAAGGGAGACTATAAAGCAGGGGCAGCTGGTGGGAATGCGAATTGGTACAGCCACTATGGAGAACAGTATGGAGGTTCCTTAAAAAACTAAAAATAGAACTACCATATGACCCAGCAATCCCACTACTAGGCATATACCCTGAGAAAACCATAATTCAAAAAGAGACATGTACCAAAATGTTCATTGCAGCTCTATTCACAATAGCCCAGAGCTGGAAACAACCTAAGTGTCCATCATCGGATGAATGGATAAAGAAGATGTGGCACATATATACAATGGAATATTACTCAGCCATAAAAAGAAACGAAACTGAGCTATTTGTAATGAGGTGGATAGACCTAGAGTCTGTCATACAGAGTGAAGTAAGTCAGAAAGAGAAAGACAAATACCGTATGCTAACACATATATATGGAATTAAAAAAAAAAAATGTCATGAAGAACCTAGGGGTAAAACGGGAATAAAGACACAGACCTACTTGAGAATGGACTTGAGGATATGGGGAAGGGGAAGGGTAAGCTGTGACAAAGGGAAAGAGAGGCATGGACATATATACACTACCAAACGTAAGGTAGATAGATAGTGGGAAGCAGCCGCAGAGCACAGGGAGATCAGCTCGGTGCTTTGTGACCGCCTGGAGGGGTGGGATGGGGAGGGTGGGAGGGAGGGAGATGCATGAGGGAGGGGATGTGGGAACAGATGTATATGTATGACTGATTCACTTTGTTATAAAGCAGAAACTAATAAAAAAAAAAAAAAAAAAGCAGGGGCATCAGTGGCAAGAAGACAGCTGTTTCAGGAGGATGTCAGTGGCAATGACAAAGAGATTGCCTGAGACAAGAGTGGAGACAGAGATACCAGTTGGGAGGTGAGAAAAGGCACTGCCAAGCATAGTGGGTTGAATGGTGGTCCTCCAGAAGATACGTCCATGTCCTAATTCCCAGACCCTGTGAACATTACCTTATTTGGAGAGGGCCTTTGCAGATGTAATTAAGGATCTTGAGATCAAGGGATCATCCTGGATATCTGGGTGGACTCTAACTCCAATGACAAACATCTTATGAAGGACACACTGGGGAGATTTGACAGGCGGAAGAGGAGAATTCAATGTGACCACGGAGGCAGACGTCTGAACACAAGCCAAGGAATGTCAACAAACACTAGACACTGGACAAGGTGAGAAAAAAAACTCTTCCCTAAAGCCTCTAGAGGAAACACAGCCCTACTGACACCTTGATTTGAGACTTCTGCTCCAGAACTATGAAAACAAATTTCTATTGTTTTAAGCTACAGTTTTTGGTAATCTGTAACAGCTGCCATAGGAAACAAATGCAGTAAAGCCAGAGAAAGACACTGGAGGAGGAAGAGAACACAGGGCATTTGGGACACTGCAAAAGTCCAGTAGAGCAGGATCTAAGGGCATTCATGAGTGAAACCGGAAATGAAGTTGGGCAGACAGGCAGGAAGTTGTATTAGTGAAAAGCTGCTTGGTTTGAATGCACATGGAATGCCAAATACCAGTGAATGGGCCAGACTGGCTGAAGGAGAAGAATTATGGTCTTGAGCAATTTGAAGGAAAATTGGAAAGGGAGGAAAAATGAACAGAATGCAGTATTTTCTGGCCAGAGGAGGGGTCTATGGCAGTGAAGGGAAAAGGGGTAAAAGGGCTGGGTCTGGGGAATTTATGTCCCAGCCAAACAGGGCAGTGTCTTAGTCAGCTCGGGCTGCTGTAAGAAATACCATAGATTGGGTGACTTAAACAGCAGACATTATTTTCCCACAATTCTGGAGGCTGGGAAGTCCAAGATCAAGGAGCCCTTTTCTGTCTTACAGATGACTGCCTTCTCACTGTGTCCTCATATGGCAGAGAGAGAAAGCTCTAGTGTATCTTCCTCTTCTTCAAAGGGCACTAATCCTACCATGGGGTTCTCCAGGCCCATGACCGCATCTAATCCTAATTATCTCCCAAAGCCCCACCTCCAAATACCATTACACTGGGGACTAGAGCTTAACATATGAATTGGAGTTAGGGGACAAACATTCAGTCCACAACAGGCAAGGAATGTGACTATCTATCTATGGACTAGATGTGGGCTGTGTGGGATAAAGAGTCAGCTGGGAGCTGTTCTAGGTCCTGAGAGAACCACCAGGGGGCAGTGGGGCTGCAACAGGGGAGACTGCTGAGTCTGTGTGTGGAGTGGATGATGGAAGGCCAGAGGTGGTAGAGGGGGAAGGGACAGGGGCCACCTGAAATGGATGCCAACAAGCTCACCAAGCCAGCAAGGGAGAAGCTCTGAGTCCTAGGGACTGCTGTCAGAGGGACCCAGCAGAGGGCAGGAATCCAGTTAAGTATCAAGAGCAGAGTCAGAACTTTCCTATGTCTTCCTTTTCTCTCTTCCCCTTTGCAGCTCTCACACTGGTAGGGTGCACTGGGAGGGAGGAGTGCTGGGTGTGAAATGAGTGGGAAAAGAGAGCAGTTGGCCATGCCCCTCTCCCTGAAAACAGGTGACCCACCAACTACTGTTCTCAGCTAGAAGATGGGGAGAAGTCTGGCATGAAGTCTGAAATGCTTATGGACATCTCAAATTAGACATTGAACCTTTCCAAATGAGAGTGTGTTGAGATTTAGAAGATTTAAGGACTACCTGTGAGCAGGAAAGCCACAGATGTGCCAAAGTTTCAGCCATCAGAGGAGAAAGCTTCCTGTAAAATGGCAGTGGGATCATGCTTGTTCAATGTACTGTTTAGACATTCAAAAACAACGATGGATATTTCTTCTAAGAAATCCTAGTAATCAATTTTTCCCTCAGAACCATATCAGTAAGGTGGCAAAAACCCATTCTGAATAGATGCTAACCAATTCCCTAGTGCTCAATTGAGAATCACAAATCATGGTGTGATTATTTGTTTTCCTTTAATTGTATCACTTCTTATTATTTCTTGGAGAAAGGTTTATACAGAAGTTTCTAAAGCATTGCATCTGGTTCCATCTGTTTTCCCCAGTCGAGAGAGGTTTGTAACAAGATCAAACACAAATGAGCTAGGATTGGGAGCTGGGATTGAAAAAGCGTTTCCACTCTGTTCACACAGCCTCTCTCTCTTTCCCCTTTGCTTCACCACTTAATCTTTTGTGCTCGTTTTCTTCACCTGTACAGTGGAGATAATGGGTCCCACTTTCATTTTGTCACCTTGATGGAAGGATTCCTAGTTAGACTGAATGAAAATCTGACCAGTGATGCCCACTTAGGTACCTCTCTAAAGTGTTGTAAGAATTAATGATGGTCAGGAAAATGTACTGAGGATGAAGAGCACATCTTGAGAGAGAGCTGATTATTAAGTGTCAATGGAAAACTATATTTTAGTGAATATGGAAAAAACCTCCAGCAAAGGAGCTTGGCTTGCTTGCCCTAGTACCTCAGTGCCTTAGGGTAGAAAGGAATATGCATAATATCTGAGTAGAAAAATAAAAGCAATAACAAAACCTGACATTCCAAGACCATAAACCCATTAATAGTGAAATATTCTTTGCATTCTAAAAAATCCTGCTAAATTTTTAAAATAAAGCACTGATTTACGCACCCAGGATGTAGTGAAATCAAGCAACATGTCTTGGAAATTTAGAATAGTCTATATAGGAAGGCAAAGGACTAAAGACAGAAATGTTCAGAAATAAAGCCAAAGCAAAGAGATCAAGGATACTTTCCTCCCCAATTCAAAATGCAGCATGGGGCAGAATTCATTCTCTATGTATAAATTTGATAACTGCTTTGTTTTTTTCGGTCTTGCAAATAGAGATGAAATGGGGATCTGAATGTTGCTTGCTTTGAAAGATATTCAGGGAGCAGATGAAAATGCATAGCAAGTTTGATAAGAAGAGTAAGTTACATTTGTAAAGCAATAAGAAAAGGACAAGTTATTTATGAATTTAAATATTTTTAGAGAAAGTTAAAGTCACTGTTTCCTTCCTGTACCCATTGGTACTAATTATTTCAGGCTGTAAACCTTCCAGCATATAGAGAATAGTTACATTATTTTGGCCCTTTCAATTTCTCTTGGTCTTTGTATCTACAAGGACAAGATATTGCAGTGTCTGTATTTTGTTTTTAGAAGGCTCTGATTCCTTGTACACATAAAACAGGTGTCATAAGTCTATTTATAACATATTTAACTCCAAATATATTTTCTATTTCATATTGTTTATATTGTAATACACCAGTCAGCTGCTGCTAATGTTAAAGCTAAGACATTTTATTTAAGTTCTTCTTATCTTTAATACCATATGTGAAACAGCTCGTGCTCTGTTCCTATAGATGAATATTTTTGATGATGATTTTTTCTTTTTATTCCTTATTCCCATGTGCTTGTTTATTTTTGCCCAGATGTTTATATTCTTCCATAGAGATATGGTCTGAGTGTATTTGCTGTATTCAAAAGTGTCTGTTTTATACTTGATTCTGGAGGCAGGTGGGACAAGGAAGATAAAAGTAGGTGGAATCATAACAGACTTAACCTTACTTTTTCTTTTTTTCACAAGGTTCAATTTTAGAGCTACACTGGAGTTCACAAAAACAGTCTCTATGACCTTAATTCTAATTTCAGTAGGGTAATTTCATCACCATTAAAAGCACTGGGAGATACTATTATAATGGAGAGAATATTAGGGGACCTCATTTATTTAGGATATTAGTGAGAAAATATAGAGTCTGTTCCTGACTTTCAAGTATTTGAGTCCTGCTTTCCTTAACCACTTATATCAGTAATGTGAGGTATACTATCAAAATTGAACCAAAATTATATTTTAAGAGTATGTTAATGAGCTTTACATTTTATTGACAAAAATTCAAATGTTATTAAACAAGTTCTGAATCAATAACTAAAAAATCCCATGTTCTAATTTAAGAAATGAATTATGGCTTATATTTTTTCCTCTTAACTCCTCTCTCCAAGACACTAGAATGTTCTGATATGTATCTCTCAAATACATCTATATTTTTTTATGAATTCTTCCTTTTTACAAAGTCACTGTCTCATCTTATTTCTGTTCACTTTTGTGTCCTCTGCAGTATCTTCCTGGAATCCTGTTGCCTGGAGACCACTCTTGAAGAACATTCACTGCCGTGGCCTCCTGGAGATTTAAGACTTCTAATAAGGAGTTGACAGAAATCATCAGCTTGTGCCCGATCAAGTAACATTTTTTTTAAAGTCACAATAAAACACTTGTCTGGATATTACCCATTCAGGTGATCATAAGAGCTAAAGTGTAGGGTGCAAAGGACAAAAAAAAAAAAAAAAAACCTTTGGAAAATTCTAAATTTTACAAATCCATGCCAAAGGGAGATGGGGCAAAAAAATTAAAAGTCCACTTTCTTTTAAAAAAAGAGAAATTTTCAGGCCCCCCCATTGCTTATCTATATTAATTTTCAAAATTATTCTAAAAGGCTCTAATATCTGTACTTTTTAGCTCTTGTCTGTCTATTAACATTCTCTTTAGTCCAGAGGACTTTTGAACAGCAAGTTCAGTGAAATGGCATGAAGATAACTGTGAAAAAAGTCAACAAAAAAGGAACAATAAATGTGGCTATAAGAATTCCATATCACACAAACACAAAAATGAACAAAGTGGAAAGGCAATCTATAGACTCAGAGAAAATATTTGCAAATAGTATATCTGATAATAGGTCAATATCCAAAATATATAAAGAACTCATACAACTCAACAGCAATATATATATATACACACACACACATATCTCCAATATAAAAAGGGCAAAGGACCTGAAGAGACATTTTTCCAAAGAAGATATTCAAATTGCCAATGGGTACATGAAAAGGTGCTCAACATCACTAATCATCAGAGAAACACAAATGATAACCATCATGAGATATCACCTCATGCCTGTTAGAATGGCTGGCATCAAAAAGACGAGCTAACAAAAGCTGGTGAGAATGTGGAGAAAAGGGAACATTTGTCCACTGTTGGTGGGATTGTAAATTGGTGTAGCCCCTATGGAAAACAGTATGGAGGCTTCTCTAAAAGTTAAAAATAGAACTACCATAAGATCCAGCAATTCCACTTCTGGGCGTTTATCTGAAAACCGGTTCTGAGACCTCTGTGGGCTCTCTACCTAATCTCAGTGGTTGCCCACTTGCAAAAATGACCCTGGCCCCTCATTTGAGCACTTGGCCACTGGAAACTCTACAAGCAAATGAAGCTCATGATAAGCAGGGGATCAAGGTTTATAGCTAATCACAGAGAACTAGACTCATTTCTAGCATCATCCTTTTCATAACAATAACAGTGAGCTCTCAGCTTAGATTTTTCCACTTGCTGCATGAAAATACAAAGACTAAAATAATGCAGCTTGGAAAAAAAAATCAAATAGTAGCTATGAAAACCCTCAGCCCACAAGTTGCTGTGATTTTTCACTTGAGTACGCTCAAGCGTTCATTTTACTTTTGGCTTTAAAATTCACACTCAATTTTGACACAAGACATATGACTCAGCTCTTTACAGTACCAATCCTGTAAAAACCGATGACTCAGCCACCAGTTATATCAGCATATTATTGCAGTATTCAACCAAACATGACTTATGCCAACTAGAGAGGGCTTTCAAGTTGATCAGGCAAAAACAGCAATGTCCCAACTCAGAACATATGCTGTCCTGTAATGAGAATAAAAGAGCCAAATACAAACACTAAACAATGCTGTATTACTGAAATGTAATTTCTTAAGAAAATTGGGCATCTTTAGTTTTTCCATTATTTGTTTGCATTCCTCTACAATAACAATGAAGGATGAGAAAGAGAGATAAAGGAAACAATCCCATTTACCATCGCATCAAAAAGATTATAAGTTTTAGATAGCTGCTCTCTTAAATAAAATCTATTCTGACACAAATTTCAGAATTCAGATCCCCATATGAACCAAGAAACCAAAGGGTGACTTTTCTCAACACGTTTCCCTTTCAGAGCCAAAGTATCCAGTGGACAAGAAAATGAGGTCAACCCTAAGGAGAATGGTAATCATTTAATAACACTGGCTGCAAGCCAAAGAAGAGTTACAAAGATAAATCAATCTGGGGCAATAAAACGCCAGAAAAAACCTGTAAGGACAAGTTCAATATTAAAATATCGTTTATGTTCAACTTATCCTAAAAGCTGCTGAAAGAAATCATTACATTTTCCATCACAAACAATGTGACAGCATAATGCCACTTTCTACCCATTGAACATCATAGGATGTTGGGGAACAGATGTGACATCCTCTTCCTTATATGCCAGGCAACAGAGCCAGACTGGTATTTTGAAGTATTAATTCATTCAACATGGACTGATCACTTACTATGTATCTACTATGCCTCTGTCTTAGGGACTTGACATACAAAGAGTTGTCTCATGGGGGTGACAGACGTAAGCTCAAAGTCACCATTGAAATAAAGTTACACATGAGGGGCCCTGGAGGAGACATCAGGGAAGACTTCACAAATGATATAGCATATAAGCAGAGGCTGAAAGCGGGAGCAATTTTGCAGTTAGACAAGGTGAAGAAATATTCCAGCAGAGGGCATATGCAAAGTCACAGATGTGTGAAACTGCTTGTGATGTTTGGAAAACAACAAGCAGTTTTGTGTGGTGCAGCAAAAATTGCAATCTAGATGTGGTAAAATGCAGGCAAAAACTTGATAGTCAGGAATCTTTAAGTCCAAAGAGTTTAGCTAATTCTTTACAAGGAGGAGGGTGCCACAACCAGGTTTGTATTTTAGAAAGATGCTCCTTTAGCAGTGTCCAATGAGAGAATGGAGCCTGAGAGATGCATTAGGGGCTGATTCAACAGTTCACAAGAGAGGGAATGGGGCTAGATTTGAAGGTGTGTTGGGGGAAGAAAGGGGAAGGGGTGAATTTGAAAGGTGTGTAGGAGAAGGAACTTTTAGAAATGGTTACCAATCTTTGGGTTTTCTGACTTGAACTACTGTGGTAATGGGTTTTTTCTGAATTGAAAACAGGAATACAGTGAACATAATGTCTGGAGTAGGTAGATGGGAGTGGGGAATGATTTTATTTTTGGATGTACTGAGCCAAAAGACGTCTTTTGGGTATCCAGGTGGAAATGATGAAGTAATCAGTTTGTGAGATCAATGCATCTCTGTCTAGGCTACTCCAAGTGCTGGTTTCATATGCTATGAAATTATATCCAACTTTTTTTGACAATTTACAGTGGAGGTTCAAGAGAATAAAGACTTGCAAAGATTTCTTTGATAGCTTTATGTCAGTGTTTCAAATCAGGTCACTGCAGCCTAGGGCATCATTGGGAAACTTAGATGGAAGTCTGATTGTCATCAATATAGTCTGCACTGTAAGTTAGTACCACCAGTATTGGATTGGTGAGAATTAATCAAGGATCATAGCGATGCATGAGTGAAGCCAGGATTATATTGCAACAACATCATCCATTGTAAATAATGTTTTAATATCATAAATATGCTTTTAGAAGACAATTCTTTAAAAATAGAAATCAAACCATGTCACGACACAGCACCACACTTTCCAGTGGCTTCCAATTTCACTCAGAGTAAGAGCCAAAGTCCTTATAACAGCCCACGATGCCCTGTATTATGTGCTTTTTTCCCCCCTCTAACTTCATTTCTCATTACTCTCCTCCTCCTCCAGTCACTGCCTTTCAGCTACACTGGTCTCTTTGCTTCTCCTAAAACATCAGATGATTGAATATTCCCTTTTGCCTAGGATGCATTTCCTGCAGATATCTGCATGTCTTTGAGTCAATGGTCAAAATTTCTCTCTTAAGTGAGTCCTTCCTTGACCACTCAGTGTAAACACCTAAAGGCACCGAAACCTTAACCAATCCCTATCACCTTCTCCTGCCTTATTTTCTCCATAGCACCAAAGAGCAGTTTTTGTACTTTCTTAAATATCTTAATTAGAGATCATGGCATATTAGGACATAATGATAAAGTGCTGATAGGAGCTGCAGAAAAGATCTAGATGAATTACGTTAGGATAGGCTGAGTTTGTGCCCTTGTGACAAGCCCCCCTAATTTCAGTGACTAAATGAGAATGTTTATTTCTTCCTTAACTGAAGTCTGCTTAAGTTAGGTGACTCACCACGATGGCTCTCCTCTATGTAGTGACTAAGTAATTCAGCCCCTTTTCATCTTATGGCTCCACGGTCTCCACATATGGCCTCCACACATGGATCAGCTAGTGGGCGACAGCATCAACCCTATGTTCCAAGGATTGATGTGTATTTAGGATCAGGTGTAATACTGACCAACTGTCAGCTATTTGAAAAATCTCATTAGAAAGTATTTAGGAAGTTATCAAAATCTTTTAGTAGGTTTTTATAGATTTGGGTAATTCATGAGTACCTGTGTTGTCAGACTTCAAAACGATACTGAATTTATACATAATTATTTTTTAGTACCTCAAGATCATTGATGATGATAAAATGTTAATAATGATACCTATTTGTCCATCTCCTCTATTCAAAGAAATGTTGTAAATAACAAATGTAATCTTTTAAATACATTTAATGCAAAATACTCAAAGATGTAGATTCTACTATTAAAATATGCTTTGGGTTCTCTGGAAAAGTCAGTGGACTCCTACAACATTACGATAAGGGGAGTCCAAGTCACCTGTTCCAGTATCCTACCAAATTAACACATTGTCCTTAAGGAGAATTTCTTATTGACTTAGCATCCCATTTTCTATCTATGAGAAAGTTCATTCCATTTGTATGTATCTATATCTAATAGAAAAGTATTTCCCATGTTAAGCATATATTTGCCTAGGTATGACCTCCACCCATTATTGTAGTTTAGAAGCTGTTTCTTGCTGTTAGTAACAGTACTGCACACACAGATACTAAACATTAGGAACATCTTTACTATTTTTTAAAGATTACAGATTGCTAGCCTGAAATGTTAAAGACTGTAAACCAGTCGGTATTAGGGTAACTAACATATAAAAATCCCTGTGAGAATTTTCTAATTGAGCCTTGTCATGGAGTTTTCCTGCCTAGTCACTGGCCCACATAACTCTGCTGTGATGAGCAATAGAAGATGGATCCAATAAGGCCAGCCACAAATAGATACCCACGGCCATGTGCTGGAATGCAGACAGCATATCTACAATGAGATAAAGCTTTCTGAAGCAGAAGGTAACTAAACCAAGCTTTCTGACACCTGCTGAAGTGCTGGCTTTTCAAATGGAGAGTAACAGAAAGCATGGTGAATTTTGTAAGATGTTTTATGTGACGCTGTGATAAAATAGGACCAAGTTATTGTAAAGTGAATGCTCCTTTGTTTCCTCTTGCTGACAACTTACACTACTGCTTTGACACAAGGGTTTGGGTCCCCCCCTCCTCCACTGTTACAACTTTGAGAATGACTGCTTTTCTCCTTTTATTCTCTTTAGACACTCCTGCCATTCTCTTTTATAAAAGACATTCGGAGAGCTGGTCACAGTGCCAGGTCATACACTGTATAGTCATTTTGGAATAGAGAGTGTAGAAACACAAAGTCTAGGTCAAAAGTCACTTTCTACATAGCAGTTCAAAAGTGTGTCAGAAATAACGCACGCACATGCATGCACGCGTGCACACACACACACACACACACACAGCTTGAACTATGACAGCAGCCTCAGAACTAGCCTCCTCAAAAAAAAAAAAAAGAAAGAAAAAATTGGTTTCCTATCTCACATCTGTCTCTTATCTAGCTTTGACAATATTATGCTTGTCTTTAATAAACACCACCAATGGCTTTCCACATGACCACTGTGTCTTACAAACCAGGAGTATCATTTGCATTACGTCTATCTCAGGGTTGGCAAACTATAACCTGAGGGCCATAATCTGGCCTGCTGCCTATTTTTGTATAGCCTATTAACTAAGAACAGTTTCTTTTTTTTTACATTTTAAAATGGCTGAAAAAAATCAAAAGAATAATTTTGTGAAATTCAAATTTCAGTGTCCATAAATAAAGTTTTATTGGATCACATCCACGCTCCTTTGTTTACATATTGTCTTTGCCTTCTCTTGAGCTACAGAGGCAGAGTTGAGTAGTTACAACAAAGACTACATGGCCTGCAAAGCCTAAAATATTTCCTATCTGGCCAGATAAAACAGAAAACGTTTGTCAACGCCCAATGTGTAAGAATGGGACCTTGTGGAGTTGGGCAGTGCATAGCCTGTATGGTTGTATACTACAGCCTTGATCTCTAATACTAGTCCCAGACCAGATTCTCTCTAGCCTTCACATCACTACTTACCCTTTCCTTGGTACCTTTTGTCTGTTTATGTTGCTTCTTTGTTCTAGTTGCATGCTCCTCTTTGATATCTAACACTTAGAACGCAGCTCAAATGTCGTTTTCAACATGGCAGTTCAGAAATGTGTCAACCTAATGTGATTTCTTCTATGAATTCTCGCTTCTCTGACACACTTACCATATCCTGCCTTGCACTGTGCTTAGTCATGCACTTGTCTCATTTTCCCTACTCTATTATATGATCCTTAAGTATAAGACTTGTACTCATCTTTGTACCTTTAAGAATGGTGTGGATGTGGACAGGCCTGGTACAGATCCCTGTAGACCAAGGGACTAGTGCCAGGAACCACGCCAGGGCTGAGTACACATGCAGTCACATACTTCCTTCGTTGCAGGGTCCAAGGGAAATTCCAGTGGCATGGCAAAAGACCCAGTCAATGCTCTAAAAAAGCTTCTGTGGGGAGGGGTGGCTCAGTTCCATAAAAAACAAACAAGAGCTTTGAAGGGCACAAGCCGAAGACCCAATCCAGAAGCAAGCGATCTCACGCTGAAGACCAGTCAGGCCCTAAACTTGGGTGATGTTCATTATAAACAGCAAGATTGTATTAACCAGAACAGGGTCCAGGGCAGCAGAGACAACAGAAAAGAGAATAAAGTGGGGGCTGTGTAGTTTGGCAAGAAGATAAAGACTTTGTCTTAGAAAGACCGGGGTTCTGAGGAGGTGACTGGGCCAAAGGCCAAAGACAGAAACAGCACTCAAGATCAGAGCTGAACTCCTACCAATAGGTTGACCAAGCTGAGTCCAGAATATTGGATAGGGGCTCCTTACATTACTCCTGCTTAAGTTTAGCTAGCTTTTTTTTTTTTTAGGGAATTGCCCCATCTTATTATTATTTTTTAAAAAATACTTATTTTATTTATTTTATTTTTGGCTGTGCTGGGCCTTCGTTGTTGTACATGGGCTTTCTCTAGTTGCAGCGAGCAGTGGCTACTCTTCATCGTGGTGTGTGGGCTTCTCCTTGTGGTGGCTTCACTTGTTGCAGAGCATGGGCTCTAGGCGCCCAGGCTTCAGTAGTTCTGGCATGTGGGCTCAGTAGTTGTGGGCTTGTGGGCTCTAGAGCGCAGGCTCAGTAGTTGTGGCGCATGTGTTTAGTTGCTCTCCGGCATGTGGGATCTTCACAGACCAGGGCTTGAACCTGTGTCCCCTGCATTGGCAGGCCGATTCTTAACCACTGTGCCACCAGGGAAGCCCGGGTTTAGCTTTGATTCTAGGATCTATAGAGCAGGAAAGCCTATAAAGAAGGATTAAGTGGGCCTAGCTCTGGGGGAAGACAAGAGACACAGAGGAAGGAACAGAACAGAGCCTGGAAGGGGCCATGGTAGGAGGGAACTAACTTTTCTTTAGCACTAACCATGCCCCAGACCCTGTGATGATAAGGTTTTTGCTTACAATATCTCATTTCACATATACAGGAGCTCTGCAAGGAAGCAGCATTATCCCCATTTTACAGATGAGGAAACTGTGGCTCAGAAAAATAAGTAATTAGTGGAGCTGAGATTTGAAGGCACATCTAAGTGAACCCAAACCAATTCCCCCTGCTCCCCACCACTACGTCATTCCTCTCAAATAAATATTTACTAAATGTATAATGAAGATAGAAAAATTATGAATGGGTAGTCTTTTTTACAGTTCAACATGGTAAGTATGATAGTACTAATCTTTTTCCCCATGTTTCCTCTAGTTTTTTTCCTTGTAAGTTACACAACTTTTGCCTTTTTTATTACTGGCCCATTGAACTCACAACTCATGGATTTTCTGTGTCCCATGTACAAACAGGTACATACAGTAATCTAAGAACATGCTGGTTGCTCTAGGTTTCTGGTTGCTTTGGATTTCTGGCCTTCCAAGCCTTTTATAAGCTAGTATATATTTCCTTTCCATATTACTTTATTTTGTTCAGTCCTCTTGGGCTACTTACTGTCTTCCAATCAACCACTGTATACCTTGTGCCCTCTATGTTAAATGTTACCTCCCCAATAAAATCTGCCTTGATCTATTTATTCAGAAATGATCTCACACGCTCTCTCTCCCACTCTTACATTTCTTTCTATACCACATCTGTGATTCTATATTTGATCTGAAATGATACTTGTGTGCCTATTATAAATTCTACAAACTTTAGAGTTTGTACAAATCTTTTTATTTCCCACAGTGTCTGATAGTGCCAGTCATACAAAAGAGGTGTTTAAAAAACTGTAAGTACTAAAGAATAATGTGTAAATGAAATTTCATGTCCTTAGGCTCCTCTGTGTAGGCAATTTTCCCCTCAGAACTTTCTCTCACCCCCTTATTTTTGACTTGGTTCTTTCCAGCTAATACAATCCTTTCTGGTCACTGGAATTCTTTAGAATGAAGCAGTTGTATGAAATAGAAGAAGTTGGTACTAAAGGTAAACTATGGGTTTACAGTAGATTTTGTTTTATACCACTTGCAAAGCCAATGTGAGGATCTGATTCTAAAAATACTTTCCACTACCAATAGTATGTACAGGCCTATGGTATACAATCTGCTTTTCAAAGTCTTTAATGAAATACACTGATTTGCATCTTACGATCACATACTTCCAAGAAGTTCTACTTAAATAACTGCATGACTTCTTTTACTACATAGTTTATATAATTCTGACACTCTGATAGTTCACAAGGGCCCTTTGACAGCCGATTTGGATTAGAGGGCAAAACTTATATTTAGGGCATTTAACAAGCATATTAAGAGAGACTTTTTTCTTCTCATTTGATAAATATTAATGCATTTATTAATGGATGACCGAAGGGTACTAAATTATGAAGAAATAATCTTGAGTTTGCAGTGATTACAAGAAAATTCACCATTATGGAGGATAAAAGCATGAAATACATATCTTCTGAAAATTGCAGCTTAAAACTATTGATGTCAGGACACCAAACTAATGGACTGCTGGATGATAAGTTCCCTAGTTTTGATAGATTTACAGAGGCTTCCCCAAATATAATTAGTCTTAATTATCTCTGCAAATAGACAATAGTTGCTGTGTCAATTCTGTATGATAATGGTTAAGCATAAAGCCACTTACTGGCCTCTAGAATATGTTATATATTTTAGGGGATATTTGTTTCAAAATTCTTTGCTTAACTTAAAATTATTCTACAAGCTAGTAAGTAATGAAGAGATTTTAGGGAATAATAAAAGAAATGTCTAGCCAGTATTTAAAAATTTACTAGGATAGTCTATCCAATTATAATTTTGACTATGATGAAGGCTAAAATTATGTACCTATGAATAAAGTGATATACAAGAAAGAAACAGAACACCCTATGCTAGGATTATCTGAACCTATTCCTTCAAGAATCAATTTTTTTTTTTTTTTACTTTTCATGTTATTATATACAGTTTTAATACAGTATTACTTCTAATCTTTCAAGTACTGCTGTCAGATAAACCTAATTATTTCCCAGAAGTGGCTTGCAACTGGAAGAAAAATGCAGCAGAAAATATATTCATCCATGAGGTATATTTAGTTTATATAAAATATTTTTCTCTTTATTCTTTTTTATAAAATGAGAAGATTCAGAGAGATGAGGAATCAGATATATTGACAGAGGTTGGAGGTTGGAGTTTGCAGGGTGTGGGAAAGGGGGAGCCCAGACAATTCTTCATTAAACATCTAAGAGACCCCAGAAAATTTCCAAACAGGCACATACAGGTATTTCTTGGGTACTGCTATGGACTAATATTTGTGTCCCTTCAAGATTCAGATGTTGAATCCCTAATCCCAATGTGATGATATTTGGAGGTGGAGCCTTTAGGAGTTAATTAGGTTTAGATGAGGTCAAGAGGATGAAGCCCCCATGATGGGATTAGTGCCCTTATAAAAAAGACCAGAGATCCGGCTCTCTCTCTGCCATGCCCTCCATCTTTGCAGCAAGAAGGCAGCTGTCTGTAAACCAGGAAGAGATCCCTGACCAAGAGCCCAACCATGCTGACTGATCTTTGACTTCCCATTTTCCAAAACTGTGAGAAATATTGGTTGTTTAAGCCACCCAGTCTATGGTATTGTGCTATAGCAGCCTGAACAGACTGTGACCTGAAGGTATATCAGTATTCCTCTCACATGGTCCTGAGGTCTTGGCCCACAACATCACTGAATATTTGTGTCTCAGTACCTACACAGCCATGATGAAGACATTGGATCCTTAATAAGGAAGGGCTGACTTCAAATGGGGTGGAGACACTCCTTGATCATTTGGAAGGGCAATGCTGAGAGAGTGTGTGGGTCATGAAAGCAGAAATCAGCTCCTGTGTATCTGCAGCCATCTGAGATCCAGATTTAGACGCCTGACATTTTTATCCAGGACACTAACTTCTTGAACCTACTGCTTTATCTCTGCAGAAATTATGCTACTTTATTCTTTGTAGCTCCATACTTTACGATGCTCCCAGATAGCACATCTGCCTAAAGTTTAGTCTTCTGATACACAAACCAATGGTTCAATTTACTTCTTGCCAAGTGATTACCTTAAGAAAAGTAAAGGGCCCAAGAAGAGGATATCACTCTGAGTTAAAAAAATATAGGCAGTAATGTACATTTTTGGAGTATCCCTGAAATCCTTGTAACAGATGTCTTTTCTCCCAAAGTTGAATAGACTTGGTAGAACCATCCCTGCTCTATCACTCAGGCCTGTGATCAATGGCAAACATTTTAATAGAGTTCCAAATGTTAGAGGTAGTCAGTTAGTTTTTGAGCAGGATCATGTCTTCTTATTCATTTTTGTGCCCTCAGAATAAATTAATATGTAAAACTTAGGCTGTATAGCCAATCATTCATTTGTTTGATTCAACAAGTATTTATTGAGACCCTACCATGTATCAAGCCCTATTTTAGATGTTTGGAATGTATTATCAAATAAGATACTCATCCTTGAAGATATTACATTCTGGAAGGAGTGGGGGAAAGACAATAAGCATAATAAATAAATAAAGTATAAATATTGTCAGAATGTATTAAATTCTACAAGGAATAAAAAATGTCAGCAGGATAAGGAGAATCAAGAGAAAGGATGCAGGTGAATTGAGATACAGAGACTTGAAGGTGGTGTAGGAGTGAGCCAAGACACCTGGGCAAGAGCATTCCGGGCAGATGGCACAGCCAGAGCAGGAGGCTAAAGCACATCTCATATATTCAGGCAAGGAAGTCAAGGTAGCTAAAGTTGAAAAATGGTAGGAAGCGAGGTCAGACGTCAAGAGGCCGGTCATGGAGCGACTTGTATGCAACTTAAGGACTTTGGCTCTTATTCTGCATGAAAATGGGGAGCTGCCGAAGGGTTTTGAGCAGAGAAGTGACATGATTCAACCTTAGGTTTTTCAAAGGAATCAGTCTGGTTGCTGGATTGAGAAGAGACTGCCAGGAGTGAGGATATAGTAGGGAGATGAAGTTAAGAGGGATTTAACCTATCATTCTTTGTAGCTTAGACTCAAAGTACTTTATACATATACTAATGAAATCTAGTTACACAGATACAGCTCTGCCAATAAATTTTCACCTGGAGATATGCTCAGGTATTTTCTTAATTCTTAAATTTTGTAAATCAGTGGTACACTGAATGGACACTGAATTCAATAACAATTTCCAATAAAAGCCATCAGGACTAACTTATCTGAAAGGAACATTCAAATTCACATCAATCAATAATAGCAAATAATGGCTTCCTTTAATTTGTTTTAATTTTGACCAAGTAATGGAATTTCCATCTATTTTTTTAAAAAAGAATTTCTGATGGACTGCTACCTCTGTTGAACTCTTGAGTGTATCTCATTCCAAAGAGAATAATCAACAAAATATTGTCTCATCAGATGCAGGATACGTGCTATACTTTTCAATATACCTACCCACATCTCATCTGACATCACCTTGGAGTCAAAAACAGGACCATCATATTTCAAAGAAGAAAACATGAAGAGACAGAATAAAATATTTGCTCATGTTTAGGAATAAATTATATCCATTTCTTTAGTTGGCTATGGTAGCATATATAATGTTTTTCCTCTTTAATGGAGCTCCTTGTTAGCTGTTTTGTCCTTCAGGAAAGGATCTTTGGTGGTGTGGATTGAAAAGGTACCCTGTCATCATTGTACAAATGAATTCTATCTGAAGTGAAACTAACCAACAGTTTCACATTGACGTTGTATTGTCCTGTATGGTCTTCTGTCAAAGCTCTATGCCATCGAGAACAAAGCACATTTAAACCAACTGTAGTATTAGACATACACACTATGAGAATTGTAGTGTAATAATTGACAATGTGGGCAATATTCCAACTATTGAGAACATTTACTGTATATTATTTTTAAAAGGCTCACAGAAGAGTGTAATTTAGTGGGCCTGGAAGCCTCTAAAATTATTTGCAAAGTTGTATATTGATATGAATCTGTTAGATGATCCAACAGTTTTGATCACAATGTCAAAGCACCTGTGATGTCACTCCCCCTCAGGAAAAAAAAAAAAAAAAGAACTTAAGACACACTAACTTAGAAAAATGCACAAATAATATTTTTTAAGGGTTATTGATATATCAGGAGAACACTCTCCCAATTTGTGAACAATTTACTCACAAAATTCAGTTCTGCTTTGAATGAAATGGACCTTTTGCTTCCACATCTTGATTTTCTAGAGAAAATATTTTATTTTACCTGTTATAATTTTTCATACTGGAATAGACCTTAATTTATTTCAGCCAATATTTTTGAGTATCCATTACACATTGGGAGATATAATGATGAAAAAAGATAAAAAGACCACGAGAATCTCACATTCTATCAGGAGAGACATAATAGACACATCTAATGATCAT
Organism: Hyperoodon ampullatus; assembly: GCF_949752795.1. Classification (NCBI taxonomy): domain Eukaryota; kingdom Metazoa; phylum Chordata; class Mammalia; order Artiodactyla; family Ziphiidae; genus Hyperoodon; species Hyperoodon ampullatus. The sequence goes on from NC_136918.1 coordinate 128,137,850, forward strand.
ATATGGTGAAAAACACCATTCAGGAAATGAATTCAAGGGCAGTGTTATCCCTGGGATACTGAATTCTGCCAGGGATTACTGGGACTGGAAAGATGAGTAAATTTTTCTAGGTACAGGAGGAGCGCTAGACTGTCCTGGGTGCAAAGAACAACAGGCATGAAGGTATGGATGTTCAATTTGGTGGGAACACAGGCTGGGAAGGGGCTTGGCTGAGGGGAAGTCTGGGAAGGTCAGACCAGACTGCAGAGAGCTTGGGACCATCATAAGTGTCAGACCTGTGTATGTAATGTGATGAGGAAGTATTTAAAGGGTAAGAAAAAAGAGAGCTATAATCTGGATTATTTTAGAAGTCTCACTCTGGTGGATGAAATGAAGACAGATTGAAAATAGGAAGCTGCTTAGCCAAGACATGGAAGCAACCTAAATGTCCATCGACAGAGGAATAAAGAAGATGTGGTATTATATATACAGTGGAATATTACTCAGCCATAAAAAGAATGAAATATTGCCATTTGCAGCAACATGGATGGACCTAGACATTATCATACTAAGTGAAGTAAGTCAGGCAGAGAAAGACAAATATTACATGATATAAACTTATATGTGGAATCTAAAAAAACAATGTAAATGAACTTATTTACAAAGCAGAAACAGACTCACAGACATAGAAAACTTAAGGTTTTCAAAAGGGAAAGGGGTGGTACAGGGATAAATTAGGAGTAAGAGATTAATAGATACATACAACTATATATAAAATAGATAAACAAAAAGAATATAATATATAGCACATGGAACTATATTCAATATCTTGTAATAACCTATAATGGAAAAGAATATGAAGCTGTACACCTGAAACTAACACAACATCGTGTATCAACTATAGTTTAATAAATAAAAGAAAATAGGAAGCTGGTGGGAGAAAAAGATAATTTGTTAAATTAATAAAATAATACAGTTGTTCCTGCCTCTATTTTAGAAATCCGGAAGTTTTCTTTTTCTAGCTAGAAGTTTTCTTTTTCTAACTTCCTTCCCAATTACATTGATTCTACCTCCAAAACATATACGAAATCTGTCCACTTCTCCTTATTCCAGCACCATTATCTTAGGAAAAGCCCCCATTCTTTCTCTCCTCTGCCCCTGAGATAGCTCCAGAGTTGTGTCTCTGCTTTCTCTCTTGTCCCTCACAATTCTTCACATGGCAGCAAATGACCTTTACAATAAAATACAAATGAAATCATGTAATTCCCTTATTTAAAATACCCACTACATTGAGTCACATTCAGACTTCTGACTGTGGTCTGCCAGGCCCTACGTGATTGGACCCATGTCAACATGCTCTGCATCTCCTTCTCATTCCCTAGGACCCCTGCATTGGGTCACGATGCTCCAGCCACACCCATATTCTTCGTATTCCTGGACCACTCCAAACTTTTTTCTGCCTGAATCCTCTTCCTGAAATGCTCTTGCCCTTCACCTCTGCATGGCTGACTTTCCAGGTTCCAGACCAAATGTCCCCTTGTCAGAAAAGCCTTGCTGACCCTCATTCTAAGGAAGTTGCCAATCTTATTACAGCCTTCTGCCTTTAATAGATGTTTTTGTGCATTCATTTGCATGTTTAATATCTCTACTCTTCTCCCTCTGTGCCCCCACCCATAAATGCTCCATAGCTAGCAGAGAACCTTGATTGGATTGTTTCTTGCTCTGTTTCTGGCAGAGTGTCTAGTGTGGTTCTGTCCAATCCAGTAACCACCAGCTACCTGTGGTGTTTAAATATTAGTTAAAATTAATTTAAATTAAATACAATTAAAAATTCAGTCTCTCATTTGCACTAGCAACATTTCAAGTGCTTAAGAGCCACATGTGCTTATCATATTGGACAGAGCAGAGACAGAACATCTCCACCATTGCAAAAGAGCCAGTAAATATTTGTGGAAAGAACACATTGTTGAATGGGAAAAGCAAAGTACTAGCACCTGCTCAAGTTGACCTCATTGTAAGTGGCTACTCATTTCACAAAAAGTAATCAAAACTCTGTATCTTACTCAAATAAGAAAAAGAAAGAAAAACTCTGTAAGATTCTAGTACTGTTACCTTTAATATATAAATATCCAACTGTCAGGGACTGAATGCTCGTGTTCCCCCAAAATTCATTTGTTGAAGCCCTAACCCCCAATGCGGTGGTATCTGGAGGAAGGACCTTTGGGAAATAATTAGGTTTAGATGAGGTTAGGAGGTTGGGGTCTCCATGATGGAATTAGTGGACTTATAAGAGGAAGAGACACCAGAGCTTCCTCTCTCTGCCATGTGAGGATACAGTGGGAAGATAGGCCTCTGCAAGACAGGAAGGATGTCCTTAACCAAGAACCAAATCTGCCAGCACCTTGATCTTGGACTTCCCAACCTCCAGAACTGTGAGAAATAATGTTTGTTGTTTAAGTGAGCTGGACTATGATATTTTATTATCAAAGTTCAAGCTTATTAAGACATCAACACACAAAGTTTTCACCAACATTTGTTGCTTTGGTTAGCAGGGCCTCAAAGCAATGAATGTTGGCAAAAACTTTGTGTGTTGGTGTCTTAGTTCTAAGATCCAGATTAGACAGTAAGACAAATAAATGCACACACATTTGTATTCCACTTGGAGGTTAGGGGTTGCCTATACTTGTTATGTTTTAACATTTCATATACTGAGGGTTACTTTGTGTTTTGGGTATTCTTAGAGCTCAAATAATGTATGTATCTGTATATAGTCCGTTTGACATTCTTATTCTTTAGCCATTTTATTTCTTAAAATGTAAGTTTGGACAGAAATTAAATGCAACTCAGTATCTTTAAAAAGTGCATACACTCAACTTGAATCCAAGAAGATATTCAAATTTGCTACTCTTGAATTTAACCCAACAATTTCACAGAGAGCTTACATTCAATGTTTTGGTCCCTCCAGTCATTAGCTGATGTTGTGGAAAGCAGAAAGAAAGATATTTGGCCTATATATATAAAATCCTTGTCTCCTTTCCTCAGCAACAAACTCTACAAGACATTCTGAAACAAAGCACTGTGTGGTGGAGAAATAAAGGCTTAACTGAGATTTAGGCAGTTCTGTTGGATTCAGATGCCTGGAAAATGTTGGTGCCTGGCCATCAACCTGGAAGTTGGCAATCCAGTGATGCCTTGCTCCTCCCCACCTCCCTCTCTTTCTCTCCCTCTCTTTGTCTCCCTCTGTCTCCCTCTGTCTCTCTCTTTCCCTCCCATTCTCCCCTTCCCCCTCCCCCAGTCCTTCCCCTCTCTCCTTCTTATTTTCTGTAATTTTTAAAATTTTGCCAATTTAACATTCTGCATAAACATACAGAGGGTCACTCAACAAACAACCATGTACCCATCACCCAGAATAAAATGCCATGAACATTTTGTTATTTTGCCTCAGACAGTTTTCTAAGAAAATAAATAATTGCAGATAATGTCTATGATATATCCTTCCACAGTTTTATTTCTTTATGTTTATTCTCCAAAGACAACCCTTGCTATGAGGTTGGGCTCTAGCTGAGCCAGATTTTCACATTTTATACTTTTTAAAAATATGTATCCATAAATAATAGTGTTTCATTATTAAAAATTTACTTATGCATATTTTTCTACAAGTTATTTTCTTTTACTCAAAATTGTTTCTTCTTAACCATTGTGCTTATTACATTGCCTGGATATCCCACAATTTATTTATTTTTTCCCTCCTTGATGAACATTTTGGGGTTTATTTAGTTGTTTTTTTCTCTCATGACAATAAGACTCCAAGAAACATCTTTGAATATGCCCCTTTCACCATGTGTCAAAGGTTCTACCAATTTATATTCCAATTAGTGGTGCAGAAAAGATGTGTTTTGTCATTTCCTTTCTTCTACTTTCTTTGAAACTCTATTTCTGTTTTAAGACCTCCTGAGCTGAGTGCTTAACTCAATTATTTTTAATCTTTTTAAGATTATATATTTTTTCTAAGTAGTTTAGTTTGCATTGCAGAAAACTCTGTAGCACCTTTAATGCTATTAAGTTCAAATCATTTTATAATCTCCAGTAAGATTCTCTCTTTAATCCAAAATTTATTTAGGAGTGATGCTAATCGTAGGTTGCTGTATTTTAACTACCTTTATGTGCTTGATATTTAACTTTAATTGTACTTTGAGTGGTTTGTATGACATTATTTCTTGATATATGTTTAAATTTTCTTTGTACTCATATTTTGTAAATCTCACATGTATTCTTGAAGGGAAAGTAAATTTTCTGTTTTCTAACATATTCACCTGTGTTCTAATCTTCTAGATCTTTATATATTATATGTCTGAAAAGTCTACTAGCTTCTGAGAAGGGTGTTAAATCTCCCATTGTCATTATAGGGCATTATCAGTTTCTCTTTGTAGTTCTGTCACCCTTAGTTTTTATATAATTTAAGCTATGTTGATAGATGCATAGGAGTAGGATTGTGTATCTTCCTCATGATAACAGAAATGGTGTGCACTATTCCTTTTTTCCATAAGTCTCTTTATAAAATGGAGCCTTTTGCTTTCAAGTTTGCTTAATAGTGCTCTTTGTTTTAAAGATTTTTTGCTGATTAAAATTATAATGCTAAGCTTTCTCTTGATTAACACTTGCATGATGTATCTTTCTCCTTCCTTTATATGCAAATATTTTTTGGTCATTTTTTCTCTTGTAAAAATCCAATCATTGGATTAAATGAAAAAAGTCCAACCTAAACATCTCTGTCCTTTAATATGTGAATTAGTCAATTCACCTTTATTGTGATTATGATAATTTGGGACCTTTCTATTGCATTATTGTGTATGTATGTGTGTGTGTGTGTATGTTTATAATCATGGTTCCCCTTTGCTTTTTCCCCTCCTTTTTATCTTCTCATAGGTTGGTTAAATTGATTCAATGTATTGCCTTTTTCTTGGTGCTAGTTCAGAAATTCTATTTTTATTCTTTCAGTGGGTTTAACATGTAGAGCTGGCATAAGTAAGTCTAAAGTTAATTTGTGTCTCCATTCACTTTCCAAACTGTGCAGAGATTGTATCCAGATATAGAGACCACACAGTGGTTTAAACAGGGTAAGTGTATACATAAAGAATTATTAAGGTTGATAAAATAATAGCTATAAAATATATGGAAATTCTATATGGTATGCTAGGGCTGAGGGAGGGTACCCAGGAAGGACAGACTGGGAAAGTTTCACTTGCTGGAGGTGTAGTTCAGTCCTTGGACAGCAGAGTAGTTTGTAATTTGGCCAGAGGTGGTCTGCAGTCACTGGGCAATGAGGAGGCCACCTCTGGAGAGCAGACTGGGCCAGATGATCAGAAACCAGGGGCTGGGCTTGTAGAGCAAGTGGAAATTCTATGGGTGCTGGTGGGCTGCATGGGCATCTGCAGAGAGAGTGGAGGTTTGGTGGGAATGCTCTGCCAAGTAGGGAGCCTACAGAGGAAATCCAGGTACCTGTGTGGGCAACAGAACTTTTGTGCAGGCAGAAAGCTCTCAGGCCTCTGGTTTCTGTGGTTAAAGGCTCCCAGAGAAAGGTTATTGTCAGGCCAAAGCTTCAGAGATGTTGAGAGATCTTGCATTCTGGGTGGATGGCTGGAGCAGAGCTCCACCTTATGTCCTCACACCCACTTTGCTGACCTCCTCCCACTTCCATGTACTTCCAGTGCCCTCTACTGAGAAAGCTTAACATCACACTCACTTTATAAGGAATGCCACCTGTTCTCACAGAGAATATATTGAAGGGTGAACTTGGAGCTAAGAAACAATAAATTGATAACCAACGTGGGAAGGTTTTAGAATATTCCCTCTGTCATCTCCTTTCTGGTGTCCCTTATAAATTCCTCCAGACCATCTTCCAATTCACTAAATCTCTCTTCAGCCATACACAGATCTTATTCTATGAACTTTTTCTTTTATGACAATGCCACATTATTAACTTGCAGGATTTCTAATTATTTCTTCTTTCCCCTACCCTCCTCCCTCTCTTCCTCCTCCTCCTCCTTCTTCACCTTCTTCACTTTTCTTTCTGTTTCTGTCTGTTTTTCTTTGTTGCTCTTCCAGATTTTTTAATGGCCTTCCTCATGTATTTGAGACTCTAAAATATTTATTCTGAACCATTTTCAACGGTTCTATCATGTTATTTTATTGCAGCTATTTCAGCCTCTCTGATAGGTGGGTGAGCTGACCTTAGCTTCATAATAGCCTGCAGGTTCAAGAAGTTAGTCTGGTTTCAGCCCCCAGCTCTGTGATTCCCCCAATGAGTACAGAACTTTGGAAACTAATTCCTAGACATCCTTGCCTGCTTCCCTCCTGAAAGTTTTCAGCCCTGACTAAACATCTGTGTATTTCTATTCACTTTTTATACGTGGAGCTATTTATTTTATTTCTGAGCCCTGTAACAACTTTTAAATTTAAAAATGTTATTCTAGTGTGTATGTGGAATATTTAATGAGTGAATTTATAGCACTGTATTAAATGGAAACTTTTCCTTTTTTTGTAGAAATCCACTTATTCATTAAAGCTATTCTAGGCTCTCTGACCCCCTTGAACCTCTATAATCATTGCCTACAGTTTAAAACCATTTCACTCTGCTAACTTTGTAGGAGTTTTATTACCTTGCTGAAAGTTAACTATAGGCAGCTGCTAATTTATTGCTAAACTGTTTTACGAAAGTTACATTTTAACCTCTTGTTGTAATGTAAAAACTACTTCCATGTTAAGATCATGACAGCCATTTTTTTATTTATTAATTTATTTATTTTTGGCTGTGTTGGGTCTTCGTTTCTGTGCGAGGGCTTTCTCTAGTTGTGGCAAGTGGGGGCCACTCTTCATCGCGGTGCGCAGGCCTCTCACTGTTGCGGCCTGTCTTGTTTCGGAGCACAGGCTCCAGACATGCAGGCTCAGTAACTGTGGCACACGGGCCCAGTTGCTCTGCAGCATGTAGGATTTTCCCAGACCAGGGCTTGAACTTGTGTCCCCTGCATTGGCAGGTAGATTCTCAACCACTGCACCACCAGCGAAGCCCCAACAGCCATTTTTTAAAACTATAATCATTTAAAATTTTTTTTTAAACTTTTTATTTTATATTGGAGTATAGCTGATTAACAATGTTGTGATAGTTTCAGAGAGGGGAGTTTGGGGAGAATGGATGCACGTATACGTATGGCTGAGTCGCTTTGCTGTGAACCTGAAACTATGACAGCCATTTTTAATTATAATTTATTTGATGAATATGATAATCCCCACTATACTTAAAATAATTCCTAAGTGTTTCAAATGAAAAAATGAATTCCAGTTCCAACTTCAGGATTCCATGAACATATATTCCACCTTGGTATCCCAGTGTTAGGTTCAGAAAACCAAGTTCCCATCTCAGATCAGCAATCTAGCCATCCCTGCCTGGGTACTCTCCAGAGGCTTCAGTCCTAACACCTGTGATTTTCTATTCCTTTTTTTGTCTGTGGAGATATTTATCTTCTTTTTGAGTCCTACTACAACTTTCTATTAGCTGAGGGACTGTGTAAGTCCTCTATAAGGTTCTTTACCTCTTTGGCTCTTGGTTTTTATTTGTTTTCATATTTGATGTGGTAGAATAATTCTTGCCCTTACTTCAGGGTTCTAGGTATTAAAGGAAATAAACAAGGTGAAAGTGTTTTAAAATCCAGGAACCCCACTTAGGAACACATAACATGTCCTCCAAATACTATGGCCTTGTTAATTCTCAAACTCTGCCTGAGACCAAGCATTCCTATCCCTGTATAAAAGAAGCCAGAATTTCAGGTCAATCACTCGTAATGAATTAGACAATAAAGTAAGTTGACCCTAAAGGTGAAGAGGCTCTGGACTCTTCTAGTTTTTTTTCTTGTGAATATACCAGTGTGTTCATAACATGAAGGATCAGATGTCAGGGAGTAGCTGCCCTCAAATAACTCTATTCTGCCAAGGAAACATATAATAATACATTTAGAGCAAATTAGAGCCAGAGTAGAGGCCAGAAGCACTGCCAGTTTTCCTCTTTTCTTTCTCCACAGGTCAAAATACTACCAAAATAAGTAGTCCTGTCATTAAACGGTGGCTTAGAATTTGGAATTAACCAAATTTCTGAAATTTTATGGTTTTCTATTTTGTTTTGTTTTTGCAGGCATGAAGTTGTGTAAACTCAGCATATTTTAATTATGTAAAATATTCCAGTCTACATAACCACATGAAGTCAAATCACTTATTTTTTCCCAATGAATGTTGTATAAACCTCGATGTTTAGAAGGCCAACTGAAAAAGAAGATCTAATAAGTAGCTTTTTATATTCTCCCTAAATTTAGGAATCTTTCATTATATAACAATTGCTGATAGTTGAATAGATCTGTTTTCATCATGCAGTAAAAATGGCCTAAGTTGGGATGAATATACTGTTTGATTGCTGCTTCTGTACATTTCTTTTATTTTGCATGAATATGGCCAGATGAATCATATACAAAGAAAGCTCAGCTCCTCCAGAACACTGTTATTTTACAAAGAGTTCTGCTGCCAACTTCAAAGCTAAATTCAGGTTTGAGGGATCAGAATCTTTTACAGGTCCCAGGAGAATATTTTGTTCAAATAATATAATAGCTCAGTGATCAGAAGTTCTGTTCACCTGTTGGGTCTCCAGAAATATGATACTCAACAAAGTTAGAGGTACTGAAGGTTAAGGCATTATTATTACCTTTTGGAGAAAAAAGCTCAAATTATAGAGTGAACTGTTTTATAAAAACAGCACATAGAAAGCTCAATAAATAAACTCTAGCAATCCTATAAAGAAAGGGTCAAGGAAAAAATTCAGCAACACTTAAAATGAGTAAAAATCCAGAAATGTTCTGTTAGAAATATGGTCAACTGTCAATCAAAAAGAAACAAATATCATTACAGAAAAGCCATTTTCACATAATAGAAACAGGAATATTTTATGCCAAAATACTATCATTTTGATTAATAGCTAGATTTCTGCTTTCAGAGCCAAAGGTTAGCATTTAAAAGCCTTTGGTTTCTTTATAGACATCTCTTGTTAAGTAATATTTTCCAGAAATTTGTTGATGCAATTTTGGAAAGTTCTTAAAATGAGGAAAAAAGTGAAAGTAAAATCTAGGAATTAGTTCAATCTGTTGGGATAGTACCATTATTTATATACTCAGAGAGAAGCAATTTCCTGATCAGAAATCAATTTGACCTACAGTTATTGAGGCGCTCAGTTACTGATTATATGTGGCCAATGGAGGAGAAAATGTTCAAGAGAAGAAAGAACGTTGAAATAAATCTCTCATGAGCCTTTTCAACAAAGGTTTATCTGGGGCAGGCAGGCTAACACTGTAAAGTTTTGTTGGTTTAGTATCTATTTCACACACATCTCATCCACTATTAAGAGCAAACAAAGGGGTATAGGTGAGATTAAAACAACTACTGAGTCCTTGTCAATGACACTTTACAAAGACACCTCACATATATAACTTATTTCTCACAACAGTCCAATAGATGCATATTGTCATTGCTACTTAACCTAAAGTAAGGCTCAGAGGGGCTTATTAACTTGCCTGAGGTCACCTAGTTAACAAGTGGAAGAGGTGGCAATATATTTTTTTGACAATTTGAATTGAAATATGCTTAGTTCAAAACCCATCATGTGTCTATCACATCAGATTTTCTTACATATATTCCCTTTGCATATTTTTTAAAAGGTATATAGAGTTTTATGAAATAATTGAGTCTCTGATAAACTGGATATAAATTACCTTATATAGATTGAGCCATATTAACATATATTTATGTTAAATACATATATTTTAAATACAAATGATCACTCTTGGCTTTGCCTTAATCTATACAAAACATGGTTTTGCTGGAGCTAGCAGCAGCTGTTAGCACAATTTGGGAACAAGAGCACAGTACTGCAGGCTTGGAGAATGGATAGACCAATAGCATGGCATGTCCATACACAGATCCTGAAGGCACAGGGGAACATGGGCTGCATAGTCATAAACAATATCATTAGTCTCTATTTCACTTAATTTAAAATCTCAACTATAGGTAGCATTGTTTTTGACAGAGGTCACTGTGGTTCAGTGTTATTGGATTTTATGTCATTAAAACAAACAAGTTTGTTTGCTAGAATGATTGAGGGGCAGAGGTGTATTTGGAGTGGCTAAGGAGTTAACCCTTAGACGTATGGTAACAGCGAATCTTCAAAATGAAGGAAACAAAGGTTCTTTGAAAGCTCTTTCTTGACAATTTTATATTATTGTGCCCAACCCGTCATTTCCAGTGACAGTGACAGTGATGAACTGTGTAACAACACTAATATTTATCAACAGGAATGCTGACTTGCTAGTGTCGGTGAGCAATGCCATAACTGTGGTAAGTAAATAACCAGCTCTTCCTTTGGAGACTGGAGCAAACCCAAGCTCTAGGGTTTGGGATGTGCTGCGAAGCTTAGATTTGTCAGCCAGTTTGCCTGTATTTGTGTGTTATGGAAGTCACTGGAGTTGAAAAACTGCTTATGGCATCCAAACTGTTCATAATCAGTCTGCATGATTGTTTCATTATAATAAAATTACATTTTTTTAATGGAGAAATTTTACTGGTGTCTAAAAGTTGAGTATCCTGTTATTTTGGCCACACTGCAGGCAACACATTATCACAAAACATTGACCAGGCTGTTGCTATTACCATTGCTGTTGGTGGTGGTGGTGGCAGGGTGTGTGTGTGTGTGTGTGTGTCTTGTGTACAGTGCTAGGTTCTGAGAGTGAAAAGGTCTGTAAAAGTGAACTTCAGCCAGCACTGGCATACATGACATAGCCAGACAGCATACTCTTTCATGGCAAAAGGCCTACAAGCTTTTTTTTTTGTGTGTGTGGCATGCGGGCCTCTACACCGTTGTGGCCTCTCCCATTGCGGAGCACAGGCTCCAGACGCGCAGGCTCAGCGGCCATGGCTCACGGGTCCAGCCGCTCCGCAGCATGTGGGATCTTCCCGGACCGGGGCACAAACCCGTGTTCCCTGCATCGGCAGGCGGACTCTCAACCACTGTGTCACCAGGGAAGCCCAGCCTACAAGCTTTTGTTAAGAATTTAGGACTCAGATGTATTTGCTTTAAGGTTGATTCTAATAATGTAAAATTCAGGATCAAATTCTAATTGCACCACACACCTGGAGCCTCAAGCACATGTGGTAAGCTCTTCACCAGTATTTCTGGCACTCTGTCAGTGTTTGTTTCAATTCAGTTTAAGCAATTTGTCAACCAGAATGTCACAATAATGACCTTAGAAGAAGACACTGTCAATATTTCACTAATATCGCTATAAGTTATTGTCCTTTGCCTGTTTACATGTCTGATTTTTCCATTACAACTCTTTCAAGGCAGAAATGATGTCTTATTTCTTTGTATTCTCAGGAGCTAGCAGACTTCCTTTACATAATGAGGGCTTCACAAAGGGTTAATGTTAAATGAGTGAATCGACGATTCTCACTTCTCAGCCCCAGCGTCAGTGACCATACACTGAGTCTCCACCATGTGTCAATGTGGTAGATACTATCTTCTTGTCCCTCTGACCCACCCTCCACCCTTCTCCATCTTGCTCAGTAATCAGGAAGGCTGACCCATAATGACTGCATCAGAGATCAATGTGCCCTCTGACCTCTGTTTGGGTTTGGCCAATGGAAGCCTGATGTGGGAGATGGGAGGCTGAGAGGAGCATGAGAATGGAACCCATGATGTTCTCTCTCCCCATCCAGTCAGTTGCTGCCAGTTGGCTGCCTTCAATAGACAGCCATAGTTCTGATGGGAGCTACTCTCTCTGGATTTTGGTTACCGCTTCCTCCCCTTGTCCCTTTCCAGTTAGGGATGATAGAAGCTCTCTGCTGTTGACAGTCCATATACTGCACCATCTTTTCTTGGTTTCTCCAGTCCCTTCTTGCAGCTTTACTGAAGGTCCTTCTATTCAACTCTCTTCACTTTCCAGTTAGAGTGTGCTGTCTCCTTCTGGGAAATTGTCAGGTACCAGATGCTTGCGTAGGTCTTATGTATTTAATTTTATTCCACACAGTGGCAAAGAAAATAAGACGATTCCCATTTTACAGAATAACTGTGATAGAAACACATCCTACCCCTAGTACTTTTATTACTTCCATTCGTTCCTTTTGTTTCCCATAAGTCATTGGAAATTTGTCTACTGACAATGCGACAGCTGAGGTGTAGTCCCTGCCGGAGCAAGGGGCCCAGAGACAGCCTGGCCCAGAGGGGGTGTCATGTTGGATAAAAGAAAAAAAACGGTTGAAAGGTGCTCTTTGCTAAGTGATGGCAAAAAGAGGGAGGAGGGAAGCTATGAAAGGAGGAATGGAGGCATCTCACCTCAGAATAATTTTGCTATTATAAAGAAGTGTTCTGTTGAAGTTTTGCTCATTCTATTAATTTGGATCGGGGCGGGGGTGGGTGGTGAGCAGACGTGAGAAACTTTTTTTTTTTTTTTTTTTTTTGCGATACGCGGGCCTCTCACTGTTGTGGCCTCTCCCGTTGCGGAGCACAGGCTCCGGATGCGCAGGCTCAGCGGCCATGGCCGTGAGAAAATTTTACTAGTACCTCACTCAGTGGCTGTGGAGTGAAGTTAATGAGTTTGCAACCAGGTTTTATTACAGTTCTTTCTAAAATCTAGGGGACTCTCTAATTTCATTTGTTTTACACACAATGGCTGCTTTGTGAGTGTACTTTTCTCTGCATGTGATGCCATAGTGATTCAGTAGCCACTCTCAGATCCCACCCTCCAAGGGCTGCCTCAGTTTCTCCATCAGGTTCAGGAGTCGAGTGAACTCTGAGGAATCTCCACTGGAGGATATTGGCAACTTGCCTATCCAATAGACCACCAGTAAGTTGGTATGTCTTCTTCGCCACATAAGCCTTAAATTGCCAGAGAAACATGGGAAAAAAAAAAAAAAAAAGCAGAAGTGATATATTCTTGAAATCCCTACAGGTATTAAGCCCTGCTTTTCTGTATGATGATTTATTATGCTTTTAACAAATGGGCATGGGTATAGGTATAGTCTATGTGAATGAAGAAATTGTGTATATTATCAAAGGAAGGCAATGTCAAATTATAATATTTCAAAATCAGGTATGGCAGGAACTTAAGACGTTTTTTGGACCATGTAAGTCACCTTAGTACATTTTAAATACCATTTCCTCCATACTCAAGAGGTTTTCATTTTAGAAAAGCATGACAGGAGTCACTCTAATATGACTACAAAGGGCCTGAAGCTTTGCTTTTAAAATTCAGTACTCAGGTAGAAAGAAAATGATAACTTTTTCCCTTTGATTTTTTAGTCACTATTTTTATAACACTAGTGACCCTGAGACACCAGAATGGAAATGGATCTTCTTCTTGATGTTACCAGGGCACCACTAAATTGCAGGCCTTGAACTGGTTCTGTTTTCATCCCAGCCTTGACCTTTATTTCTTCATTTTCCTCAATACCGCATAATTTCTGTGTTCTCCAGACTTATTCTCAGCTTTCTGGACGCTATTTTCATGTGTTCCTTCATTCAAAAAAAAATTGTTGAGCACCTACTGTGTGCCAGGCCCAGACAGAGATGCTGCACTCATGAAGTCAAGCAAAAGTGCCAAGAATTTGTAACTGTAAACCTTGATCATTGTAAACACTGTGAAGGAAAAGGACAAGTGTAGGAGCATAACGCCTGAGGCCTTGCATGGCATCTGGATTTAGAAAAGTTTTCATGGGAAATGATGTTGGAGGGGATTGGGATAGGTGAACACAAGTTAATTAGTTGATTGAAGAGTATAGGAGAAGGTCTAGGGAGAGTTCACCAGGTAGAAAGAATGGCACGTGCAGGGACTCAGTGGCTGTGTGGTGCTGGAATCAGATACGGGTCTATGCAGTGTTTGACTTAAAACCACTGCAACCCAGGTAACTTATGCAAAAGATCAAGGCTATTAAATGGTCCAACTCAGCTTTCTTTATCCTATTCTTCTGTGTGGCATTTCCCTTTGGTTCACAACTCAGAACACTTAAAGAGCCATGCAGGGAAGTAGACGGTAGAGATTCTAGTTTACACTCAATACAAACAACCTCAAGCTCTCAGCGCTTGGTCCAAGCAAGGTTTATCTAGTGCTCAAGATTTATATCCAGGGCTTCCCTGGTGGCGCAGTGGTTGAGAGTCTGCCTGCTGTTGCAGGGGAGGCGGGTTCGTGTCCCGGTTCAGGAAGATCCCACATGCCACGGAGTGGCTAGGCCCGTGAGCCATGGCCGCTGAGCCTGCGTGTCCGGAGCCTGTGCTCCACAACAGGAGAGGCCACAACAGTGAGAGGCCCGTGTATGGAAAAAAAAAAGAAAAAAGAAAAAAGAAAAAAGATTTATATCCAACGTGAGGTTGGCAGGAAGGGGTATTTGTCCTGTATCTGCACTCAGTGACCCAGACTGGCCGAGGCTTCACTGAAATACAAAGAAGAACATGCACCAAATAGTAAACCAGCTCTGGAAGCTTCTCTCCAGAAGCGTTGCACATTTCACTGGCCAAATCAAGTCACAGAGCAATGCTCAACTTCAAACTACAGCAGAGGGAGCAGCCTACTATCATGAGGCTGGTAAGTAGAAAATTAGAAATATTTGGTGAGCAGCAGTAATGATCACTACAGAGATGAACCTTCATTGATCTGATATTACAGCCTATGGAAAAAGCAAACTACTGATGCCCTACCTACAACCAACCCATTTTCTCACCTTCTCTCATGTGCTACTGTAGGGGTGGGTGGGTGTGGGTGAGGGCATTGTAGTGCAGTGGGTGTACAGAAGTAGAGGTCAGGAGGTGTTTTGTAAATGGATAATAGGTAAGGTGGATAAAATACCATTTCCATCTCTTTGACTTTTTCCTCTACTTCCTGGAAGAAGCAAAACAGAAATGTCCTTCATATTATTTTCTGCATGTCTGTTGAGCTTTTTATTGAGGTTCTCTTAATAGAATTTCTAAGAGCTCCCTCGTGTTCCTTGTTCCTTTGTATGTAGTGTCCTGATCTTCTTTTATGAACACAATACAGTTTCTTATTTCTCTTAGGGTTTAATTATGATTCTACTTTCATGGGTTCATTTTCTCACCACTTTGTTTCTCTCCCCTCTTTGTTTCTGATTTGATTCTATTTTGTTTTGTTCTATCTTTACCTTTCATAGTAGAAGTTGTCCTCAAATGTCTGGTCTTCCTTAACTGTCAAAACATATTTAAAAGTGAGTCCCCAAAAAACCCTATTCAGAAACATGAGTGTGGCTTATCACTTTGTGAGTCTCACTGTAAGGTTGCTATCATGGGATCATTCGTTTGGTTAGGGGAAATCTCCAAATGCCTGTATCCATAGTTTAGAGGTTCTTAACTTTTTTGGTGCCATAGCAGTCTGGTGAAGCCTGTTTCAGAATAATGTTTTTAAATGCAAGAAATCAATTATATCAAAATATTAAAAATTAAATCTCTGATACAATAATATGTGCTTATTAATGTATCATGTAATAAGCTTTAGAGTTGTGTCTAATAACTGTTGAAATAACGATGAGTGTAAATACTCTTTCAAGATAAATGCAATGAGCAATGTGACAAGAACATATCTATGATTCCTGTTAGTGACAAAGTCATAGATACTGTTAATACTATGCTGGTTTCTTGCCCACATTCAGAAATGACAGAAATGCTAACTTTCAGAGATTAGTGAAAACAAAAATGAGCTATTGTTCTCATTCATGTTCATAGACTCTCTGGTTAAAAAATCCCTACTGTAGGTCTTTACTTTTGGGTGGGTCGATTCTTTTGCAGAAGGCAGTTCACCAATCTCCAGCCTCAAGTATGTGGGCCTGGTCGCAGGCCTTTAGGGAGCCAGGTGAAGAACAAATCTCTCTGCAGTGGGAAGATTTTCCCATAATCCCTCTGTTTTCAGCACAGTAACTCACCCTCCAATCTCAACTGTGCTTGCTGTCTCCAAATCCAGAGGCTGTAGATAAAACCTCTCCAAAATCGACCCCAGGTTTTCTCTTGATGAAGCATGGGTGGAGAGGGGATATGGGAAGTCTACCTTCTCTTTTAAAAATGTTCAGTCCACATTCCAATTTTCAGTCTTCTTCTTTTTTTTTTTTTTTTTTTTGCACACCTGCCTTTCCAGCACCAGTTATCACCAATCCCTGAAGATTTCTGTAGTTTTGTGTGGAAATGACTAGCTTTTTGGCTTTCTGCTGCAACACACTCAGATCATTGCTTTCTCTAGTATAAGCAGTTGCCAGCAGCTAGACTATTTCCCAGATTTCAAAATGTTACTTTTGTTGTCTGCTATCTTCTCTTTGTCCTTGTGAGGTTGTTTTTTATTCTTCCTTTAATTTCTTTACCGTCATTGCTTTGTGAGGCTTCAGGAAGAAACAGATATTTGCATTCAATGCTGTTTTATCAGAAGCTTTGATGCATTCATAAAGAGCATTTTATTATGTCTGGGATTCATATCTTTTTGTCCTCTCATAATAGCATATCTCCTTATTTTTTATTTAATATAAAAGTGAGAAAACAAGGTTATAGGCAATGCCACTTTAAGGAAGATATCTCTTTTGTGTTTTAAGAAAATCATTTTTAAAGAACTTTTCTTAGACTTTCCCTAGATTCTTTTCATCTCTCTGCTTAGAACACTAGACTATGAGTTCCTCAAGGGCAACAACCAGGGAGTGGGCAGTTTCTTCTTCCAGTAGAATGGTAAAAGTAGAGTATCTCCTATGGGTCCAACCTTACCACAGAAAACAACTATGAATTCTTGACAAAATATAAAAAGCACCATGCTTTGTGACGACCTAGAGGAGTGTGATAGGGAGGGTGGGAGGGAGGTGCAAGAGGGAGGGGATATGGGGATATATGTATACCTATAGCTGATTCACTTTGTTGTATAGCAGAAACCAACACAACATTGTAAAGCAATTATACTCCAATAAAGATGTTAAAAAAAACTCAAAATAAGCAACTCCCTGAAGTCACTGGAGAGAAACCAAAAGCAGGCGTAAATTGGAAAAGAGTCAAAACTTGCAAGAAGGAAATGGGATTGGGTGTTTCCTGTTGATAAGACTTTTTGTTCAAAGCCATGCCCCAATCAGATTAAGCATATTAGCTAACTCTTAGATAGAAACCCTTGTAGTGTACTGGTTTTAAGAACCAGAAGACAGAGTTTAGGACTATCAAAGTAGATGGAAAGTGAGGGTGGAACTCAGGGAAAGGAGAAATGATGGAGGAAAGAAGACATTAAATTTTGCACATAAATTGTGGGAAAATGTCAGGATCATCTCTGAGCTATACATGCATGGGGCAGACTCCCAGTGGTCAGATAAGGCTAAAAGAACTGAACAGAGATTTTAGCAAATATCCATTGCAGAGGTGACAAGGACTGTGACTTGAGTCTTGCCACATTAACTACCTGATAAAACAAACAAACAAACAAAAAATCAACATGAGGAATTAACAAAATCCAGTTTCTACCATGTATTTTTCACAATGTTCAGGGTACATCTCAGATTACTGGATACATATCAAGGGGAAAGGCAATTAAAGACATTGATCCTGAGATGACCCTGATGCTAGAATTAGCTAACAAGGATTTTAACTATGCCCAAGGATACAAAGAAAATGTTTGCAATGAATGGATAAACAGAAAATCTCAGCAGAAAGTTAGTAACTAACTAAAAAAAAAAAAAACAAAAGAAAGAAAAGAAAAGAAAAAAGAACAATATGGAAATTCTAGAAATAAAAAAATACAATATTCAAAACAAAAAATTCATTGGGTGAGCTTAATAGCATATTGCAAGTAAAAGAAGAGTCAGTGACTTGAAGACAACTCAATCGAAATTTTTTTTCATTTATTTTTTCAATTGAAATTATACAATGTGGAGAACAGAGAGAAAAAGAAAGGGAAAAAAATAACAGACTCTCAGTGATTTGTGGGACTATATTCAAAAGGTCATATACATATAGAGTTCTAGAAAATGAGAGACAGAACTGGGTAAACCCAACATTTGAAGAAAGAATGGGCAAAATTTTCAAAAATTTTACAGATTCAAAAAACTCAGAGAGTCCTACATAGTATAAATAGGAAAAACAAAAAACAGAAAACAAAACCCACCTTGGAAATGTGAAAAACAAAAGATAATCTTGAAAGTATCCAGAAAAAAAGACACTTTATATATACAGGAACAAAAACACAAGTTACCAGTGACATCTCAGCAGAAAAGGTGGAGGCCAGAATATAATGACATATTTTTAAAGTGCCAAATGAAAACAACAAATTGTCAACCCAGAATTCTCTCTGGAGCAGAAATAACTTCAAGGAATAAAGATGAAATAAAGGCATTTTCAGATGAACAAAAACAAAGATAACTCTCCAGCAGACCTTCCTTACAGCAAAAGCTAAAGGAAGTTCTTTAAGTCAAAGGGAAATGATTCCAGATGAAAATTCAGATCTTAATGTCTTTAAAATATTTATGATTATTTAAAGTGAAAATGATTCATGCATGGCATCTTATGTACAATCTCATGTAATATGTAAACATGAAATCCATAGCATAAATTACAGGGAGTAAAAGACCTATAAGATTGCACTTAAAGAAACCCTAAAAGATTGCAAAGTTATTACATTTTATATTAACTTCCAATGGACTGAAAATTAAGGATGTATATTGTAATCTGTAGAGCACGACCAAAATAATACAAATAGATAAATGAAAAAGACAATAAATTAAAGTGGAATTCTAAAAGTAATTTCAATGAACTCAAAATGATGAGAGGTGGGATAGAAGAACACACAAAAAAGGGACAAATAGAAAACAAAGAGGAATCTGATAGACCTGAATCCAACCACATCAATAATTACATCAAATGGAAATTAAATACTCCAATAAAAAGGCAGGGATTGTCAGAATAGCTTAAAAGGCATGAACTATATGCTTTGTATATCCGAGGTACTTTAAATACAAAAATTCAGTTAGATGCACCCTGAATTCAAAGACTGCCTTAAAGTCTGGGAAGAAAATATATACGTATTTTCATAATGTTGAAAGGTCAATTCATCAGAAGACTTAACATTCAGAAGAACATTTGCACTTAGGAACAAATAGAGTTTCAAAATCCATGAGGTAAAAATTGGTAGAATTAAAGAGACGAAGAGACAAATTCACAGTTATGGTTGGAATTTTAACAACTTCTCTTTTCAGTTAATAGAACAACTACATAAAAAGTCAGTAAGGATACAGACCAAGTGAACAACATTGTCAACCACCTTGACTACTTGACATTTATAGAACACTACACCTAAGGAATGCAGAAGGCACATTCTTTTCAAGTACACATGTATATTCACCAAACAGGCCATATACTGGGCCAAACAAATCTCATTAAAGTACAAAATTGGAAATATCCCAGAGTATGTTCTTCGACAAAAACAGAAATAAATTAGAAATCAATAATAATAAGATATTGAGTAAAACTCCAAATATCGTAAATTTAAGAAACACTTCTAAATAATTGATGAATCAAAAAAGAAATCATAAAGGTAATTAGAACAAATTTTCATGTCAATTATTATGAAAGTTCATAGCAACATTTGTGGGATGTAACTATACAATGCTTAAAAGAAAACATAATCTTTTAATGATTATATTAGAGAAGAATTAAGATCTGACATTAAATGATCTAAGCTTCCATCTTAAGAGGAAAAGAAAAGCAGTACAAACATAAAATAAACAGGAGGAAATAACAAAGAGCAGATATCAGTGAGTTAGGTATCAAAAAGTAGAGAACATCAACAAAGCCCAAAGTTGCTTCTTTGAAACTAGTAATAAATTTGAGAAACCTCTAGATAAGGTAGACTGATTAAAAAAGAAACAAAGAAAGAATGAACAAGAATACAAATTAGCAATACTGGGAATAAAAGAGGGTTTATCACTACAGATCTTAGATATATTAAAGGACAATAAGGGAATATTATGAACTTAATAAAATTAAGTTCTAAGACTTAGGTGGAACGAAAAAGATCTTTGAAAAATATATATGTGGGAATAGAAAATCTAAATAGTTCCATACCTGTGAAAAATTAAAATCATTATCAAAAATATTTCCCCAAATAGAACTCCAGACCCAGGAGGCTTCACTGATGAATTCCATCCTGCTTTTAAAGAAGAAATAAATCAGTTTCACACATTTCCTTTCAGAAAACTGAGGAAGAAAGAGCACTTCCTTGGCAGTTGTATGAAGTTAGTGTAACTGAGAACAAAACTAAAAACATTTATAAGGAAGTAAAATTACAGACCAAGTTCCCTCACAAACATAGATGCAAAAATCCATAACAAAATCTTACCAAATTAAATTCAGAAATATATTTTAAAATTTTAAAAATCATGACTAAGTAGGGTTTCTTCCAGGACTGCAAGGGTGGTGTAAAATTTGAAAATCAACCAATATAATTCATGTTACAAGAGAACTAAGCATATGATCATTTCAGTAGATGCAAAAAAAGTATTTGATGAAATTCAACACCCAATTATTAGGAACAGTACAGAATTTCCTCAATCTGACAAAGAGGATCAACAAACAAAATTACATTAATCATAACTTAATGGAATATTTTTACTCCTAAGTTCTAGAACAAGACAAAGATGTCTACTCTAATAATTTATATTCAATATTTCCAGGGCAACAAAGTAAGAAAAAGAAATAAAAGGCATACAGATCAGAGAGAAGCATAACTCTATTTGCAGAAGACAATCTTTTCCATAGAAAATCCTGACTAATGTACAAAATAATTACTAGGAGTACAAAGTGAATTAGCAAGATTGTAAAAGGATTTAGATATAAACACTGATTATATTTTTATATTATA
Source organism: Hyperoodon ampullatus (assembly GCF_949752795.1). Lineage (NCBI taxonomy): Eukaryota > Metazoa > Chordata > Mammalia > Artiodactyla > Ziphiidae > Hyperoodon > Hyperoodon ampullatus. The sequence continues at coordinate 128,158,786 of NC_136918.1, forward strand.
GCAGCAAACAAAACAAAATTAAAAACAATTGTTATGTATTCAAGCGTTAAGAAACAAATGGCTGCTTAGGAATACATTTTAAAAAGGCAGGGATTGAATCACATTTACCTTTATGTCCACAATGATTAGCAGAGTTGCTGACAAAGAATACATTTAATAAAATTTGTTGAAAAATGAAAGAACATTTGTCTGCTATAACAGAGATTTAAATTAATGTCTTAAAATATGAGAAGTTGTTTTCTCCCTCATCTATCTGTCATGGCATAAATGCATCCGGGCTCAAAGGATGGTACCCTCATGTCACAGGCCATACTCTTTCCTTTTCCCTTCTGGACCTGAGCTACTTTTGCATTCCAACCAGAGTATATGTACTGAGGTTGTGCCTATTGCCTCTGCTCATAGACTATTTGCTGTTAGTTAGTCACATGGTCATGCTGCAAGGAAGGCTGCCAAATGTAGTTTTTATCTTGGGCAGGTATTGTGCTCTATGGAAATTATATTATTTCAGAAAAAAAGAGATTGGATATTAGGAGACAGCTAGTGGGTTTTGACACACCAGTCCCAACCTGGCACCTATAGTCAATGATAATTTTAATTACAATATTTTACTGTTCTTAAAGCTAAACTATTTTGAAATCACCAATAAGTTTAGAGCTCACTTTTACCAGTGCTCCCAGTAGACTTCAGAGAAAGTTCTCCTTAGCTGCTGTTTTTATTTAACTGAATTATGTGCAACTTATCACTTTTAATTATCAACATCCTAAAATATGTACTTATAAGATGCACTGCTAAATACAGAGCACTTAGAAAACTAAAAACCTACACTGACCAGGATTTATGAATTACATGTCAAAACAGAAATTACAGAATAAGATTTGTGCCTGATCAAATTATAGATTTTAGCATACTGACTCCTAAATCAGTCACTTGAATCCTAAGGACAATAAAAGGATTTATAAATCAAGACTTACTTAGGATTTATTAGCCTAATGTCTACCATAAGAATGCAATGTTTATCAATCTCTTTTCTGACTTAAAAAACTAAATTTTATAAATTCTTTTGTAGTCATGGTCCATCTCTAATGACACTCTTGATGGGTACACATTGTGATGTACCCTGGTGATGCTTAGGATACACTGATTAATGGTAATGTCAGAAGGAAAGATAATTTTATTAAAATTGCTTAACATTAAGTAAATTTTAAAGGATACTTTTATAATTAAAACAAAAATCAATTTTTTATATTACAAAGATTTGAATGTTTATGGGTTTGAGTCTTTCGAGAATAAGATAAATTATACTTTATAAAATGACATAAAATAATTTAAATGCCAAAACCATTTCAGAACAGGTTAAATATTCCAGGACACATTAAATGACAAAATTTCTCTACTATACATCCTGGCCTGTGTTAAATTTCTAATTTGACAAATAAGTTTATGTTAAAATCACATAATATATTTCATTACAGATATAAGATATTTGTGCTATTTTGAAATATTTTATTTTTAAAGTTCTATTTTCTCCTTTGGCAGATCCTGTTTAGACTCTCTGGATTTGCCTCCCACCTGGGGAAGTGGTATTGTTCAAAATATTCACATGGCTGTTTTCCCATTTGGATAAGTTCTCTGCTCAAATATCACCTCCTTGGGCCCCTTATCTGCTCATCACTGACCATCCAGTTTAAAGGGGTACCCACATCACTCTCTTTCCTTTAGGCAGCTTTATTTATTTTTTTCACAGAAAGATGCTAATAAACAACTGTCAGTTTAATTCCAAGATGGGAAAGTTAATGAATGACAGCACAGGCAAACAGAAGCCCTGTAAAGTTTCTATCTTCTAGTTAACATGATACTCCCAAAAAAACTTAAAGATGGTTTACTTTATTCACTCCTCAATAATGAAAAACTAAACAGATAATTTAATTTAAATAAGCCCATAAATAAGGTGTTTCCTTAGTTGGGACATGGCCCTTGTTACCTTTAGATATTAGAGATTTATAAAGCAGAGCTGGAAGAAATGGTTTGTAACTTTTAAAACAAAATGCAAGTTCAATAACTATATCAAGAAAACAATGATCTGCTTAGTTTTTAATTTCAGAAAAAGTTGGGATAATATTTCTGTGGGTTTACCAATTAGCTAATGTTGGTGAGGGTGTGGAGAAAAGGGAACACTTGTACACTGTTGGTGGGAATGTAAATTGGTGCAATCCCATGGAAAACAGTATGGGGATTCCTCAAAAAACTGAAAATAGAAATACCACGTGATCCAGCAATTCCATTCCTGGGTATAAATATGAAGAAAATGAAAACACTAATGCAAAAAGATACATGCATCCCAATGTTTATAGTAGTATTATTTACAATAGCCAAGATATGGAACCCACCTAAGTGTTCATCAGAAGATGAATGGATAAAAAAGATATGGTGTGTGTGTGTATATATATATATATATATATATATATATATATATATATATATATATACTGGAATATTACTCAGCCATAAGAAAGAATTTTGCCATTGGCAACAACATGAATGGACATGGAGAGTATTATCCTTAGTGAAATAAGTCAGACAGAGAAAGCCAATAATGTGTGTTATCACTTATATGTGGAATCTAAAAAATAAAGTGAACAAATGTATATAACAAAACAGAAACAGACGCACAGACTCCTAGGGGTAGGGGATTAAGAGGTACAAACTGCTATGTATAAAATAAATAAACTACATGGATATATTGTACAGCACAGGGAATATATCCAACATTTTATAATAACTTTAAATAGAGTATAAACTATGACATTTTTGAATCACTATGTTGTACACTTAAAACTAATATAATATTGTAAATCAACAATACCTCAATAAAACAAACATATAAATAAATAAAACAAAATTTCTATTGGCTTACATTCTCTTGATATTTTCTTAAAATGCAATTTTTAAAATACAAAATGGAAAGTTTTTAATCTACAAAATAAAATGTAAAATATAAAATCATACTTTAAAAACTATTATTGAAGAGGTTTGGTTAAATGTATCCCTCCCTCCTCATCCCAAGGTCCAATAATTGTAGCGATGATAATAATAATAATAATAACAACAACAACAGCAACAACAGATGTTTCTGCTATAACAAGATGTATGCATTCTTGAAAAAAAAATTCTACAATATCATGAATTAAAAATAATAGGAGGGCTTCCCTGGTGGCACAGTGGTTGAGAATCCGCCTGCCGATGCAGGGGACACGGGTTCGTGCCCCGGTCTGGGAAGATCCCACATGCCGCAGAGCGGCTAGGCCCGTGAGCCATGGCCGCTGAGCCTGTGCGTCCGGAGCCTGTGCTCCGCAACGGGAGAGGCCACAACAGTGAGAGGCCCGCGTACCGCAAAAAAAAAAAAAAAAAAAAAAAGGACTTATGGGAAAAACAGATTAGAGAGAGACCAGTTAAGATCTATGCAGCTTGGCAGTCAAAGCCAGTGGTGGATCAGTATTTCCTGAAGTCTGACACTTGTATAATTTTGAGGACCCTTTTTAAGGAAAATACATTAGGTTACCTAACTGCCTGATACAACTCAGCAGGGTAAATTCCCATATGTTTTACTATATTTTTTGGCTGCAAATTCTTTCAGCTCTTCTTCACATGACAGTAACTTTGCAACAAACAGAGAAGAAAAAGATAACATAGTCTTTATTCTAGTGCAGGGATTGAAATTTGCCTGGGGTTATTCTTAGTGTAAAAATTTTCTTTAGCCTCACAACTCGTTGGTGATAATGTTGTGTAAATATTTAGGACTCATCAAATTTAAGACAACTTCTATTAGGTTTCTTTCATATACAAGTAGTAATACTGTGTTTGGAAGAATTTTCTACAGACTTTCTTCTGGCTCCTATATGTCAAATTTTGTTTCTCCATCACTACTCATAAACTTCCATTCTGCATAGCTGTAAGATACATTTCAGTTACACATTCACGTTGCCACCAGACCTCCAGCTTTGACCCTTCCTGCAAGAGCACTGGGCAAGTTGGTGCAACGAGCTATTTGATCATTTTGGGGAGCCCTTCCTGTAGTGGAATGACTTGCAATAATTTAGTTACACATGGAAGTGACTAGGAATCACCTAAATATATACTAAACTTAGACTGAATGCATCCACAATTCCACTTCTCCCATCTGGAACCCCTAAATGGTGCAGCCATTCCAAAGCCCCTGATGATGAAGAAACTGAAGTGGAAAGAGACTGTGGTTTTAAAAGAGACAGTCAAAATATCGTACTTTGCAAGTGTTACAAAAATGCATGACCATTTGAGTACATGCTCTTAGATACAATGTAGGGGCCCCTGCAAGATAAGAGCTCTGAAGAGAAAGCTTCATTAATGACACAATAGCTTCTACTGGGCTTAGAGTAGTCCAGCAGCAATAATGGATGGATACTCAGGAAATAACTTGCCCAACTCCAGGAGGAAGCTCACTGTGGCCTGAGGCTGCCTCAGAGGATATTAAAAAGGCACAAAAACAATCTAGTGGAAATGCCAGCTTCCCAGCACGAGACAATGCAGATGGAAATGTCATCTGCCAGAAGTCAAGAGCTGAGTAAGGCTAAGGGTGCATTTTTTGGGTTAGGGAGCCCCAGATGTGAGCACTCATTTTTATTTTTCTTAAAATAGTACAAGAAAGGATCCCGCCTGTGCAGCATTTAAACCAGGAGTCCCCAACCTGTTCGGAGCCAGGCCGCACAGCAGGACGTGAGTGGTGGGCAAGCAAGCAAAGCTTCACGCTCCCCATCGCTCTCAGCGTCCGCATTACCGTCTGAACCATCCCCGTCCCCTATCTGCGCCCCCCACCGCGCCCCGGCCCCCAGCGGTCCGTGGAAAAATTGTCTTCCACGAATCTGGTCCCTGGTGCCAAAAAGATTGGGGACTGTTGATTTAAACTAAAGGTCTTGTCCTTACCTGTTAAAGATTGTAATTCTAGTCTCACTTTTTTTGACTCTCTTTGCCAAGGAAAAATCATGCTTGAACCAACATAACTTTCCGGTTACACTAATACCAATCCCTGATTTGCCTATCACGTATGAGATAACTGATGTAATGGAAACACACATTGGAGAACAATAGACGGTAGTTAATGACTACTGAGCACCAGCTGCTGTTTTGAAGTGGTTCCCAAGTATTAACAAATTTATTCCTTGTAGCCACCTATGGGACAGATTCTAATGTTCTCACCCTTTTACAACACTATTTTGGGCAGTGCTAAAAGCTTTGTAAATTTGACTGTCCATGGGGTCACTGAGAACTCATTGATCTCCTCCTATGTCCAATTACTTTGATCAAACATAAATAAATCTTTATAGGATTTTATTTTCAAGGCTCCTGAATATATTCACCATAGTAATATAACTCTTTATGTAAGTCTATGTATGTATGAAAAAGTCATAGTTCATGAAATAAGAGATTATATCTCTTAATTTGATTACTAAACAAGATAATAGGAGTCCAAAATGAAATATTTTTTGGTATGGCTTTTTTTTTCTTTTTCTTTTTTGAAATTAATTAATTTATTTTGGCTGCGTTGGGTCTTTGTTGCTGAGTGTAGGCTTTCTCTAGTTGCAGCGAGCAGGGGATACTCTTCATTGTGGTGCGTGGGCTTCTCTTGTTGCAGAGAATGGGCTCTAGGTGCTCGGGCTTCAGTAGTCGTGGCACGCAAGCTCAGTAGTTGTGACTCATGGGCTTAGTTGCTGTGTGGCATGTGGGATCTTCCTGGACCAGGGCTCAAACCTGTGTCCCCTGCATTGGCAGGTGGATTCTTAACCACTGCACCACCAGGGAAGCCCTGGTATGGTTTATTTAGACAGGTGTGGTCCAAGGGCCATCTGTTCCATAATTTCCTAATGGGAGGTGGCTAATAAAAATATGTTTTCTGCCCCTATTTTGGACCTACTGAATCTGAATTTCTAGATTAGGTTCCGAGAAAATGGATTTTTAGCAAGCACTCCTAGGTAATTATAATGCGTACTGAAGTTTGGGAACCCCTAATTTAAAGTAATTTAAATGCTGTGAAATCTCTACTTTCCAGTGAGCAGATATAACTAATTGTCTAGTGTTTATAATTGCAAGACATTTAAAAGCTTGAATGTGATTTAGGAAATGAATAAATATGTTTTTGTTTCTTGTATGCTAATATAGGCTTGAAAGTGTTATTTGAAACAAATAATGCAGTACAGGGAAAAAAAAAACTACAAGATTTTGCAGATCTTCGATTAATTGAAACACCTGGGAAGTTAGTCTTCCTAATAGCATAATCTAAAAAGTAGAACAGATTTTACTGGTTTTGGATAAATTGTTTGAGGATAAGCTCTTTTCCCTTATGAACTACTTCCTTCCTGCACCCAGAAAGGAATTATTTTGGGGTCTTGCAGTTCTGAGTAAGCTCTCTCTTCTCATAAATACTTAGATTAGAAGAAAAAATCCAGGATCATTCTTTTAAAAAGCTTAATGAATTTTTTAAAATGTATGAACATAGTTGGGAAATCCTGCCAATGGTTAGAGAGTCTTGGGTTTAATATTACATTCTTTTCTTTTCCCAAATTCTCTCCCACATTTCATGAAGCAATATATTTCTCTAAATAAACCTAAGTTGAAATTAATCATTTTAGTCATTTTCATCACAAAATTTAATTATCAACACAAGTTTCTGCTGCTCATGTCTTGATCTTTATTCTATGTCATCTACAGGGCATACTCTCCATGCTGTAAGTTAAATTAATATTTCTACCATCACTCCAATGGCTTTTTGGTGCATTATGTGTGGGCCATTTCCTTAAAGATCTCATTTCCTAGTTAAGGTGTTTACACATAAAAACACTAGGGATTGTTAAGTTCTAGGTTGGTTTAGAATTAGAATAGAGTAAATCTAACCTTCCATGCTATTATATGCAATTCACTGACATGACATAATTAAAAATGAAGAAAAAGAAAAGGAAAATGTAAATAATTTCATTTAATCCTACATGTAAGTCAACATACACATATTGTTATTTTTCTCTTGGAAGGTTAGTTTCAAAAAACAAAATTAGTTTCTTTATTTGCTGCTTATAAAAACCAAATATCAAAATTTTGAACCTCTCCTTTTGACTGTTATGCCTTTTTGGTTGATTGACCCTTTTCTCATTAAGCAATATCACTTTTAATCTCTGGTGTCTCTGTTCTGGACCTTACTTTGTCTTATATTTATATAACCACTCTTACTTTTGGTTAAAGTTTGCATGGTAAATCTTTTTTCAACCTTTTATTTATTTATTTTTCTTTTCTTGGCTTGATAGCTCATCTCCGCTCCCCCCCCCCACTTTATTAAGGTATAATTGACAATTAAAAATTGTTTACCTTTAAGGTGTTCAACTTGATGACTTTATATACATATATAGTGAAACAGACCACTGCAATCAAGGTAATTAACATATTGACCACCTCGCAGTTACCTTTTTCTTGTGTGTGTGTGCCTGGGCCTGTCTTGAGAAAAAGTAGGTTCTACCCTCTTAGCAAATGTCAATTACACATATAGTATTGTTAACTGTAGTCACATTATTATACATTAGTTCCCCAGAATTTATTCATCTTACATAACTGACACTTTGTACCCTTTGACCAACTCCATTTTCCCCTCCTCCCATAGTTTTGACCTACTTATATCGTTATAGTTGAAGTGAGTTTCATGTAGATAGGATACATTTCTGTCAGTTAAAAAAAATCCATTCTCCGTCCTTCATTTGTCATTGTTTTGACCATTAGTGTAATTATTGATCTGTTTGGATTTAGATTTATCATTTTATTAGTGATTTCTGCTTATTTTTTTTGTTTGTTTTTCATTCTTTTGATTCATTCCCTTTACCTGCCTTCTTTTGACTATAGGCATACCTCAGAGAGACTGGTTCGGTTCCAGACTACTGCAATAATGTGAATATCACAATGAAACAAGTCACATGGATTTTTCAGTTTCAAAGTGCATATAAAAGTTACATTCACACCATACAGTAGTCTATTAAGTGTGCAATAGCATTATGTCTAAAATATACGTACCTTAATTAAAAAATATTTTATTGCTAAAAATGCTAACCATCATCTGAGCCTTCAGTAAGTCATAGTAGTAACATCAAAGATCATTGATCACAGTTCACTATAACAATCTAATAATAATGAAAAGGTTTGAAATATTGAAAGAGGTACATTAAATATCGAGAGAATGATACAGAAATATGAAATGAACAATTGCTGTTAGAAAAATGGTGTTCAGATTGGATATTTTCTATTTCTTTTTTTCTAATTCAGTCTTTTCACTATTAATTTCACTAATAGTGCTCACCCTTACTTTCTGGGTCATTTTCATAAGAGCTGCTTCTGAGTCTCTATCAGATAAATCTGACATCTTTGTTGCCTGATTGTGTTTTCCTTTTTAAGTAGAGATTTCCTTGTTTCACTGTATGCTGGCTAATTTTTGGACTATATTTTGAACTTTTTGAATATTATGTTATGAGACCTTGGGATTTGTTTAAGTCTATGGGGAATTTTGATATTTTAGTTTTAGCTGGCAACAAGCCAGGTTCATTTTTGACCACAAATTCCAATCAGACTTCTGTGGGTTGTGGTTTCAATGCAGGTTCCATTTTCAAAGCTTCTGTAGTCATGTTTGGATCTATTTCATGCATACACCACTCAAATGCCAATCTAGGACTTGGGTGGTTGTATATGCTGTATTCAATTCTTAAGTTCTATGGTGTACTGTTTAGGGTCAGATCCATGCATGTTCAACTTGAGATGAGCCCAGGAGTTCACAAGCAACTTTAGGGGTCACTTTCTTAAGTTCTTCTATCTTGATGATCTGGTTCCCTGGGGCCACCCTTTGTGGTTCTCTGGTCAGAAACAGGGGCTTTATTTACTCTGCTCAAATGGGCTTATTTCCAGGGTTGAATAGTTGGAGGACAAAGACAAAAAAAAAGCAATGGGGATTCACCTCATTCTCCTAGTATTACATCATTCTGATCAGAAAGGAAGTTTCGCTATTCTCAGAGTTCTAGGCTCCTGTCAGCTCCTGTTGCTGCCAGTGTCACTGCCACTACTGTGGCAACCAAAAGGTCACTTAGGAGCCACACAAGAGAACAAAGAAAACTATTGGGGGTGATTCCCCCACTGTCTTTGAGCATGAAGAGTTCTTGCTTATTTAGCCATAACTAGAGAGATTTTCCTGTATCTCTCTCTGCCCATGTCCTGAAGCCTACTTATGTATTTTGGGCTGTGTTTGGTCCAGAGTAGAGTAAACAGAGGGGAAAAAACTGGTAAACTCATAGCTAGCTGGGTAGTACTTTGAATTTTGGTCTTTTTCCTTAATCTGCATAAAATTGCTCTTCATCTACCTGAAATAGCTGTTCCATGAATTCCATCCAAATTCTATAGCTGCATTCAGTGGGGAGCAGAGAGTAGAGTGTGCTCTGTCTGTCTTATGCAGAAGTGAAGCCAATCATCCCAAAGAAAGGTAATGAGACAAAAACAAGTTTACAGCAAACACTAAGTGAAACACATAGCATGTATAGTTGGCTGTTTAAAGCCAACAAGCTGAGTAAAAGGAAACTCATTTTAGAACTGACAGACCTCAGCTGATCCTTGCTATGATCAATGACTTTGTATTCAGCATGCCATCTGGTATTTATTTGCTGGCACTGAAAACACTTTGTCTGGCGGTTGTTGCTAAGGTTGGTTAGGTATGATATCATCAGAGGCAAACTCATCACACTTTTCATTCTTGTAAGTCATAAACACTGACATATTGAGAGAACTGCTGATTAACAATTAAAAAAAAGTCTAATCAGGGCAATTCTAAACTTTTATATGCAAAGGCATGCTCAAATCTATAGTGTACTGGGATTACTCAACTGAAATGGCTAGCACTTAAGATACTTTTTCTGCATTAATTATTGACATGTCATCAATAGAGATGAACCAGTCATATGCACACTACATATTTCTGAAGTTGTGAATGAAATAAATTATGAAAAGGAACTTAATTGGAACGCTACAATGAATCCTTTTGTAAAGCAAAATCATTGTCCTCTGATTTTGGGATTACATGTATGATTTTTTCATAAACCTGATTTATATATTTTTATTTAGACTTGTTTACCCTGTTTTTGAGTCAGCTTCTCTAATTCACAGGTCAGCCTAGGGCAACATGGCAGATTTGCTACTTAAGGCACATGACTTTTTTGGCTGTATTATGCTTATAGCTACGGCTGAGCAGCAGGAAACAGTACTTAATTAGCTGCCTTTGCAGTTATCAGGCTGCAATCACATTTGATTAAGAAGGCTGTTTATTTCACTCAAGGCTGAGAAAGCTCTCCTGAGGAGAGATGCCCATGTTTTGGCCCAGAGAACCAGAAAAAGAGCCTCGCACATGAATGGGCACTCTGCAGCTCAGTCATAGGTTTTCTGAATGACCTTGGAGAAGTCACTTTGCTCACCATTTGTTTCCTCTTTTCCCAGACTCCATACGTTTTCAAAACCCAATGTCAGGAACATATTTCAAAGCTCTTCTAAGTACTTTTATGTGCTAATATACCCTTCAGTCTAATTCTGGGAGATAGGCAAGTTGTTACTGTTATACCCTCTTAGCAAATTAATGAAGAGGCTCAATGATATTAGAAGAATAAAGCTTACACAGCATAAAAGAAGAGGAACTCAAGACCAATTTGGTGAATTTGGTTGTTCTTCTACACCCCCTATTGCTAAAACAACTATTAATTAAGAATAGAAGCACAGAGAGTCGTTTCCTGTTTAATTTCACCTGACAAAGGGCAAGAAGTTCTATTTTCTTAATGTGAGGATAGGAATAACTTGAGACTGAAACCATAAAGAAGAGTTTTCCCCATTTATTTGATAAATATAAATTCAAATATTTGCCTATATGTAATTCTTTGGAAGTTGACCTTGTATTATTCCTGGTGTTTATAGAGGAAAAATGTTGTATTAACATTGTACACTTGTTTTTTTTTCATTATTTGTGGTAGATATGTTTTTTTAACCCCTTTATTAGAGTATAATTGCTCTATAATGGTGTGTCAGTTTCTGCTTTACAACAAAGTGAATCAGTTATACATATACATGTATCCCCATATCTCCTCCCTCTTGTGTCTCCCTTCCACTCTCCCTATTCCACTGCTTTAGGTGGTCACAAGGCATCAAGCTGATCTCCCTATGCTATGTGGCTGCTTCCCACTAGCTATCTATTTTACACTTGGTAGTATATATACGTCCATGCCTCTCACTTTGTCCCAGCTTACCCTAACCCCTCCCCATGTCCTCAAGTCCATTCTATGTCTATGCATTTTTCCTGCCCTGCCCCTAGGTTCTTCAGAACCTTTTTTTTTTTTTTTTAGATTCCATATATATGTGTTAGCATACAGTATTTATTTTTCTCTTTCTGACTTACTTCATTCTATATGACAGTCTCTAGGTCCATCCACCTCACTACAAATAACTCAATTTTGTTTCTTTATATGGCTGAGTAATATTCCATTGTATATATGTGCCACGTCTTCTTTATCCATTCATCTGTCGATGGACATTTAGATTGCTTCCATGTCTGGCTATTGTAAATAGAGCTGCAATGAACATTTTGGTACATGACTCTTTTTGAATTATGGTTTTCTCAGGGTATATGCCCAGTAGTGGGATTGCTGGGCCGTATGGTAGTTCTGTTTTTAGTTTTTTGAGGAACCTCCATACTGTTCTCCATAGTGGCTGTATCAATTTACATTCCCACCAACAGAGCAAGAGGGTCCATTTTCTCCACACTTTCTCCAGCATTTCTTGTTTGTAGATTTTAGGATGATGGCCATTCTGATGGGTGTGAGGTGACACCTCATTGTACTTTGATTTGCATTTCTCTGATAGTTAAGGATGTTGAGCATCCTTTCATGTGTTTGTTAGCAATCTGTATATCTTCTTTGGAGAAATGTCTATTTAGGTCTTCTGCCCATTTCTGGATTGGATTGTTTGTTTCCTTAATATTGAGCTGCATGAGCTGTTTATATTTTTTGGAGATTAATCCTTTGTCCATTGATTCGTTTGCAAATATTTTCTCTCATTTTGAGGGTTGTCTTTTTGTCTTATTTATGATTTCCTTTGGTGTGCAAAAGCTTTTAAGTTTCATTAGGTCCCATCTGTTTATTTTTGTTTTTATTTCCATTTCTCTAGGAGGTGGCTCAAAAAGGATCTTGCTGTGATTTATGTCATAGAGTGTTCTGCCTATGTTTTCCTCTAAGAGTTTTATAGTGTCTGGCTTTACATTTAGGTCTTTGATCCATTTTGAGTTTTTTTTTGTGTATGGTGTTAAGAAGTGTTCTAATTTCATTCTTTTACATATAGCTGTCCAGTTTGCCCAGCAGCATTTATTGAAGAAGCAGTCTTTTCTCCATTGTATATTCTTACATCCTTTATCAAAACTAAGGTTGCCATATGTGCATGGGATTATCTTTGGGACTTCTGTCCTGTTCCATTGATCTATAGGTCTGTTTTTGTGCCAGTACCATACTGTCTTGATGACTGTAGCTTTGGAGTATAGTCTGAAGTCAGAGAGACTGATTCCTCCAGCTCTGTTTTTCTTTCTCAAGATTGCTTTGACTATTTGGGGTCTTTTGTGTTTCTACACAAATTGTGAAATTTTTTGTGCTAGTTCTGTGAAAAATGCCAGTGGTAGTTTGATAGGGACTGCATGGAATCTGTAGACTGCTTTGGGTAGTGGAGTTATTTTCAAAATGTTGATTCTTCCAATCCACGAACAAGGAATATTTATCCCTCTGTTTGTATCATCTTTAATTTCTTTCATCAGTTTCTTATAGTTTTTGGCATACAGGTCTTTTGTCTCCTTAGGTAGGTTTATTCCTAGGTATTTTATTCTTTTTGTTGCAATTGGAAATGGGAGGGTTTCCTTAATTTCTCTTTCAGATTTTTCATCATTAGTGTATAGGAATGAAAGAGATCTCTGTTCATTAATTATGTTCCCTGCTACTTTAGCAAATTCATTGATTAGCTCTAGTAGTGTTCTGGTTACGTCTTTAGGATTCTCTATGTATAGTATCATGTCATCTGCAAACAGTGACAGTTTTACTTTTTCTTTTCTGATTTGGATTCCTTTTATTTCTTTTTCTTCTCTGATTGCTATGGCTAAAACTTCCAAAACTATGTTGAATAATAGTCGTGAGAGGGGGCAACCTTGTCTTGTTCCTGATCTTAGTGGAAATGGTTTCAGTTTTTCACTGTTGAGAACAACGTTGGCTGTGGGTTTGTCATATATGGCCTTTATTATGTTGAGGAAAGTGCCCTCTATGCCTACTTTCTGGAGGCTTTTTATAGTAAACGGGTGTTGAATTTTGTAGAAAGCTTTTTCTGCATCTATTGCGATGATCATATGGTTTTTCTCCTACAATTTGTTAATATGGTTTATCATATTGATTGATTTGCATATATTGAAGAATCCTTGCATTCCTGGGATAAACCCCACTTGATCATGGTGTATGATCTTTTTAATGTGCTGTTGGATACTGTTTGCTAGTATTTTGTTGAGGATATTTTCATCTATGTTCAGCAGTGATATTGGCCTGTAATTTTCTTTCTTTGTGACATCTTTGTCTGGTTTTGGTTTCAGGGTGATTCTGGCCTTGTAGGATGAGTTGGGGAGTGTTACGCCCTCTGCTATATTTTGAAAGAATTTGAGAAGGTTAAGTGTTAGCTCTTCTCTAAATGTTTGATAGAATTTGCCTGTGAAGCCATCTGGTCCTTGGCTTTTGTTTTTTTGGAAGATTTTTAATCACAGTCTCAATTCCAGTGCTTGTGATTGGTCTCTTTATATTTGCTATTTCTTCCTGGTTAAGTCTCATAAGGTTGTGCTTTGCTAAGCATTTGTCCATTTCTTCCAGGATGTCCATTTTAATGGCATATAGTTGCTTGTTGTAATCTCTCATGATCCTTTGTATTTCTGCAGTGTCAGTTGTTACTTCTCCTTTTTCATTTCTAATTCTATTGATTTGAGTCTTCCCACTTTTTTTCTTGATTAGTCTGGCTAATGGTTTATCAATTTTGTTTATCTTCTTAAAGAACCAGCTTTTAGTTTTATTGATCTTTGCTATCATTTCCTTCATTTCTTTTTTATTTATTTTTTATCTGATCTTTATGTTTTCTTTTCTTCTGATAAATTTAGGGTTTTTTTATTCTTCTTTCTCTAATTGCTTTAGGTGTAAGGTTAGGTTGTTTATTTGAGATGTTTCTTGTTTCCTGAGGTAAGATTGTATTGCTATAAACTTCCCTCTTAGATCTGCTTTTGCTGCAACCCATAGGTTTTGGGTCATCGTGTTTTCATTGTCATTTGTTTCTACGTATTTTTTTATTTCCTCTTTGATTTCTTCAGGGATCTCTTGGTTATTTAGTAGTGTATTGTTTAGCCTCCATGTATTTGTATTTTTTACAGATTTTTTCCTCTAATTGATATCTAGTCTCATAGCATTGTGGCTGGAAAAGATACTTGATACAATTTCAAATTTCTTAAATTTACCAAGGCTTGCTTGATTTGTGATCAAAGATATGATCTATCCTGGAGAATGTTCCATGAGCACTTGAGAAGAAAGTGTATTCTGTTTCTTTTGGCTGGAATGTCCTATAAATATCAATTAAGTCCATCTTGTTTAACGTGTCATTTAATGCTTGTGTTTCCTGTTTGATTTTCAGTTTGGTTGATCTGTTCATTGGTGAAAGTATGGTGTTAAAGACCTCTACTATGATTGTGTTACTGTCGATTTCCTCTTTTATGGCCGTTAGCATTTCCCTTATTTATTGTGGTGCTCCTTTGTTGGGTACATAAATATTTACAATTTTTATATCTTCTTCTTGGATTGATCCCTTGTTCATTATGTTGTGTCCTTCTTTGTCTCTGATAATGGTCTTTATTTTAAATCTATTTTGTCTGATATTAGAATTGCTGCTCCAGCTTTCTTTTGATTTCCATATGCATGGAGTACCTTCTTCTATCCCCTCACTTTCAGTCTGTATGTGTCCCTGGGTCTGAAAGTGGGTCTCTTGTAGACAGGATATATACAGGTCTTATTTTTGTATCCATTCAGCTAGTCGATGTCTTTTGTTTGGAGCATTTAATCCATTTACATTTAAGGTAGTTATCGATATGTATGTTCCTATTACCATTTTCTTAATTGTTTGGGGTTTGTTACTGTAAATATTTTCCTACTCTTGTGTTTCCTGCCTAGAGAAGTTCCTTTAGCATTTGCTGTAACCTGGTTTGGTGGTGCTGAATCCTCTTAGCTTTTGCTTGTCTGTAAAGGTTTTAATTTCTCTGTCGAATCTGAGTGAGATCCTTGTTCAGTAGAGTAATCTTGGTTGTAGGTTTTTCCCTTTCATCAGTTTAAATATGTCTTGCCACTCCCTTCTGGTTTGCAGTTTCTTCTGAAGGATCAGCTGTTAACCTTATGGGGATTCCCTTGTATGTTAATTATTGCTTTTCCCTTGCTGCTTTTAATATTTTTTCTTTATATTTAATTTTTATAGTGTGATTAATATGTGTCTTGTAGTGTTTCCTCTTGGATTTATCCTGTGTGGGACTCTGCACTTCCTGGCCTTGATTGACTATTTCCTGTCCCATATTAGGGAAGTTTTCAACTATAATCTCTTCAAATATTTTCTCAGTCCCTTTTTTTTTTCTCTTCTCCTTCTGGGACACCTATAATTTGAATGTAGATGCATATAATGTTGTCCCAGAGGTCTCTGAGACTGTCCTCAATTCTTTTCACTCTTTTTTCTTTATTCTGCTCTGCAGTAGTTATTTCCACTATTTTATCTTCCAAGCCACTTATCCATTCTTCTGCCTCAGTTATTCTGCTATTGATTCCTTCTAGAGAATTTTTAATTTCATTTATTGTGTTGTTCATCATTGTTTGTTTGCTGTTTAGTTCTTCTAGATCCTTTTTAAACGTTTCTTGTATTTTCTCTGTTCTATTTCCAAGATTTTGGATCATCTTTACTATCATTATTCTGAACTCTTTTTCAGGTAGACTGCCTATTTCCTCTTCATTTGTTTGGTCTGGTGGGTTTTTACCTTGCTCCTTCATCTACTCTGTGTTTCTCTGTCTTCTCATGTTGCTTAACTTACTGTGTTTGGGGTCTCCTTTTCACAGGCTGCAGGTTCATATTTCCCCTTGTTTTTGGTGTCTGCCCCAAGTGGCTAAGGTTGGTTCAGTGGGTTGTGTAGGCTTCCCCGTGGAGGGGACTGTTGCCTGTTTTCTGGTGGATGAGCCTGGATCTTGTTTTTCTGGTGGGCTGGACCACGTCTGGTGGTGTGTTTTGTGGTGTCTGTGACCTTATTATGATTTTAGGCAGCCTCTCTGCTAATGGGTGGGGTTGTGTTCCTGTCTTACCAGTTGTTTGGCATAAGGTGTCCAGCACTGTAGCTTGCTGGTTGTTGAGTGGAGCTGGGTCTTAGCATTAAGATTGAGATCTCTGGGAGACCTTTCGTCATTTGATATTATATGTAGCTGGGATGTCTGTGGTGGACCAATGTCCTGAACTCTGCTCTCCCAACTCAGAGGCACAGGCTTAACACCCGGCCGGAGCACCAAGATCCTTTCAGCCACATGGCCAGGCACGTGGGGACTTTCTTGCCTTGTGGGAAGTCTGAGGTCTTCTTCCAGTGTTCAGTAGGTGTTCTGTAGGAGTTGTTACACATGTAGATATATTTCTGATGTATTTATGGGGAGGAAGTGAACTCCACGTCTTACTCCTCTGCCATCTTGAAGGTCTCCCTGTACAGTTGGTTATTTGCAACCACAGCTAGCACTCATTTTTTGCAAAATAAAGCACGGAGAGATATCATTCTGTTTACCTTTTTTGACAGTGTGAATTCATACAGAGTATGTTTGAAGTAATTTGTCATATTTTTCTTTATTTTTGTCAGATTTGGCCAAAGGCATAAAAAACATTCTTTTTGTTACCTGTAAGATTTTCTTTCTTCTTTCTCTTTCCTTAAGAGTGCATATCTAAACTACAAATTCTATTTATCTCTGAGCTACTGTGGGTTAAACAGCCAAGGCTTTCACCCATGGAACATTCTGATGGAATCTTATTATACTTTATGTGGTTAACATCTCCCTCTGAAATTTGCATTAGTGATGGGTGTGTTCATCCTAACATTTGGCAATTGGGAGACAGCTGGAAGAGAGTGTGCTCTGGCCACAGCTGTCCATCAGAATTCTTCCAATATAATGGAATAAAAATCACTGTGTGTGCATAATTCTTGCCTCCTCAATTTTATAGATAAAATATTTTATCTCTAAAAATTATGCAACTGAATAGAGCTGTACAGGAGCCTGTTGCCTGATGAGTCACAGGCTGGCAGATCATACTGTCTTATTGATAGAACATATTCAAATATGCGAATTGTGCAAAAGCCTGTATGGGAGGTAGGTAGGACCAAAGCTAGGCTTCCTAGTATATGCCTGAGGCAAACTTCAGTGCAACACACCTTCTACCTTTGGGTTCTGGATCTTCTGTAGTGGAGCCATTTTTCAACATTTTCCACTGAAGCACTGAGCATTGATAGAGCACATTCAAATATGTGCTCTACAATGAAATATGACAAGAAGTTAAATCATTATAATCAAATTGCCTTTTGAGTTCTAATTCCTATCATCTGATTATAATTTATTTTAAACAGTGTGACTCAAAAGTGATAGCTGACTCCCTAGAAATCACTCCTTTTATTTTGTAATGATACCTGATTTTTACCCCATGAAAGAAATTCTCTGAAATCAATAACATATTTGAATTATGAGTTGATATTTCTAAGCAAATATTTACCCAGATGATACATATTGATTTAGAAGTCACAAAATGTCAGCTTTTTCTTGCTTAAATGGAGGATTACTTGTGTTTAAATGATCCACTCTGGATCATTCAGTTGGTCAGGCCCCGTACCTTCCATGGTAAGTTGGCAGACCTGCTTCTTGTCCTCTTGTAAGGACAGACAGATCATTTAGGAACTTGAATAAAGTGATAAATAATAGCAGGGCAGGGAAAGGATACTAATATGGCAACATATAGGAGGGAATTTAATCCAGATTGAAGTTAAGAAAAACCTCCCCCCAAAATATGATGTTTAGATCTTCATAAGTTCTTATAGCAATAAATAGTTTTCATTCTTCCCATCTTGAAACCATCGGTTCTTCAGGAGCCAGTGGGGAGTAGCAGAAAAAGGTCAAGCACACATAGTTTTAAATGCCAGCTTATTACACAGTAGCTGTGTGAAATTAGACAAATTACTTAACTCTGAGTCTCAACTTCCTCATCTGTACAGAGAAGAATAATAATACCCAGGGAATGGGGTTTATTCTGAAGATTAATAAACTAATATATTTTAAGCATCTGGGACAGAGATTGCATTTAATAAATGATAGTTCCCTTCACTCTGATAATTTCTGCCACCGCTAAACACTCTTTCCCTTATAATATCCAACTCTGACTTCTATCAAATGAAGGTAGCCCCTAAAACCTGGAATATATGACCAGCTGTGAGTTGATTTGTTTTGGACACAATCTCATGAATGAATAAATAAAGATGGATCCTCACATAAACTGCTTTGTTATGGCAACATATTCAATTCAGATGAACCAAAATACCACAAATCCTATCTTTTACATAAATTAAAATACAAAAAGCACGTAGAAGAGAATTAAGGTATTCACTGTTCCCCCCACCATGGAAGGTATATTCAGGCTGATTAGTGAAGGAAAGATCAATTTTAACAGTGAAGGAATGTTGAAGGGCTGGAGAACACTTTTAGGGAAGCTGAAATAGATGTAGAACACTTTTCAGGAGGCTGATTAGATCTAGAAAGGGGAGAAATACAGTGTATTCTCGAATTTTCACGGTCTCCATGGTGGGCTTGCTGTTCTCTTTCTTATGCTTCTCTTCGGAACAGCCCATTCACTTCCCCCACACCTTTTTCAAGCAGCACTTCTAGGCTTTTTACTCCCAAATCTAGATGTGATGCTCCAGGCTCTCCAAAGAGGTTCAGTTGGTGCATTCCACCCACTAAAGGTTCACTGAATATGTCTTATAGGCTATAAAGCCTATTACCCCTACTCCCCACCACTCAACATATTAAAAATGGAATTTATTCCCCTCT
This sequence comes from Hyperoodon ampullatus, assembly GCF_949752795.1. NCBI lineage: Eukaryota > Metazoa > Chordata > Mammalia > Artiodactyla > Ziphiidae > Hyperoodon > Hyperoodon ampullatus. Next base: position 128,178,021 of record NC_136918.1, read on the forward strand.
CTGAACCTTCTTGAATATTCCTCATTAGTTCCCAGAACACACTATCTACGCAATCATTCAGAACTTCAGACTTGATTTGTACTTTTTCCTCTTGTTTAGCCCCAATTCTTAGTTTCTTTGATCACTTTGCCCTGCAGTGCAGGACATTGTCAAAGAGCACCAGCCCTCTCTACAAGCGTGCTTGAAGGATAGGCGGCATCAGAACCCCCTGGGAGTTTGTTAAAAATGCAAAATTTCAGGTTTCAGGTTCCACACCAGACCTAACCAAATCAGAATCCACATGTGAACAAGGTGCTGTGATATTTATGTTAACACATAAATATTTGATCCTTGTCCCATTTCTGGCACAGAGATCCTAAAACCCCTGGAATTTCCTAAGTGATAAGAGTAATAAAGGTGTCTTAATGTTCATAACAAACCCCTTTCAACCACATCTGAGTTTATGTTAATGAGGTGAGTTTTGGAAAGCACCTGAGGATGGGGGCTGGTTGCCAGGGAAACCAACCTTGTGATTAGAGGGTTGGGACTTTCATTCCAACCTCCAGACCTCCAGGGAGGGGAGAGGGGCTGGAGATTGAGTTAAATCATTAACAGTCAGTAATTTAATCAATCATGTCTATGTAATGAAACCTCCATAAAACCCCAAAAGGACAGGGTTCGGAGAGCTTCCTGGGTTGGTGAACATGTGGGAATTAGGGAGAGGGACATGACTGGAGAGAGCGTGGAAGCTTCAAACCTTTCCCCATACTTTGCCCTATGCAGCTCTTCCATCTGGCTCTCTGAGTTATAATGTTTTATTCTAGTAAGTAAAATGTTTCTTTGAGTTCTGTGAGTGTTCTAGCAAATTTATTGAATCCTAGGGTCATTGAAACCTCTAATTTATAGTTCAAAAGCTCAGGTGACACTATGGACTTGCAACTGGTGGCTAAAGTTGGGGGAGGTGGGAACAGTTTTATAGGACTGGACCCATAACCTGTGGATCTGATGTTCTCTCCAGGTACATAGTGTCAGAACTGAGTTAATTGCTTGTGGTGTTGGAAAACCCACACAATGAAATTGGTCTTAAAATCTTAGGTATCCACGTGATCTCTTACTGTCTTCATCAAACATTTCCATTGCTTTCTTTCTTTTAATTATAAGGATTTTCCAAAATATAAAAATTACAGATACTAATATAAAACACCTACATACCCACTAACCATACTTATTGCATGTTAATAATTTATATGTTTCAGATTTGTATTTTTTAAATAATAAAATATTAGAGTTGAAGGTCTCCTTCCTACTCCTCTGCCTAAGGTGACAAACTTGTCCCAGGACTGTCCCAAACTGTAGCACTGAAAGTCCTGCACCCCAGGAAACCCCTCAGTTCTGGGAAATACTGAAATTCATCTGTACCTTTCCCTCCCCAACAAAGTTACCACACATTTACCACATGTGCATGTTTCTATAATATACAGAATTATTTTATGTGTTTAGCTTTACACAAATAGTATCATGTTTGACACATTCTTTTTCTGTTAGCTCTTTTTCACACAGCATTACAGGTTTGAGATTTACTCTAACGATACACTAACATGTGTGGATTTAATTGCTTTATCCTGTTCTACTGTATGGATATACTCTAATTTACTTATCCATTCTCCTCTGATAGAAATTTAGGTTGCTTCCAATGTTATGCTATTTTAAATAATATCAACCAACATTACGATGTCTCCTTGTGCATATTTGAGGATTTTCCAGGGAATATATGTAGAAGGGGTAAATTGCCAAGTCCTAAAGGATGCCCATCTTCATCTTTTCTGCATGTGGTCAGATTGCTCCCCAAGTGTTGATAACGATTTGTGTTTTCCCACCAGCAGTGTGAGTTCCCTTTCACGCTGGCCCACAGTGCTTGGTGCTATCAGACTTACCGAGTATTGCCAGCCTGACAGCTCTGAACAGTCTTGTACTGTTTTAAACTGCATTTCCCTGCTTTAGCTAGCCAGGGGGAGCATCTTCCGTGTGTTTATTGCCCTTCTGGTTTTCTGCTCTACTACTTCTTTTGAGCACACACAGTGCCCATTTTCCTATTGAGGCATTATGGATACTAATCTTTTGTGAATCATATGAATTTCAAGTATCTTCTCCAAGTGGGGAATTGGCCTGACACTTCGCCTATGGAATTGTTGCCTTATATATTTTTTTTAAAAATTGAAGATTGAGATATAATTCACATACCGTAAAATTCATTGTTTTAACGTGTAGAGTTCAGTGATTTAGTATACCTCTTATTTTACAGATTGTGCTTTCTAGCTTTTATTTTAGAAATCTTTCCTATTCTGATACTATGATGCCATTCTACTCTTTTTTAAAATGTTGTAAATATTTGCTTCTTGCCTTTATGTAATTAGTCCATTAGGATAGATTTTGGGGTGTGGTGTGATGGAGTGATCTAGTTTAACATTTATCTGTATGGATAGTTAATTGTCTTGGCACCATTTATTAAATAATCCACCCATGTCTACTGGTTTGTAATCAGAAATCATCTCCATTATCATATGAGTCCATTTCTAAGCTTTATATTCTATCAGTCTATCTGTGAACCAGTATCACACTATTTATTTTCCATAACTTTATAATAAATCTTGATGTCTCCTAGGCATGTCTTTTCACTTTGTTGTTTTTCATAACTGTTTTCTTTTGTCTATACCCTTTTCTTGCTCATATACATTTTAGGCTCAGTCTGTCAAACTCAATAAAAAATGGTCCTGTGGGTTTTTATTAGAATTGTATTGATTTTACATATAGTTCAGGAAGAATTGACATATCCCAATATTGACAACCTTACAATATTCCCATCCCCATTTCGGTATATCTCTTAATTTCTTTAAGTCTTCCTTTAATCTCTTGAAACTTTTATGTATTTATATTACTCCATAAGTGCCATGCACATATTATTGGATTTCTTACTAGGTACTTAGTTTCTGGTGTTGTGAGATTTGTGTACACACATATATATTATGTTTTCTGAGTGTTGTTGTTGTATAGGGATGCACTAATTTTTGTACACTGATCTTACATCCTGCAATGTTGAAGAATTCTCTTATTTGTTTTTATAGTCTGAGGAGTATAGGCAATCATATCATTGGTAAATAATAACAATTTAGCTCTTTCCTTTCCAATTGGAATCATCTCTTTTTAATTTTTCTTGTTGGTTACACTGACCAAGCCAGTAAGATGCTGAATAGAATGGTGCTAGATGCTAGCTTGTCTTATAGTTGCCTTAAAAAGGAATGATCATAACAGTGTAGCATTGAGTATGGTTCTTGAGGTAGGTTTTGTTTTTTCTTTTGAGATCTTTATTCAGTTAAGAAATTTTCCTCTCTATTCATAGTTTGCTAAGTGTTTTTTTTAACTCAAGTGAGTGATGGATTTCATCAATTGACGTTTCTTTCAAGGATCTTCTTAGAATTGCTCTCCTTCAAGAAGTCTTCCTGGCACCCTAAAGTTGGACTAAAAACTCCTTCTCTCTGATTCCATTACATTTAGTCCTTTCCACAGCCTACTAAACTGTCTGTTTCCTAAGTTCATGTTTCCCAGTAGCTTATAAGCAATTCAAGAGCAGGAACTGTGTTTGATTCATAGTTATGTCCTCCATTACCAGCTGTAGAACATAGAATATCTCTGTCCATATTATAGAAATAAATTGCTGGGAACATGTTCTAGAAACTTATCTAGCCCTTCCTAAAAACAAATTATATTTTTAACAATGAAGCTTAATTTACAAAGGCAATTATAATTGAATAGAGTTGATTCAAAAAAGTTTAGATATCTTCACATTTATATTTGCTCTTAATAATACATAAAATGTATTTATGTAATACATAAAATGCATGTCTTCTGAGAAACAATGACTTTCTTCTTATAGCAAACATTATCTGTTACTACATTAATTTTTTTTTTATTCAATTACTTAAACTAAAAAAAAATTTTCTCTGAGTGAGCCATTCTCCACAAATCTCCATGTATTCACCAATCTGGTAGCTTTCCAAACCCTGTCCTTCTGCATTTTCATGGAGGTTTCATTACAAAGGCATGATTGATTAAATCATTGGCCATTGATACTGAAATCAATCTCCAGCCCCTCTTCCATCCCTAGAGGTCCAGGGGTTGGGGTTGAAAGTTCCAACCCCATAGTCACATGGTTGGTTTCCCTGGCAACCAGCCCCCATCCCCAGGTGCTTTCCAAAAGTCACCTCATTAACATTAAAATCAAGTACATATTCAATTTTAACATTATATTAGTTATTTATCATTCTGTCATTATTAAAACAAAAACAAGACTCCCACAAACTTTGATTTGCTCAGAATGTACCTTTCAGAGGCGTTTTATCATATCTAAGTCCTAAGAACATTTTAATTCATTTAATTTAAATGTACTTACCAATGCCAAAGGCCTTTCAAACTGTATTACATTTCTGTCCTTATTTGAACAGCCTCACTTATTTTATTCAGATTGCTCAGCTACTTAGTGAGTATGGGGCCTCAAATGCCATTTGGAAATATGAAACCTTTATCTTTTAACTCAGTTTTACTTTCATGAATAACATGGTTCTAACATCACAGTTGTGATATTTATTAGCTGTCTTGGCAAAACTTCGGACAATACATCTTTTACATTTCATTGAGAAGAAAAGAAACTTAATCCCACGAGCATCTCCATTATTAGTTCTTTCTTTTGATTTTTCCCCTTGGGAATTTGGTGTTGGCCAGATGGCACACTGAAGGATCCCTAGACATATCTGCATTCTACGAAAGCAACATGGAAAAGCAAAAATCTATTTCTGAATGAAGAGATTAAATTTTATATCTTATCATCTGGCTCACCATGTCCAACCCAGTCATTATATGGTTCATGTTCAATATTGTACAATTATTTTCCTATTCACATAACAGTCTTTCTTCGTTTTCAGTAAAGTCCTGCTTTTAGTCTGTCCCATTACTAATAGTAATTAGCCACTGAATTGCACCCTCTGAGCCCTTGAATTCTACTAGTTCTAAAGAATACTCCATAAACCTTATCTTTATGTTGGATCCTATCTCTAGGAAATGTCAGTCAAATTTCATCAGCGGCAAAACTGAAATACCCATTTCCATATTCATCACAGAATGTTTATTTTCCATGGAGAAAAGTGGCTGGATGAAATGTTTGAGAATCAGTTTGATGAGAAATTGTTTACTTTGTAAATTGGCCCAATTCTCATTTTCAAACACAGTGAGGTTTCTAATTGTCAGGTAGTTAACACTCCTGATCAAAAATGGAGAAAAAATTCCAAAGTCACATATTCTGTCATAAATGGTATTAAATAGTGTAACATCTTAAAGTGTTCACTCTAAATATTTTCTCTATGGAATAAGTAAATATAATCTTCATTTGGTGCCTTCTCACCTTTGTCTCTTGTCTTAGTGGTATCTAAGAGTGCATCCGTTTTACATAAAATGAGCTCTTATTTCCAGAAAAATACTGAACTATTTTATTTTAGTTTTGTTAGACATGATCAATAAAACGATGTAGTCTACCAATAAAAGTCTGTAAAATAAGGATGTATATTTTGCCTTACCTATTTATTTGCATGTTATATTCAAAGTTTAACCTTCCTTTTCTAGCAACACTGAACAACATGGGTTTTCCCAAACTGACCATTTTCTTTCTTAAATCTTTGCTTTTGTAGGGGAAACTGTCTCTGTCCGGAATGCTCTTCCCTTTCTTCACTGTCCACTTATGTAAATATCTACTCTTTCTTTAAAACTCTGTTCAAATTTCATATTTATGAGACTTGCTCTAAACATCTCTTTCTAAACACACACACACATTTAGCTGCTTTCTCTCTTCTCGGCCCTTCAATAACACTTCATAGATTAATTCTATGAAGAATTATTTGTCTACATTTTCTTCTCTTATAAGATTGTGAGATTGTAAAGGTCAGAGAACATCATTTATTTATCTTTGGATCCTATGCTGCCATGGTAACAGGCCTCAATATGAATTTGTAAATAACTGATTGCATAGTATATGCTGACATTTGCAAAAATTATTCTTAAATTCTGGAAAATAATACTTTACTTTTCTATATGGAAGTCAATATCTGTGACCATAATGAGCAAAAGTACGCATGCCATTTTAAATAGATTTATGTCAAATAGACTTATTCTATTGCTCATTTTGCAATATATACAAATATCAAATCATTATGTTGTACATCTGAAACCAATATAATGTTACACGTCAATTACATCTCAATTTAAAAAGTATATATGTAATTTTTAAAGTTTAATTTTTAAATTGTTTTCACAAGATACAAATAAATCTTAAAATTCCTAACTGATAAAAAAGGGGGTAAAAGGGAGAGACCTGAGTAAAATAATACTTTTCAACTATATAAAAGGTAAATTGAAAGATAGCTCTTGTGATATGTTTGAAAACAAATCTTAACGGTTAATTTGCAAAAGTTTAGAAAGAGCAGTTGAAGTAAACGGAATTAAGGGCTAAATACCTCTACTCTGATTATTTTAGAGAGGCCTCAGCAAGAAGGATTAAGTGTGCCTTACCTTACCAATTTACACACAGTCGAGAATGACCCAAATCGTGTTTTGTACTCTCTTTTAGCTCATTTTAGTCTAAGCCAAGACATTTTCTATTTGAAAATAAACAAGACCCGAAGCCAGATTTATAAAATTATTCATTTAGGATACAAAACATTCCACTGTGTTTATTGCTTTCTTCCCTATTACCTTACTGATGACCACGAAGATTAAATTCTCTGTTAAGATGATTAAAATGACTTTACTAAGAATGTGCCTGGATACTTGGAAGAGAAGAAGCATAGCGTATGAGTTCCAAAATAGCAATATTTGAAAACATGTGTATGAAAGAACTTTTGTAAGCATTCTTGGAATTATTTTCTCTTTCTCTACCCCACACACCCACCCTAACTCAAAAAAGAGAAACGCTTTGGGTGGAGTTAACTCTTTTCAAATCTTAAACAATAACTGGAAATCCTGAAAATGTATTCTCCTTTATCCAGTAGGGAAAACACTTTAAAGCTCTTTTTTTTTTTCTCTAAGAATTGTTTAGCAAGGGATTTACTTAGTGGTTTCTATTTTGAACATAAAATTCAGTTTAGCTGCCTGAAATATAATGCCATCTGTGTTTATTTCCGCCCTCCAAAAAACACAATTCTTTTTTTCAAACATAGCAAGTACGTGGCCCTAATAACCTAGATAAAGATAAAGCTCAATGAATTCCTTACTTTAACCAAGTGATAAAATTAGTTCTAAGAATAGGTACCATAAAAAATAGATCTGATTGCAAATATAAAACATGTAAAGCACAACTGTAAGCTAAAAAAATTAACTATTTTGATTAGTAAGTAATTATGTCTTCTATATATATTTATCAGGGTGGAGGTATCTATGAGGTGAGAAAAAGGGCACAACACACACATTGTGATGTAGTTAGTAGGCAGAGAAATGGGCCAGGAGTCACAGGACCAAAGAATCAGAGTTATTCTGACCCCAGGTTCCTCAAATCTATACCACCTTTGGGACCATCTCACACATCTACCTGGAACAACAGCCTCTGGCATGTGGAGATCATTGGACAAATCAAATTTGAATTTAGTAATGAAGTATTTTAATTTACTTAAAAAGTATGAAGTGATATACAAATGAGAAACATCATTATCTATTTATATTCTAAGCTGATTCTGACTGTTTTCTAAATGTAAAGGGACTTAATGTTTTTCCACCAAATCTTCTATGAGAAAAAATTAAAACATTTTAGGGTTTATTTGCATTTCAAAGAATGCTTAAATTCTGTTCATCAATCTTCATTACAGCCTGACATTTCTTCCATCTCCATGAGAGTCTTCAAGAATATCCTGAAGTATGATCCTTTGTGGCCTTATTCATGGAGACATGATCTCTAAGATCAGCCCCATTTTGATTCTAGAAAGTCTATGCGATGCCAGGTTTTCTATTCTCAGGAAACCGAGGATGACTTATACGCCATCTCAATGGATATATGCTTAAAATAGCCAGGCACACATCACTTATTGCCTATTCTTTCCTGGCTCCACATAAGCCTTCATAAAACACAAGTTAAGTCACAATGGAACAGCCTTCAAATCATCCTGACAGTCACTTGAAAAATACAAAATGCAGACTCCTGAAAGCCATGGGTGATGGTCACCCATGGGTGAAATTCTTATGTTCCTATTCTCTACCTTCTACTTCTCAACTTGAAGGTGTGTGTAGAGGAACAGAGAGTTGCACAGTCCTCAGACATACAACCCTGAAGACAACTTCTGCTCGTCCATTTCCCTTTGCCTAGAAGCATCTCTAAAATAAATCCTTAATTTGTTAGAGAGAAATACTTAACACCTTCTCTGCATGTATGTTTCATTAATTTTTGTAGTTGGTTATCACTTTACCCTGTTGAGGCTAGATTTCTTGGGCTCTAACCTTGTTTCCAAAGTTGCTTTAGATGCATCATGTAGAAAACTGACGTTTCATATCTCAACTGTTTTTATTCATAATGTCTCTTTTCCCTGATATCTACTGGCTGAGTCAGACAAATATATGCGTGACAAAATAAACTGGCTATCATTAAATGACAAATTCTAACTTATTAATCCTTCAACAAAGCAGACAAAAAATATAGTTTACAATGTTAAAAAATGATCAGTATATGAATATGGTCTAGTTAAAACATTATTATTACTATTACATTATTATTATCATAAAACAAATTAGACAATAAAAAATATTCTTTAAACTCCCTTCTAACAAAAGCAATTTATTTTGTGTATTAATTTGCACATTTATTTAAATAATACAATACACTAGATAGTGATGAGTGTTGAGTGTCTCCAGTAAAGATTTTATGTCAACAACCAATCTTAGAATTTCCTACTCATAACTATAACTTAGTACTTTTTGAAAACATAACTGGGCAAGGAAAAAAGTATCAATATGGCCAAATTCGATTAATACTCACGAGAGAATATTCCCAATATAGGCATAGTAGGAGCAACAGTAGGGCGTGGTTCCATCACAGCAGTAAGATTTGCAGTCTTTGCCACACTGAGCAAGGCAATCCTCTACAAAATAAAAACCATATCCGTGAAGTTACATTTCTGAAAATCCCAGCTTCACGAAAAATCACTCTATTTCACATCTCAATCGGTCAACGACCACTCTTTAACACATTCAAACTTTCATTTTACGTGCTCACAATTCTAAAACATTTGTAAGCACCTAAACTAATCTTCCTTCCTTATTAGACATAAATCTGGAAAAGGCAAAGGCCAGTCTTTGAACCTCGTCCATCGAGCACCATAGTTGGTAGTCAGAGTTGGTTGAATGAGACATTGAAGGGAGGAATGAGTGATCCAACTACTCAGACATTAACTTGGTCAACAGGGTTCTTGCAATAATTTTTAAATGATAAAGTCTTTTGACTTTAGGGTGCTACTCTCAACTACATTTAGTGGAAAGTGTTGTTGACATGAATAATATCAACCGGAGATAATATTTAAGTAATGTATATATTTCACCACAATGCATTATATGCTTTCCTTTCTCTACCATTTTTTACCTTCATAATTACAGTTTCTATACATAAGGTACCACAGATGAGTCTGCATATCCTGTCAATCCATTTGGATTGGAAGATAATGAGTTAGTTAGCTGTGGGGAAAAGTTCCTATAGATAATTCACTGGTGAATAATTACGAGTTTATTTGATGCCAGATTTAAGAATCAGTAAGCTATGAAACAGCACTATGTGAAGAGGGAAATATATTTTCTGATTAAAAAGGACATACCAGAGCTGAAAAACCAAATTACTGTCTTTTTCCCATGTTTTTGGCAAGGAAAATTATACCAAAATGTTAAATAAAAATTACCCTACCTTTGAAAAATTCTTTATTCTTCCTAAATGATTTATGTTTAACAAGTTAAGTTTATCATTTAGTTATAATCAGTGGTATAAATTACAATGGATATGTGAGTTTCAGGTACATGTAGGAAAACATTAAGTACAGTCTGATAATTTAAGTTACATGTTCAAGAATCACAAAATAGGTCATTTCCAACTCAATCTCTGAAGGCAATAACTACTATCTAAATTATATAAGACTTTTGCTTTTCTGTCAAAGTCATAACATAAAAGTGCAAATGTTATATATATGCCTACATGTCCATGTAATTGATTTGTTTAGAGAGGAAAATACAGATTTTGCTTTTAAATCACCTCCCTGACAAGATGATTCTTTATAAATTGATGCGATCAAAACCCAGCAAAGTTCTTTGACTTTTATCAATAATGTATGGCCTCTGTGGAACAAGTCAAAAGTTCATGTTGTCTTTTCCTCAATTTTATTCTACTTCATAAATGAACAAACCTTAATGTTTTCTTCCGGGATGTGGTAAGAAGACAGGAAAGGGAAAAATAACTACCTTTGTAAGATTCAGTAACTCTACTTAAATCCAAAATTTTGAAGACAGAAAACACGATCTAATGATTTATTGACAGTGTCTGCTTTTTGCAGTTTATTTTATCATTTTCCCAGGGAATTTCTATAGCTTTTATTTTTAGTACTGTTTAATTAAGTCAAATATTTAGACTAGTCAGTTATCTCAAACGCTTAGCTGGGATGTTTTGCTTTATGTTCTTAAAAGCCGTTCAGATAGTGGGAGAGCTGACACCCTGCCTTATTCTGTCAGAACAGGACAAGTGATTTTTAAATAGCTTCATGGGGTGCCTTTTGAATAATGCCCAAGACAGTGACATCTTATTAAGCTCTCCATGATTATCGAAGATTCAATTACTGTTATTGTAAGGACATGGTGTTATCAAAATATTTTGAGCCAATGTTACAGGAAACCAAGCCCCAAATCTTGTAGCCAAGAAGCTGGATTATACCTGCAGCAAACATCTAGATCCTGTCACACATTGTTCATTATTTTTATGGCATTTTCCAGCACTCTTGTCTACTTCCCAGAATTAAACAACCGAAAAGGGAAGGTTTAATAGTATGGCAAATACATTCACAATCACAACAACATTTCCAAACTGGGGGGTCAACCACCTCAAACTTATTTTGATATGTTAGTTGCTTTCTCTGGTTTATTTGAGAACAATCCTATAAAGATCACAGTTTCGACAGTACAGAAGAATTTTCTCACGTGTAAAAGAATGAAACTTCCCAATGGCCCTCAGAAGATAAATAATATTATTACTAATATTCAAGTTAACATCCTTGAAAATTAGCTAGTTCCAATTTTCTTCAATGACTTTAGTTAAAGGCAGCATCTGGCAGAAGCTTCCCCACTCCCATCTCAAAAAATGTGTAGTACAGGAAAGCATCTGGCTCCAAGCACTTGCTCAGAATTGCCTCTTGTAATCTATAGCTAAGGATCAGAAAGGAAGGAAAGGGAGGAGACAGAAATCACTGGCTAGGGTTGGGAAGGTTAAAACCTTGGCCAAATCCTGTCTTTGTAGCCTGCAGTGGGAGTTGGATATTAATATAAACACTTCGTTGAATCCCTTCCCAAAAGTGACTCCACAGTCAGACACGATGCTTCAGGTATAGAAACCTTGCTCTTATATCCTTAAGGAATAGAACCTGTATTTAATGCATTTTCCTTGGAGAAAATAATTCAGGTTACGGACAGTGTATCTACATAGGTTTTTGTCCCATTAAAGCTGGCAATTTATTTAACAGGGTATCTGGATTAATTCTATTTCTTCAGTGTACCCCATCTCACCCCAATCCTCACTTCCAGCCTTGTCTCTTAGTTCCAACCCAACTGTGTTATCTGTTTTTGCATATACAAATCTCATGATTTTTGCCTTTGTTCACACTCTATCCTACTACATCTCCTATGTCCAAGGCTTCCTCTAATTCAAAGCTGTAGGTCCTAAAAAGTCCTCCTCAATTTAATTTCTCTGAGCAAATATTTCCTGACTTCCTCTTATGGGCCAGGAGTTTTGCTAGTCTCTGAGAATATTATGCTAAACAAAATAGATATCATCTTCATGGAGCATATCCTCCTAAGCCAGCAATAAGGTCCCCTCCTTCGAACACCTAGAGCACTTGGTGTATCTCTCCTATAATACAGCTTTTTATACCTTAGAGTAATGGGCACACCTGATCTCCCAGACAAGACTCAAAACATGGCCTCTGTCCTATGTATCATTTAACACATCTCATTCCATGAATATTAGTTGAGTGAATATGGCAAGCATAAAAAGGCCTCTGAAATAGAGTTCAGGAATTAATATCAAAAGCACATTAGCTAATAATTTCTTATCAAAGATGATAACTCAACCTAGTATTGGCTGGCAATAACTTTGTAGTGTACTGGGGAAGGATGTGGATGGAGAGAAGAAATGAGTGGAATGAAAACTTTTAAAACTGATCAAACTTGCTGCTGGCCAGCTGGGCGAGTTTCCTGAATCCTTGGGGGGCTGTGCACTTAACACTGGGGGAACAGGAAGAAGGGAAGGAAAAGTGCAAATTAGAAGCTTTCGGCTCACCAAAGAGAATAAAATGGACAAAAGAACAAGAAAAAGTTGTTCAGTGGTGTGACTGAAGATGAGCAAGGGAATTAAAGTTTCATTTGCTGCATTCTATTTTCTTATTTTTGTTTTCTTTCTGTAAACAGAGGAAGTGGAAAGAATTATCATTGTTTCAAATGAATTCATAAAGAGATTTTAATATAAAACAAATATTAATTCAATTGATTCAATTAGAGTCTCAAATTCTAAAAACATTATATGACTTAAGTAAAAAAAATAAGCACTGGAAACACATTATAATGTGGACTCTCCTCATTAAATAGAAAGTACTTTTCCTATTTTATAAATTTCTGTATTTGAAGGTCAGCTATTCCCCTACAATAAAATATCTTTAAAACAACTTCTAGACAGCCACTAATTTACATTTTAATAAACAGATTGGAAACTTCTATAGAAGTTATTGTGATTCATTTCTGGCAAGGTTGAATGAGAAATTCAGTTCTACTGATGTTCAGGTAAGAATGTTGAAGAACATCTTCATTTTGGTTGCAATATCTTTGTTATGTATCAAAAGGCAAGTCACAGTGCTATACATAAACTTACTACTGCAAGGTCATAGGTAAGCCTGTGGTGTTTGTTATAGGAAGTTAGAGACATGAAAACTTTTCCAAAGAGCTCTGCTTTTATCCTGTTTTTTAAAATATGAAGCGGATACTAAGCCGCATGTGTAATTAACTTTATACATGAATAACCAATGAAAGGCCATTTTGGGCTCCTCATCAGTCACAAAACAAGAAAACTGCTTTGCTTCATCAATTATTAGCAATTCTCTCTAAGAATAATTAGGATGAGGGAAATGAGAAGCCCTTCACCTATAAGCAAACGCTTAACAAATTCAGCGAAAACAGATCAGATTCTGGGTGAATTTATGCCTCTCCAAAACCCTATATTTCAACTCAAAGCTTCCAATAACCCTGTCCACCACACTTGAGGGTCATCTTCTAAAGAAGAAAAACAGAGGTCTAAGGCTTTTTTATTTCTGAAAGGGAAAATCCGGAATATTCGGAATGTGGAGGCAGAGGGGCCAGTGTGTAGCATTTACTGAAATGGAAAAGTCATCAGATTAGTTTATTTGAAACCTCAGCGATGCCTCCCTAGCTTCAGGTGCTTTTCAAAAAACATGCTTTCTTCGCACAGCTCAGTCTCCACTCTCACCCCAAATTCCCGAGCCCTGGATACGACTGGAAAAAATGTACGCTATCCAGAAAATAAAAACAATAACCCCTAAATGTGGGGTTGGGGGTAGCTGCTTCGCGGAGAGAGAGAAAGGAAAAAAAAAAAAAAAAAAAAAAAGGAAACGTGTAAGGAAAGGGACAAAACACAACCGTGTGGAGGTCAAGCCCAGGGCTGCAGCGCGCGGGCTTGGGCTTCTGCTCCTGCCTGCGGGGACCTCACAGTCTCTGACCTCCCACCATGGTCCCGTGCATCCCGGCCAACCCGTGTTTGCACGGAGTGTGACCCCGTCGCCGCCCCGAGCCCCCTTCCCCTCTCCCGCCGCCCTAGGTCACTGACCTGCGTAGACAAAGAGCAGGACCAACTTCGGAAGCAAGACCCCTGGACACCCGGGGACCCTCCGCGCGTCCATCCAAGCCGGTGGCCGGAGGTTGCGCGCCAGGACAGAGATGGACAGAGAGACAGACAGATCGGTCTGTAGAGAGGGATGGGAGCCAAGGGAGAGCCCGGCACCGGGAGGGGATGGGGGAGCTGGAGGGCGGTCAGATGGAGAGGGCAGTGCTCTGGAGAGCCGGGTGGCGCGGAGACCTGGCCATCGCCCTGGGAGCTTTCGAGGGGAGCCCGGGCCGCCGCGCGGGGCTGCTCTGGGGCGGAGGTCTCTTTGTCTGTACCCGCGGCGCTCGGGCGGCGGGCTAAGCGGCCGATCCAGCGTCCTCGGCCACCCGGGCTCACATTTCATCTCCGCGGGTGGCACCTACGCGAGGCTGGGGGCGGGGGTGTCCCCGACTCCTCCCCACGCTCCAGTTCTTCCTTCTATAGAGTGACTCGAGGAGCTTGGTCCTCTCCTGAAGGAACTTTTTCTAACGCTTTGCTTTGGCTGTCGACACGGAGTTTAATAAGCTCCTTTACCGCCCTGCTCTCCAATCCAATTTTTCCTTTGGAAGTAATGGGTGAAGAAAAGCTTTATATTTTATCTTTACACAAACGCAGGGAATTTTCAGGGTTTAAGATGTTAGACAAAGAAATCCAGTGAGGAAAACCTAGGAGAATTGCAAAGTACAGAAACAGTGTATGGTTTAAGGAGAGCACTGTGGCAAAATGTGTCAAAATTCCAATGCACAAACACTTTAGTCAGTCCCCCTATAGGAGTTTATAAATATACTGCTACATGGGTATTAGAGGATGCAAGGATACATCGCCTCCAAAATAAACATCACTTGAGCTTCCTACTGTGTTTTATGCATCATTGCAGAGCTAACCATCCACCAGGTCCAACAAGAAGCCTGGTCAATTTCTCCTTCTCCCTCAGCCGCAATAACCAGTCTATCACTTCGAAGAAAGTTTGAAGTACATGCAACAACACAGATAAATCCCAATCAGTGGTACTGATTGTACACCTAATACCCACTCAAATGAATTTGCATTTTGGCCTCCATTTCTGCCCTAATGTAGGCTCTTGTAGTCTCCACGATAACCATTCTCCTGCCTCAAGGGAGATCAGCCACACTGAAGCTAGATTATTTCTACTTAAACTACAGATTTAATCACATTCATTCACCTGTTTAAAACTCAGTGGCTTCCTGTTGCCCTTAAGTTAGAATCCAAACATTTAATCCTTGGCTTCTGAGAAACTTCATCCCTTGGTCCTACAGCCTCACAGTTTCTGGAAAGTAAAATAAAGCTTGACTTGAGATTTTTTAAAAATTACAGAAAAATTATAAAATGGTCACGTTCAAAAACAACTTAGACTGTTCAATCAAATAGAGAGCATATTCATAACATAGAGAAGAAATACAAAGATGAGGAAATCATGGATAAAAATATTTAAAAAACTGCAAGGCACATAGAGGAGGCCCAAAATGAGAATAATATGCAGTCTCGAAGCAGTTTTAGAAGAAACAAAAATGATGAAGCAAACAGCAAAGAGATTTTTTAAAAATTCTGAGCTATAATAATATTTGAATTTTCTGATGCAAAATGGTGAGTTCCAAAAATCTTTTTTAAAAAGAGGCATGCATATATACATATCCCAGAGACCTACTTGAACTTGTATAAATTAAAATCATATAAATTTTCATATATAATTTTTAAAAAGTCTCTTAGAAAAAGAATCAGACAGACATTAAACTTCTCATTTGCAAACTTGGAATTGAAAAGAGAGTGAAAATATTTCTAAACCATTGAAAGATAAAGACTATAGTCCAAGAATCTTACTTCCAAATTGGATTCCATTAATATTTGAGTTCATGAAGATATTTATAACAGTGTTTATTATCATTTTAAAACACGGTAAAGAGCTTACATGTCCAACAGAGGTAAAACAATTAAGTAAATTAGGATATGTGCATGTTATATACAAACTATAAAATGATGGGGAAAATCCATAAGATATATAGTTAAAAGGAAAAATGGGAAAGGAAAACTGGAAGTAACCCATGGATAAACAGATTGTACTATATCAATACAATGAAACACTCCTCAGCAATAAAAGAAAGTTTGAAGTACATTCAGCAACACAGATAACTCTGCTAATGATATGCTGAGCAAAGAAGCCAGACACAAACAAATTACTGTGTTATTTTGTTTATATGAAATTCTAGAAAGGCACAATTAATCTATAGTGACAGAAAGCAGATGAATGGTTGCCTGAGGGAGTGTGTAGGAAGAGGAGATTGATGGCAGAAGGTCATGAGGGAACATTTTTGGGGTGATGGAGATGTTCTATATCTTGATAATGGTGGCTATTCTACAGGTGTATACATGCGCTGAAGTCATGGAATTGTACACTTAACAGTACAGTTAACATGTGTATGTTTTAGTGTATGTAAATTTTACCTCAAAGAAGTTGATATTTCAAAAGCTGTGCTAATTCATAATAGGAGATAAGAGTATATATATAATTTTATGTACATTTAAGGTTTCTATGTGTGCCTGGTCTTCATCTTCATTAAAAGATGTGCAGATGCCAAGAAAAGAAAGCGTTCATGCAGACATGGGCATAAAACCAAAAGAAAGCAAGAAGGGAAAAAATGAAGAAGTAAAAGGGAGATGAACTACGTATGGCATTCAGGACATAGAAAGAATATTGAATGCCGTGTACCAGGGCCATTTTTAAGTTCTTTAAAATTTCAATGAATACTCTCAACATCCCATTGAGGTGGATACTATTATTATTATCACCCTTGTTCTATGAACAAAGTCAGGAGGCCCAGCGTGGGTAACTAACTTTGCCAAAGTCACACAGCAATGAGTGGTGCCCGATAGTGTAACTCCAAAGCAGAGCATCTGCCCCTAAACACAGAAGCTAAATTGTCTTTCAAAATTAATAGCTTGGTTGGTTTCAGTGAGGTTTAAAATTCCCAGTTTGACCATATCAAAAACAAGAGATAAAATACTTGCCAATGACGTTGGTCAACTGAACTTATTTCAGTTAGCATCAATAAAGTTTAATGAGCAATCCTATGTGCAAGACCTAGTACCAAGTGTGGGAAGTTTTAAGGAATTAACCTTCTTTGAAGCTTTGTAGAAGGGCAGTTTGATAAAAGCACAAAGTACTATTGGTTTTAAGATTTTCCTCTCACAATTCTATCACACAATAATAATCTACCATTAATGATGAGTGTTTTTGCTACAGTTTAGAAATCATTTCTGCATGTGTAATATCTCATTTAATCATCATAATCCTAAAATGGATTGTATTACTATTATTATTTTTTATTACTGTTATTTTTGTTGTAGCTTAGAAGTAGGGTTCTGAAAGTTTAGTGTGTATCAGAAGCACCTGCAGGGCCTGTTAATACACAGGTCACTGGACCTAACTCGATTTGGTAGGTTTACAGTAATACCCAAGAATTTGCATTTCTAAAAAGTTCCTGGTTGATACGGATGCTGCTGGCTGGGTACCACAACTAGAACAAAACCACTGGTTTAGAAAATTCTGACTTAGAGAATCTTGCCCCTTGCCTCACGTGACTTCTAAGAGAAAGAAGCAGGTTTTAAATCCAGGTTTCTCTTTCTAGCTCTTATACCCATTTTAGTATACTGCTATTTCTCATCTTCACATTTTCACCATGGTTTAACTATTAACAGCCCTGCAAATCACCTTTTAAATGTCCTAATTTTATGTCTCACAAGGATTTCTGATGAGTATCTCATAATTAAAAGTGGGATTTGAGTTTGAGGGTTTTTTCCCGCTCAATATGACCATATTAACTTTTCAAAGGAAATTTGGGAGAAATTCATGTGACAGCCATATGCTTTGAAATATTAATTTAGTTTTAAAAGTCTATCCACAGGGAATTAATTTTATTCTTGTAATCCATCTTGTGTGGCATTAAATGCTTGGCTCTTAAAAGACTGCAGTGTAAGAACTTCACATTTTAGAGGAAATATACTAGTATCACTACTAAGTACATAATGTAGCCTATTTTATTTAACTATTTAAATCAGATGTTTCATCATTTCTTTGTTTGTGTAAAATATAAAACAATCTGTCCCTAAATCAAAGAAAGACAAAGGACAAGATGGAAACTTTACCATTCGGATATTTCTTGTTTGTTCTATCATTTGTGACACTTTCATTTACTCAGAGGATGATGAAACAATGGCATTTGTGTAGATTTATTTTTTGCTTTTTAAAAAAAATTTTCTATTTGGAAATAATGTCAAATAGAAAATCTGCAAGAGTAGTACAAAGACACCCATGTTTCCTTTACTCAGATTCACCAATCGTTAAGAATTTGTCCCATTTGTTTATCATTTGCTCTTTTTCTATATATGTGTATGCATTACTGTTTTACTGAACCATTTGAGAGTAAGCTGCATACATCATATCTCTTTCCCCCAAATACTTTAGTGTATAGGTCGGTTTATTGGAAATTTCTACTATATAGTTGCTGCTTTTTCCTTTCCTAGGAATATGCAATCTGTGGGAATACATTAAACCTCCCAAACGTCCTGCTCTTCAGCAAAATCCCTCTCCCTCTTAGATTTAACATGTAAGAATGTTTTTTGCTTGAAGCAGTCTTTACTATGATGGCTGCAAAACGATGATTTTTCAAACTCCAAATCTGTCTCTGCATTGGTCAATTGGCACTTGGCATTCAAAACAAGAATGCTTCTCCTTTATTGATTGATTGATTGATCATCAATAAGGATTCATGAATTCCTATTTTTTGAGGGTTTATAATATATTAATCTCAAAACCTCCCACATCTGGCCAGTGGAGTCCCTTCAAACTAGCTCCTATGTCCTTGTGACACATCCCATAATTGCTTCAGGCACTTCTTAACTTCCTGATATAAAAGATGTTCCAGGCCCATATTGAATCTTACCTTCCCTTGCCCTGGAATCAGTCTTTCTCTGAGGAGTCCTTGTTCCTTTTAAAGGATAATGGTATTAGAAATCAAGGTCTCATCACTAGATGTTCTTGTTGCTACTAGAGTGTCTTTGCTTCTTGGGCCTTCCAGCGGACAGAGATAAGAAATATATGCATGTTTTATATATGAGTCTACACCAACGCTCCAATTCCAATTCGTTACCATAGGGCTTTTCCTCAATTTCCACCATTTCACATCTGTAACTCTCTTTTTACATTAACTTAGTTTTGCATTCCTATAATACATTTTAAATTGTTTCAGAATTACTTTGCTTATGTCAGTATCAAAAATGATAATGCAAAAAAAAACCACACCCAATACTAAAAAGAGTTCAGAAATTGTTTTCATTACTCCCCCACCCTACTTGACCCAAGACTAAGGGTATATAATTTATTAGTGTGTTCTTAATATACTTGAATTAGTCAAACCCTCCCTCTCTAGCCCCAACTTTAATTTAATTGAAATGTAGTTGGGTTCATTTATTTCCATTTTTTTTCAGTTTTAGTTTTTTGAGGTTGTTTTTGCTATCATTTTTGTTTGTTTTGGGTTTTTTCCCTATCTTTGTTGATTTAATTTTGTTTTTTGAATATGTAGAGCTTCTGAAAGTCAAAATCAAACAGTAAGATGTATTCAGAGAAGTGTCAGTCCTTCCCATATGCCTTTCATCTCAGTCTCCCCATGCCTTCAGTGGAATCAACTTCATTATATTCTAGTTTGTCTCTCATGTGTTTCTTTTTGTTTGTAAAGAGGAGCAGCTTATTTTTTGTAGTGGGCAAAGAAATTTGAGATATATTATAGGATTGTGGATTGGAAATAGAAAGGGAGAAATCTGGAGTGATAGATTGAAATTGGAATTATTGGTATAGATGTCCTTATTTCCCTTTCTCTCTTACACAGAGGTAGCATGTCATCCATGCTATTTTGCACCTCAGTTTTTTATACTGAATAATGCATTTTGGAAATCACTGTATACCAGTTCATAAAGATTGTCCTCATTAATTTTTTAATGCTTTGTAGTATCTCATTGTATAGCCTTCTCATATGTCTGGATCTTTAGATAGTTTCCAGTATTTTCAATTGCAAATAATGCTGCAATGAATAACCTTGAGAATATGTATTTTCTTATTGTTGAAGCTATATCTTCAGGGTAAATAAGCACAAGTGGAATTGCTGGGTTAGACAGTAAATGCATGTGTAGTTTTGTTAAATATTGCCAAATTTCCTTATAGAGAGAATATACCATTTTGCATTTCTACAAGAATTGCATCTGAATGCCTGTTGCCCACAGCTCTGAAAATAAAATATACTGTCAAGCTTTTGATTTTATCTGTTTTATCAGTTTTGTGGGATTGGTGGTATCTCTTGAACTCCTCTTATTATGCTTGAAATTGAACATGCTTTCTTTTTTTTAACACCTTTATCAGAGTATAATTGCTTTACAATGGTGTGTTAGTTTCTGCTGTATAACTGTGAATCAGCTATACATATACATATATCCCCATATCTCCTCCCTCTTGCATCCTCCTCCCACCCTCTCTATCCCACCCCTCTGGTGTTCACAAAGCACCGAGCTGATCTCCCTGTGCTATGCGGCTACTTCCCACTAGCTATCTATTTTACATTTGGTAGTGTATATATGTCCATGCCAATCTCTCACTTCATCTCAGCTTACCCTTCCCTCTCCCCGTATCCTCAAGTCCATTCACTATGTCTGTATTTTTATTCCTTTCCTGCCCCTAGTTCTTCAGAACCATTTTTTTTTTAGATTCCACATATATGTGTTAGCATACAGTACTTGTTTTTCTTTTTCTGACTTACTTCACTCTGTATGACAGTCTCTAGCTCCATCCACCTCACTACAAATAACTCAATTTCATTTCTTTATATTGCTGAGTACTATTCCATTGTATATATGTGCCACGTCTTCTTTATTCATTCATCTGTCGATGGACACTTAGGTTGCTTCCATGTCCTGGCTACTGTAAATAGAGCTGCAGTGAACATTGTAGCACATAACTCTTTTTGAATTATGGTGTTCTCAAGGTATATGCACAGTAGTGGGATTGCTGGGTCATATGGTAGTTCTATTTTTAGTTTTCTGAGTAACCTCCAAACTGTTCTCCATAGTGGCTGTATCAATGTACATTCCCACCAACAGTGCAAGAGGGTTCACTTTTCTCCACACCCTCTCCAGCATTTATTGTTTTTAGATTTTTGGATGATGGCCATTCTGATGGGTGTGAGGTGATACCTTGTTGTAGTTTTGATTTGCATTTCTCTAATGATTAGTGATGTTGATTGAATTGCATATATTGAAGAATACTTGCACTCCTGGGATAAACCCCACTTGATCATGGTGTATGATCCTTTTAATGTGCTGTTGGATTCTGTTTGCAAGTATTTTGTTGAGGATTTTTGCATCTATTTTCATCAGTGATATTGGCTTGTAGTTTTCTTTTTGTGTGTCATCTTTGTGCGGTTTTGGTATCAGGGTGATGGTGGCCTCCTAGAATGAGTTTAGCTGTGTTCCTCCCTCTTCTATATTTTATAAGAGTTTGGAAAATATAGGTATTTGTTCTTCACTAAATATTTGATAGAATTCACCTGTGAAGCCATCAAGTCCTGGGCTTTTGTTTGTTGGAAGATTTTAAATCACAGTTTGAATTCCAGTGCTTGTGATTGGTCTGTTTATATTTTCTGTTTCTTCCTGGTTCAGTCTCGGAAAGTTGTGCTTTTCTAAGAATTTGTCCATTTCTTCCAGGTTGTCCATTTTATTGGCATAGAGTTGCTTGTAGTAATCTCTCATGATCTTTTGTATTTCTGCAGTGTCAGTTGTTACTTCTCCTTTTTCATGTCTAATTGTATTGACTTGAGTCTTCCCCCTTTTTTTTCTTGATGAGTTTGGCTAACAGTTTATGAATTTTGTTTATCTTCTCAAGGAACCAGCTTTTAGTTTTATTGATCTTTGTTATCATTTCCTTCATTTCTTTTTCATTTCTTCCTGATCTGATTTTTATGATTTCTTTCCTTCTGCTAACTTTGGTGTATTTTTGTTCTTCTTTATTTAATTGCTTTAGGTGAAAGGTTAGGTTGTTTATTTGAGATGTTTCTTGTTTCTTGAGGTAGGATTGTATTTCTATAAACTTCCCTCTTAGAACTGCTTTTGCTGCATGGCATAGGTTTTGGGTGATCATGTTTTCATTGTTATTTGTTTCTAGGTATCTTTTGATTTCCTCTTTGATTTCCTCAGTGATCTCTTGGTTATTAAGTAGTGTATTGTTTAACCTCCATGTGTTTGTATTTTTTACAGATTTTTTCCTGTAATTAATATCTAGTCTCAGCGTTGTTGTTGGAAAAGATACCTGATACGATTTCAATTTTCTTAAATTTACTAAGGCTTGATTTGTGACCCAAGATACGATCTACTCTGGAGAATGTTCCATGAGCACTTTAGAAGAAAGTGTATTCTGTTGTTTTTGGATCGAATGTCCTATAAATATCAATTAAGTCCATCTTGTTTAACATGTCATTTAAAGCTTGTGTTTCCTTATTTATTTTCAGTTTGGTTGATCTGTCCATTGGTAAAAGTGGGGTGTTAAAGACCCCTACTATGATTGGGTTACTGTCGATTTCCCCTTTTATGGCTGTTAACATTTGCCTTATGTATTGTGGTGTTCCTATGTTGGGTGAATAAATATTTACAATTGTTATATCTTCTTCTTGGATTGATCCCTTCATCATTATGTCATGTCCTTCTTTTTCTCTTGTGGTAATTTTTATTTTAAAGTCTATTTTGTCTGATATGAGAATTGCTACTCCAGCTTTCTTTTGATTTCCATTTGCATGGAATATCATTTTCCATCCCCTCACTTTCAGTCTGTATGTGACCCTAGGTCTGAACTCTAAATTGTTTTGGGTTTGTTATCGTAAGTCTTTTCCTTCTCTTGTGTTTTCTGCTAGAATGTTTCTTTAGTATTTGCTGTAAAGATGGTCTGGTGGTGCTGAATTCTCTTAGCTTTTCCTTGTCTGTAAAGGTTTTAACTTCTCCATCGAATCTCAGTGAGATCCTTGCTGGGTAGAGTAATCTAGGCTGTGGGTTTTCCCTTTCATCACGTTAAATATGTCCTGCCACTCCCTTCTGGCCAGCAGAGTTTCTGCTGAAAGATCAGCTGTTAACCTTATGGGGATTCCCTTGTATGTTAATTATTGCTTTTCCCTTGCTGCTTTAAAATATTTTTCTTTGTATTTAATTTTTGATAGTTTGATTAATATGTGTCATGTCGTGTTTCTCCTTGGATTTATCCTGTCTGGGACTCTCTGCACTTCCTGGACTTGATTAACTATTTCCTTTCCCATATTAGGGAAGTTTTCAACTATAATCTCTTCAAATATTTTCTCATGACCTTTTTTTTCTCTTCCTATTCTGGGACCCCTATAATTCTGATGTTGGTATGTTTAATGCTGTCCCAGAGGTCTCTGAGACTGTCCTCAATTCTTTTCATTCTTTTTTCTTTATTTGTTCTGTGGTAATTATTTCCATTATTTTATCTTCCAGGTCACTTATCCATTCTTCTGCCTCAGTTATTCTGCTATTGATTCCTTCTAGAGAATTTTTAATTTCATTTATTGTGTTATTCATCATTGTTTGTTTGCTCTTTAGTTCTTCTAGTTAAAAGTTTCTTGTATTTTCTCTGTTCTATTTCCAAGATTTTGCATCATCTTTATTATCATTAGTCCAAATTCTGTTTCAGGCTGACTGCCTATTTCTTCTTCATTTGTTAGGTCTGGTGGATTTTTACCTTGCTCTTTCATCTGCTGTGTATTTCTCTGTCTTCTCATTTTGCTTAACTTACTGTATTTGTGGTCTCCTTCTCACGGGCTGCAGGTTCGTAGTTCCTATTGTTTTTGGTCTCTGCCCCCAGTGGGTAAGGTTGGTTCAGTGGGTTGTCTAGGATTCTTTGTGGAGGGGACTGGTGTCTTTGCTTTGATGGATGAGGCTGGATCTTGTCTTTTTGGTGGGCTGGACCACATGGTGTGTTTTGGGGTGTCTGTGACCTTATTATGATTGTAGGCAGCCTCTCTGCTAATGTGTGGGGTTGTGTTCCTGTTTCACCAGTTGTTTGGCATAAGGTGTCCAGCACTGTAACTTGCTGGTCATTGAGTGGAGCTGGGTCTTGCCGTAGGGATGGAGATCTCTGAGAGAGCTTTCACTGTTTGATATTATGTGTGACCTGTAGGTCTCTGGAGAACCCGTGTCCTGATCTCAGCTCTCCCATCTCAGAGGCTCAGGCCTGACACCCATCCAGAGCACCATGGCCCTGTCAGCCACACAGCTCTGAAGAAAAGGGAGAAAAAAAAAAAAAAAGAAAGAAAAATAAATAAATAAATAAAATAAAATTATTACAATGGAAAAAAAAATTTAAAAATAAAAACATTAAAACATAATAAAAGAGAAAGAAAGAGAAAAAAGGAAGAGAGCAACCAAAGCAAAAAACAAATCCACCAATGATAACAAGCGCTAAAAACTATACTAAAATAAATAAATAAATAAGTAAAATGGACTGTCAGAACCCTAGGACAAATTGCAAAAACAAAGCTATACAGACAAAATCACACAAAGAAGCATACACATACACACTCACAAAAAGAGAAAAAGGAAAAAATATATATATAAAAAGCAAGAGAGCAACAAAATCAGTAAACAAATCTACCAATGATATTAAGCTCTAAATACTAAACTAATATAAACATAAAACCAGAAACAAATTAGATGCAGAAAGCAAACCCCAAGTCTACCCTTGCTCCCAAACTCACTGCCTCAGTTTTGGGATGATTCTTTGTCTCTTGAGGCATTCCACAGATTCAGGGTACATCAAATTGACTGTGGAGATTTAATCCGCTGCTCCTGAGGCTGCTGGGAGAGATTTTCCTTTCTCTTCTTTTTTGCACAGCTCCTGGGGTTCAGCTTTGGATTTGGCCCCGCCTCGGTATGTAGGTCGCCTGAGGGCATCTGTTCCCTGTCCAGACAGGATGCGGTTAAAGGAGTGGTTGATTAGGGAGCTCTGGTTCACTCAGGCTGGGGGGAGGGAGGGGTACGGAATTCAGGGTGAGCCTGTGGCTGCAAAGGCCTGCATGGCGTTGCAACTGTGTGTTCTCCTGGGGAAGTTGTCCCTGGATCATGGAACCCTGGCAGTGGCAGGCTGCACAGGCTCCCGGGAGGGGAGGTGTGGATAGTGACCTGTGCTTGCACACAGGCTTCCTGTTGGCTGTAGCAGCATCCTTAGAGTTTCATGCCCGTCTCTGGTGTCCGCACTGATAGCCATTGCTCGTGCCCGTCTCTAGAGATCATTTAGGCGGTGCTCTGAATCCCTTCTCCTCATGCAGCTCAAAACAATTGTCTCTTGCCTCTTAGGCAGGTCCAGACTTTTTCCTGGACTCCCTCCTGGCTAGCTGTGGAACACTAGCCCCCTTCAGGCTCTGTTCACGCAGCCAACCCCAGTCCTCTACCTGGGATCTGACCTCCGAAGCCCGAACCTCAGCCCCCAGCCCCCACCCATCCCGGCAGGTGAGCAGACAAGCTTCTCAGGCTGGTGAGTGCTGGTTGGCACCAATCCTCTGTGCGGGAATCTCTCCGCTTTGCCCTCTGCACCCCTGTTGCTGTGCTCTCCTCTGTGGCTCCAAAGCTTCCCCCCGCCACCCCCGTCTCCACCAGTGAAGGGGCTTGCTAGTGTGTGGAAACCTTTCCTGCTTCACAGTTCCTTCCCAGAGGTGCAGGTCTTGTCCCTATTCTTTTGTCTCTGTTTTTCCTTTTTTCTTTTACCCTATCCTGATATGTGGGGAGTTTCTCACCTTTTAGGATGTCTGACGTCTTCTGCCAGCATTCAGTAGGTGTTCTGTAGGAGTTGTTCCACACGTAGATGTAGTTTTCATGTATTTGTGGGGAGAAAGGTGATCTCCATGTCTTACTGCTCTGCCATCTTGAAGGCGCCCCCCAAACATCTTTTCATAAGGTATTATTTTTCATCTTTTTGTGAATTATATGTTCAAATCTTTGCCCATTTTTCTGTAGGATGTTGGTGTGCTTTTGCTCAACTAAAGTTCTTTGTATATTAATATATTAGATCTTTTAAAGTGACATATGTTGCAATTATTTTCTCCCAGTTTGTCATTTCTCTTTTGGCTTTTCTTGTGGTGCTTATGCTATGCAAATAATTTTTAAGAGGTCAAATTTTTAAATTTTATTTTTTGCTATCTGGATTTTGAAGTCATAGTTAGAAAGCCTTTTTCTACACCAAGGTTACAGAGGAATTCACCTTCAGTAATCATACTTGTATAGCTTCTATACATTTTGATCTCTTTTTGTAGGGTAGTAGGGCAAGAGGATATAGAATTAGCATATAACAATTGTGAAGCATTTAAGTACATAAATCATAACTGTTTGGAAAATATTATGTTCTTTTTGTCACTGAGAGGTTATATGGGGATATTTGAAATCAGATGGTCACCATTGTTTTCCAGTTGGAGATCTGATGCATTATTTTTAACAAAACTAGGAATTCTTTGAGCAGATAATATCTTTTTTGTGGTTGTAATGCAAATAATGATATAGGAAAGCTAATGGAATGCCTCTTTGTATTAAAAAATAAACTGAAACCCTCTACCATGATAAACACAAATGCAAATTTGACTTATCAACAATTTTATCTTCTGGGCTGATAAAAATATTTCACCCTACTAAGAGAACAGGCAAGAGAAATCTTTCAGTTAACTAAAGAAAACTTTCCAATTTATGTTGTAAAGAAATATTACATTAATTTAAAATTTTGGAGGAAAATATAAATATAAAGGAAAAATATTATCCATATTTTTTTTCTTTTTTGACGTAGTTGGGGTGTAGTCTCATTTAAGTCTTTGTATGAATATGTAGCTCACATAGTTGAAGCATAATATCTATTCAATTTTATATCCTGCTCTTTTCAGTTAACTCTGTATCCTAAACTTTTTTAGTATTTGTACAGTCTTCATAATCATTATTGTCAGTAGTGATTTAGAATTCCATTAGCTTGTCTTAGCATATTTTACTTAGACCTTCCTTTATTGCTGTCATAGCTTTCTTACTATTCTCTTCATTTCCACTTTACTCATATTCAATCAGTTTTCCAGGCATTGGCCTGAGTAATGTTTTAGAAATTGTATCAGATCCCCATAATCCACTGACTGAAATTCTGTCATCTACTTCCTTTGCACTTTGAGTAAAATTCAGACTCCTTACCAAGACCTACAGAAACCATGCACAGGTTGGTTCCCACCTGCCTTTCTCAACTTTTTACCACCTTTTCATCCTTCCCCACTATGATCTGGCCTCGAGAGCCTCTTGGGGCTTCCCAGAAATACCAATCAGTTTCTTGCCTCAGAATCCTAGCTCATGCTATTCCATCACTCTGTAGCAAGTTTCTCCCTAAATCTTCACTTCAGACCTCACCTGAAATGTTATTTCTTTAGATTCTTCCTTGATTCACCCTCTGTTACTGTCAATTAAAACACTGATTAACATGCCTTTGAGTTAATTCAGATGCATATTAAAATTTGAGAACCATTGGTCTAGAAAATTGCTATCCAATAAAAATATAACATGAGCCATGTATGTAAAGTTTTCCATAGCCATGTTAAAAAAGTAAAATGAAAGTGGTGAAATTAATTTAAGGATATATTTTATTTACCTTGATCCATCCAAAATATTATTATAACATGTAATTAAGATATCATTAATGAGATATTTTACATTACTTTTTATTTATTTATTTATTAACATCTTTATTGGAGTATAATTGCTCTACAATGGTGTGTTAGTTTTTGCTGTATGACGAAGTGAATCAGGTATACGCACACATATATCCCCATATCCCCTCTCTCTTACGTCTCCCTCCCACCCTCCCTATCCCAGCCCTCTAGGTGGTCACAAAGCACCAAGCTGATCTCCCTGTTCATTTCTGTGTCTGGGGAAAATCAGTTTCAATCTTACACTGTTGTGAGGGAGAAATATACTTATATATTTACTTTTAACCTCTGCTACTGTTAGGATGATTTTTATGAGATCTCCCAGGGATTTCTCCAGATGATAAATTAAAAATGGAACATGAATGATAGCAGAGCTGAAGGATAGAAAGACCTTGAGTACACATCAAAGGGTGATTTAGCTAGTGATTTTGGGAGACCTGTCAGTCAGGAAGCTTGCCTACCCACAGACTCTTTAAAGAGAAACTGACTTGACTGCAGTACTGCTCAAGGGGAACTGAAGGCAAGTATTTTGGTACTAACTGACCTTTTTCCACCATAGACTTTTTGATTGGATTAGGAAAGGTCATCTGATCCAAAACTAGTCAACCCTTATATTGGCAAGCACTTTTTGGCATTACTTGGAACAAAAAGATAAGTTCAGCCCATCAAATGAATTCAAATTAGGAAATACCAAAATAATGAGACAGGTAATAGTGGGAACTGAAAGTGGAGGAGGGTGATGCTAGGAGAGACCGGGCAAGTATCTATAGAATGGGTCATTTGCTGGCCTAAGTTAGCCAGAGAGGAGCAAGGAGGTAGAGAAAAAGTGAACTTAAATGTACAAATATATACATACTGACTTTGTTTGTGTTGCTTTAACAAAAATACTATAGACTGAGTGGTTTCTAAAAAATGGAAATTTATTTCTCATGGTCCTGGAGGCTGGGAAGTCAAAGGTCAAGGTGCAAGCAGATTCTGTGTCTGGTGAGGTCCTGCTTCCTAATTGGCTGTCTTTTCACTTCCTAATTCACTGTCTTTTCACTGTCACATGGCAGAAGGGCTGAGGGAGCTCCATGGAGTCTCTTATATGAGGGCACTAATCCCATTCATGAAGGCTCCACCCTGATGAACTAAGCACCTCCCAGAGGCCCCACCTCCTAATACCATCTCCTTTAAGGATGAGGATGTCAACATAGGAATTTGGGGGGAACACAATCATTTAGAACATAGCACATACAGCACACACATACACACATATATATACATACACATATATGGTTCTGGCTCTTTTCTTTTCCTGGAGTCTTCTTTTCAGAACTTCATATGGGAAACCTTTAACTATCTCCTCTAATTATATTTTGGGTTTTGAGTCAGTGTCACCTCTGCAGTGGATCTTCACTGACTCCCAGTCTAATCTTGCTTTCTGTGCTTCTTCCTCCATCACCAATAATTTCTAATGCATTTCACTACCAGAGTTAATTTATTTATTGATTGGCTTACTAATTCTGTCAATTGCTCCCTGTGAATACAAACACCATGAAGGTGGGGGCCCTAAATATCACACACAGTGCTCTATGTGCAGTGTCCCCAATGGTCCCTGACATATTGTGAGTGAGAAATAAATATTTGTTAAAAATATACAGTAATTAGAAATTGATAATGACATATAATGTAGACAAAGGAAATGCTGATTGCTGGAGAGACACTGAATGCTGAAAATAGTAAAACACTTGTGTGATGATCAAGGGATCCTATCACTGAGTTCCACAGAGCCTCCTTGGCTTTTTCCATTCTTCACCTCTCCTGGAGTCTGATTTCTTTTTACTGAGATCATAGAATAATTTAGGGTCAAAAGTATTTTTTAATTGAGGTGTGATTGACATATAATATTATATTAGTTTCAGGTGTATAATATAATCGGTATTTGTATGAATTGCAAAATGATCACCACAATAAGTCAAGTGACATCTATTGCCACATACAATTACAAAAATAATTTTTTTCTTGTGATGAGAACTTTTAAGATTTACTCTTTTAGCAACTTTCAAAAATGCAGTACAGTGTTATTAACTATAGTCATCATGTTGTACATGACATCCCCATGACTTATTTATTTTATAGCTGGAAGTTTGTATCTTTTGACACAGTCAAAAGTATTAGAATACGTCTTTCTACAAGGTTTTCCAAGTCATTGTTTTTTGTTTTTGATTAAATTAAGAAGTAGAGTATCTTTCTTGTGCTTGTTCCTTTCTTCCTTACTCTGATAACAGTACTTTAATTGATCTTTAAATAAGAGGTTCTCAACCAGGGGAAATCCTCCCCTCCCCCTTCCCCCACATGAGACATCTAATAGTCTCTGGAGATGTTCTGTCATCATGACTTGGAGGGTGGGTAGTGACCAGGGTTGCTGGTAAATATCCTACCAATGCACGGGACGGCTCCCCACAACAGAGTTATCTGTTACCAAATGAGAACAGTGCTGAAGTTGAGAAACACTGCTCTTAATTATCACCCAATTCATTGATCTTATACAGATGATATAGTGTTTACTTTGTCCCAAATCTAAGGGTTTTCTGCCACTTATAATAGAAGAGTTGAAATAGAGAAATCACCATTAATGTTAGGGATACTTCCCATTAATCAGGCAGATTGATTACACTCATGTATCTACTCTCTTTCCCAAACTTCACTAAAGAAGAATTAAGAATTAAAAGTGTATCAATTCATAAGGCCAAAGAGAATGAGACATGTGGACAAGAGATTGCTATGAATTTTGGAAGCTAGAAAGTCAGTTGAGGAGATGGTACCGTCCTGGCAGTCCAGTGGTTAAGACTTCACCTTCCAATGCAGGGGGTGTGAGTTTGATCCCTGATTGGGGAGCTAAGGTCCCATATGCATTGCAGCCAAAAAACCAAAACATAAAGCAGAAGCAATGTTATAACAAATTCAATAAAGACTTTAAGAATGGTCCACATCAAAAAAATCTTTTAAAAAAAGTCAGTTGAGGATAAATACCTGACCTGGCAGAGGGAAAATATACCTCAACTTAAGTATCAGTAAAAGATAATCCAGTGCAATGCTCAGAACTTGGAGGTATCAGATAACATGGAAAGTAGTGGTATGAAGACAGGTGAAACAAGGATTGTTTAATGGAATATTACTCAGCCATAAAAAGAAACTGAATTGAGTTATTTGGAGTGAGGTGGATGGACCTAGAGTCTTTCATACAAAGTGAAGTAAGTCAGAAAGAAAAAAAACAAATACCATATGCTAATACATATATATGGAATCTAAAAACAAAACAAAACTGGTTCTGAAGAACCTAGGGGCAAGACAGGAATAAAGATACAGACATAGAGAATGTACTTGAGGACACGGGGAGGGGGAAGGGTAAGCTGGGACGAAGTTGAGAGAGTGGACATATACACATTACCAAAGGTAAAATAAATAGTTAGTGGGAAGCAGCTGCATAGCACAGGAAGATCAGCTTGATGCTTTGTGACCACCTAGAAGGGTGGGATAGGGAGGGTGGGAGGGAGATGCAAGAGGGAGGGGATATGGGGATATATGTATACGTATAGCTGATTCTCTTTATTATACAGCAGCAATTAACACACCATTGTAAAGCAATTATACTCCAATAAAGATTAAAAAAAAAAAGAAGGATTTTTTAAAGTGGATCTATCAAGCTGGGTGGACTCCATATCTCCTCTGCAACCATGAAATGCCAGTTACTATGCTTTCCTTCTCCTCTCCCTCCTCCTCCACCCCTTCCAACCCCATTTGCATCCTTATGAGTACCTCATATTTGGACCCTGGACAATTTGAACAAGAGAGTTTTTAGAACCAGTGACCCCCAAGCATGACTCCGTCAAGCAACAGGGTAGTGGTATGAGATGATGGTGTTGGATTCAAGCCTTGTTAGTCCTGGTGGACCATAGTGAGAAGTATAAATGCCATTTTAGGGACTTCCTTGGTGGCTCAGTGGTTAAGAATCTGCCTGCCAATGTAGGGGACACAGGTTCGAGCCCTGGTCCAGGAAGATCCCACATGCTGTGGAGCAACTAAGCCCATGCGCCACAACTACTGGGCCTGCGCTCTAGAGCCCACGAGCCACAACTACTCAGTCCACGAGCTACAACAATTGAGGCCTGCGTGCCTGGAGCCCGTGCTCTGCAATGAAGAGTAGCCCTCGCTCACCGCAACTAGACAAAGCCTGAGTGCAGCAACAAAGACCCAACGCAGCCAAAAACAAAAATAAATACATAAAAGTCATTCTAAATGGCAGGAAGATTGTGAGCATTTCAAGAAGAGGAATGTCATTATTTGATTTATCTTTTTAGAAACTTACTCTGATTGCTGTTATGAAAAAATGGATTATAGAAAGACAATGATATAAGGAAATAAATTTGGAGGCTAGTTTTTTGTATTCCATGGTGATTTGGACCTGTGTGGTGGCAGAATAGACAAGAGAAATGGATGACTTAGCTTCCATCCGGGAGGTAGATGAGTGAGAAAAAGCTGTTGCTAGAAAACATGCAAGAGATGAGAGTAAGGGAAGAACAACCGATGACTTTTAGACTTTTAAATTGAACAATGAGGCAGATGTTAGCCCCATTTACTGAGATGAAGAAGGCTGAGAAAGGAAAGGTTTAGAGGTGGGAAGTTGGGACAGTTAATACGTTTTGCACATGTTGAGATGCCTACTTAGGTATCCAAATGGAAATGCCAAGTAGGCAACTGAGAGATTGCTCAGGGTCAATCAATATTAAAGATATGAATTTGTGAATCACAAATATATTAGTGGTGTTATAGGTTTAATTGTACCTCTTAAAATGATATGTTGAAGTTTTAACCCCCAGTACCTTAGAATGTAAACTTTCTGGAAATATGGTCATTGCAGGTGTAATTAGTCAAGTTAAGATGAGATCATACTGAAGTACGTTGAGCCCTAAATCCAACATGACTGGTGTCATCATAAGAAGAGACACAGAGATACAGGCACACAAGAAGAGAACACCATGGGATGACAAAGGCAGAGATTGGAAAGATGCAGCTGCAAACCAAGGAAAGCCAAGTATTGCCAGCAAACTGCCAGAAGCTGGAAAGAGGCAAAGAAGGATTCTCCTACAGGTTTCAGAGGGAACATGGCCTGGCTGACATGTTGATTTTTTTTTTTTAACATCTTTATTGAGGTATAATTGCTTTACATTGCTGTGTTAGTTGCTGCCATATAACAAGCTGAATCAGCTATACATATACATATATCCCCATATCTCTTCCCTCTTACATCTCCCTCCCCCCGCCCTATGCCATCCCTCTAGGTGGTCACAAAGCACCAAGCTTATCTCCCTGTGCTACGCGGCTGCTTCCCACTAGCTATCTATTTTACATTTGGTAGTGTGTATATGTCAATGCCACTCTTTCACTTCATCTCAGTTTACCCTTCCCCATCCCCATGTCTTCAAGTCCATTCTCTACGTCTGCATCTTTACTCCTGTTCTGCCCTTAGGTTCTTCAGAAACATTTTTTTTTATATTCCATATATATGTGTGTTAGCATACAGTATTTGTTTTTCTCTTTCTGACTTACTTCACTCTGTATGACAGACTCTAGGTCCATCCACCTCACTACAAATAACTCAATTTCATTTCTTTTTATGGCTGAGTAATATTCCATTGTATACATGTGCCACATCTTCTGTATCCATTCACCTGTCGATGGACACTTAGGCTGCTTCCATGTCCTAGCCATTGTAAATAGTGCTGTAATGAAAACTGTGGTACATTACTCTTTTTGAATTATGGTTTTCTCTGGTTATATGCCCAGTAGTGGAATTGCTGGGTCATATGGTAATTCTATTTTTAGTTTTTTAAGGAAGCTCCATACTGTTCTCCGTAGTGGCTGTATCAATTTACATTCCCACCGACAGTGACACCTTGATTTTGACCATCTGGTTTCTAGAGCTGTGAGACAATAAATTCCTGTTGGTTTAAGTCACTTAGTTGGTGGTACTAGGCTATGGCACCCCAGGAAACTCATAAGATGGAATTTAAGGTCAGGGACCCAAATGAAAACATTCAGGGTTAGAAAATATACAGAGAGAGGGCCAAGAACTGAGTCATGAGGCACTCCAATTGAGAGTTTCTATGGCGTTGCCCCAGTTTCTGACTGGTTTCTAAGCCCGGTGCTTCTTCCCACATAGACAAGCTGAAGATAGCATACCTAGACTCTCCAGACATTTTGATCATGGTTGCCCTTGATGTTGTTTTTGTGGTTCTGTCATTTACAGTGACTCATACCAGTGTTGCCGCACTAAGACAAGAGAGAGAAAGGCTGGCAAACTTGTGAAGCACCACTTTTATTACCATATGTTAAAGGAGTTTATGTATGTGTCTAATTCACTGCTAATAAACAAAGGATCCAGAATATTAAAATCTGAATATTTCAAAACTTATTCTCTTTTTCCTATAATCTGTTATGCCAGTCCTGAGAGGAGGCAGCCTTGGTGAATTGTGGGCATGGTGGTGGTCTGCTTTAGTGGACTCACAGACTCTCCTTCATAAAGTCTGACCCATGTTCCATATCATAGACTGAATGATTAACCTACACTCAATATGAGACATTCAAGCTAATGATGAGGAAATCCTGTCTTCTGTCTCCTGGAATGAATGACTCTGCTCTATAATTGTCCAGCCACCATACAAGTTTTCTCATATATATTCCCTCTTGACTATGAACAAGATATTATATACTTTAATGAAGGTTTGCTCTCTTCCATTTTTTTGTGATCACATATTTTCTATTTGTTTCTTAATGTAAGAAGTTAACAGGGGTGCAATAATACTCCTTTTTTTATAAGGTTAATTCAAACTTAGGAAGGTAATGCAGCTTCTTTACTAACCACCCAGGTGCTATAAGTGGAATTGAAATAAATCTAGTGTTTTTTTCTATCCATTCCCAAGATCATATTACAGGTTTCAGTTTTAGTTTAGAGTCTTTTCCCAGACCTCTATTCCCAAGCCTTCACCAGCGTCTCCTCTTATCTGAGGTTAATCTATCCACTTAATGTTCTAACTTCCATCTCCTTCTATCTCCTAGTTATAGTCTTCCCAGGATAATTTTTTTCTGCATGAATCTCTTATTCTGCATTTTAGCATCTCTTTCTTTCTTCCCTGCTTCTTTTCCTCAGTGTGTAAACATGACTGCAGATGTTATAAACTGAGAAACGCTATAGTCTCTTTGGTGATTTTAACTGTTGTGCATAAGTTTCTGGCAAAGCCATGTCTCTACAGATTTTGCTGCTTCTTTGAGAGATGTGTTTCTGCTTTATGAATATATTTGTAAAGTAGTCTTCTTGTATACTGTAATTTATTCTTTGAGATGGCATGTATTACTGCTCAAGCAGCTGTTTTCTGGAATGAGGATCTCAGATGTAGAGGGTTTCAGGAAAGAGATAGACATAATTTTAGACATAGTGGAAAGAAACTAGAAAAAGGAAAGCCATTTGTTTTTGAGTGTAAACGTTTTTGTGGACCTTTGATTTCTAATCAGTGGTGTTGTCTAAGACTGGATGACAAGGATGCTGAGAAATGACTTGGTACAGGGCTACTGTGTTCAGATATGATGGTTCTATTGGGGCCAGTGGAAAATGCCACATCTCTGTGAGGGTGGGGAGGGGTTTCTGCTTAAGGGAGAAGATATTCCTTCAGTTAATCAACCAGGAAAAATGGAGATCCTGTGACAAGAAGTTAAAGCTCATAGTAGGATGAAAAGGAAAGTTTTCTTTCAGATGAGGTCTTGGGATAGGAGCTACTGTACTCACAGGTGTGATGGAAGTCAGGACACTGAATAGAGGTGTTAGTTGTTGCTGACATGTGTGTGTGTGTGACCAGTGCCTAGGAATACTGTATGACCCTGAAAATGGGAATGAATTTGGGGACTCTGAGATCATGTATATACAGCAGAGTTTGATAATTTACTCTCTGAGTTATAATTTTCCCCATGATCACTGAATCTTCAGTAAGGCATTAAAAGATCCAACCTGGTCTTGGTTCTATGGCTTAGTATGTGGTCAGACACACTTAGCATAGTGACAGCAGTGATGAGCACCAGTCCAGGGTGGATGAGCCTGGCAGAGTGGCAATCTTATGCCAGGGCAGCAGTGGCCAACTTCAGGAGAAGGCCAGCATATTTCAGAAGGGATCGTAGGAGATTCATAGTTGTGATTAGAATATGTTTAAGTATCTAGAAGGGTGTATATGGGCTCAGAGTCATGGCACTTTGGGGGCATTCCTAGACATGTGACCTTCAAGCCTAGAGAATAAAACATTACCTTCAATAGTTCTTCATTTCCCCTCTTCTATCACAAGAACAAATGTCTCTTTCCTCTAACCCTGAGAATATGCAATGAAAAATAATGATTGTACTCTTTGTGACCCATGGGGAATGATAAATTTGCCAGAGGAAGGATGAAGAAAATAGTGTTTAATTAATAAATAAATCCAGAAACTATAAGATGGGTGTAAATTAGATGTGTGTATTTAACCATATTGGGAAAATAAGTTTTAGGTAAATTCTTTTTATTAGAAAAAAAGCAGAGTGAGAAGTAAATCAGTATGGAGTGATAGGAAAAACAGCAATGTATACATCAAAAGATCAGGATTCTAATTCTGAATAATGCTCACTTACAGTGAGTCCTGCTAGCTAACCCTTCACCATTCTGAGTTTTCATTTCCTGGACAGTGCAATAGGGGCACTCATACCTTCTCTACTTACTTATATCATAGTAGGAATAAAATAAAATAACATATATAAGACATATAATATACACTCCTAAGTTATTATTTTTACCATTTAATGAACTCTTATATCCATTTAAAGTCCAATCCCTTGACTCTGTGAAAGACATGTATGGAAATATTTTAAAATGTTAATAGTAAGTAGTATGCCATTTTCCATATTACATATTGAGAGACTGGAATACAAGTATTTTCAACCCTACATTTGATTTTTTAAAAATCCAACGTTAAAACTTTTTGCAATTTAATAATATTATTATTCTGGGGACTATAAGCAAAAATAATAACAAGCATTGCCATCCATCAAAAGAAGCATTTTCAGTTTTTCAATTGCTATAGGTCCATATTTCTTT
Source organism: Hyperoodon ampullatus (assembly GCF_949752795.1). NCBI lineage: Eukaryota > Metazoa > Chordata > Mammalia > Artiodactyla > Ziphiidae > Hyperoodon > Hyperoodon ampullatus. Next base: position 128,215,132 of record NC_136918.1, read on the forward strand.
ATTTGATTTTCTTAAGTACATTATAATAAAGCATATATGGTATGATTTGTCCCTCCAATTGTAAAATTTTCAAAGAAAAGAATTTTTGTTTGGCAAGTGGTTACAAGTTCACAAAAATAGTTCTCTGTATTAGTCTTCTTGGACTGCTATAACAAAATTCCACAGGCTGGGGCTTTCCTGGTGGTGCAGTGGTTGAGAGTCCGCCTGCCGATTCAGGGGACACGGGTTCGTGCCCCGGTCTGGGAAGATCCCACATGCCACGGAGTGGCTGGGCCTCTGAGCCATGGCCACTGAGCCTGCGCGTGCGGAGCCTGTGCTCCGCAACGGGAGAGGCCACAACAGTGAGAGGCCCGTGTACCGAAAAAACAAACAAACAAACAAACCAAAAAAAAACCACAGGCTGAGCTTAAAAAACAAAAAATTATTTTCTCACAATTCTGTATGCTGGAGGTCCAAGATCAAAGTGCTGGCAGAGTTAGTGTCTTCTGAGGCCTCTCTCCTTGGCTTACAGACTGCCACCTTCTTGCTGTGTCTCACATGGCCTTTCCACTGTGCACACATCTCTGGTGACTCTTCCTTTTCTTACAAGAACACCAGTCATTTGGGATTATAGCCCCACCTTTAAGACCTCATATAATCTTAATTACATGTATAGAGGCCTTATGTCCAAATATAGTCACATTGGGGGGCGTGGTTTCAACATATGAATTTTGATGTTACACAATTCAGGCCATAACACTATCATAAGACATTTTCCTAAAACTAATGAAAGTTAACAAAATCTAAAGTATATTAGCAGTGCACAGTGGCAAATTAAAAATGCAATCCTGGCTAATGGCAATAAAAAGAATAATTGGCTGATTTATTTATTTTCCTTCTGGATGTGGCTTAATTACAGAAAATTATTGATTTACAAAAAAATACTTTATGTTTCACTCCCAGGTATGGAAGCCTTGACTGTGACTGATCCTCTAGTATAAAAACACAATTCATGATATTAAAATATGGGTTATTAAAACATTGTTTCATTTATTATTATCAAGGTTCAAGATTTTATATGAACCCATATAAGCAGAGGACATTTAAGGAATTTTCTAACTGTGATAAAAATTATAATACAGATGACTGCTTCAGTGTTAATAAGTAAAGGTGACACTGGCAGGAATTAGCTTGTTGGAAAGGTTGCTTCATCTTTTTGACCCTCAGCATCCACAGTGGCAGAATGAAGGAGTTACATTAGTGAAGATCAAATTTCGTTCTATCTTAAAGGTTCTCTGCTGGGTGCTGGTTCAGGGTGAGAAGGTGAGGAGTTTGGTGGAGTTGAGGGTGGTTGGGATAGGATGGGAAGAAAGCTCTCAAAGAAACTCTCCTTTTTCTCTGCCCGAGGAGGAAAATGGGCTATTCATCTGAGTGGTAAGATTATATGACCTTAGTTGGGATACTTTTGCAAGTGGGTAGGTGAAATTGTGTTTAGAGGCTGCATAAATGGTTATGGCTCTCTCTTCTGTCCCTTGTCCCCAGTGGCAGAAAAAGGTGTGTTGAATCAGACTCATGCCCACAGAAAGAGCACCTTTATCTTTCTCTATTCTTTTTCTTCTCCCCTTTAGATATATTGAGAAAGTCAGTTGGCACATATTCCACTGAGAGAATGGACTAACCATCTCCGTGAAAGTCTGGCACTGCTGCCTTTAGGGTCTTTTTTTCTTCTATGTGGCCAGTGGTAAGATTCAGATTCAGGTTTCTAAGCCTGACCAGAGGCTTAGTGATTTTATTGAACATTTCAAATGACCAGCTTTTGGTTTAATTGGTTTTCTTTATTGATTTCCTCTTTTCAGTTTCAGTGATTTCTATTCTAATTCTTATTACTACTTTTCTTCTGCTTACTTTGGGTTTAATTAGCTCTTTTTTTTTTCTAGTTTTCTAAGGTAGAAACTTAGGTGACTGATTTTAGATCTCTTGTTTTTTCTACTATATGCATTGAATTCTGTATTTTCCCTATAAGCATTTCTTGCTCTGTGCCCCCCAAATTTTGATAAGTTGTATTTTAGTTTTCACTTAGTTCAAAATATTTTAAAATTTCTCTTGCGATTTCTTCTTTGATCCATGTGTTATTTAGAAGTGTGTTGCTTAATCTCCATGTATGTTGGGATTTCTCAGTTATATTTCTGTTATTGATTTCTAGTTTAATTCCAATGTGGTCTGAAAGCAGACATTTTATGATTTATATTTTTAAAATTTGATAAAGTGTGTTTTATGGCCAGGCGTGTAGTCTGTCTTGGAGAATGTTCCATGTGAGCTTGAGAGGTATGTGTGCTTTGCTGTTGTTAGATAAACTAGTCTATAGATGTCAATTATGTCCAATTGATTGATGGTGATGTTGGTGAATTCAACTATGTGCTTCTGCCTGCTACTTCTGTCTGTTTCTGATAGAGGGGTTTTTGAAGTCTCCAACTGTGATAGTAGATGCTTCTATTTCTCCTTGCAGTTATATCAATTTTTGCCCTGTGGAGTTTGACACCCTGATGTTAGACACATACACCTTAAAGATTGTTTTGTCTTCTAAGAGAATTGACCTCTTTATCACTAGGTAATGCCCTTCTTTATCCCTAATGATGTTTCTTGTTTTGAAGTTTGCTCTTTTTGAAATTAATATAGCTTCCCTTGCTTTCTTTCTTTTCATTAGCATTAGCATGGTTTTATTTCACTGTCCATTTACTTTAATCTGAATAGTCTTTATATTTAAAGTGGGTTTCTTGTAGACAACATGTAGTAGGGTCATGTTTTTTGATCCACTCTAATAATCTCCATCTTTGTTTTGTGCATTTAGACCATTGACATGCAAAATGATTATTGATATAGTTGGATTAATATTTACCATATTTGTTACTGTTTTCTATTTGGTGTCCTTTATCTTTACTCCTATTTTGTCTTCCTATGTACATCTTTTCATTCATGTTTTAAAACCCACATATATGTAGGAATGTATGTATCATATGTGTATAGTAATTATAAGGTAACAGTAACTCTAAAAGGAAGAAATGAAAACTAACAGTATATATGAATATAGAAAGGAAAATAATCTCTAGATCATAGACATGTTGAACATTAAAATAATGTCAAGAAAAGTGTATTTATTTTATTTGAAAAATTTCATAACATCTTTCTCCATAAAATAATTTATTATTTCTTTAAGTAAATATAACTTAAAGAATTATCCTTGAAAAGAAGAGTTCTGAGAGAAGAATATAGACTGCAACCCTGTGTTATAGGAAACAGTTTATTTCATTGTAGTTATATCTATGTCCATGGTAGTATGAACATCTTATCAACTGGGATGTAAAGACAGAGAGAGAGAGAATATGAGAGGGAGAGAAATGATTTCTCTTTTGACATAAGCTGGTTTGGGATAAAATTATTTTTGAAATCATACATTTTAGAAATCTTTATGAGAAAAGAGCTCATGGAAATATGCAAATGGCCAGCCACATCTGGCGGTTCACAGTAACTGATGAAAATCCACTTGGAACAAATAACCATTACTGCTAATTCTGTAAAATTTTGTGGCCTGCTTTTTTGTTTGTTTGCTTACTTTTTAATAATGAAGAATCACATCAAACCTATGGTGCCATATTAACATGTGGGAATGAGCACCTTTAATCTGTCAAGTAACAGGACTGGGGATAAAGCATTCTGTACATTTCTTATACATTGCTGACTGCACTCCTGGGTTTTGTCACTATTCTAGGAGATGAAGCTGGTTTAGATGACATCATTCCTTGCATTTAAGTTTGTCTGTGACTATTTTCCTGTGGACTCAAGTCATGTGCCTTTTATTCACTTGGAATAAATATACTCTAAATGATCATCTTGATTCCTAGAATTACTACTGATTGTTATTGATTCTTAAGATGGCTGGAATCTAGCCTTAGAGATCCAATATAAATTTAACTTAATTGACATTTTTACAAAGGAAATGTGTTTACCAGGTGTCCATTTCTGTGGCTGCTACATTTTTTTTCTTTTTTTTTTTTTACAACTTTATTGGAGTATAAATGCTTCACAATGGTGTGTTAGTTTCTGCTTTATAACAAAGTGAATCAGTTATACATATACATGTGTTTCCATATCCCTTTCCTCTTGCATCTCCCTCCCTCTCACCCTCCCTATCCGACCCCTCCAGGCGGTCACAAAGCACCCATCTGATCTCCCTGTGCTATGCGGCTGCTTCACACTAGCTATCTACCTTATGTTTGCTAGTGTATATATGTCCATGCCTCTCTCTCGCTTTGTCACAGCTTACCCTTCCCCCTCCCCATATCCTCAAGTCCATTCTCAAGTAGGTCTGTGTCTTTGTTCCTGTTTTACCCCTAGGTTCTTCATGACATTTTTTTCCTTAAATTCCATATATATGTGTTAGCATAGGCTGCTACATTTTTAAGCATCCACTCCACTTTTAGACTGTATCTCCCCACTCTCAGTCAGCAAATGGATAGGAAATTAAAACTAATTTTAATATTGCACAAAGCAAAACATAATTAAGAAAATGTGTAAAAAATTAAAAAGGTGTAATCCTCATAATGAAGTTCGAAGCTGAGTAGAAATGAGTTTTTAATTATTGGCTCATTTGAGTCATGTGCCACAGCATCCCAAGAGAGATGTCTGTTTCAATCCAAGTGAATATCTCAGTACTTCATTATTACACCATAGGGTGTGTAAAAGGAAGTAAAATTGCCCTCCTTCCTCCTCTCCTTCCTTCCTTCTTGTCTAGGACTGGGGATGGAGTATGGTAAGAATATGGCTCCCACTATCCTCAATCCAGCATTCATTCCTCTTCTCAAGAGTGTGCTCAATTCTGGGGCACAGGGTAGGGGAAGGATCTATTATTGAACAGCTTTTTCTAGGGTATCTAAATTATCCCATTTGTTTCAAGCCCTATCTGCTCCCCACTTTCAGTTCCTGAGCCTTTTTTTTTTTTTTAAATTGAAGTATAGTTGTTTTACAATGTTGTGTTCGTTTCAGGTGTACAGCAAAAGAATATATATTCTTTTTCAGATTCTTTTCCATTAGAGGTTATTACAAGATGTTGAATAAGCCGTTTTGTTTTATAGAGCCAGCAGATTTGCTTTTTGTGAAGGCAGGTGACTTTCAGCTTTCTCAAGCCAGCTAAATCCTTTATCACTCATCTGTCTGTTTTTCTAGTTCTAAATTTTGGGGGGAACCTCCATAGTGGCACAGTGGTTAAGAATCCGCCTGCCAATGCAGGGGACATAGGTTTGAGCCCTGGTCCAGGAAGATGCCACATGCTGCAGAGCAACTAAGCCCGTGTGCCACAACTACTGAGCTCAAGTACCACAACTACTGAAGCCCGTGTGCCACAACTACTGAAGCCCGTGTGCCTAGAGACTGTGCTGCACAAGAGAAGCCACCACAATGAGAAGCCAGTGCACCACAACGGAGAGTAGCCCCCACTCACTGCAACTAGAGAAAGCCCGCGTGCAGCAACGAAGACCCAACACAGCCATAAATAAATAAATAAATAAATTTATTAAAAAAAAATTTGTTTTTGGACCTGTCTGCTCTTATCTCTTCTACAATTCTCTTTATCCTTACGGAATTATGACTTTTACCTTTTTTATCTCTTTACTGTCATTTTGGTTCGTTTTCTGAAGGCAGCATGAGAAAATGCATCTGAAACAGATGTCCCAGAGACAGTGTTTTGAACGAGGGGAAGATAAGTCTTTGCTCTTCGCCTTTCTCTCTACCAGCTTCCTCCTTTATCTCTGTCTCACTCATGCCTTGAAAGGTAACTATAAAATTCTCAACTAGCTGTCAGTTCATTGCCATCAAGGTATTAGTTGACAGCAGCTTAAAGATTAGCCTATGTAGGAACATTGTATATATATTTCTCCTATTCCAAAAACAGCATATTTTCTTTGCATCAAGCCGCATAGCACATGGAAATAAGCTCGGTGCTTTGTGACCATCTAGAGGGGTGGGATAGGGAGGGTGGGGGGGGAGGGGGATGCAAGAGGGAAGACATATGGGGATATATGTATATGTATAGCTGATTCACTTTGTTATAAAGCAGAAACTAACACACCATTGTAAAACAATTATACTCCAATAAAGATGTTAAAAAAAAAAGAAAAACAATACAGAAGGATACAAAGAAATAGCAAAATTTCGTTTAAATGGGAGTCTGAAAGACCCCAAAAAAACCCTTTAGACTATCAAGGAATAAATAAATCTTAATTAATGGTTTAGGCTGATTTAGTTGCTTTGGGAGAGATTGTCTCCATCTACTGTAATTAACCTGGGTCAATTCAGGCAAACTGCTCCTCTTTGAGATTCAAGAAACTGTTACGATATTAATTGAAAGTTTCCCTTGTAGGTAAACTATTGAGTGAAAAAAATACTATTTAAAGGAGTACATGTTTTTTTCCAAAAAGTCAGTAATTTTCACAATGGGGCTACTTTTTAGTTGATTAGTCTTGGTGACATTTCAAGTAGTGTTTATACACCAAAAGATTAGGGAAAAAACCTTTCTTTTCAAAAATTTTAGGCATCAGTTCAAATTTATGAAAAAATACATTATTTTTTAAAATTAATTAATTTACTTATTTTTGGCTGCACTGGGTCTTCGTTGCTGTGCCCAGGCTTCCTCTAGTTGAGGCAAGCGGGGGCTACTCTTCGTTGCGGTGCATGGGCTTGTTATTGCTGTAGCCTCTCTTGTTGCAGAGCACAGGCTCTAGGCACATGGGTTTCAGTAGTTGTGGTGCTTGGGCTCAGTAGTTGTGGCGCTCGGGCTTAGTTGCTCCACGGCATGTAGGATCTTCCTGGACCAGGGCTTGAACCCCTGTCCCCTGCACTGGCAGGCAGATTCTTAATCACTGCGCCACCAGGGAAGAACTCAAAAATACATTTTTAAATGCATTTCAGTTGAGGGTATAAAGACAGGTTAAGAAAATAACCTCCAAAAAAATACATTCTTAAAAGCATTTCAGTTGAGGGTATAAAGACAGGTTAAGAAATAACCTAACAGTCAATAGTGTGGTATCTGAGAAAAATTACTAAAGCAGATCTCTTTGGAATTACTATTTGTGTCACACATGCCTTAAAGCCTTGATAGATGGAGAGACCCTGGAATAAACACTAGGCAAATGTATTCACAAATCCTTGAAAAAAATAAATTCTTGAGTATATTATTTTTCTGTAAAGTAGACAGAAAATGAAACAAACCTCCCAATTCCCAAGGAAAAAATAAGCAGTAATTAAAAATCTATTATTAAACAATGAGAGGAGCAAAATTTATTTTTATGGGTCTCTGGAAAAAATGGAAGTGTTTTTTAAAGCTATACATGTAGCAATATTTACTATAAGCCAGCTCCGTGTATAGGACATTCCCAACTGAAAATTTTAGAAATTTTATCTGATGTTAAATCTTTAACAAAGAAGCTGGTATAGTAATATTCTTAAGTCCCCCTAGGAAAATCACTTTGTTCAGGGTTTCATCCTGTTTTACCCTAAAAAAGAAGCTTTCGAGATTCGATCATCTTTCTAGTTTTAATCTAGGGTTAAAGAAAAATTTGCATATTGAATCATTTAACGACTGTAGGTGTCTAAGGTGCTGAGCTGAAGGTATAGATTCACAAAAAAATGGGATTCAATCACAGAATTTCCCACATTATGTGAGATTTTAATCTCATCACAAAGTACTTCTTGGGCTTCCCTGGTGGCGCAGTGGTTGAGAGTCCGCCTGCCGATGCAGGGGACACGGATTCGTGCCCCACTCCGGGAAGATCCCACATACCGCGGAGCGGCTGGGCCCGTGAGCCATGGCTGCTGAGCCTGCGCGTCCGGAGCTTGTGCTCCGCAATGGGAGAGGCCACAGCAGTGAGAGGCCCACGTACCGCAAAAAAAAAAAAAAAAAAAAAAAAAAAAAAAGTACTTCTTAATCTGCCTCTAGGAATGATCCTCCAGGACTCCTGAAGTCTGGATGTGCTTAAGGAATAGCCTGGAAAATTGACCTCTGCTTCTCAGAAAGCGTTAAGAAACGTGTTAGGGGTTGCTTTACAGTTGATTCATGAAGCTGTTAAGCAGGTACAGTTGTAGCCTGATTCTTTCCCACAATTCAGTGGTGAGGAGGAGGGCCAAGAGGATTGAAAACCACTAATCGAATGCACGAGAAACTTCTCTAACCTGGTTTTATTCCTTCTCATGCATGGAATCACACACAGCTGTGCATCCTACCTCTTTCCATGATAGTTTTGGGAATTGAGAAACTAACTCTGTGTAATCTCCATATGTAAACAAGTCCGTACATCTCTGCAACTTTTCTTATTAGCTGAACTCTTTTACTTGTATTTGTTGACGTTTTTCTATCAAGGACACCATCATTTCCTTGTATAATAATGCACTACCCCCGACTTAGAGTATTCAAGACATTGGAGCATTTTATTGGAAATAGATCTGATTTCCAGAAGGATAAGACTTAGCCTCTGAAATGCAGGAAAGGTTGCAAAATTTTTTTAAATTAATTAATTTATTTTTGGCTACATTGGGTCTTTGTTGCTGTGCGCAGGCTTTCTCTAGTTGTGGTGAGCAGGGGGCAACTCTGTTGCGGTGCGCGGGCTTCACATTGTGGTGGCTTCTCTTGTTGCAAAGCACAGGCTCTAGGCACATGGGCTTCAGTAGTTGTGGCACGTGGGCTCAGTAGTTGTGGCTCATGGGCTCTAGAGCTCAGGCTCAGTAGTTGTGGCACACGGGCTTAGTTGCTCCAAGGCATGTGGGGTCTTCCTGGACCAGGGCATGAACCTGTGTCCCCCCCATTGGCAGGTGGATTCCTAACCACTGCACCACCAGGGAAGTCCCAAGGTTGCAAATTTTTACTTTTAATTTCACATAAGAAATACTGTTAACTTTTTCCATTAAGTTCTCTTCTCCTCTTTTACCCTTCTTTCAGTGTAGTTTTTGAATCACTTTACGTTAGTTTGATCATTGGGAAAATCCCAGTATCATGTTGGGCCATGGGTGACTTCCACTGTATCAGACTTCTCCCATCTCAGGGGAAGTCTTCTCTGACACCTGTCTCCCACCGTGATGTGCCAGAGCTGGCTGGTACCAGCCAATGTGCACATCTCTTCCCAACTTTGCATTCATCAAAAGCAAGTTGGTAGTATATCAACTGTAGTGGGAGTGTTTACAACGTTAGAATTGACCACTCCTACTAAATCAGTCCTCATCTCCCTAAGCTGGTTGTTAAACACTTACCAGTATACAACTCTCCTTGAATTATCTATATGTGCATATACATTCTCATCTATTTAAATGGCATGTTTTAGCATAAATAGTAAAAAGGATCCATCTGAAAATGTCTTTGGAAAGCAAACCTTCAGGTCCTGAGAAGGTACCAGATCCTCTTCAGTAGCTACTCAGTCCCTCACGCAGCAGGTTTGACTGTTTGCAATGCTGATTCAGAGAATCAGTAATCTGGAAGTTCTGCCCCTTCAGTGTTTCCCAAACGTTCTTGCTTAAACTCTTTTAATTTTAATATACTTTCTGAAAGATCCTCTTAGGAATTTGTTGACTTATGTGTTCACTTCTGGGTGGTTTAGTATCATGAAAGAAAATGTGTTATTATTGCTAAATATTTCAGACATAATAGAAGACACAAGGAATATTATAGTGACCACTCATGTATCTGCAGCCCGGCTTAAAGAAAATTAGTTGAAGCTTCCTGTCTCTTATGTCTCTCTAGCTTCTGCAGAGGTAACTGTTATTCTCCATATGATGATTATCATTTTTACATATTTCTTGGTTTTTTCTACATATGTGCTATTTTGTTGTTTTAAATACATTTAAAAATATCATAACATTCTTTTAAACTTTTTTGCTTAATATTATATTTTTGAGAATTATCCAAGTAGATACAAGTAACCCACACTTATTTTCATTGTCAAATAGTGTTCAATTTAAGGATATATATCAAAATTTTTCCATTCTTCTCTGACAACACATTGATGCTGTTTTGATGTTTTAGGTTTTATAAAGAATGCTGCTGTGAACATTTTTGTAGATGTTTCCTTATTCATATATCTGAGAGTTTCTTTAAAATATGTAAGTAGGGGTGGAATTACTGGCTAATGGAGAATGCATCTCTACAGCTTTCTTCAATATTACCAAATTGTTCTCCAAAGTGATTATAATAATTTACATTCCATCCAGTAGAATATATGAGTTCTGGCTGCTCCATAATCTCCCCTAAATGGACAACTGTTAGACTTCAATTTTGGCTGATATGACAGATGAGAAATTAACAAACTGGTTTTAAGTAAAAACATATTAAATTTGTATATTATTAAACACAAAATAGCAGGAGAGCCCAAAACTGGAAAAACGAAATGTACCTCAGGAAGAGAATGGATAAAAACAAGCAATAAAAAGGAATGCAGTACTGCTACATGAAAAGCATGAATAATTCATAAAATAATAATAGAAATCATAACACTGAATGGCTCCATTAATTGTAGGGAACCTGTTGGTTAACAAGGAATTTTCTGGGCTAATGGAAATATTCCATATAGTTTGAACATTCCCAAGTGTACATATTTGTCAAAATTCATCCAACTGTACGTTTAAGATCTGTACATTTTATAAAATATAAATCATACATAATTTTTTAAGAGTACTGGAAGCAAATAGAAGTTCAAGGATCAAAGAAAAATATATTGACTATGAATAGCAACAACCTTTTCCCCATGTCCACATTAAGAGAAAGACTCTTTTATTGTTTGAGGAGCATTCAGGGTTGCCTTTTTATTTTATTATTACTTTAAATCTATAACTTAATCAGGACAGTGGAAGCAACTGCAAAGATTTAGGGAGAAAGAATTTGATGGTTGGGTTGGAAGGAGAAGGGAGATTGGGAGTGACTACCTTGCCACATTGTGAAAGATATTGAAAGAGATTCTCAGATAAAGAGATTTTAACACATTTTGCTCAGAGTTAAAAATATAGTCCCTCTTTAATGTTTTCCAAGAGCAGCAGTAAAAATTTAAATTGCCTTCCAATTTCTCTTGGATGTCATAATGCTGCTTCATCTAAATGTATTCTCTCTGCTGAGATAGACCAGGAAACAGTGTCTCCTGAGACACACTGGTGTAATAGGTTAAATTTTAGTACACTTTTATGACTATTTTTAAGAGACATAACACAAGTTTTAGCTTTTATTTCAAATGAGAAGTGACATTCACTGGTTAATTTATCTTAATTATGCAGGAAAAGTGTGATATAAAAATAAATAATAAAAAAGACATAATTTATATTTGAAGCCAATGTATGTGGAATATGAAATACTATAGTATTGAAAATATATAAAAACAACTTACATCATCCACCATTGGGAAAGCTTGCTATTTGTAATTTTTTGGTAATTTTGTGTTTTGTTTTTAGATTGAATAAATATCAATACGAAAAATAAATGCTGGAGAAGGTGTGGAGAAAAGAAAACTCTCCTTCACTGTTGGTAGAAATGTAAATAGCACAGCCACTATGGAGAACAATATGGACGTTCCTTAAAAAACTAAAAACTAAAAATAGAGCTAACATATGATCCAGCAATCCCACTCCTGGGAATATATCTGGAGAAAAACATGGATCAAAAGGATACATGCACCCCAATATTCATTGAAGCACTGTTTACAATAACCAAGGCATGGAAGCAACCTAAATGTCCATTGACAGATGAATGGATAAAGAAGATGTGGTACATTCATAAAATGGAATATTATTCAGCCGTTAAAAAGAATGAAATAATGCCATTTGTAGCAACATGGAGATTATCATATTAAATGAAGTAAGTCAGACAGAGAAAAACAAATATCAAATGATATCACTTATATGCAGAAGCTAAAAAAAGATACAAATGAACTTATTTACAAAACAGAAATACAGACTTAGAGAACAAATTTATGGTTACTGGGGGGGAAGGATTGGGACAGGGGGAGGGATAGTTTGAGAGTTTGGGATTGACATGTACACACTGCTATATTTAAAATAGATAACCAGGGACCTCCCTGGCAGTCCAGTGGTTGGGACTCCACGCTTCCAATGCAGGGGTTGCAGGTTTGATCCCTGGTCATGGAGCCAAGATCCCACAGGCTACGAAGTGTGGCCAAAAATAAATAAATAAAAATTAAAAAAAATAAAGAAATAAAAATAAAATGAAATAGATTACCAACAAGGACCTGTTGTATAGCACAGGGAACTCTGTTCAATATTCTGTAATAACCTAAATGGGAAAAAATTTTGAAAAAGAATAGATACTTTTATATGTATAACTGAATCACTTTGCTGTACACCTGAAACTAACAAAACATTGTTAATCAACTATACTCCAATATATATAAAAAAATTTTAAATAAAGTTTTTTACTGTTTTTAATTTTGGTCATATTCTGTATAATGTGTACTTATATTTATTTATTTGTTTGTTTGTTTGGCCATGCCATGCGGCATGTGGGCTTTTAGCTCCCCAACTAGGTATTGAAACTGTGCTCCCTGCTCTGAAAGCATGGAGTATTAACCACTGGACTGCCAGGGAAGTAAGTCCCTATATAGTCATATTAGACCATTCATTAAAAGCAGGAAGCATAAGAAATAACAATTTTGAATTGAAGATAATTAGAGGGATACAAAGGATGGAAATCTAAAATTTCACGGTAATGTTTACTAGGTTGGAATTCTTAACTAATATCTTAAAATGATTCTTCGAGTTTAAAAATTAATGTTAAAAAGACAAAACACAGAAATGGAATACCTCTAATTTGATTTTTGCCTTTTTGGAAATAAAGATTACTTAAAATCACAGCATATTGACAATACATGATTGAAATCACTTTAAATGTGTGCTCTTATTCAATAGACTTTTTCTTTAACATCTTTATTGGAGTATAATTGCTTTACAATGGTGTGTTAATTTCTGCTTTATAACAAAATGAATCAGTTACACATATACATATGTTCCCATATCTCTTCCCTCTTGCATCTCCCTCCCTCCCACCCTCCCTATCCCACCCTTCTAGGTGGTCACAAAGCACCAAGCTGATCTCCCTGTGCTGTGCGGCTGCTTCCCACTAGCTATCTATTTTACGTTTGGTAGTGTATGTATGTCCATTCCACGCTCTCACTTTGTCACAGCTTACCCTTCCCCCTCCCCATATCCTCAAGTCCATTCTCTACTAGGTCTGCATCTTGATTGCCGTCTTGCCCCTAGGTTCTTCATGACCATTTTTTTTTCTTACATTCCATATATATGTGTTAGCATAAGGTATTTGTTTTTCTCTTTCTGACTTACTTCACTCTGTATGACAGACTCTAGGTCCATTCACCTCACTACAGATAACTCAATTTCTTTTCCTTTTATGGCTCAGTAATATTCCATTGTTTATATGTGTCACATCTTCTTTATTGATTCATCTGTTAATGGACACTTAGGTTGCTTCCACGTCCTAGCTATTGTAAATAGAGTTGCAATGAACATTTTGGTACCTGTCTATTTTTGAATTATGGTTTTCTCAGTGTATATGCCCAGTAGTGGGACTGCTGGGTCATATGGTAGTGCTATTTTTAGTTTTTTAAGGAACCTCCCCCCACCCCATACTGTTCTCCATAGTGGCTGTATCAATTTACATTCCCACCAATAGTACAAGAGGGTTCCCTCTTCTCCACACCTTCTCCAGCATTTATTGTTTGTAGATTTTTTGATGATGGCTATTCTGACCGGTGTGAGATGATATCTCATTGTAGTTTTGATTTGCATTTCTCTAATGATTAATAATGTTGAACATTCTTTCATGTGTTTGTTGGCAATCTATATATCTTCTTTGGAGAAATGTCTATTTAGATCTTCTGCCCATTTTCGGATTGGGTTGTTTGTTTTTTTGATATTGAGCTGCATGAGCTGCTTGTAAATTTTGGAGATTAATCCTTTGTCAGTTGCTTCATTTGCAAATATTTTCTCCCATTTGGAGGGTTGCCTTTTCATCTTGTCTGTGATTTCCTTTGCTGTGCAAAAGCTTTTAAGTTTCATTAGGTCGCATCTGTTTATTTTTGTTTTTATTTCCATTTCTCTAGGAGGTGGGTCCAAAAGGATCGTGCTGTGATTTATGTCATAGAGTGTTCTGCCTATGTTTTCCTCTAAGAGTTTGATAGTGTCTGGCCTTATATTTAGGTCTTTAATCCATTCTGAGTTTATTTTTGCATATGGTGTTAGGAGTGTTCTTATTTTGTACTTTTATGTGTAGCTGTCCAGGTTTCCCAGCACCACTTACTGAAGAGGCTGTCTTTTCTTCATTGTATTTTCTTGCCTCCTTTATCGAAGATAAGGTGACCATGTATGCGTGGGTTTATCTCTGGGTTTTCTATTCTGTTCCATTGATCTATATTTCTGTTTTTGTGCCAGTACTGTCTTGATTACTGTAGCTTTGTAGTATAGTCTGAAGTCAGGGAGCCTGATTCCTCCAGCTCCACTTTTCTTTCTCAAGATTGCTTTGGCTATTCAGGGTCTTTTGTGTTTCCATACAAATTGTGAAAATTTTTGTTCTAGTTCTGTGAAAAATGCCATTGGTAGTTTGATAGGAATTGCATTGAATCTGTAGATTGCTTTGGGTAGTAGAGTCATTTTCACAATGTTGATTCTTCCAATCCAAGAACATGGTATATCTCTCCATCTATTTGTATCATCTGTAATTTCTTTCATCAGTGTCTTATAATTTTCTGCATTCAGGTCTTTTGTCTCCTTAGATAGGTTTATTCTTAGATATTTTATTCTTTTTGTTGCAGTTGTAAATGAGAGTGTTTCCTTAATTTCATTTTCAGAGTTTTCATCATTAGTGTATAGGAATGCTAGAGATTTCTGTGCATTAATTTTGTATCCTGCTACTTTACCAAATTCATTGATTAAGTCTAGTAGTTTTCTGGTGGCATCTTTAGGATTCTCTATGTATAGTATCATGTCATCTGCAAACTGTGACAGCTTTACTTCTTCTTCTCTGCTTTGGATTCCTTTTATTTATTTTTCTTCTCTGATTGATTGCTGTGGCTAAAACTTCCAAAACTATGTTGAATATTAGTCGTGGCAGTACGCAACCTTGTCTTGTTCCTGATCTTAGTGGAAATGCTTTCAGTTTTTCACCATTGAGGATGATGTTGGCTGTGGGTTTGTCATATATGACCTCTATTATGTTGAGGAAAGTTCCCTCTATGCTTACTTTCTGAAGGTTTTTTTATCATTAATGGGTGTTGAATTTTGTGAAAAGCTTTTTCTGCATCTATTGAGATGATCATATGGTTTTTCTCCTTCAATTTGTTAATATGCTGTATCACGTTGATTGATTTTTATATATTGAAGAAGCCTTGCATTCCTGGGATAAACCTCACTTAATCATGGTGTATGTGCTGTTGGATTCTGTTTGCTAGTATTCTGCTGAGGATTTTTGCATCTATGTTCATCAGTGATATTGTCCTGTAGTTTTCTTTCTTTGTGACATCTTTGTCTGGTTTTGGTATCAGGGTGATGGTGGCCACATAGAATGAGTTTGGGAGTGTTCCTCCCTCTGCTTTATTTTGGAAGAGTCTGAGAAGGATAAGTGTTATCTCTTCTCTAAATGTTTGATAGAATTCGCCTGTGAAGCCATCTGGTCCTGGGCTTTTGTTTGTTGGAAGATTTTTAATCACAGTTTTAATTTCAGTGCTTGTGATTGGTCAGTTCATATTTTCTATTTCTTCCTGGTTCAGCCTTGGCAGGTTTCAGTAGACTTTTTAATTATGGCCTTTGTGACTGGTGTGAGGTGATGATAAGTCCTTGTAGTTTTGATTTGCAAGAAAGAGTAAAAAAAAAAAAATTAAACCTTCACACCCCTCAAAACTACCATGGTGTCCAGCCAGGTAAAATTGAGTCATAAATCCATGAGTGATACTCAGGGGAATTACAGACAACTCCCCTGATCTCTGTCAGCTCACTCTTGTTCCATTGTAAAGGGAAACTATTTACATTATTTTATGAACCAATAGAGAAATGAAGATAGTTGTAATGAACTTTCTGGAATGCTGTGACACGTTGCTGGTCATTCACAAATCATAAGTTGTGAAAAATTGATCTAGTTCATACTCCTGATCTTGGGCAGGATAAAATCAACCCTGTATATAACACACTTCCCGCCACAATTTGCTAAGGTATGCAAAAGTTTAATGTGCAAAGATCACGACATGAGGGACATAATCCAAATGAGAATATTTACATATTTTCCAGTTGGTCTCTAAGGATATTAAGACATGTATATAAGGTTAATCTTTGAACAAGACAATTAATAATAAAATGAACTTCTGGGTATTTATCCAAAAGAACTGAAAACAGGATCTTGAAGAGATATTTGCACTTCCATGTTCGTTGCACCACTATTCACAGTAGCCAAGAAGTGGAATCAACCTAAAGGTCCATTGATGGATGAATAGATAAATAAAACGCTGTATGTAAATACAATGGAAGGTTATTCAGCCTTGAAAAAGGAGAAAAGCCTGTCATATGTGGCAACATGGATGCCTCAGGAGGACATTATGCTAACTGAAATAAGCCAGTCACAGAAAGACAAATACTGTATGACTCCACTTATTTGAGACATCTCAAGTAGTTAAACTTATTGAAATAGAGAGTAGAATGGTGGTTGCCAGGGGCTAGAGGGGAGAGGAAGATAGGAAGTTACCATCCAATGGGTCCTGCAAGATGAAAAATTTCCAGAGACCTCTCTACAACAGTGCTCATAGAGTTCACAATACTCTACTGTTTACTTAAAACCTGGTTCATATGATAGATTTCATGTTATGTTGTTTTCACCACAATAAAAAAATGCTAGGGCTTCCCTGGTGGCGCAGTGGTTGAGAGTCCACCTGCCGATGCAGGGGACACGGGTTCGTGCCCCGGTCCGGGAAGATCCCACATGCCGCGGAGCAACTAGGCCTGTGAGCCATGGCCGCTGAGCCTGTGTGTCCAGAGCCTGTGCTCCACAACGGGAGTGGCCACAACAGTGAGAGGCCCATGTACTGCAAAAAAAAAAAAAAGAAAAAAAGCTAAATGTATATAATAAATTTGATTTTGCGTTCATTATTTATAGGCATTGTTCTTGTGAGTTTTTGTAGCTGTGATGGAGCCAAACAGCCCCTTTGTAGGAATAACTTCATGGAGAGTTTGGGATTTCAGGTTAAGGAGGGGGAGCTAAGGACACATCCCCAGGAAGCTGACTCTGAGGATGGCTTTAAAGTCCAGGAAGCTGCAATGGGGAGTACTCTTGGGATCAACACTGTAATAGAGAAAAGGAAGTAGAACTGGGCAGAGAGAGAAGCCAAGTTCTATTGCAACCACACCCAGGCTTCTGCCATCGTGGCATGTAGCTGAAGCTAGATGGCCTTTTAGAGTTGGGCTAAATGGGGCCAAGGTGTCCAGGCCTCCATACCCTTGGATCTACCAGTCATTAGATGCCAGAAGCCCCTGGGAAGGGGTTGTGACTTTGATCAAGGTGTCTCTCTTCTGCAGAGGGCAACCCTATGGAGGGGTGGGGGGCGGGGAAACGCAGTACTGGTGAAGGAGCACATCAGTCCAGAAGGGCGAATTCATGACTGAAACCAGAGCGTCCGCTAGAGGGAGTTGAGAGAGGTGAAGACAGACTCTTCAGAGGTTAAGGGGATGCAGAAAGTGAGCTAAGAAAGAGGGAACTGGATGAACCAGAGGTAGGTAGTAATGTTGCCCTTTTATAGAACATAAGAGATGGGTTGGAATCTGGGACTATATTTCTTTGTTTGAGAAGAAGTTTTCCCATATGAGTATTTATACACATGTCCATATTTAAGGTTGTGGTGTTAGTCTAAGATCTTTGCTTCACCTGAATATGGTTCAATATATGTTACAAACACAATTTATTACTATTTTTGAAACAAATGTCATTTTATATAAAATCTATTAATTTAGGGTAACTTTCTGCCTTTAGACTCACAGCTAAATATTTACTCATGATAATTATCTATATTTCTGATGCATGTTTTATTTGTGTATCACAGGTTCTTAATGAAAAATTTTCTTTACCCTCTAATCTCCTTTTGAAGGTTCTGTGGCAATTATACATTCTTTTTGCTCATACAAAATAGATGAATACTGAAGAAGTAGGTTATTGAAGTGTTTCACTTATCTCCTGCCATCACCTTTTCAGCTGATGTGTAGTGAGTGGAAATTTCATATACAGATGTTTTCTTCCACTTTTATGCTCCAATTGCAAATCTAGGTTGCATGTTCATAAAAGAGAGTTTAAGGGAGTTAGTTAATTTTTGGACTAAACAGTGAACTAGATTGGATTCCAGTCCTTGTTCTGTATTAAGAATGTATGGGAGAAAGGGCTTGCCGAGAGACAGAGGAAGATGGCGGAAGAGTAAGACGCGGAGATCACCTTCCTCCCCACAGATACATCAGAAATTCATCTACACGTGGAACAACTCCAACAGAACACCTACTGAACGCTGACAGAAGACCTCAGACCCCCCAAAAGGCAAGAAAGTCCCCACATACCTGGGTAGGTCAAAAGAAAAAAAGAATAAACAGAGACAATAGGATATGGACGGGACCTGCACCAGTGGGAGGGAGCCGTGAAGGAGGGAAGGTTTCTACACACTACAAGCCCCTTCGAGGGCGGAGACTGCAGGTGGCGGAGGGGGAAAGCTTCGGAGTAGCGGAGGAGAGCACAGCAACAGGGGTGCGGAGGGCAAAGCGGAGAGATTTTGGCACAGAGGATCGGTGCCCTCAGGCACACACCAGCCCGAGAAGCTTGTCTGCTCGGCCCACGGGGCGGGCGGGGCTGGGAGCTGAGGCTCGGGTATCGGCTTTCAGTCGGAGCGCAGGGAGAGGACTGGGGCTGGCGGCAGGAAGAGAGCCTGAAGGGGTTAGTGCTAGCCCGGAGGGAGTCCGGGGAAAGGGTCTGGAGCTACCGGAGAGGCAAGAGACTTTTTTCGCTTTTGTTGCCTGGTGCGCGAGGAGAGGGAATTCCCCTCCCGCCGCTCTGCATGAGTGAGCCAGAGCCCCCAAATCAGCAGCTCCTTTAAACCCGTCCTGTCTGAGCGAAGAACGGACGCCCTCCGGCGACCTACGCGCAGAGGCGGGGCCAGGTCCAAGGCTGAGACCCGGGAGTTGTGAGAGCAGAGACAGGGAAATCTCTCTGTGCAGCCTCGGAGGCAGTGGATTAAAGCTCCACGGTCCATTTGATGTGTCCTGCGTCTGTGGAGTGTATGAATGGACAGCGAATCATCCCAAATTGAGGAAGTGGACTTTGAGGACAAGATTTAAGACTTTCCCCCCTTTTTACAACGAATTATCCCAAATTAAGGAGGTGGACTTAGCAAGATTTCAGACTTCTCGCCCTTTTCCTCTTTTTACAACGAATTATCCCAAATCGAGGAGGTGGTCTTGGAGAGCAAGATTTTTTATTTTTCCCCCTGCTCTCTTTTTGTGACTGTGTATGTGTAATCTTCTGTGTAAGATTCTCTCTGTATAGCTTTGCTTCCACCATATGTCCCAGGGCTCTATCGGTCCGTGTTTTTTTTTTTTTCAATAATTACTTTTTAATTTTAATAACGCTACTATATTTCAGACTTTATTCTATTTTACTTTACCTGCTCTTTCTTTTTTTCCTACCTTCCCTTCCTCCCTCCTTCCCTCCGCTCCTCCTTTCCTTCTTTCTTTTTCTTTCCTCCCTCCCACCCTTCTTCTTTCCACTTTCTTTTTCTTTCCTTCCTCCCTCCCTCCCTCCTGTCTTTCTTCCCTTCCTCGCTCCCTCCCTCCCTTCTTCCATTCACTCTTCCTTTTGCTTTCATTCCTCCCTCCCTCCCTCCTTTCTTTCTTTCTTTCTTTCCATCCTCCCTCCCTCCCTCCTTTCTTTCTTTCTTCCTTCCTTCCTTCCTTTCTTCCCTTCTTCCTTTCTTTCCCTCTCTCTTTCTTTCTTCTACTAATTATTTCTTTCTACTTTTTCTCACTGTCATTCTGAGCCGGGTGGATGAAAGACTCGTGGTGCTGCAGCTAGGAGTCAGTGCTGTGCCTCTGAAGTGGGAGAGCCAACCTCAGGACACTGTTCCACAAGAGACCTCCCAGCTCCACATAATATCAAACGGCGAAAATCTTCCAGAGATCTCCATCTCAACACCAGCACCCAGCTTCACTCAACGACCAGCAAGCTACAGTGCTGGACACCCTATGCCAAACAACTAGCAAGACAGGAACACAACGCCACCCATTAGCAGAGAGGTGGCCTAAAATCATAAAAAGTCTGCAGACACCCCAAAACACACCACCAGGCGTGGACCTGCCCACCAGAAAGACAAGATCCAGCCTCATCCACCAGAACACAGGCACTAGTCCCCTCCACCAGGAAGCCTACACAACCCACTAAACCAACCTTAGCCACTGGAGACAGACACCAAAAACAACGGGAACCACGAACCTGCAGCCTGCAAAAAGGAGACCCCAAACACAGTAACATAAGCAAAATGAGAAAGCAGAAAAACACACAGCAGGAGAAGGAGCAAGATAAAAACCTACCAGACCTAACAAATGAAGAGGTAATAGGCAGTCTACCTGAAAAAGAATTCAGAATAATGATAGTAAAGATGATCCAAAATCTTGGAAATAAGATAGACAAAATGCAAGAAACAGTTAACAAGGACCTAGAACTAAAGATGAATCAAGCATCGATTAAAAACACAATAAATGCAATGAAAAATACTCTAGATGGGATCAATAGCAGAATAACTGAGGCAGAAGAACGGATAAGTGAGGTGGAAGATAAAATAGTGGAAATAACTGATGCAGAGCAAAATAAAGAAAAAAGAATGAAAAGAATAGAGGACAGTCTCAGAGACCTCTGGGACAACATTAAACGCACCAACATTCGAATTATAGGGGTTCCAGAAGAAGAAGAGAAAAAGAAAGGGACTGAGAAAATATTTGAAGAGATTATAGTTGAAAACTTCCCTAATATGGGAAAGGAAATAGTTAATCAAGTCCAGGAGGCACAGAGAGTCCCATACAGAATAAATCCAAGGAGAAATATGCCAAGACACATATTAATCAAACTGTCAAAAATTAAACACAAAGAAATCATATTAAAAGCAGCAAGGGAAAAACAACAAATAACACACAAGGGAATCCCCATCAGGTTAAGAGCTGATCTCTCAGCAGAAACTCTACAAGCCAGAAGGGAGTGGCAGGACATAATTAAAGTGATGAAGGAGAGAAACCTGCAACCAAGATTACTCTACCCAGCAAGGATCTCATTCAGATTTGATGGAGAAATTAAAACGTTTACAGACAAGCAAAAGCTGAGAGAGTTCAGCACCACCAAACCAGCTTTACAGCAAATGCTAAAGGATCTTCTCTAGGCAAGAAACACAACAGAAGGAATATACCTACAATAACGAACCCAAAGCAATTAAGGAAATGGGAATAGAAACATACATATCAATAATTACCTTAAACGTAAATGGACTAAATGCTCCCAACAAAAGACACAGAGTGGCTGAATGGATACAAAAACAAGACCCATATATATGCTGTCTACAAGAGACCCACTTCAGACCTAGAGACACATACAGATTGAAAGTAAGGGGATGGAAAAAGATATTCCATGCAAATGGAAATCAAAAGAAAGCTGGAGTAGCAATTCTTATATCAGACAAAATAGACTTTAAAATAAAGACTATTAGAAGAGACAAAGAAGGACACTACATAACGATAAAGGGATTGATCCAAGAAGACGATATAACAATTGTAAATATTTATGCACCCAACATAGGAGCACCTCAATACATAAGGCAAATACTAACAGCCATAAAAGGGGAAATCGACAGTAACACAATCATAGTAGGGGACTTTAACACCCCACTTTCACTAATGGACAGATCATCCAAAATGAAAATAAATAAGGAAACACAAGCTTTAAATGATACATTAAACAAGATGGACTTAGTTGATATTTATAGGACATTCCATCCAAAAACAACAGAATACACATTTTTCTCAAGTGCTCATGGAACATTCTCCAGGATAGATCATATCTTGGGTCACAAATCAAGCCTTGGTAAATTTAAGAAAATTGAAATTGTATCAAGTATCTTTTCCGACCACAATGCTATGAGACTAGACATCAATTACAGGAAAAGATCTGTAAAAAATACAAACACATGGAGGCTAAACAATACACTACTCAATAACGAAGTGATCACTGAAGAAATCAAAGAGGAAATTATAAAATACCTAGAAACAAATGACAATGGAGACACGACGACCCAAAACCTATGGGACGCAGCAAAAGCAGTTCTAAGGGGGAAGTTTATAGCAATACAATCTCACCTTAAGAAACAGGAAACATCTCGAGTAAACAACCTAACCCTGCACCTAAAGCAATTAGAGAAAGAAGAACAAAAAACCCCCAAAGTTAGCAGAAGAAAAGAAATCATAAAGATCAGATCAGAAATAAATGAAAAAGAAATGAAGGAAACAATAGCAAAGATCAATAAAACTAAAAGCTGGTTCTTTGAGAAGATAAACAAAATAGACAAACCATTAGCCAGATTCATCAAGAAAAGAAGGGAGAAGACTCAAATCAATAGAATTAGAAATGAAAAAGGAGAAGTAACGACTGACACTGCAGAAATACAAAAGATCATGAGAGATTACTATAAGCAACTCTATGCCAATAAAATGGACAACCTGGAAGAAATGGACAAATTCTTAGAAATGCACAACCTACCAAGACTGACTCAGGAAGAAATAGAAAATATGAATAGACCAATCACAAGCACTGAAATTGAAACTGTGATTAAAAATCTTCCATCAAACAAAAGCCCAGGACCAGATGGCTTCACAGGCGAATTCTATCAAACATTTAGAGAAGAGCTAACACCCATCCTTCTCAAACTCTTCCAAACAATATCAGAGGAAGGAACACTCCCAAACTCATTCTACGAGGCCACCATCACCTTGATACCAAAACCAGGCAAGGATGTCACAAAGAAAGAAAACTACAGGCCAATATCACTGATGAACATAGATGCAAAAATCCTCAACAAAATACTAGCAAACAGAATCCAACAGCACATTAAAAGGATCATACACCATGATCAAGTGGGGTTTATTCCAGGAATGCAAGGATTCTTCAATATACGCAAATCAATCAATGTGATACACCATATTAACAAGTTGAAGGAGAAAAACCATATGATCATCTCAATAGATGCAGAGAAAGCTTTCGACAAAATTCAACACCCATTTATGATAAAAACCCTGCAGAAAGTAGGCATAGAGGGAACTTTCCTCAACATAATAAAGGCCATATATGACAAACCCACAGCCAACATTGTCCTCAATGGTGAAAAACTGCAACCATTTCCACTAAGATCAGGAACAAGACAAGGCTGCCCACTCTCACCACTCTTATTCAACATAGTTTTGGAAGTTTTAGCCACAGCAATCAGAGAAGAAAAGGAAATAAAAGGAATCCAAATTGGAAAAGAAGAAGTAAAGCTGTCACTGTTTGCAGATGACATGATACTATACATAGAGAATCCTAAAGATGCTACCGAAAAACTACTAGAGCTAATCAATGAATTTGGTAAAGTAGCAGGATACAAAATTAATGCACAGAAATCTCTGGCATTCCTGTACACTAATGATGAAAAATCTGAAAGTGAAATCAAGAAAACACTCCCATTTACCATTGCAACAAAAAAAATAAAATATCTAGGAATAAACCTACCTAAGGAGACAAAAGACCTGTATGCAGAAAATTATAAGACACTGATGAAAGAAATTAAAGATGATACAAATAGATGGAGAGATATACCATGCTCCTGGATTGGAAGAATCAATATTGTGAAAATGACTCTACTACCCAAAGCAATCTACAGATTCAATGCAATCCCTATCAAACTACCACTGGCATTTTTCACAGAAGTAGAACAAAAAATTTCAAAATTTGTTTGGAAAAACAAAAGACCCCCGAATAGCCAAAGCAATCTTGAGAACGAAAAACGGAGCTGGAGGAATCAGGCTCCCTGACTTCAGACTATACTACAAAGCTACAGTAATTAAGACAGTGTGGTACTGGCATAAAAACAGAAAGATAGATCAGTGGATCAGGATAGAAAGCCCAGAGATAAACCCACGCACATATGGCCAACTTATCTTTGATAAAGGAGGCAGGAATGTACAGTGGAGAAAGGACAGCCTCTTCAATAAGTGGTGCTGGGAAAACTGGACAGGGACATGTAAAAGTATGAGATTAGATCATTCCCTAACACCATACACAAAAATAAGCTCAAAATGGATTAAAGACCTAAATGTAAGGCCAGAAACTATCAAACTCTTAGAGGAAAACATAGGTAGAACACTCTATGACATAAATCACAGCAAGATCCTTTTGGACCCACCTCCTAGAGAAATGGAACTAAAAACAAAGATAAACAAATGGGACCTAATGAAACTTCAAAGCTTTTGCACAGCAAAGGAAACCATAAACAAGACCAAAAGACAACCCTCAGAATGGGAGAAAATATTTGCAAATGAAGCAACTGACAAAGGATTAATCTCCAAAATTTATAAACAGCTCATGCAGCTCAATAGCAAAAAAACAAACAACCCAATCCAAAAATGGGCCGAAGACTTAAATAGGCATTTCTCCAAAGAAGATATACAGACTGCCATCAAACACATGAAAGAATGCTCAACATCATTGATCATTAGAGAAATGCAAATCAAAACTACAATGAGATATCATCTCACACCAGTCAGAATGGCCATCATCAAGAAATCTAGAAACAATAAAAGCTGGAGAGGGTGTGGAGAAAAGGGAACACTCTTGCACTGCTGGTGGGAATGTGGATTGGTACAGCCGCTATGGAGAACAGTGTGGAGGTTCCTTAAAGAACTAAAAATGGAACTACCATATGACCCGGCAATCCCACTACTAGGCATATACCCTGAGAAAACCATAATTCAAAAAGAGACATGTACCAAAATGTTCATTGCAGCTCTATTCACAATAGCCCGGAGCTGGAAACAACCTAAGTGTCCATCATCGGATGAATGGATAAAGAAGATGTGGCACATATATACAATGGAATATTACTCAGCCATAAAAAGGAACGAAACTGAGCTATTTGTAATGAGGTGGATAGACCTAGAGTCTGTCATACAGAGTGAAGTAAGTCAGAAAGAGAAAGACAAATACCGTATGCTAACACATATATATGGAATTTAAAAAAAAAATGTCATGAAGAACCTAGGGGTAAAACGGGAATAAAGACACAGACCTACTTGAGAACGGACTTGAGGATATGGGGAGGGTGAAGGGTAAGCTGTGACAAAGCGAAAGAGAGGCATGGACATATATACACTACCAAACGTAAGGTAGATAGATAGTGGGAAGCAGCCGCAGAGCACAGGGAGATCAGCTCGGTGCTTTGTGACCGCCTGGAGGGGTGGGATAGGGAGGGTGGGAGGGAGGGAGACGCAATAGGGAAGGGATGTGGGAACAGATGTGTATGTATGACTGATTCACTTTGTTATAAAGCAGAAACTAATAAAAAAAATAAAAAAAAAAAAAATAAAAAAAAAAAAAGAATGTATGGGACATTGTCCACACAGTTTTATCTCTCTTGGTCTCATTTATTATTTGCAAAGTGCAGTTTTGGATTGCATGACTTTTAACGACACTGCTCAACCCCAATTTCATTGTCTGTTGAATGAATAGATGGAAATTTTCTATATATTCACAACGCTCATTTTTTTCAAAGAAAATGCATCTTTCCTTATTCACTGTAGCTCAACCTCCACAGGTCATTTTGGTGTACCATTAAATTTCAAACATTACCCTTTCACTTGGTTTCATAAGCTTAAATCCAGTTCGAAGCTGTAGTAGGATCAATTATGTACAGTAATAAATTCATATGTTATAAAATACAGTCATTTCATTATTTTCCATAATTGCTCAAGTATTCCTAACAACCTTCCATTGTCACTGGAGGCGAGAAAAATTCAAACGCCCTTTCAGGCCTCTGTGTTCCCCATCCTATGTCCCAAGTGAGGAGATAGTTCTCATGTTCCCATGAAGCCGAGGGGAGTGTTCCAGATCTATGTGTGAATTGCTGTGTGTTGTCAAGACTCTCATGAGTCTCTTGTCTAGCTGGGCACCTGCTCTGTGTCTTCTGCTGTAAAACTGGCTGCTCTAGTTATACTGTGAGCTGTGTTTTCTCCGCTGCTTATGTCCAGGCATTGGGAAACTTCTCTACAGACTCCATCCTTCTGGTTTCTGGAACTATGACTTCTGGTAGCTGGTTCCCTGTGAGGTGTAATTGACAGTCTTCAGGCTTCTCCTCCACAGCATCTTGGAGCTGAAGATCCAGTAGAGTCTTGATTGCTACCTGTACCTCCCAGTCATTTGCAAGTGATCCAAATATTGCCCTTCTGTAGGATTCTTTTGCCTTCCTGGGGGATTTTTTTTGAGAGTCAGGAGAGTTGGCCTGTGTGTGAGCAATCCCTTGCTTCCGTCTCTAGGCCCATGTAAAACTAGGAATTTCTGCCACACTGATCTCAAATCTAAGAGAAATCAATTTGATGATCTTTGTCTTCTTCCAGCTCATTTTGTCAATCAGCCTTTTCCAGCCTGGAAGGCACATTGACATACATTTATGGTACCCTTATCTAAGGTACCATAAAAATACCCTAGGACCTGTTGAAAACTGAACCCTACTGCTCTTTGGTTCCTAAACTTCTCTGGCTGTTTTTATCAAATCCATCCATTGCATAAGCCTGAACATGAAGGTCTGACCATATTTTTCCCTCCTCTTCCCTCAAGCCCCACCTGGGACCTAGAAAGTCTCTATCAATTCCTTTTTTGGGGGGTCTGGGAGGGACTTCTCCTGTATCAGTTCTGTCCTCCAACTTCCTAAAGTGGGATTCGTTTTCCACATTCCCTGGAGGAAGGGTGATTGTCAATAAGAGAGGTACTTTAGGTAGTATTGAAAACAAACATATCATTCCCACTACTGAAACATGAAGTTAAATCTCCTCAAAACTGAAAGACCAGTTGCTGTATCTTATATTAAGGAGAAGGAAAAATGCTTCATAGGCCCTTTTTATTTTGATGGCAATGGATACACATTGGGAGTACTGCTCTGACTCACTTACTGGGTGATCCTTTGGGCCACTGGGCTTAAGTGTGGTCCAGGGAAGCTTCTTCATCAGGTCCTGCAGAGCAAGCAGCTCTGCCATTTGGATGTTTTGAATCAGCAGAATCAATTTTGCTTGAACTTTCTTTAGCTGACCGGGTTGTTCTGTGGTTCCTCTAATAGATCCCAGTAGGAGAATTACTGTGAGACCTCTAGGGCAGCATGTTTCAAACTGTGTGTTGTGACCCATTAGTGAGTTGTAAGATCTATTTAACAGGTCTTGGGCAGTGTTTAAAAAAATAGGAAAGAGGATAGAATAGAAAGGAAAATATCAGAGTACATAGCCTATAGTAAGGCAACATTTATTGAAACTTGTTTATTTTTGTTCAAGAACTTCTAAGTATGTTATACTGGTTTACAAATTAAAATGCATTTCTTACAGAGTCCTGAGGCCACAATTTTTGGAAGCTTCTTTAGAATATTTGACCAAAGTCATGCTTGCCTGGTCAAATAACTTGTTTCCTTTCAAGAAACAGCTCTGACTTGGTACTGGAAACTGGAAGGCAGAGACTAGGACCCTGATGGCAACACCAGAGGACCATTTTTCTCCTCATGAACTGGGTGTTATCTGATCCATCCATCTGTAAGGTAGGGCCTGCCCACCACCACCATATCATCAAATGGAAGTGGCACATATGGGATCAGGTACTAACTGATACAAAGCACACACTAAGTAAAGAAAATTGGTTGTTCTTCCTCCCAGCATACATCATGCTGCACACCTGCCACCTGTCCCACTACTCACAGCTAGAATCCCTTGGGGAGTTCCATTTGATCTGTTGACTGAGAAAAAA
The DNA here is from genome assembly GCF_949752795.1 of Hyperoodon ampullatus. Taxonomy (NCBI): domain Eukaryota; kingdom Metazoa; phylum Chordata; class Mammalia; order Artiodactyla; family Ziphiidae; genus Hyperoodon; species Hyperoodon ampullatus. Next base: position 128,243,240 of record NC_136918.1, read on the forward strand.
GGAGAATAAATCCTAATATATATAAGGTTCCTTCAAAAATTCTAAAATCGGCTGTAAGTAGATGTGCAACATTACAACCCTACCAGGTGCAACTCTGAAGGACAGTGGAGAATGGAATTCTTTCCAGAGAAAGGAAGTAGGCAGAGCTTTCCACTGGATTGTCTATTTTACCTGGAAGAATAGTCTGAAGGATGAGTTAACATTATTTCCTTGGTTTTGCTGGGTGGTCTGGGATGTGAAGATTCGGTCAAAAGAAGGATGAGGAAGAAGTATGTGGAAGAGCCTGGAGTATGAGATTGTTTGTGTTCCACGTTAATGCCCATGGCTATGGACTTTATGTTTTTGTCCCTCCCAAATTCATATGTTGAAGTCCTAATGTGATTATATTTGGTGGTAAGGACTTTGGAAGGCAACTAGGTCATGAAGGTGGAGCCCTCATGATGAAAATAGTATCCTTATAAAAAGAGGAAAAGAGACTTCCCTAGCAGCCCAGTGGTTAAGACTCCATGCTTCCACTGGAGTGGGCACGAATTCGATCCCTGGTCAGGGAACTAAGATCCTGAACACCGCTCGGGGTGACCAAAAAATAAAAATAAAAAATAAAAAGAGGAAAAAAGCTAACCCTCTCACTGTTCTCCATCATGATTATAGTTAGAGCCTAACTGGATAATCCAGAATAATCTCCCACGTCAAGATGCTAAACTTAATCACAACTGCAAAGTCCCTTTTGGCATATAAGGTAAAACTCACAGGTCCTAGGTATTAGGATCTGGGTGTCTTTTGGTACCATTATTCAGCCTACCATATTGGGTACTCTATCACTTGTATCTGAAAGCTTTAATATAGAACCATACATGGGGCAGAGGGGTACCAGCAATTTCCCAGGATCTAGGTTGATGATTTTGGGCTCTTTCCACCATGAAAGGAAGTAATTTATTCTCCCTGACTTATGCTGTCCTCCTGGATTTAGATTTTCTTTGCTTCTTTCCATGCCATAAACACCTTCATCCCTGAACTTATTGAATATCTATAAGCTTCATCATAGTACCATATGCAACATTGCTTTTAACCAAAGAACTCATCTTATAGTTAAAAAAAAAGGTGTAGGCTGAGGATCATGGGATTCACTAGTCTTATCGCGTACCCTGTAAGTTAGAAGATTTCAATCTTCCAAAATAAAGAAAGAATTATTTTGACCTAGTTATGCCCAGCTAGGAGACTATTTTTGCAAGACACAGTATGAACCAGAAGTTAATATGTACTGCTGATTCCCCCAAGCCAAAATACATCGATTCTTAGAGGAGGTGGAGGAAGGGAAAGTGACAATTCTCATATTTATACACACATGCAAAATGTTGCTTCTATCCCCGGACTCTGGGATATTTTGGTTGGGGGATTTTAGGAACCAAGGAATAAATGGCTTTATCATGAGACACACTAGTTTCTTCAGATTGAGACTGGCCATTTCAGGCTTCAGGCTTTACAGGCACTGGATGAACACCCGAAAAAAGGAGAAGGGGGAGGGGAAGAGAGAGGAGGAGAGAAGAAAGAGAAAAGAAATGGTAGTGTTTCCTGGGGTGATTTATCCTATCAAAGGGAAACAGAATTGGTATATGCATGCATGTTTCTTTATTTGCTATGTAATGTTTATTTGTATATATTTAATGCATATATATATGCCCTCCTTTGTGGTTAGAATATAATTTAGGTTAAACATCAAAGAATATCAAAATAGCATCTTGACAGAACTAGAGAAAGATTGCAATGTCCCAAATATCCTGCAGATGATTGGGTTTGGTGCACATAATAACTGTGACACATTTACAGTTTTGGCTGATAAGTTCAAAGGACAGATTTGCAGCAAAGCATAAGAGTGACTATTAGGCTGGAGATGTTCAGTGATCATGACCCCTTGAGTCTTCCCAGGTCTTCACTGGAGAAGACCTGGTCATGGTGTTCTGTCTGACCACGGTGAGGTCCTGTCAGATTGCAAGAAGCTGAGTTGGGGCTTACCAAGCTGCTTATTCCCCCACCAAGTCACATTTAAATAATTAACAATGTGGATGCAAACCTGCATTTACTAAGCCATGTTGCTGGGCTCTAGCAGCCAGATTCCAGGTATGATTTCTAACTACACCTCTAGAACCATCTGCTCCATCATCCACAAGTTGTATTGTGATGACCAGGCGTCACATATTTGTAATTTGTAGTTATATATAACCATTGGTGTCTCCTGGACAACAGGGTCAGGGAGGGACTTTGCCTACTTTACTGCACACTATGTGTCGCACATAGCGTCATGTTTAGTGTAGGGCATATTCTCATTGTACTCTGTTCAGTTCTTATGGAAGTATCAGAATCACTTCATCACAAAAAGATTTCATTTAAATAGACTGAGTGGACTCCCGAAAGAACATAGGGAAGTGAATTTTCCTGGGTGTGTGCTACAGTTTAACTCTTTCATGCTAATGTAACTGACTATAAGGCAGGCTTCTAAATGTTAGGTTGAGTTCAGGGGTCCTCAGACTTTAGTAGGCCATGAACAGCTTTGGCTGTCTGCTGAAGCCTATGAAGCCCTGCTCAGTATGTTTCTAAATTCACAAGCTAAAAATAAATAGAATCACAAAGAAAATCAACTATATGGAAATGCAATTATCAAAATAATAAGCTTTCAATATTTTGAGATAGTAATATATATGTTTTTTAGTAATGCATAAAATAATATGTTCTAGCAGTGGGCTTATTGCTGTAATTTGTAGTTTTGAGCATAAATGCTATTTTGCAACTGTAAAAGTTGTAATATAAGAAAGTATCAGTAATTTCTTGGCGACACAAGCATAGGTATTGTTAAAACTATTGTGGTTTGTTACCCACATTCATAATTGGAAGAAATGCTAACTTGTTTAGATGTTAATGAAAATAAAAATTTATTTTTTCCCCTCTAAATTCAATGACCTCTGAATTCTATACACAAATCCTTTAGTTAAGGAATCCTAGATAAATTCTGAAGATTCTGATGAATATTTGAAGACAATTCTTCACAAGATGACTACCATCATTAAATGTTTTATATCTTAATAACACTAATTTAAGAGAGACGTATTCTTATATTTCTTTGGGGTGTGTATTTATCTACTTATCTACATTGTTTCATAAAAAGTACTTCCTATTTTGGGCTCTCCTAAGATTTTCTGTTCCTGAACTTCCTTTTTCAGTCACATACATCATCAGCAGAGTTTTATTTCTCTCTTCCTTCCTCCCTGTTTCTTACATCATCTCCAGTCTAAGAAAGTTGCTTTTGTTTTTGTTTTTTTCTCCTTTTCATCTGTGCGGGAACAATGGGTGAGACAGTTGATCTACAGGATGTACATCCAACAAAAGATTCTGATCCATAATTCATGTTCCAGTCAAACATAAGCATGAGTTTTACCAGTGATAATTTTTGCATAATCACATCATTCATTGACTATAATCTCAAAGTAAAATTCATTTATAAATGTACATAGTATATAAATCAGAGTAATCAGCCATTTGGGGGGAATTTGGAAATACTTCATAAATTAATCATTTCCACAGTGATTCAAATACAGTAAGTTTGTCAGAAGTCATGTCCTATCCACGATAAATTTACTCTCCCTGTTCTCTAGAATTAACAATATGAAGGGAAAGAGAAGGCATGCATGAAGCCTTAAGAAATATGGACGAACAATAATTATAGGAGTCCCATTGATCGATACTCTGCTGGTAGGTTTAAGAAAGAGTGAGGTTATTTGGAAAAGGTTTTTCAGAAGACACAGGATGTATACTGTTGTTGAAAGGAAGAGAGGGGTGCAAATGGCAGGCAGGATAAAAAAGACTGCATCAAGTGATACGGGGCTCAGAGGGACCCTGAAACGGATAGGTGGAGGACAGAAAAATGACTGCAGAGGACCACAACAAATTAGGCTGGCACTGATGGTGTTTGGGGGTTAGAAACATGATAGATATTGGAACAAATGGATAAGGTGAGAAATATCTGCAGACAAAAGTAAATGCAATAATAAGTTTCTGTTTGATACTAAAAATGTTTCTATTTGATTCCTTGTTGTAAAAGATAAGGAAGTCCTTAGAGGGTTTTAAATAGCAAACATGTATTAAAGTACAAGAAAAATTGGAATTATTAAGCTAACAGTCTATTTTGGAACCACATATTGGTAAAATTATGTTGCAATGATGTAAGCAGTAGACAGACTACATTCATTCAATGGATACATTAAGATAAATAATATTTGATCGCTTTTGATCCTTTAATAAAATAAGTCTTGCCATATATAAATATTCCATATTCAAAGGAGGATAACACCAAAATTCGATGTTGATACGTTTGTTTAACATATTTTTATAATCTTTATGAAACTGGTTTGATTTTCAGAACTCAGTTTACTCTTATGGCTTTGCATCTGTTTAGATTTTTAGTCATTTGTCAATTGTATTTTATCTCATTAGAGTTGTCTATTTCTTGACCCTAAGCTTTTTCCATCAACCAAATGTTCTTTGTGGACAAGTAAATTTGACTTTTCTTAGAAAACATAAACCTTAACCTAAAAAGCTACATTTTATATCCAGAAGCTATATAATTGATATTATACATAATAAAATATATAAAAGTAAATTTCTATAGTTATTGCATAATTTCCTTTTAGCAGCATTAGTTCCATTATTATCAAGCAACTAAACAAACAAACAAAAAACCTCATTGTACTGGAGGACCTGTTAATGTCTATAGTATATATATATATATATATATATATATATATATATATATATATATATATGAATTTCATATTTTCTTCTTCATTTTTATAATTATAATCAATACAAATTAATTTTAGCAATCTTTTATATAGAATGAATGTATTACAAAATAATTACTTGTTTAACTGATAGCGTAAAATATTTTCATTAGCAGAATTCTGGTTTGCCTGATGCAAGGTGTGATTGGTTTAAAAACATCAGAAAACCTCTCACTTATTAATACATTTAGTCAATGGACCATGATAGCTCCAAAGAGACTCATTCTGGTTTATCAAGTAAATAGGCATTTGTTCATGATGGAGTTATTCCACTCCCTTAAGTGAAAGTTTGTTTTATAATTTTCCAAAAAAAGTTTTAAAATGCACTTATATAATTGTAATACAATTATAATCTTAAAATGCGGTTTAGCATTAAAACTGAAGAGATGTTAGATATTTAGTGTTTGAATACTAAGAAGAAACCATTTTAAATTAATAAGGAATTTTATTTTTTTCTAGGAATAATTCCTTAAACAGCTTAGTAAATAAAGAATATTGCCAAATGTTCCTTCCATTTCTTCTTCCACCATTATCTTTCATGAAGAAAAAATATATGCATTCTAAAAACAGTAATAACTGGAAGGATAATATAGATACATTTTTATTAATGAAACTTATGAGAGCTATAATCATTCTCCCAAACTTAATCCTCAAAGCAAGTGGAAAAACAGAAAGAGGCCAAATGTTTCCCTAAGCTGTTTAGTCACACAAATTGGATTTAGTTCGACTCTTAAATGAGTTCCTTTGTTGGATTTACAACATCAGGTTTAAATAACTAGCTCCCAAGCTCTTAGAGTAAGAGTCAAGTAATATGTTTCTAATTTCAGGAGTAGTTCCCCCCAGATTTATTTTATCCCAAATCCTCTAACACTATATTTCTATAAGAAATTCTGTTGAGTATTATTCCACTTAAATACGGAGCCATCTTTCATGTCCATAAATCTCCTTTTGAATGCGATTGGACCTGTTTGAGGGTAGAAGATAAGTGGGATATGAGAAAAAAATGATAATCTAGCCTTCAGCTTTTCCATTGAAAAATAAAATAAAATGCAGCATTTCTGTTTCTTGTGAAAATGATGTTGCTATGCAGATTGCCTTTATGAATCCCAGTGAAACTGACGTTAGCAACGTTCTTCTGATTTTGACTGTCCATGAGTTAAGTCTGCTTCTCATTCTCTAAACCTTTTTATTCTTTGTTGAATATACATCTGTAGGGCAACAGAACAAGGCATGTAAATCTGTAGGACAGTCATCTTTTTCCATAACAAAGTAGAAAATATGGAGATAAGACATTGGCATTTGCAAGGAAAAGAATTCATTTACACATTGAATGGAGAATATTCATAAAAATAACTTTTCGTGTTTGCTGTTCACATGCAGGAAAAGGAGAAAAAGAATAAGAAGTCTGAAAATTATTTTTCCTCTTTTTACAGCGTTTACATGAAAATACTGCATAAATAATATTCAAACATGTTAATTTGGTCTCCGTTTACAAGAAATAAAGCGTACACTGAATTAAATTCTCTCAGTAACGTGCTTTTCCTTTAAATTTTACAATAACAGATGTCCTGTTATTTGTTTCCATAAACAAACACCAACTTCTCTTTCTAAGTGTTCTTCAACCCAGGTTGTATCATTTAAGAAGATGAGAGCAAAACTCAAAACTGAACCTACTCAAATGAAACCTCTTTTCTCAATGTAAAGACCCGATGACCAAGCTGAGAAAGAATAAAATATTTTTCCCTGATAAAGAGTTTTCACATAACATCTTACTTTAATTTACAGTGTTAATTTTTAATATGTTGTCCCTTTTAAAGCTGGCGATTTGATTAATGTAAAAATATCACTGATCATTTTCTCCTGAGCCCTCATAGCATCTTGTAGACGTCTTAGATTATTGGCCCATTATGATAATGATTGGCTTCTTTATTTATGTCTCTTCCAGGCTGTGAGATGTTGGATGCTGGACCAATGCTGTGTTTTCATTGTCCTTCTGTCCCCAGAGCACTGCATAGTGCCTGGAAAATGGGGGGTGGGGCACACTCCGTCTTTATTTAACGAACATGGATCAAGTCATGTACTAAAGATTTGATGAATTCTTCCCTTCTGATTTTTGAAAGTTCTCTTTAAAATGTTTCTGGTGTTCAGTTGAATGTATGCCTTAAACTCTCAGTTTCTTTCCTTATTTACAGAATGAATTTATGTTCCCAGTGAGACTGCCTATAATTTCCTATAAGATTTCAAGGCTTGGAAAGGTATAAGAACATCTCTGAATTTTACTCTGAAGTAAAACTGAAGTTTTACTTCTACAAGAAATTTAAAACTAGTAAAAAAAAACAAAACAAAACAAACTCAAAACAAGCCAAAAACTATCTTTGGAGTACAGAAAATATCCTTTATACTTTTAATATGGCACTATATATGCTGTGGGAAATATGCATTAAAGGACAGTTAAGTACTATTTATCTTCAGGTAAATTAAAATGACTTTAGAAAATCTTTAAGAAAAAGTATGCGGTGGGGGGTGGATATTAATTGTTTTAGGGTGGAGTTTTATTAAATATGTGGCTGTTGATTTCTTAAAATTCCTCTTCCTTGGGATCTATAAGAGAACTTCTCTTCTTGTTTTTCTTCAGCCATTTTCACATTTCATATCTTCTCAGTACAGACTTTCCCCAGAGTTCTGCTCCAAATTGTGTCTTTTCTAACTCTGAATTTTTTGTAAGTACTGCATCCATTTTTCTTTCTTTCTTTTTTTCTGCACGTATGCTGATATCCTCAAAAACTGCCATCCTGATTCTCCCCAGGCACCTAAAACTTAGCTCATCATCTTCTCTGCCCAAATCTCTCTCTCTCACACTCTCATCTATATTCTAGATCTGTGCTTGAGAAATCTCCAGCCACCTAGTCACCCAAGCATGAAATCTAAGAGTCATTTTGGCCTTGGTCTTCTCTCTTAACCCATTCATCCAAGTCTTCTCAATTTAACTTCCTAAAGATTTCTAGACTCCTGCCCTTACCCACCATCTCTTTGACTCTTATTGTCTTTCTCACCTGAACTTTTATGATAACTCCTTAATTGGCATATGCTTCTGTGGTCATTTAAATAATTTCAACATGACTGGTTATTTTCCCTTGGAAGTTGGCTATTATGACCTTGGGTTAATGATCTTTCATGCTTGTTAAAGCTCCAGGCTAAAAGTGTATCTGGCAGTTTTAGAACATGGAAACCTCTAGAAAGAAGACACTGTGCAAATCATCCTGCTCTTTTCATTTAAAATAGTTATTTTAGTTTTTCATTTTTCCTCTATAGGATAATGTATAATAGAAAATAATAATCATTACTTTTTATGCTACACTTTTAAAAAGTGTATTTTCATCTTGCAAAATAATCATAGTCTTGTTCATTGGAAATAACAGACTTTTTCTATAGTGCATTTTCTTATCAATTTGTACTTATAATCTCTGCAATTGTGTTGCTGCACATAAAATTATGCAGAAATCATTACAAAAGCAAATGGAATGCTAATGACATGGAAGTAATTCAGGTCATCTCCTGTTAAAATTTTATCGGTAAGTATTTCACTGAAAACCAAATTTTTGGTAATGCTCTATGTTTGGGGGCTTTGATTTTTAAGACTGCAAAATAAAATTGAAAAGTAGAATGTATGAATGTGAAATTTTCCTTTCTGCCTCAGTCTTAGAGGTAAGTCACCAGTTCAATACATTTGGTTGGCAGCAACGCCTGTGGTCATGCTATTCATAAATGGTAAGATAAAATCAAAAGGCTTTACCTCACAAAATACTAACCTTGAAATAATGATTATTAACTTTAGGAGAGTGTGATTACAGTTCGATAGTTATCTGTCTTGATAGGTATTGTTATGGTTCATGTGTTTTCAATTGCTGTTTTACATTATTTTAGTGTGTGAAAGCATATACCAACTTCTTTATTTATCTGCTGGTGAAATATTCAGTTTTTGTTTTTGTTTTTGTTTGCCTGCTAGAAACAGTGACATGAACAATTTCATAATCCTTATGCATAAGTGTCACAGTTTCTCTAGGTCATATACCTTAAAGTAGAATTGCTAGACCATAGGGCAGGATATATACATGTTTAACATCATAAAATATTGCCAAAATGCTTCCTAAGTTACCTGAGGCTATTTGCCCTCCCATCAACAGTGTAGGAGGGTTCCAGGTGCTCCACAGTCTGGCCCAGTTATGATGATTAGATTTTTCTTTATTTTCTTTAGCATTTTTAAAATTAAGGTATATCTGGCATACAATATTATATGAATTTCAGGTGTACAACATGATTCAATATTTGTATCTACTGCAAAATGTTCACCACAATAGTCTAGTTAACTTCCATCACCATACATAGTGACATAATTTTTTTCTTGTGATGAGAACTTTTAAGACTTACTCTCGCAGCAACTTTCAATTATGCAATACAGTATTAGTAACTTTAGTCACTATGCTGCACATTACATTTCCATGACATTTATTTTATAACTGGAAATTTGTACCTTTCATTCCCTTCACCAATTTCACCCACACCCTGCCCCCAGCCTCTGGCAACCACCAATTTCTTCTCTATATCTATGAGCTTTTTTTCCGAAATATTTTAGAGTCTACATATATGTGAGATCACATGGTATTTGTAATTATTTTTCTCTTTTCTTTTTAAGTTTGCTTATGTGACCAGATTAAATGTCATCTCAATGTTGCTCAAATTTGTTTTTCTCTATTTTATAAAATTAAGCATGATTTCATGCACAAACTTTCGAATTTTCTTTTCATATCCATTAGCTATTTTTCTGTTGGGTTGTTTGTACTTTTCTTACTAATTTTTCTGTTTTGTGACACATTCTATATTTAAATATTTTTATCAATTATATGCATTACAACTATCATTTTTATGCCATGGGCTTGCAGTTTTGTTTTTAAATGGCACCTTTTGATATATAGAAGCTTTTAATTTTAATGTAGTCTAATTTATCCCTTTACAGTTCATAATTTGTCTTTTCTTTCTTTCTTAATTAAAAATTCCACCTGTACCTTGGCTACAAATATATATATTCTTTTATATTTTAAGAAATTTTCATACCTTGCTTTTTTCACTTTAAGTCTTTTTTTTAAGGATTTTATTAGTTTCTGCTTTATAACAAAGTGAATCAGTTATACATATACATCTGTTCCCATATCCCTTCCCTCATGCATCTCCCTCCCTCCCACCCTCCCTATCCCACTCCTCCAGGCGGTCACAAAGCACCAAGCTGATCTCCCTGTGTCTTAATCCATCTAGAAGGGCATGTGTGTATACATGCATGCATTTGTGTAAAGTGTTACAGGGAGTTATTTTATTCCATTTGAATAATCAGTTGTCCAGTCACCATTTATTGAATGGTCACATTATATCCTCCTCATTTCTAATTTTAATACCATCTCTGGATTACATTTTTTTTTATTATTAGTTTCTGCTTTATAACAAAGTGAATCAGTCATACATATACATCTGTTCCCATATCCCTTCCCTCTTGCATCTCCCTCCCTCCCACCCTCCCTATCCCACCCCTCCAGGCGGTCACAAAGCACCGAGCTGATCTCCCTGTGCTATGTGGCTGCTTCCCACTATCTATCTACCTTACGTTTGGTATTGTATATATGTCCATGGCTCTCTCTCGCTTTGTCACAGCTTACCCTTCCGCCTTCCCATATCCTCAAGTCCATTCTCAAGTAGGTCTGTGTCTTTATTGGATTGCATTTAATTATAATATTCATGTGAGTCTTTTTTTCTGTGATCTCCATTTTGTGCGATTGTTCTATTTGTTTATTATTATGTCAATAATATATTGTTTTTATTACTACAGTTTCATCATGAGCTTTGCTATTCAGTAGGCTATCACCCTGTCCACTAGTCATAATTAGTATTTCTCCAGTATTGTCTTGTATATATTTGACCCTTTGTTCTTCTAAATACATTTTTAAATGATTAAAAATTTGAATTAGTTTAAATAAGATCCTGTTACAATTTTTTATAAATTATTTATTTATTTATTTATTTATTTATTTTTGGCTGTGTTGGGTCTTCGTTTCTGCATGAGGGCTTTCTCTAGTTGCTGCTAGCGGGGGCCACTCTTCATCCTGGTGTGCGGGTCTCTCACTATCACGGCCTCTCTTGTTGTGGAGCACAGGCTCCAGACGCGCAGGCTCAGTAGTTGTGGCTCGCAGGCTTAGTTGTTCCGCTGCATGTGGGATCTTCCCAGACCAGGGCTAGAACCCGTGTCCCCTGCATTGGCAGGCAGATTCTCAACCACTGTGCCACCTGGGAAGCCCTACAATTTTTATTGTAATTATATTCAGTTCATCCAACATTACATCTTCTTATCCATGACTGTATGCTTCCATTTAATTTACAAGGTAAATATTTTCAATAAAATGTTATAGTATTTTCTATATAGTTCTACTACAGATTTTGGTACACTTATTTCCAGAAAACTTATTTGTTACAGTTATAAAGAGTACTTAAAAAAACTTTTATTGGTTATTAATTGAGAGACAAGTAATTTTTGTTAGATTCTTATTTTCAGCAAACACACTGATTATTATTACTTCTAATAATTTTTCTGTTTATCTTAGATTTTCTATGTAGCTAAACATATCATTTGTGAGATCTGATTTTTTCTTATTTAATCCTTATTTCTTCATCTTGTCTTACTACTCAAGCTGACAAAGATAAAATATTTATAAGCAATGGAATCTTATGTGTTCAGTCAGATTTGACAAGTTTTATTTTTCTAAGAAATATTACAATTCATTTAAATTTTCAAATTTATTGGTATAATATTGCTCAATATATTATTTTGTCAGAGTGTATTTCTACTCCTATATTGTTTATTTGTGTCTTTTGTTTTCTTAAAACAAAAAACAACACCTGTTAGAGGTATATTTACTTAAATAGCTGTTTCAAACAAATAGCTTTGGGTATGTTTACTGAGTTTATCTTATTTTCCCTCTGTAATTTTTAAGAAAGTGTGCTCTTGCTCTTATTTAGGGTTTCCGTGTTGTTCTTTTTCTAACCTCTTTGGTTGTTTTGCTGATAGTTTTCTGTATTTCTGTAAGAATTTATTATTATATATTTCTAAAAACTGAGTTACCTAAATTCCATGAATTTTGATGTGAATATTTTCACCTTTTTCAATGTGAAGTATAGAATAGTTGTTACTATGATTCTTCCTTGACTCAAAAGTTATGGATGTACATGTTTTGTAATTTCAAAATGTTTCCATTTTCTCACATTATCTTTTTGTTATGAATTTTTAATTTAATATCATATTCTATATTATGGCAATATTTCTTCTTTGTTTAAATATGATTTGAATTCTAAAATGTCTTTCCAGTTTTAAAATTTCATGTGTATTCTGTAATTACAACATGCAACATTCCATATATGACTAACACTTTGTTAATTATGCTGTTCAAATCTTCCATATCTTTTGTTTGCTTGATTTATTAATTGCTAGGAGACTTGTAAAAAACTCCTGTTATGTGGATTGACATAGTCTTGCTAATGTTGTAAAGATTTATTTGCTGCATTTTAAAGGCTTTAGTATGTGTGCATAAGTTTATAACTGCTATTTTTTCTTATATATATTAATTTTACTGTTGTGAAGTAACTTTATTTACTCTATTAACTGTATTAATTTATTTTTGTCTGATATAGGTGAACCATTCCTTTTAACCTTCCTGTGTCATTAAATTTTAGTTGGGAATTTCATAAATAGTGTACAGTTGGGGTTTTTAATTGTATTTAAAATATCTCATACTAAGTGAAGTAAGTCAGACAGAGAAAGCCATATCATATGATATCACTTGTATGTGGAATTAAAAAAAATGATACAAATGATCTTATTTACAAAATAGAAGTAGACTCACAGACATAGAAAACAAACTTAAAGTTACCAAAGGGGAAAGGTGAGAGGGAGAGATAAATTAAGCATTTGGAATGAACAGATACACACTACTACATATAAAATGAACAACAAGGACCTACTGTATAACAGAGGGAACTATATTCAATATCCTGTAATAATCTATAGGGGAAAAGAATCTGAAAAAGAATATATGTATACATACACAAGAATATGCATGTATATATATACACACAACATTGTACATCAACTATACTTCAATATAAATAAAGTAATAAAATAAAATATCTATCTTTTAGAAGCCACTTGGTCCATTTATATTATTATAATTATTTATATGTTTTTATTTATTTTTACCGTCTTACTTTTTTCTTTCTATTTACCTTGATTTTCCATGTTTTGTTATTCTTTCTCTAGCCTTCCATTGGGTTAGTAAAATTTCTTTACCCCTTTCTTTTCCTATATGTATAGTGTAAAACATGCATTTCTAAATTCTTTGAAGTATGTCTTGAAATTTTAACTTGTATATTTGGCTTAAAATTTATAAAGTTTATTATTATCTCCCCCTACTTTTTTTTTTTTTTTTCGCGGTATGCGGGGCTTTTCACTGTTGTGGCCTCTCCCGTTGCGGAGCACAGGCTCTGGACGCGCAGGCCCAGCGGCCATGGCTCACGGGCCCAGCCGCTCCGCAGCACGTGGGATCTTCCCAGACCGCGGCACGAACCCACGTCCCCTGCATCGGCAGGTGGACTCTCAACCACTGCGCCACCAGGGAAGCCCCTCCCCCTACTTTTATGGGGTCATTTTTATCTCTATTTTAGAGGTCCATTTTCATCCCTAACTTTTGGAAATTTCATCTCTTACATGTAGGGATATGAAATGGTAATATATTCCAGTTATATTCAGATTAGATATGTGTAAGTACAATGAACACACACATAAACACATATAAAAGATAAACTTATTTATTAAAATGAATTAAAACAAACCTTTGAAAACAAATTTAAAACTCATAAGAAATGTATGCTTTTTCGGAGAAATGCAAATTATCAATATTTAGACCAGAAGGGAGAAAAAAATAACTTGAAGAAACAAAAAATAATGAGATACTTGTCAAACAGCTAATATACACAATGAGAAAATAACAAGAGTAGATAATTTTATAATTCTTTCTTAGCATTAAAGAAAAGATTCTTCTGAATTTATTTAAACTATTCCAGAGCCTAGAGAAAGAAGGAAAGTTTTCCAATTCTTTCATGTAATTAACATAATGTTGATTTCTTCTTTTCTTGGAATCTGCATTATAGCGATAATATCTGCTTGTTATGCACACTAATTTGAGAACAACTTCCATAAAGTAAAGATTAATAAATTTGATGACATTAAAATCATTTTATGACAATAACAAATAAATCATTTGAGTATAAATACACACAGAATAGGAAAATTATTTGTATCTGACATGATAGAAAAATGGTGAAATTGATTAACTCCCAAGAAACTCATAAAAATCAATACGAAAAAACCCAACAACTCCTTAAATTCTGGCAGACTATAAAAATAGAGTTCACAAAAAGAGACATTTAATGACCTATTGATATTTGCAAAGATGTTCAAACTCACTCATGATTTTTAAAAGGAAACTTAAAGAGGACATACCAGTCCTCACCCTTTAAAGCAGAGAGATTAAAGTAGTTTATATTACCTACTGCTGTCAAGGTGAAAGGTGGGAAATGGGCATAAATTGGTGCAGGTTGTTTAAAGAAGCATTGGGTGATATTTCACTTTGAGAAAATTTCTCTACAGATACTTTTTCACTGGTGCATGCAAGACGTAGATACCAAGATAGTCAATCAAGTGTTGTATAAAAGTGCTAAAAATCGAAGTCGTCCAAATGTCACTAATAAGAACCAATTAAATAAATTATATTTAGTACAGTCTATTAATAGAATAAGGACAATCATGAAAAGAATAAGATAAATCACAAATGACTGAACAAATATTCATGTCAAAATGCTACATGGGAAACATGCAAGTTCCCAAACATAAATCTACTTTCATATTTCAATCTCTGTACAATATACAGGTATATTTTGTTTATGGGATGAAGAACACACACTGAAATGTTAACAGCAGTTACTACTTAGAAATGAGGTTGAAGGGATGTAGAAAACCACTCACTTTATCATATTTTTTTATACGGCTCTACAGTTTGACTTTTTTATGGCCAGAATGGATTACTTTTCTAACTACAGGTTTTAAAGGTTTGGATGTACGGAGGATTACAGCAAAGCAAAGGTGGTTGGGTAAATTTGGGCCAGTTGTGCTTCTGTCCCAAGGGACTAGATGGAGTTTGTTGGGCAATAAAGGAACTTCCGAAGGTTTTTGAGCAGGCAAGTGAGCTCAGTGTTGTCCTGACGGTGTGCTCTAGGTTGAATATTTTTGTCCCTCCGAGTTCCCAAATGGGATGGTATATTGGAGGTAGGACCTTCAGGAGGTGATTAGATAATGAGCAAAGAGTGCTCAGAATGGAGTTAGTGCCCTTAAAAGAAATCCAAGAGATTCCTCACTCCTTTCACTATGTGGAATTCAGCAAAATATGGCTGCCGTCTATGAACCAGGAAGTGGGCCCTCACCAGACAGTGAATCTCCTGGCGCCCTGATTTTGACTTCCCAGCCTCCAGAACTGTGAGAAGTAAATTTCTGTTGTCTATAAACCACCCAGTCTCTGTTGTTTTGTTATCTCAGCCTGAATGGACTAAGGCATAGTGTTTAGCAAGATTACTGCTGTAGCCCTAAGAGAATTAGCGCTGTGGAGACCAGCTAGGAAGTTTTAAAAATAATCCAGGGGAGATGAAAAGTGGACCTGAACTAGGTGAAAGCTTTGGGGATGGACAGAGGGGATGAATACTGGAAGGTGTCAAAAGTATGATTACAAGAAATAACAACTGATTGTTCAGGGAACAGAAAGGAACAAGTCAATGGTAAGTGTACCTTATACCCTATAGATACTTTACAAATGGGCCCAGCAAGGCTGAATGAAGGTTAGAATAACTTTCATGGAATTGTGTATTAGATCTTATAGGTAATTTTCATTGACATATTTTTCTTTACACATAAAAATTCAATAAGTATGACTCATATTTCTTCTTTTCATAAAATTTTTTCTCTTGATATCTACTTTCAGAAGATGTGTATGTTGCAGGACTTGTTAAGAGAGTAGTATCAGGGTGGGTAAAACTTTTAATATCATAACATAAGAGCAAGGAATAAGGAACTTATTTTTTTCATTTATCTTGAGGTTGATAGGGTTGAAATTATTACCTTGCTCTTTTTTTTAATGTAAAGTCACCATATAAGTGGGTCTCTTAGAATACCAAGAATAAGATAATAACAAGAAAATATAGAAGTTATTTTTCTTTCTAAGTTTATTAAGCATTTAGTTCATAGAAAGTCAGTGAAGCAGTTAAATTAACAATTCTTATCTTGTGATTTTGGTTTTGCTCAAAGGAGCTTTATTTTGGATAGGTGCAGTCGACAGAAAAGCTAGTTTTGTTCATATTTGGTAATTTCCCTGTAGTGGGTTTGAACTGAGATTAGAGGATAAAAGAGTTGCTTTTGGAAAAACAAAAGGGAAAAGAGTCTTTCATCATATAATGGATCCAGAATCATCCCTTTATTACACACACACACACACACACACACACACACACACACACACACACAGACACCAGAATAAAATAAAGAAAAAAATTTGTCCAGTAAAAATAAGGACATGGATCTTCTCCATGATACTTGTCTATATATATATTTCTTTTTTTTTTTTTTTTTTACTTTTTTTGATTGCACCACGTGGGATCTTATTTCCCCAACCAGGGATCAAACCTGTGCACCCTGCAGTGGAAGTGCAGAGTCTTAACCACTGGACCACCAGGGAACACCTCTGTAAATAAACTAAAAACCATTGAACTGTACAGTTTAAATGGATGAATTGTATAGTATATGAATTATATCTTAATAAAGCTGTTTTAAAAGAAAAAAATAAGGATATGGAAATAATGAAGTTAAGTTTAAATTAAGTACACAGGAAAATGCATGCTATACATCACTTTACAATATTAGAGGGATGCCACACATGGATTTTTAAAGCAATGAAAGGCATAAAATTGAGTTACAGTATTCAGATAATTTATTTTTTTAATTGAGGTGAAATTTACATATTGTGAAATGCGCACATATTAGTTTTGACAAATTCAATGAGTTTTGACAATGGACTTACCCTTGTAAATAGTATGACATAACACATTACCATCACCTCCCAAATTCTCTCATACACCCATTCAGGCAATTCCCCATAGACAATCATTGTTCTGATTTCTATCACCCTTGTTTAGTTTTTCGTGAAACTCATATAAATAGATATTCTCATAAAAATACATTCTTTGGTGTGTACATCTTTATAAGAAAGTTTTTATGTTCATTTTTATTGTTGCGTGTACCTGTGTTCATGCTTTTTATATCAATGAACATCATTTTATTGGATGAATATAACACCATTTGTTTATCCATTCTCTTTTGATGGGCATTTTACGTTATTTCCTGTTGGGGATTATTATGAATAACACTGCTATCTTCTGGTGTAAGTCCTTTTGTGGACATAGGCTAATAGAAGCTTATATGAGCAATTCTGTGAGTCTATCACTCGAAGGAAGCAGAGAGGAAGCTGGAAGTGTGGGCAGTTTGGGCATCTGGCATTATACCAGGGAACATTTTTACCTTCCACTCAAACTATTTTCTCCCCTCTTGGGACAATCAAAGGTGACTCGTTGTCAGATGAGGTTCTGCTGCATCAAGAGACAGCCCTGCTGCCATTGACTCTGATTGCCATGGCTACACTTGACTTCCCATGGCATCCGTTTCCGATTGCTTTGATCCACAGAGTGGAAGAGATCCAAGAGGCATTTTCCTCCACCAAAGAGTCAGCCATCCTCATCTCCAGCCCTTTTGCCTCCATGTTTTAGGAAATGCTGCAGTTCTGCCCAGATTTCTGCCAGGCATTTTCTCACTCCTTTGCTTTCTTGGGTGAGAGAGTTAGGAGTTGGTTCTTAGGCAAATCTTTTAGTCTATCCCCAATTGGATTATTTCTATTAGAAATTCCACTAATTTTTCATAACATATCATTGGTACACTTCTGCCATCTCTGATGCCAATGCAGATTTTCCATTATTTTTACTTTTTTTTAGCCCTTTCATTTAGGTTCTGGGAGGGAAAAGTTGGATGCCAATATTCCAGTCCTGGTCTTACCCAAATGTACTCTTTACTCAGAATTTTGCTTTCTTTAATATTTCTTTGGAAGTTTAGAATTTGGGCACTAATATTTCCAAGTTAACAAAGAACAAGGCAAAAGAACAAAAACATTAATTAGATTTTGTGTGTTTTCAAATTCTGGAGTAATAACTTGTTCTAAAATGCCACTATGTTACAGATTTATGACTCTGGTTGGATCTGAACAGTACATTTGAGAAGGGATTTCTTTGCTATGTCATTCTGTGCAGGTGGCATTTGATATATTTTGTGCTGTTAGGCTTTAAAATGTTGACAAGAATTTCAATGAGGAAAGATCTAAAAAGCTTTAGCCTAAGAATTCTACTATATCGGGAGTAATATGTAAGAGAATGATGAGTTATAACTTTTATTTATATAACTAGGAAACAGGCAAAGTTTAGATAATGGGGAAAAATCTATAAAATCAAGCTACTCATCTTCATTAGCAATATAATCTGTTTTCTAATATCAGTCTTAGGATACAGTAAGGTTAAATTAATGTTAATAATCTTAACTTTCTTCCAACTCTCCACAGTTAAGGAATCTCCAAAATCCTCTCTGTCCCTCAAGCCTCCCCCACCTATTTCTCAGAGACTCAGAGATAATTATCTTCATAAAATAATTTCTTTCAATATTTTTTTCTCTTTCAAATTGACCCTTCATACATGAGCTTCATATACTCAAGTACTCTCAACCTCTATAAAAATTGTATGTGTCTCCTGCAGTGAGTCAAGATGCACAAGGGACTTCATCCTTGTTGAGTCATTTCCTATAACTGCTACTGTCTCTGATGGAGACTGAAGCTGTGACCACCCTCCAAGTTCAACAGAGACTTCTAACTACAACGATGTCAGCCTTGGCTGGTGCTGTCACCTTTAGCTGCTAGTGTTAATAATGGGCCATCAGCAATGCTTGTCATGGTGCTGTTTCCTTCTGTCTCCATCTGACAGTGCTGCAGTGTGTCAGGGTCTCTATTCTAAAGAAGGAGAAATTTCTTCCCAGCAACATCAGAGGGTCAGGCTGTTCCAGAAAGAGGGCGACTTTGGATCTCTGTTACACTGTGTTTGCATATGGGTGTTTACTTAGATTTTGCTCTTAGGGCTTGGCTAGTCATCTGAGAAATGGGGTCACTGGGCCAGAAGAAAATGTAAATCTGAATTACCTGTGATATTTGTGCTAATGTTCTTTTTAGTTAGGTTGTTATTCCCTGGGAGAGTCCCCTGGCCCTCTGATGGCTTTACTCACCAGTATTCCAGGCAGAACAAGATAGATTTAAGTTCTAGTAGTAACCACAATTTAGACTTAAGCTGTTAATTACATACATATTGTTTTAAAAATCAAGATTCTGTTCGTTCTTTCAGAGTCGGAGACTATAAAACTTATTTTAAGCCATTGAAATGTAAATAATTCAAATTCTTGGGCTCAAATTTCATCTGTAATTTCAGATGCCAGAGATTACCAGATCATATCACACCTGAATATTATTTGTATAAAGTTACATATGTTTTCTGATAGAGAATCTCATTCTATTGCTATACATAATACATAATTAGAGCTGGCTTAGCAGAGTTAGTATTTAAGAGTGATTGTGTAGTTGACATGCTCTTGCTTATCAGTGTGGAAAATTGGACAAATTACTGTTTACTGTTAAAATTTACAAATTTACTATTTCCAAGCAGTTTAAAAATGTGAACTATAACACACAAAGAAAAATTCCAATAATTCATGTATATCTTAAACAATTATTAATAAATATTTTTAATAGAAATAGATATAAAATATCACAAATCATAGTGAAAACACTAAAGTAAACATGATTCAGGTCCTGAAACAGAACATTACCTGCATTCTAGATGCCCCCTTCAGACCTGCTCCCAAGCATTGCCCAAATCCCTCCCCAAAGATCATTACTATTCTGGTTTTTAATACCATTGATTAATTTTGCATGTTTAAAAATGTTCTTTTGTTTGGTTGTTGTTTTTGCGGTACGTGGGCCTCTCACTGTTGTGGCCTCTCCCATTGCGGAGCACAGGCTCTGGATGCACAGGCTCAGTGGCCATGGCTCAAGGGCCCAGCCGCTCTGCAGCATGTGGGATCTTCCCAGACTGGGGCACGAACCTGTGTCCCCTGCATCGGCAGGCAGACTCTCAACCACTGCGCCACCAGGGAAGCCCTAAAAATGTTTTAAATAAACTTTTGACTTAAGACACATGCTCAGTAAAGTGCACAAATTTAAAACTTTTATAAAGTGACCAAATCTATGGAAAAAATATGCCAGATGCCCACTCATGCCTCCTTCCAGAAATTCTTCCCCCCAACCAGAGTATACCTACTATCCTTACTTCTCACACCATAATTTAACATTGCTAATTTTTGAATTGTATAAAAATGGAATAATATGCTATGTCATATTTTGTGTTTGGCTTCTTTTACTCAACATTATGTTTAATGTTGACTGTTGAACGTTATGATTCTAACAACATTCATCAACAAGGATGATTTTTTTTTTTTTTTCCATACGCGGGCCTCTCACTGTTGTGGCCTCTCCCGTTGCGGAGCACAGGCTCCGGACACGCAGGCTCAGCGGCCATGGCTTACGGGGTCAGCCGCTCCGCGGCATGTAGAATCTTCCCGGACCAGGGCACAAACCCATGTCCCCTGCATCGGCAGGCGGACTCTCAACCACTGCGCCACCAGAGAAGCCCAAGGATGATTTTTTTTAATTGTTACAGTAAGAATCATTCCTTTTGATGAATGTTGCTGTAAGTCATTTATTTTTCATCTCTGAATGGTATTCCATTCTCTGAATATACCAAAATTCATAGACATTTGGGCTGGCGAACATTTGCATTGTTTCTATTTTGGGGTATTGCAAAGAGTGCTACTGTGATGACTCTTTAGGAATGAGAATAGGAGCTTCAACAGTGCTTTGATGAACATTCTTATACTTGTCTTTTGATGTGCATACAAAGAGAATTCTACTGGTTTTATACTGAGTTAGATAATTTCTGTGTCATAAATCAGACATTTGTTGAACTTTAGTAGCTACTGTCAGTTTTCCAAAGTAGTTGTATAAGTTTTCATTTCCATCAGCAGAATATGATGATAGCTGTTGCTTCACATCCTAGCCAAGAGTTGATATTGCTAGTCCTTTTAATTTTGGTGAGAATAGCATTTACTTAATATTAATTTCTTTGGCATTTGTGAGGCCAAGATACTTTTTTAAAAAATTTATTTTATTCAATTATAGTTGATTTACAATGTTGTGTTAATTTCTTATGTACAGCAAAGTGATTCAGTTATACATATATACACTTTATTTCATATTCTTTTCTACTAAGGTTTATCACAGGAGATGTATATATATAGATATAGATATATATGTATATCATATGCTATACAGTAGGACCTTGTTGTTTATCCATTCTATATATAATATTTTGCATCTGCTAATCCCAAATTCTCACTCCATCCCTCCCCTCCCCTCCTCCCCCTTGACAACCACATGTTTGTTCTTTATGTCTGTGAGTCTGTTTCATAGGTAAGTTTGTGTCATATTTTAGATTTCACATATAAGTGATGTCATATGGTATTTATCTTTCTGTTTCTGACTTACTTCATTCAGTATGATAATTTCTAGGTCCATCCATGTTTCTGCAAAAGGAATTATTTTATTCTTTTTTATGGCTGAGTAATATTCTATTGTATATATGTACCACATCCTCTTTATCCATTCATCTGTTGATGCACATTTAGGTTGTTTCCATGTTTTGGTTATTGTGGATAGTGCTGCTGTGAATGTAGGGGTGTACGTATCTTTTTGAATTATAGTTTTGTTTGGGTATATGCCCAGGAGTGGGATTGCTGGATCACATGGCAACTCTAGTTTTAGTTTTTTGAAGGAACCTCCATGCTCTTTTTCATTGTGGCAGCACCAGTTTACATTCCCACCAACAGAGTAGAAGGTTTCTCTTTTCTCCACACTCTCTCGAGCATTCATTATTTGTAGACTTTTGAATGATGGCCATTCTGACTGGTGTGAGCCCAGGTTACTTTTTATATGCTTACTGGTCATTTGAGAAGCCTCTGTTCAAGTCTTTTGTTCATTTCTTTGTTATTGTGTTCTTAATCTTGTTCTTAATGAACACGTCAGCAATAATTTTTTCAATCAGATTCCTCCCAGAATGAAAGAAGCTGAGGACATCCAGTGCTCTGTAGAAGCTGTGGTTTTCAGATGGGTAACTGGTGACTGTGCTTTGGTGCCGCATTCTTCATAGGTATCACAGGAATCTGACTCACTTGAGCACTTGCCTACTTGTTCTTACACCACTTTTTGGACTGTTGTTATCATTGACTAGATGACACTGCATTCTTATGCCTGTCCCTTTTTGTACAGGCAAATTCTAAGTAACAAAGTATTGCTCTGGAGAATACTGCCAGGGACTTTATAATTCCAGAAACTCCAACAATGATAAAGAGGACTGGATAAATTGTATTTGGTGTGTTACTTGACAGCAGATTTGCACAAAGGATGCCATGGGCTGTGGTGAAATAATGTGTGCTACTTGTGCGAGGCATGCTTGGAATAAAAACACATGAAGCTGTATTCTCAATAATGCAGTGTAGGAAATAACACAGAAGTTAAATGGAAGATCTCTCTTGGCCTATTAGTATACATTCAATAAATCATGTTAAAGAATTGCTTTACATTAAGGAAAGCATCTTTTAAAAAGGGTTTTAGAGGCCTTTATGAAATAATATGGGAAGGTTGTATTTTTGTCTAACTACAACAAAAGATATTATTATAAGAAATATATTTTCTTATTAAAGCAAAACATATTTAAGAAAGATATAAAGGAATCTAAAATAAGAAAATAAAAATAATTTATCATCCCAGAAATAATTTAATATAGCCTTTCCACATTACTATATACAGGATTTTTATATACACTATTTGTGTATACATTATTTTTAATGAGACTATACGGTATTGGAATCTGCTTTTTTGTTGTTCATTTAACAATGTATAGTTAATATTGATGTTAATGAAAATCTTCAATAATAGTCATTTGAATGGCTCCTGTGAATTATTTAGTTTTACTGATGGATTCCAATCATACAGTCATTCCATCACTGATAAGCATTGAAAATTTTTCTTTCTTTTCCACCTCCCTCCCGCCTTCTCTCATTGTCTCACTATTTTTGGTATAAGTCCTGTTACAATGAGAATATTAATAGCTATATATGTGATCCATACATGATTATCCTCTCATGCTAAATAGCTAGAAATATAAGTAACAGATCAAAGGGTATGTGCCACAGTGCAAAGATCAGCTGGACTCAATAGGGTACCAGCAAAGAGTATCTTTATTCTTTCCACCACTATCCCTTTAAACTTCCATTGTGAACCCATTCTTTTGTTCTACAACTGGATGAAATCTTGGGCAGTTTTCATAGCTTTTCATGACCCTCTCAGTTAATAAACAGATCTTTTGTTTGACATTT
Organism: Hyperoodon ampullatus; assembly: GCF_949752795.1. Lineage (NCBI taxonomy): Eukaryota > Metazoa > Chordata > Mammalia > Artiodactyla > Ziphiidae > Hyperoodon > Hyperoodon ampullatus. Next base: position 128,266,838 of record NC_136918.1, read on the forward strand.
AAAAGAACTATCCAAAACTTGGAAGAATTTTATGGTCTAATGTGATTAGGTGTTCCTTCTGGAAGTAATTACCATTACTGATAAGAGTCTCCAGCAATTCTCTGATAGACATTAATAAACCTGAGAGCCCCTCCTAAAATTCTAACAGTGTTCAACTTTAGGAAGAGCCTAATGTTTAATTAGCTGGTGCATTATATTTTATCCAATCTAACAACTATTATACAGCCATTTTCTCTATAAAATGTACCTCCCTGAAGAACTATATAAATTGACATGTTCATAAACCTCTTTGTGGCAAATTTCAAGATAAATTCCAACATGTTCATAATCAATTTGTTTGAGAAGTTGGCTTAACAAACATTAGAAAGTTCTATCTCAAGACTGACTGGGGTTTATTCAAGGTAGATAAATACAATATTTTCTTAAAATTGATTAACATAGTTGAATAAAACTACATTATGAATAAAAAATAAAGGTCATATAGTCATTTTGAAAGACACAGAAAAAAATTGGTCAAATTCAACATATTTATGATGAAAACAAACAAATACGCCAAAACCTTCTTGCAAGTTAGAGTAAATAGAAATAGAAAGAAATTTTCTTAACCTGACAAAGAATATCCATAAATAACCTATAGGAATAAACATACACTGTTGTGAAATATTGAAAATATCCCCTCAAGATTAAAAACAGGATGATGACACCTCTTTAATTCAATATTTTAATTCAGTCTCTAGCCAATAAGATTAGAAAACAAAGAAAAATGTAAGGATAATTAAGAGGGAAATAAAAATGCCATTATGTAGAACAAGATGATTATGTATGTAGAAATTCTAAAATAATTTAAAAAGCTATTAAATTCATAGTAAATTGAGCAATGTGACTATACTGATGATTATAAACAAGAAACAATTGTATGTTTAGGTACCAGCAACAAATGTATAGGGAAACAAGTTGTAAGAAAGATATTAGTTATAAGAACATCAAAAAATCAGACACATAGGAATATATCTAAATAATGATGTTCAATATCTTTTTCCTAAAATCCAAGAACCTAGCAACAGAAATGAAATGACATCTATATAAATTTGAAAATATTTCAGGAGGTTTTGAAGCCTCATTATGGTAAATATTTAAATTATTCTCACACAAGTCTAAGATTCAATAAGGTCATGATAAAAAATACTATAAAAATAGTATTTATTTATTTAGAAATCTGTTTATTTATTTTAGAAATCACCAAGTTGAATTAAAAATACATTGGGAAATGCCAATGGCCAAGGATGGCCCAGGCAATCTTGTAAAAAATGAAGCTGAAAGACTTAGACTATCTATCTAAATTATTATAGAGCTATAGTAATTCAGAGTGCAGTGGTGGTATACACATAGACAAACTGATGGAACAGAGTCCCAAAGTAAAATGATATATATATAGTGACATTATTTGTAAAAGCAATAAAAGGTAAGTGTTCTTAATAAATAAACTAGACCATTTGACACTCACATGGGAAAGAAAGATCTTGAATACCAAATGGCCTAAAACACCATACAGAAAAATAATTTTTTCAGACGAATTGCAGATATAATTGTTAAAAGTAAAACAATAAAGATATTAAGAAAAATGTGATTATCTTCATCATTTTGCTTAAATAGGACAAAAGCACTAACCATTAAAGAAGAAATTCTTTTAGAGAACTTGTTTATCGAAATGCATAGTAAATCTTCTGCTATGTTCATGATGGGGTAACTGGATCCAGATTTTTTTTTTCCTGCCGTAAATAATTAGAATACTGGAAAAAAATTGTAATAGCTTTTAGAACTCAGAACACAGAACTGTGATCCATGAGACAGAGAAACAAAAGAAGGGAGTCGGAGGAATACTCTGGCTATCTGGGTGGTAGCACTTCCTGGAGCGTGGTGCAGGGAGTGGAATCATAAGGAGAGTATGGTGGTCCCCAGGGTTTGAGGAGATGGAGTCCACTTTGGAAAGAATGAGATAGCTGCAAATTGCAAGGAAGAGTACTAGGGGAGATAGAACTGCATGGAGAAAGCTCCAGAAATCTGTATAGGATGCCCTTGATCGTACTGATGAATACAAAGCCTCATATGTGTAGGGTGAAATGTCATGAGATTGGGAAAAGAACACCAAGGAAGGTATAATCTGAACAGTTTGCAGACCTCAAATAGGGCTGGAAGACACTTCGTATTCTAACCAGATAGAATGAATGTAGTCATTCAACATCTGGGGCATTGGGCAAAGATGGTAGAAAGGCCATGCCTCTGTAATGTGGCTACGCCCTAGAATAATGGCTTCTCTAGACAAGCTAAGGAAAGATCAAGCAGCTCTGCAATTAATTTTAAAACTTGACAGAACAAGCTTTAACACCCTTGAAAGGAAGACTATAAAATCCAGTCCTCATCAACAAAAATTCACTGTGTCCAAAATTATGACATGAAAAGACATGTGAAGAAGAATGTAACCCATTAACAGGAGAAAAAATAGGCAAAAGGAGAAGACAAATGGCGAAAATGATGGAATCAGTAGACAAAGACATTAAGAAATCTTCTATAATTATTGTCTATGTGTTCAAGTATTGAAAGGGAAATGAACATAATGAGAAAGAAATAGAAGATAAAACAAAGAAAATATAGGGAAAAGAATATGTAACACAATGAATAAGAAATAGCTCAGTGAATGGCCTTAAAAGTGGAATAGATGTAGAAATTCATTAGAAACCTTGAAAGTAAAGTAATTAAAAGTATAGGGACTTAGGCAAAAGAAGAAAAAAGACTGAAGTTAATGACCAGACATGCTAACAAAGGATGAATTGTGTTCTCCCCACCCCAAATCACATGTTGAAGTACTAACTCCCACTATAAGGATGTGACCTTATTTGGAAATTAGGGTCATTGCATATGTAATTAGTTAAGTTAAAATGAGGTCACATTACATTTACAGTGGGTCTCCAATCAAGTATGATTGATGTCCTTATAAGAAGGAAAAATTTGGACACAGACACCCAAGGAGAACGCCCTGTGAAGATAAAGGCAGAAATTGAGACGATAACATATACAACCCAAAATGAATGCCAGAAACCTGGAGAGAGGCATGCCCTATGCCTCCTCACAGACTTCAGAAGGAACCAGCTCTGCAGACATCTTGATCTCGGGCTTGTAGCCTGCAGAATTTATGGTCAGACAATAAATTTCTATTGTTTGAACCACCTAGTTTGTGGTACTTTGTTATGGAAGTCCCAGGAAGTTAATATATATGCAAAAAATCCAAAATTTGAAAAAACAAAAAATAAAACTATAATTTGAAAAAGTGGCCAGAAACAAATAAATTCATTCACAGAGCATGCTAGCATTGTGTATGTAACACGGATGGAACTAAAATATATGCCACAGGAGATATTGACAAAAGGCTGAAGTTGGTGCAAATTTTTTAAAAACCTTATTTTTAAAAATATCTATTCTTAGGATAAGATCACTGTTTTGAGTACTGTGGTTTTATAATAAGCCTTAAAGTCTGGTAGTGTGAGTCTATCAGTTTTTTAGACGCTTTTTGCTTAAGTTGTTTGCATTTCCATATAAATATTGTGATAAGTTTGTGAATTTTTATTTAAGAGTTTTCTGAAATCTGTATTGAGGTTGCAGTGAATCTATAGCTCAACTAGACAAGAAGTAACGTCTGGAACCGGGAGGAAGATGGCGGAAGAGTAAGACGCGGAGATCACCTTCCTCCCCACAGATACATCAGAAATTCATCTACACGTGGAACAACTCCAACAGAACACATACTGAATGCTGACAGAAGACCTCAGACCCCCCAAAAGGCAAGAAACTCCCCACATACCTGGGTAGGTCAAAAGAAAAAAAGAATAAACAGAGACAATAGGATATGGACGGGACCTGCACCAGTGGGAGGGAGCCGTGAAGGAGGGAAGGTTTCTACACACTACAAGCCCCTTCGCGGGCGGAGACTTCAGGTGGTGGAGGGGGAAAGCTTCGGAGTAGCGGAGGAGAGCACAGCAACAGGGGTGCGGAGGGCAAAGCGGAGAGATTCTGGCACAGAGGATCGGTGCCCTCAGGCACACACCAGCCCGAGAGGCTTGTCTGTTCGGCCGCCGGGGCGGGCGGGGCTGGGAGCTGAGGCTCGGGTATCGGCTTTCAGTCGGAGCGCAGGGAGAGGACTGGGGCTGGAGGCAGGAAGAGAGCCTGAAGGGGTTAGTGCTGGCCAGGAGGGAGTCCGGGGAAAGGGTCTGGAGCTACCGGAGAGGCAAGAGACTTTTTTCCCTTTTGTTGCCTGGTGCGCGAGGAGAGGGCATTTCCCTCCCTCCCCTCTGCCTGAGTGAGCCACAGCCCCCGAATCAGAGGCTCCTTTAAACCCGTCCTGTCTGAGCGAAGAACGGGCGACCTCCGGCGACCTACGCGCAGAGGCGGGGCCAGGTCCAAGGCTGAGACCCGGGAGTTGTGAGAGCAAAGACAGGGAAATCTCTCTGTGCAGCCTCGGAGGCAGCGGATTAAAGCTCCACGGTCCATTTGATGTGCCCTGCGTCTGTGGAGTGTATGAATGGACAGCGAATCATCCCAAATTGAGGAAGTGGACTTTGAGGACAAGATTTAAGACTTTCCCCCCTTTTTCCTCTTTTTACAACGAATTATCCCAAATTAAGGAGGTGGACTTAGCAAGATTTCAGACTTCTCGCCCTTTTCCTCTTTTTACAACGAATTATCCCAAATTGAGGAGGTAGACTTGGAGAGCAAGATTTTTGATTTTTCCCCCTGCTCTCTTTTTGTGAATGTGTATGTGTAATCTTCTGTGTAAGATTCTCTCTGTATAGCTTTGCTTCCACCATATGTCCCAGGGTTCTATCGGTCCGTGATTTTTTTCAATAATTACTTTTTAATTTTAATAACGCTACTATATTTCATACTTTATTCTATTTTACTTTACCTGCTCTTTCTTTTTTTCCTACCTTCCCTTCCTCCCTCCCTCCCTCTGCTCCTCCTTTCCTTCTTTCTTTTTCTTTCCTCCCTCCCGCCCTCCCACCCTTCTTCTTTCCACTTTCTTTTTCTTTCCTTCCTCTCTCCCTCCCTCCTGTCTTTCTTTCTTTCTTTCTTTCCTTCCTCCCTCCCTCGCTCCCTTCTTCCATTCACTCTTCCATTTGCTTTCATTCCTCCCTCCCTCGCTCCTTTCTTTCCTTCTTTCTTTCCATCCTTCCTCCCTCCCTCCTTTCTTTCTTTCTTTCTTCCTTCCTTCCTTCCTTTCTTCCCTTCTTCCTTTCTTTCCCTCTCTCTTTCTTTCTTCTACTAATTCTTTCTTTCTACTTTTTTCTCACTGTTATTCTGAGCCGGGTGGATGAAAGGCTCTTGGTGCTGCAGCCAGGAGTCAGTGCTGTGCCTCTGAAGTGGGAGAGCCAACTTCAGGACACGGGTCCACAAGAGACCTCCCAGCTCCACATAATATCAAGCAGCGAAAATCTCCCAGGAATCTCCATCTCAACACCAGCACCCAGCTTCAGTCAACGACCAGCAAGCTACAGTGCTGGTCACCCTATGCCAAGCAACTAGCAAGGCAGGAACACAACCCCACCCATTAGCAGAGAGGGTACCTAAAAACATAATAAGGACAGAGGCACCCCAAAACACACCACCAGACGTGGACCTGTCCACCAGAAAGACAAGATCGAGCCTCAACCACCAGAACACAGGCATTAGCCCACCCCACCAGGAAGCCTACACAACCTACTGAAACAACCTTAGCCACGGGGGACAGGTACCAAAAACAATGGGAACTACGAATCTGCCGCCTGCAAAAAGGAGACCCCAAACACAGTAACATAAGCAAAATGAGAAAGCAGAAAAACACACAGCAGGAGAAGGAGCAAGATAAAAACCTACCAGACCTAACAAATGAAGAGGTAATAGGCAGTCTACCTGAAAAAGAATTCAGAATAATGATAGTAAAGCTGATCCAAGATTCTATTTCCAAGATCCAAAATCTTGGAAATAGAATAGACAATATGCAAGAAACAGTTAACAACGACCTAGAAGAACAAAAGATGAATCAAGCATCGATTAAAAACACAATAAATGCAATGAAAAATACTCTAGATGGGATCAATAGCAGAATAACAGGGGCAGAAGAACGGATAAGTGAGGTGGAAGATAAAATAGTGGAAATAACTGATGCAGAGCAAAATAAAGAAAAAAGAATGAAAAGAATAGAGGACAGTCTCAGAGACCTCTGGGAAAACATTAAACACACCAACATTCGAATTATAGGGGTTCCAGAACAAGAAGAGAAAAAGAAAGGGACTGAGAAAATATTTGAAGAGATTATAGTTGAAAACTTCCCTAATATGGGAAAGGAAATAGTTAATCAAGTCCAGGAGGCACAGAGAGTCCCATACAGAATAAATCCAAGGAGAAATACGCCAAGACACATATTAATCAAACTGTCAAAAATTAAACACAAAGAAATCATATTAAAAGCAGCAAGGGAAAAACAACAAATAACACACAAGGGAATCCCCATCAGGTTAAGAGCTGATCTCTCAGCAGAAACTCTACAAGCCAGAAGGGAGTGGCAGGACATAATTAAAGTGATGAAGGAGAGAAACCTGCAACCAAGATTACTCTACCCAGCAAGGATCTCATTCAGATTTGATGGAGAAATTAAAACGTTTACAGACAAGCAAAAGCTGAGAGAGTTCAGCACCACCAAACCAGCTTTACAACAAATGCTAAAGGAACTTCTCTAGGCAAGAAACACAACAGAAGGAATATACCTACAATAACGAACCAAAAGTAATTAAGGAAATGGGAATAGAAACATACATATCAATAATTACCTTAAATGTAAATGGACTAAATGCTCCCACCAAAAGACACAGAGTGGCTGAATGGATACAAAAACAAGACCCATATATATGCTGTCTACAAGAGACCCACTTCAAACCTAGAGACACATACAGACGGAAAGTAAGGGGATGGAAAAAGATATTCCATGCAAATGGAAATCAAAAGAAAGCTGGAGTAGCAATTCTTATATTAGACAAAATAGACTTTAAAATAAAGACTATTAGAAGAGACAAAGAAGGACACTACATAACGATAAAGCGATCGATCCAAGAAGAAGATATAACAATTGTAAATATTTATGCACCCAACATAGGAGCACCTCAATACATAAGGCAAATACTAACAGCCATAAAAGGGGAAATCGACAGTAACACAATCATAGTAGGGTACTTTAACACCCCATTTTCACCAATGGACAGATCATCCAAAATGAAAATAAATAAGGAAACACAAGCTTTAAATGATACATTAAACAAGATGGACTTAGTTTATATTTATAGGACATTCCATCCAAAAACAACAGAATACACATTTTTCTCAAGTGCTCATGGAACATTCTCCAGGATAGATCATATCTTGGGTCACAAATGAAGCCTTGTTAAATTTAAGAAAATTGAAATTGTATCAAGTATCTTTTCCAACCACAATGCTATGAGACTAGACATCAATTACAGGAAAAGATCTGTAAAAAATACAAACACATAGAGGCTAAACAATACACTACTCAATAACGAAGTGATCACTGAAGAAATCAAAGAGGAAATTATAAAATACCTAGAAACAAATGACAATGGAGACACGACGACCCAAAACCTACAGGACGCAGCAAAAGCAGTTCTAAGGGGGAAGTTTATAGCAATACAATCCCACCTTAAGAAACAGGAAACATTTCGAGTAAACAACCTGACCCTGCACCTAAAGCAATTAGAGAAAGAAGAATGAAAAACCCCCAAAGTTAGCAGAAGGAAAGAAATCATAAAGATCAGATCAGAAATAAATGAAAAAGAAAAGAAGGAAACGATAGCAAAGATCAACCAAACTAAAAGCTGGTTCTTTGAGAAGATAAACAAAATAGACAAACCATTAGCCAGACTCATCAAGAAAAGAAGGGAGAAGACTCAAATCAATAGAATTAGAAATGAAAAAGGAGAAGTAACAACTGACACTGCAGAAATACAAAAGATCATGAGAGATTACTATAAGCAACTCTATGCCAATAAAATGGACAACCTGGAAGAAATGGACAAATTCTTAGAAATGCACAACCTACCAAGACTGACTCAGGAAGAAATAGAAAATATGAATAGACCAATCACAAGCACTGAAGTTGAAACTTTGATAAAAAATCTTCCATCAAACAAAAGCCCAGGACCAGATGGCTTCACAGGCGAATTCTATCAAATATTTAGAGAAGAGCTAACACCCATCCTTCTCAAACTCTTCCATACAATATCAGAGGAAGGAACACTCCCAAACTCATTCTACGAGGCCACCATCACCTTGATACCAAAACCAGGCAAGGATGTCACAAAGAAAGAAAACTACAGGCCAATATCACTGATGAACATAGATGCAAAAATCCTCAACAAAATAATAGCAAACAGAATCCAACAACACATTAAAGGGATCATACACCATGATTAAGTGGGGTTTATTCCAGGAATGCAAGGATTCTTCAATATACGCAAATCAATCAATGTGATACACCATATAAACAAGTTGAAGGACAAAAACCATATGATCATCTCAATAGATGCAGAGAAAGCTTTCGACAAAATTCAACACCCATTTATGATAAAAACCCTGCAGAAAGTAGGCATAGAGGGAACTTTCCTCAACATAATAAAGGCCATATACGACAAACCCACAGCCAACATTGTCCTCAATGGTGAAAAACTGCAACCATTTCCACTAAGATCAGGAACAAGACAAGGCTGCCCACTCTCACCACTCTTATTCAACATAGTTTTGGAAGTTTTAGCCACAGCAATCAGAGAAGAAAAGGAAATAAACGGAATCCAAATTGGTAAAGAAGAAGTAAAGCTGTCACTGTTTGCAGATGACATGATACTATACATAGAGAATCCTAAAGATGCTACCGAAAAACTACTAGAGCTAATCAATGAATTTGGTAAAGTAGCAGGATACAAAATTAATGCACAGAAATCTCTGGCCTTTCTATATACTAATGATGAAAAATCTGAAAGTGAAATCAAGGAAACACTCCCATTTACCATTGCAACAAAAAGAATAAAATATCTAGGAATAAACCTACCTAAGGAGACAAAAGACCTGTATGCAGAAAATTATAAGACACTGATGAAAGAAATTAAAGATGATACAAATAGATGGAGAGATATACCATGCTCCTGGATTGGAAGAATCAATATTGTGAAAATGACTCTACTACCCAAAGCAATCTACAGATTCAATGCAATCCCTATCAAACTACCACTGGCATTTTTCACAGAACTAGAACAAAAAATTTCAAAATTTGTTTGGAAAAACAAAAGACCCCGAATAGCCAAAGCAATCTTGAGAATGAAAAACGGAGCTGGAGGAATCAGCCTCCCTGACTTCAGACTATACTACAAAGCTACAGTAATGAAGACAGTGTGGTACTGGCATAAAAACAGAAAGATAGATCAGTAGATCAGGATAGAAAGCCCAGAGATAAACCCACGCACATATGGCCAACTTATCTTTGATAAAGGAGGCAGGAATGTACAGTGGAGAAAGGAAAACCTCTTCAATAAGTGGTGCTGGGAAAACTGGACAGGGACATGTAAAAGTATGAGATTAGATCATTCCCTAACACCATACACAAAAATAAGCTCAAAATGGATTACAGACCTAAATGTAAGGCCAGAAACTATCAAACTCTTAGAGGAAAACATAGGTAGAACACTCTATGACATAAACCACAGCAAGATCCTTTTGGACCCACCTCCTAGAGGAATGGAACTAAAAACAAAGATAAACAAATGGGACCTAATGAAACTTCAAAGCTTTTGCATAGCAAAGGAAACCATAAACAAGACCAAAAGACAACCCTCAGAATGGGAGAAAATATTTGCAAATGAAGCAACTGATAAAGGATTAATCTCTAAAATTTATAAACAGCTCATGCAGGTCAATACCAAAAAAAACAAACAACCCAATCCAAAAATGGGCAGAAGACTTAAATAGGCATTTCTCCAAAGAAGATATACAGACTGCCAACAAACACATGAAAGGATGCTCAACATCATTAATCATTAGAGAAATACAAATCAAAACTACAACGAGATATCATCTCACACCAGTCAGAATGGCCATCATCAAGAAATCTAGAAACAATAAATGCTGGAGAAGGTGTGGAGAAAAGGGAACACTCTTGCACTGCTGGTGGGAATGTGAATTGGTACAGCCACTATGGAGAACAGTATGGAGGTTCCTTAAAAAACTAAAAATAGAACTACCATATGACCCAGCAATCCCACTACTAGGCATATACCCTGAGAAAACCATAATTCAAAAAGAGACATGTACCAAAATGTTCATTGCAGCTCTATTCACAATAGCCCAGAGCTGGAAACAACCTAAGTGTCCATCATCAGATGAATGGATAAAGAAGATGTGGCACATATATACAATGGAATATTACTCAGCCATAAAAAGAAACGAAACTGAGCTATTTGTAATGAGGTGGATAGACCTAGAGTCTGTCATACAGAGTGAAGTAAGTCAGAAAGAGAAAGACAAATACCGTATGCTAACACATATATATGGAATTAAAAAAAAAAATGTCATGAAGAACCTAGGGGTAAAACGGGAACAAAGACACAGACCTACTTGAGAATGGACTTGAGGATATGGGGAGGGGGAAGGGTAAGCTGTGACAAAGCGAAAGAGAGGCATGGACATATATACACTACCAAACGTAAGGTAGATAGATAGTGGGAAGCAGCCGCAGAGCACAGGGAGATCAGCTCGGTGCTTTGTGACCGCCTGGAGGAGTGGGAGGGAGGGAGATGCATGAGGGAAGGGATGTGGGAACAGATGTATATGTATGACTGATTCACTTTGTTATAAAGCAGAAACTAATAAAAAAAATAAGTAACGTCTGAACAATATTGAATATTCTCATCTGTGAATTGTTCTTAATATTTTATTATTAAATAAATAATTATTATCTGCAGGGAAGGCAGATTGGCATCCCAAATGTGTTATGTCACTGAAAACTAATCAATTCACACACACACAAAAATGTGCTTTATCTCTCCATACTTTGTTTTAAGTCTTCTTTAATTTCTTTTTAGCAATGTATTTTAGTTTTTGGCTCATTGGACTTGAATATCTTTTGTTAAGCTTATCCCTATTCATTTTCTTCTTTGGATGTTATTGTAAATAAACATAAAATTGCAAATTATATTATATTTTAAGTTTTAAATAATTGTTGCTTGTTTATAGAAATACTATCAGTTTTTCTATATTGACCTATGTACTGTTACTTTATTGAATGAACTTGTTAGCTCTATAGATATTTTTGTTTTTTGAAGATTACTTAAAATTTTCTATGTATGTGATCAAGTATGTTTTTTGCAAATAAAAATAATTTTTATTTCTTCAAAAAAAATAGATGTCATAGGTGTAGCATAAAGCCAGTTTAAATTATCTTTGCTTGGTGTATTTCTTTAAAGGAAGAGAGCTATTAAAATATAGTGTTGAGATATAAGTGGCATTCATTGGGAGAAAATTATGAAGTACAGAAATATAGTTTATCATTAATTAGGTTTTATTATTAGTATCTTGTATTTACTGGCTCAAAAACAACATGATGTCATATCCAAGAGGCTTAAATTTAGCTTGAAATACCTTTAAATTACAGCAAGAGGAGCTGTGTAATTCAAATTTTCTCTTTGTGCTTCTCTAGTCTTTAACGAAATTGGTTGGTGAATTATTATTAAAACGTCTTCCAAGTTTGAGTCATTTCTCAGCACGTTATTCAGAATGACCATTGTTATCCTTTAACCGGCTCTCATTTGTACTTTATGGTTCAGTGACTAAAATGTACAATGCTCTGTAAGTAAGAGTGACTTCAATATAAAAGATGTTAAGGAAGCAAAATTGCGTGCCAAGCAAATCTTTATCTTAATTAGCTACTAGAACTTAAAGTGTTTGCTTCTGTGCCTCAAAAGTAATACAGTTGCATACTTAGTGTGTGACCTTTACTGCACTACCCAGTACAGATTTTTTTCCCCCATAGGTCACCAGAGATACTGAAATTTTACAGGAGAAAAATAAACCCTTTTCTTGGATACAATATATTCTACAGAAGAGTGAAGTGTGTGCATTTCCATCAGAACAGGACTTACCTGCTTTTAAAAGTGCAACACGGATACTTAAAATTTGAGGCCACAATTTTCAAATGGCAATCGTTATAGGCAATTCATCTTCATGTAGCAGAAAAAGATGTTCTTGCATCTATATCCCCCTGATATTGGCAGGCAATATTATTTTTTTGTTTTTTTTTTCATTGAGAAATCGAGAGGAAGGAACGTTTCTGAATTTTTATGGAACATTTCCATCTATATCATTTTAGCTCTGGGAGATGGTGTCACAGTAAAACTACAAAGTATTCCACGAGGCTTTTCTAAATGAAGTCATTTGACAGAGGTGATTTGCTGCTGACCTCACTTCTCTTGGACATAACAGCAAATGCACAGCCTTGATCACAACTGTCAAAATACAGTATTCTGTATTATTTGTCCAAGTCTGGCACACCACTGCATGTGGATACATGACTGTTCTTGGAATTTTGAAACATTGCTGACAGAAACTCATACAAGATAATAGGCTAGCAGCAGTGGCAGAGAACATAAGAGGAAAGTTATTCAGTGACTCTACCTAGAGTTTACTGAGAATTTACTATGCATGTGACTATATACAGCCATATGGGGGATACAAAGACAGATTACTTCAGAAAATGATATAAGGGCATAATGATAGATTGTGCCAGTTGAATCCCAAAGAGATTACTTGTAGCATCGCACTTCTAGAATGCCATTTTAGAGTTCAAATTTTCTGCTTTGGACTGGAGGATGTGTCTTCTGGTGCCTGCCATGTTGCCTCACATGGTCACCATTTTCAAGGGTAGTGACTGTGCTGAATACTTTCCATTTATTCCATCGAGTGCCACTTTCCACCCCCTTTCCACCCTACTCCACGCCCCAGGATGCTGATTCTAGGCCAGAGATTCCCAGTTCTCTGGATTCAGGGTGTGTTCGGCCAGTGAGAAGCACAGACAGGAGAGTGAGGTTAGGCAATGTTTTCTTCAGGCTTCCTTCCATGTGTTGGCAGCCTCCCTCTACCGGAGGCCAAAATTGCTCTCAGCAATCCTTCTCCAAACATTTTCAAGTTCCAAGTTCGAGTCACTCCTTCTTTCTGACCTAGGGATAGCAGCTCTGTCAGTTGCTAGCCTCAGACTAAGCACTACCCCTTTGTAAATCGTCCCTTTATTAGACTCTCTTCAAATTGCTCAGTTTCATTGTGGCATCTTTTCTTACCAGGACTCCAGGTGATGCAGCACCTAAACATGCAGGTTGGGATATGTCTATAAAGCCCATACTTTCAAATTAGTAGACTTGTAGTATTACAAGTCCAAGGGTTCTATGATAAAGAAGATGCATACATGTGATGGGGTGATTTGAGGTACTTGGTTCACGACTCTTTGAGTACTTGATAATTGCAGAAAGGAGCCAGGTTGACCTTGTTCACATTTTTCCTAATTAAAAGAGATTCACTGAAAAAGATTGGGATGACAGGCTGACTTCATGTTTCCATTTCTGGGAATGTTTCCTGGTTTATGCAATCACAGTAGGATAAGTGTTTAAAAGAGGCAGTTTGCCATATACATTTGTAATGATTTTCTGGATTTTAAAGATAGGAGATAAGTTGTGTGTGTGTGTGTGTGTGTGTGTGTGTGTACACAGGGTAGGCAGAGGATTAAAGTTTATCTGAGTTCCATTAGTTGGTATGGAGACATAAAGAACTATTTTAGTAACATGCAGATATATACTGTGTTTTTTGACATCTTGACCAAAATATTTTCCAATTACTGGTGCTATGAGAACAGATTGGACAATCTCTTTCAGCACCAAGTGAAAGGGTGTGAGGATCGCCTCTCTTCTTTCTTTCATTGGTAAAAATAATAAGTTGCTAGATAGGAAGAAAAAATAATCCAGGAAGGATGTCAAGAAGAGGAAATTTTTGAAGAAAGAAAGCAGTATCAAGACTATCACCGAGAAGTCAGTAAATAGAAAAATAAATTTGTAAAAGAATTATTTTAAGTTCTATACTATTCTGAGTAAGGCAGTAAGTAAAATTTGCTTTCAAGGGTAATTCCAGAGCTGCTTAAGCAGTAGTCCCCAATGCTGCAGGGGACAAAAAAGACAATTTGATAAGTGGAGAAAGGATGATTCTGATCTCTCAAAAAAGTGAGGACTATGGTTACTGATGATTTTCTGAGGAATGGTGGAGAAGTGGCAAAGCCTATTTCACAGATGGCCTGTCTTCTCACTATAAGTATCTGATATGTAGTAAAGAAACTCCCAAAAACTAACCAGCTCATTTAAACTCCCACATCTACTGATTTATGTAGCAACAAGCTCAAGCTCTAACATCAGAATGAACTGGAAATTTTAAGGAAACTGGAATCTTGGGAAGACCACAGATGACTTAAGCCACAAGGAAATCATTTACCTTTATCTCTCATGGAAAATGAAAAATTTTCTTCAAAGTTGATATAAAAATGGAATTTGACTTCTTGGTCTATGATTTATGATTCCTACACGAGTGCCTTTTGAATGTAGTAGTCCATTTCACGAGCTCTGGGAAGAATGTGTTTGACAGAAAATTTGCTTATCTGACCAAAAGGTCTATTGAAATGAAATATGAGACAAAATAAACAAACAAACCAAAAAAACCACACAAACATGAATCTGGATCCTAAGAAAAGCCACAGCTAATACATAACAAAATGGCAATATGGCTGATTTGGATCAATCTCTTGGTGGAATAATAACGTTGAGCTTCTGAGCAATCAAAGCTAAAGGTTCTCTGTTTTCGTCAACCAGTGATGTTTTCACAATAAATAATGAGACAATCTTCTCTTCATATATGTGACATTAGTGAGCTTGACCGAGATATGGTACAGATCTAACTGGAGCTGTATTTCTTTTTCCATACGTTTCTTAGTGATTTTTGGAGGCATAATAAACTATATTCGAAGAATGGTTGAAGAAGCCAGGCAGAGTTTAAACAAATAAATTGGGCTTATTTCTAAAATGTATATAGTTTAGATGACTGCTTTCTGTGACTACAGACTTAGTGATCTTTCAGATTTTTGATGTCCTTTACACCTTCAGAACATCCTAAATACCTCTGACTTCTCACCTTAAAATGACAGAATTTCAAACTTTAGTAGGAAAATGATATTGTGGGCCAGCAATTTTACTATGTACTGTGACTTTACATAAAACTATTCTTAAATATACTGGTATAATTATAGTAAGGCAGGAGTTTAATTATATTTGTGTTTTAAGTTAGAATATTACAAAAATCTGTTTATAATTTTGCAAAACTATAATAAAAAAAAGTGTTCTATTTAGTCTCTTTTTAGGTTCTGACAGAACACATGGTCAGAAAAGAGCAATGACACCAAGCTGATTTTCCTTGCAATTTATTTCTTCGGACTGGTACCATTCTCTTCAAGAAAACAGTTTAACAATTTTGTCAGAAAGTATTGACTGTTCTTTTAAGCAACTAGCTTATTTTTATTTTATGGTGACTATGATCCATTGTAACCAATAATCCAGCTACCTGATCCACACGATGTGATCATGTAATTCGTGTTCTTTCTTTGCAGAGTAGAAATCTCAGATCTTAGAGAATGTCTTATCTTTAGCCAATGGAAAAGTCTCACAACATACACTTTGTCCATTACCTTTGATCATGGTTTTAGCTTATTTTTCCCAAATTGATGTTCCTTCCACTTCATATATTAAATGTCTAAAATCTCTTTGTGTTGTGTCTTTTTTTGTAAGCCAGCTTAAATCCTTTCTGAAGCAAGCTGGTGTATAAATAAATTAGACAGATAGATGATAGATAGGCCAATAGATAGATAACAGATAATCTTGAATTTAGTCTCTATTAAACAGTAGAAATATAAAGATGTGTGGTACAGTGGAAAGACTAATAAACTACTTCACAGGAGAACTCATGCTTGGTTCCCATTCCACCCTAAACTAGCACTGATAATTTGGAAAGTCATTACTTTCTATAAACCTCAATGTTCTTATTTGTCAATAGGGAGAGTGGTTGGATAATGTGCAAATCCATTCCAACTTTTATATTATGGGACTGAAAAATGCCACCAGAAATCTTGTAGAAAGTTTTCATGCAGAAGCATGCCATTGATAATTACTGCCATGTAAACATTGTTGCTATATCTATTGCAGTAAAGAAGTTTTCTTAGGTAGAGAATGGAGTTATCAGATGAGCAGCAATAGTGCTTCATAGTAGAACTGCAGAACATTCATTAGTCTGAACAGTCTTATCAAAGTCATGGGACAAAAGGTAGAATTGAGTCATCAGTCTGATTTTAAGCTACTCCAGGTATGGAAAGGTAGGTGACAAATCAGTGATGAAATCCAACAGAAATAATAAGAAAAACCTTAGAAGCAGCTAATTACCTCTAAAGACTACTACTTCAAAAATGAAAGTTTTGGTTGGTTTTTTAAAATACAAACAATCCGTCTTTAATTATCAGTGTTTAATGTACATTTTCATATTTAATTATTTCTTAAAATTTGGTGGATTTTTTTTCACCCATTTATAGAACTCCAAACTTTAAGACTAAGGAAGTCAAAGATGCCAGCAGGTGACCTTATCTAATATATTGCTCCCATCTGTAAATTCTTAGGCCAAAGCTTCCAAGGCCACTTTAGGATAAGACAGTAATAAGTTTTGTTTAAATTAAAGGAGCCAGTGCACCCATACCCCATTTGTGAGTGTTGGCTACTAATAGCTCACAGCTGCACCCTTTTGAGAATAGCCCTAGGTTGATAAAAGCCACTTCATCTATCTGGAAAATATCTGAGAGATTAGGCTCTCGACTGGGGGGGAGCAGCCAGCAAAGATGGAAAGATATATGGACAAAAACAGTTAGACTCCAGAGATGAGGAAACTGAGGCAATGAAGAAGTTAGGTAATGGCCTAAGGTCACATTGGTAGTAAGTGACAGAGCTGAACTTTGAACCTAGGCATTTGGGTATCAAAATTCACACTCTAGCCTATATATCAGAGAACATCATATTCTTCTTGAGTGTCAGTTTCCTGGTATCCATCTGTTACAGACTGAATGTGTTCTCCTAAAATTCGTATGTTGAAATCCTACCCCTCAGTGTGATGGTATTAGGAAGTGGGACATTTGGGAAGTAAGTCATTGGGTGGAGCCCTCATGCATGGGATTAGTGCCTGTATAAAAGAGACCTCAGAGAGCTCCCTTGCCCCTTCTGCCATATGAGAACACAGAGAGAAGACTGCAGTCTGCAATCTGGAAAAGGATTCTCACCAGGACACACTCATGTAGGCACCCTGAACTTTGACTTTCAGCCTCCAGAACTGTGAGAAATTTCTGTTGTTTATAAGCCACTCTGTTGAGAGTACTTTTCTGTAATAGTCCAAACAGACTAAGATAACTTCTAACATTTCTTCAGCATTTATAAGCATGTGCAAATCATAGCATATTTGTCTTTTGTGTAGATTTACTGTATTTGCTTTCATGCATTCAGCTTCATTTGAAATCCCAAAGATTGTGATGCTGGCTTACTCATTAAAAAGGTCTTCATTCTCAGGATTTGTGGGCTGACATAAGTCCTCTTCTTTAATGTTGATGCAATGAAGAGAAATAATATTGATAATCTTAAGGGAATATATGTAAAATTATTTCTCTTGGTGTTAATTTTTTAGAGACTGCAAATAAAGGAATAAATATTAAACTACAGCAATATTGATAGTTTGTATCATCAATTTGTCTGTCATTTTTATCAATTTTTAATCCATTTCTCCTCAACCACATTTTTCTTTCTGAAATGCAATAAAATTTTATGTCCCTAAAGACTTTATTCTCTTCTAAACAATAATGAGGAGAGGAGAAGGGGTTCAATTTATCAAGCTTCTAATATCTCACTTAGTAAATATTAAGCCATATTGTCACTGATAAACACAAGATTAGCATTGCACATTCTTTAATCAAGTAAAATGGATCTATCTCCACTTACTAGCTAGAAAAATCATTTATACTTGCTGTTCCTCAGTTTTTCCATCTGAAAAATGAAGGAGATAATAGGACCATCTCATAGGGTTGTTGCAATAGTTAAGCTAAAATATATAAAACACTTGCCTGGCAGAAG
Source organism: Hyperoodon ampullatus (assembly GCF_949752795.1). Lineage (NCBI taxonomy): Eukaryota > Metazoa > Chordata > Mammalia > Artiodactyla > Ziphiidae > Hyperoodon > Hyperoodon ampullatus. The sequence goes on from NC_136918.1 coordinate 128,285,161, forward strand.
AAAGCAAAATATGTTAACTATTACGTCTTTCAATTTTCCCTCCCTCCATGCCTTCTTCTCTCTCTTCTCTTTCTCTCTCTCTCTCTCTTGTTTTGTTTTTTGTTTTTGTTTTGTTTTTTGTTATTTTGCAGTACGCGGGCCTCTCACTCTTGTGGCCTCTCCCGTTGCGGAGCACAGGCTCTGGATGCGCAGGCTCAGTGGCCATGGCTCACGGGCCCAGCTGCTCCATGACATGTGGGGTCTTCCCGAACCGGAGCATGAACCCGTGTCCCCTGCATCGGCAGGCAGACTCCCAACCACTATGTCACTAGGGAAGCCCTCTTTCTTGTCTTTGATATAGGAATGGGGAGTCTCCATGTACAACTGGATGATCTAACAAGGGAGAATTTATGTAAAATAAGTTAGCCAAGTCACAGTATTCAAATTTTAATTTCCTTGAGTAAATATTATAGCTAATAAAATCAACACTTTTCCCAATTAAGATGAAAGCATTCTTAGCAACTATGCTGTTTTATAAAGGGTCCCAGCATTACTTTGAATTGAATAATTCCATCTAAATTATAATAAATATTCAGCATTCTAAGCATCAGCAGAAGTTATAGCCAGGAGGATCCCACTGCTTCTACCAACAAAGAAGTTACATTTTCATCACTTTTCCTTAAGAGGTAGTCTCTCCTAAGATTCCTATCAATTTAAAATGGTGGGAGGTACAAACTATTGGATGTAAGATAGGATACAATGATGTATTGTACAACACAAGGAATGTAGCCAATATTTTTAATAACTGTAAATGGAGTGTAATCTGTACAAATTGTATAAAAAAATAAAAATTAAATTAAAAATAAAATGTTAGATTTTATTTAAGTAGTACACTTGTAAATGCAGTGAAAAAGAAAAAGGATTGGAAGGAGTCAGCAAAAAAATTAAGAGCCTGAGGCATTCCCTGTTATTAAGTCCTAGATTTCATGAGGAATAAGAATTCCAAGAAATTATAAAAGAATATTATAAAACTGTTACCTATTAAAATCCATTAAAATGTATTAGGACATTTGCTCCATTCACAGAGAAAACAGCATATAAAAATCCCTTTACATTTTAAGATTTTTCTTCTTTGTGTTTTACTTCTATCTTATTCTATGCCATGTTATGATCTGCTTTTTTTTTTTTTTTTTTTTTTTTTTTTTTGCTACATTTAAAAAGTATGTGAATTGTTCAGGGTGAATAGTATTTATATGGTCATCAGCAGTAAACCAAGATTGAAAACATAAACCAATGTCAAGAATTTTTCCCTCCTGCTTTGCTCCTTTTTTCTTTTTGAAATAAAGTTATCAGTTTATAAAATTATGGTCATCAACCATATTTGTTGGAATTAAGTAGATATCTCATGACAGTTCCCAGCAGCCCTGTTACCTTTGATTGGATGACCTCATTCCCAACACGAAATATCAAGAAAAGAGTTCTCAGCTCCTTCAAGATTGTGTGGAAAACCACTCAGAGAAACCAGGAAGATAGAAACCTCACCTATGTGGATACCACTTAAAGATCTCATGTGAATTTTCCAAATTAGTAGATTGGAAAACTACAGAAAAACCTAGCTGTAGGGACTGTGGAATCATCACTGACCTTTGAAGTATGGGCTGCAGGCCTAGTTCTGGTTGTGAGAGTAGAAGGACACATATATATTTTTGTGTGTGTGTGTGTGTGTATGTGTGTGTGTGTGTGTGAAGTATATTTGGGACAGGACTAGTGGAGTCTGGGTCCATCATCATCCTCAAAAGCTCACAGACCTCCATTTTAGACCTTTCTTCAACCTGATGTTCTCAAGGTAGTAGATTTTAAGCCTCCAGCAGACTCCATCTAGAAAACACCGTCAGTAATTACTGACTTAACAACTACTGCACATCCGTTCTGGACTTCAGTTTGTAAGACCCAAATGCCCAGGAAGCTTGGCTATCTTACACTGTTGTTGATTTAATTGTTTGCTGTTTCAATATTCCTGTTTGCCAACAAATATCATAGGAACATTCCCGCTGTCACAGTTGGGCCATCAGAGGATGATGGAATGTTATTCCCCTAAGTCACAGGATGGCTTAGGTAAGAACTATTTTAAACACACAAGCACTGAACAGCATTTCCTTAGAGGATTACCTGGATGAGTATAAGGTTATCCAGATAAGCCTGTTTCTGCTTATATCTCTAAGAAATACAGTTTTTCCTCCATCAGCTTAAAGAGGACACTGACAACTCTATTATTTCTATATATTAAAAGTGGCATAAGTGAAAGCAGGTTCAAGCAGTTTAAAATCTATCACAAAAAGAGCATGAAAGTATAGAGGAATCATTCAACCCTGAATTGCAAGAACTTCATATTTTAAAACATTGATGATAAAGCTGGGTGTATGCTTCCTTAGTGGAAAACTGTCCAGTGAGGCTCATGTCAGATGAAAATTATATTTCTTTACTTAGTTCTTATAGGCATATTTGACTGATGATTTAAACTAATGAGGAGGTGACAAAACTTCACTTTGCACTTGCAAATGGAGCAGAGAAACACATGATTCAATAGGAATATGGATTTAATAGCTGTGAACATAAACTATATCACAATAAAGGTCAGAATTGTGTTTTCTCTTCCCATAGCAAATAGAATAAAAATATCAGTAAAGGCATCCCTTTGAAGTTCCTAGATCATACCATAAATAGGAAGAAACCTTGACAACAAACATTATCTTTTTAAAAAGTTATCCTCTTTACAATGGTGTGCTAGTTTCAGCTTTATAACAAAGTGAATCAGCTTTACATATACATATATCCCCATATCTCCGCCCTCTTGCACCTCCCTCCCACTATACTCTAATAAAGATGTTAAAAAAATAATAATTTAACTTCTATATGTTTAGGTTTGTTTGCTGTTGCTTTGGAAATTGTTGCTTTGATTGTTGTTCTTTTTTTTTTTTAATTTGGGAGAATTGTAAGAGTGGTTTGGCTATTTATCATAAAAAAAATTTGACTCTTCTAAAAAAAAGTAGTCAGCCTCTGTCTTGACTCTAGAACCAAAAAAGGATTAATGTTATTTATATGATACCTAGTTTACATGCGAAGAGAACTTTCGGCATGTAAAAGTTTTTCTTTAACATTCTCAGCATATGTAATATGAAGATAATGTAAAATTTAAAAAGAAAACACATCCAAATTTGTCCTGATTTATTTCTATTAACCAATTTGTTAAGTGTTTCTACACTTTCTCTGCTGAATGTGTTATAAAGAGAAGTCTTCGGAACCTAGAAAGTTGGGATGACACAAAATAAAACTACAACCTATAGAACTCCAATAATTAGCACACTTTGTGCTTACAAGAATCTGAAATAATTAGAAACATCATTTACAGATTGTTTTAAAACCCAAAATGTGAAACAGAAAGGTTGAGCCAGGAAGAGACTTTCAAGATGGCGGAATAGTAAGACGTGGAGATCACCTTCCTCCCCACAAATACATCAGTAATACATCTACATGTGGAACAGCTCCTACAGAACACCTACTGAACGCTGACAGAAGACCTCAGACCTCCCAAAAGGCAAGAAACTCCCCCATGTACCTGGGTAGGTCAAAAGAAAAAAGAAAAAAAAGGAGACAAAAGAATAGGGATGGGACCTGCACCAGTGGGAGGGAGACGTGAAGGAGGAAAGGTTTCCACACACTAGAAGCCCTTTCACGGGCGGAGACTGTGGGTGGTGGCGGGGAAGCTTCGGAACCACGGAGGAGAGCACAGCAACAGGGGTGCAGAGGGCAAAGCGGAGAGATTCCCGCACAGAGGATCGGTGCCGACCGGCACTCACCAGCCCGAGAGGCTTGTCTGCTCGGCCGCCAGGGCTGGCGGGGCTGGGAGCTGAGGCTCGGGTTTCGGGTTTCAGTCGCAGCGCAGGGAGAGGATTGGGGTTGGCGGCGGGAAGAGAGCCTGAAGGGGTTAGTGCACCACGGCTGGCCAGTAGGGAGTCCGGGAAAAAGTCTGGAGCTGCCGAAGAGGCAAGAGACCATTGTTTCGGGGTGCGCGAGGTGAGGGGATTAAGAGCACCACTTAAAGGAGCTCCAGAGACGGGCATGAGATGCTAGGGCTGCTGCTGCCACCACCAAGAAGCCTGTGTGCGAGCACAGGTCACTATCCACACCTCGCTTCCAGGAGCCTGTGCAGCCCACCACCGCCAGGGTCCAGTGATCCAGGGACAACTTTCACGGAAGAACGCATGGCGCGCCTCAGGCTGGTGCAAAGTCACGCCGGCCTCTGCAGCTACAGGCTCGCCCCACATCCGTACCCCTCCCTTCCCCCGGCCTGAGTGAGCCAGAGACCCCGAATCAGATGATCCTTTAACCCCCTCCTGTCTGGGCGGGGAACAGATGGCCTTAGGCGACCTACATGTAGAGGCGGGGCCAAATCCAAAGCTGAGTCCAGGGAGCTGTGAGAACAAAGAAGAGAAAGGGAAATCTCTCCCAGCAGCCTCAGGAGCAGCGGATTAAATCTCCACAATCAACTTGATGTACCCTGCATCTGTGGTATACCTGAGTAGATAAAAAATCACCCCAAAATTTAGATGGCAGACTTTGGGAGAACTGTAGACTTGAGTTTTGCTCTATGTGACTGACTGGTTTCTGGTTTCAGGTATATCTTAGTTTAGTATTTAGAGTTTATTATCATTGGTAGATTTGTTTATTGATTTGATTGCTCTCTTCCTTTTCTATATATCTGTATCTATCTAACTATCTATCTATCTATATAAACAAGACCCATATATATGCTGTCTAAAAGAGACCCACTTCAGACCTAGGGACACACACAGACTGAAAGTGAGGGGAATGGAAAAAGATATTCCATGCAAATGGAAATCAAAGGAAAGATGGAGTAGCAATTCTCATATCAGACAAAACAGACTTTAAAATAAAGACTATTACAAGAGACAAAGGAGGACACTACATAATGATCAAGGTATCAATCCAAGAAGAAGATATAACAATTGGAAATATTTATGCACCCAACATAGGAGCACCTCAATACATAAGGCAAATGCTAACAGCCATAAAAGGGGAAATCGACAGTAACACAATCATACTGGGGGATTTTAACACCCCACTTTCACCAATGGACAGATCATCCAAAATGAAAATAAGTAAGGAAAAACAAGCTTTAAGTGATACATTAAACAAGATGGACTCATTGATATTTATAGGATAGTCCATCCCAGAACAACAGAATATACTTTCTTCTCAAGTGCTCACGGAACATGCTCCAGGATAGATCATATCTTCAGTCACAAATCAAGCCTTGGTAAATTTAAGAAAATTGAAATCATATCAAGTATCTTTTCTGAACACAATGCTATGAGACTAAATATGAATTACAAGAAAAAACCTGCAAAAAATGCAAACACATGGGGGCTAAACAATAAACTACTTAATAACCAAGAGATCACTGAAGTAATCAAAGAGGAAATCAAAAAATACCTAGAAACCAATGACAACGAAAACACTGTGATTCAAAACCTATGGGATGCAGCAAAGTCAATTAAAAGAGGGAAGTTTATAGCAATACAATCCTACCTCAAGGAAGAAGAAACATCTCAAATAAAAAGCCTTGTCTTACACCTAAAGCAATTAGAGATAGAAGAACACCCCCCCACCCACAAAGTTAGCAGAAGAAAATAAATCATAAAAAGCAGGTCAGAAATAAATGAAAAATAAATGAAGGAAAGGATAGCAAAGATCAATAAAACTAAAAGATGGTTCTTTGAGAAGATAAACAAAATTGATAAAACATTAGCCAGACTCATCAAGAAAAAAAGGGAGAAGACTCAAATCAATAGAATTAGAAACGAAAAAGGGTAAATAACAACTGACACTGCAGAACTACAACGGATCATGAGAGATTACTGCAAGCAACTACATGCCAATAAAATGGACAACCTGGAAGAAATGGACAAATTCTTAGTAAAGCTCAACCTTCCGAGACTGAACCAGGAAGAAATGGAAAATACAAACAGACCCATCACAAACACTGAAATTGAGACTGTGATTAAAAGTCTTCCAACAAACAAAAGCCTGGGACCAGATGGCTTCACAGGCGAATTCTATCAAACATTTAGAGAAGAGCTAGCACCTATCCTTCTCAAACTCTTCCAAAATATAGCAGAGGGAGGAACACTCCCAAACTCATTCTATGAGGCCACCATCACCCTGATACCAAAACCAGACAAAGGTGTCACAAAGAAAGAGAACTACAGGGTAATATCACTGCTGAACATAGATGCAAAAATGCTCAACAAAATACTAGCAAAAAGAATCCAACAGCACATTAAAAGAATCATACACCATGATCAAGTGGGGTTTATCCCAGGAACGCAAGTATTCTTCAGTACACACAAATCAATCAATGTGATAAACCATATTAACAAATTGAAGGAGAAACATCATATGATCATCTCAATAGTTGTATAAAAAGCTTTTGACAAAATTCAACAGCCATTTATGATAAAAACCCTCCAGAAAGTGGGCACAGAAGGAAATTACCTCAACATAATAAAGGTCATATATGGCAAACCCACAGCCAACATCCTTCTCAGTGGCGAAAAACTGAAACCATTTCCTCTAAGATCAGCAACAAGACAAGGTTGTGCACTCTCACCACTATTATTCAACATAGTTTTGGAAGTTTTAGCCACAGCAATCAGAGAAGAAAAAGAAATAAAAGGAATCCAAATTGGAAAAGAAGAAATAAAGCTGTCACTGTTTGCAGATGACATAAAACTACACATAGAGAATCCTAAAGATGCTACCAGAAAACTACTAGAGCTAATCAATGAATTTGGTAAGGTAGCAGGATACAAAATTAATGCACAGAAATCTCTAGCATTCCTATATACTAATGATGAAAAATCTGAAAGAGAAATTAAGGAAACACTCCCATTTACCACTGCAAGAAAAAATAATAAAATACCTAGGAATAAACCAACCTAAGCAGACAAAAACCTGTGTGCAGAAAATTATAAGACACTGATGAAAGAAATTATAGATGATGATAACAGATGGAGAGATATACCATGTTCTTGTATTTGAAGAATCAACGTTGTGAAAAGGACTGTACTACCCAAAGCAATCTACAGATTCAATGCACTCCCTATCAAACTACCAATGGCATCTTTCAGAGAACTAGAACAAAAATTTTCACCATTTGTATGGAAACACAAAAGACCCCGAATAACAAAAGCAATCTTGAGAAAGAAAAATGGAGCTGGAAGAATCAGGCTCCCTGACTTCAGACTATACTATAAAGCTACAGTAATCAAGACAGTATGGTACTGGCACACACACACACACAGACACACACACACACAGACACACACACACTATCTCTCTCTCTCTCTCTCTCTCTCTCTCTCTCTCTCTCTCTCTCTCTATATATATATATATATATATATATATATATATATCTCAATGGAACAGGATAGAAAGCCCAGAGATAAACCCACGCATTTGTGGTCACCTTAGTTTTGATAAAGGATGCAAGAATATACAATGGAGAAAAGACAGCCTCTTCAATAAGTGGTGCTGGGAAAACTGGAGAGCTACATGTAAAAGGATGAAATTAGAACACTCCTTAACACCATATACAAAAATCAACTAAAAATCAATTAAAACCTAAATATAAGTCCAGACACTATGAAGCTCTTAGAGGAATACTTAGGCAAAACAGTCTATGACATAAATCACAGCAAGATCCTTTTTGACCCACCTCCAGAGAAATGGAAGTAAAAACAAAAATAAACAAATGGGACCTAATAAAACTTAAAAGATTTTGCACAGCAAAGGAAACAAGATGAAAAGACAACGCTCAGAATGGGAGAAAATATTTGCAAATGAAGCAATTGACAAAGGATTAATCTCCAAAATTTCTAAGCAGCTCATGCAGCTCAATATCAAAAAACAAACAACCCAATCCAGAAATAGGCAGAAGACCTAAATAGACATTTCTGCATAGAAGATATACAGATTCCCAACAAACACGTGAAAGGATACTCAATTTCACTAATCATTAGAGAAATGCAAATCAAAACTACAATGAGATATCATCTCACACCAGTCAGAATGGCCATCATCAAAAAATCTACAAACAATAAATTCTGGAGAGGGTGTGGAGAAAAGGGAACCCTCTTGCACTGTTGGTGGGAATGTAAATTAATACAGCCACTATGGAGAACAGTATGGAGGTTCCTTAAAAAACTAAAAATAGAACTACCATACGACCCAGTGATCCCACTACTGGGCATATACCCTGAGAAAACCATAATTCAAAAACAGTCATGTACCACAATGTTCATTGCAGGTCTATTTACAAGAGCCAGGACATGGAAGCAACCTAAGTGTCCATCAACTGATGAATGGATAAAGAAGATGTGGCACATATATACAATGGAATATTACTCAGCCATAAAAATAAATGAAACTGAGTTATTTGTAGTGAGGTGGATGGACCTGGAGACTGTCATACAAAGTGAAATAAGTCAGGAGGAGAAAAACAAATACCGTATGCTAACACATAATATGGAATCTAAAAAAGAAAAAAAGATTTTGAAGAACCTAGGGCAAGACAGGAATAAAGACGCAGACGTAGATAATGGACTTGAGGACACGGGGATGGGGGAAGGGTAAGCTGGGATGAAGTGAGAGGGTGGCATGGACATATACACACTATAAATGTAAAATTGATAGCTGGCGGGAAGGAGCCGCATAGCACAGGCAGATCAGCTTGATGCTTTGTGACCACCTAGAGGGGTGGGATAGGGAGGGTGGGAGGGAGATGCAAGAAGGAGGAGATATGGGGATATATGTATATGTATAGCTGATTCACATTGTTATAAAGCAGAAACTAAAACAGCATTGTAAAACAATTATATTCCAATAAAGATGTTTAAAAAAAGGAGGTTTAGCAAAGTATGCCAAAAAATAAGCTGTTTTAAAACTCTTTTGTTTGCATAATATAAAATCACACATCTAATTATGTTAAATAAATAGAAAGAAAAATGAGCTAGGGTTTTGCTTCACTAATCTTAAAAGTCAGCCACTTGAACATAACCAAGCTTAGAGGTTTAATCATCACATGTTCTTGATTGGTTTCTCCTGACCTGAAGACCAGCATAATTAAGAAAATATGAAATTCATCTCAATATTTCTTCTCCTGTATTATAAGCTTGAATGAAAAAATAAAACCTGAAGAAAGATGAGACAACCATCTCATCTGTTTTTGAAAAATGAGCTATTATTCCCATCAGAACTTAGACATTGTTTCTGTTTTAAGTATCTGAAGATATTTCAGAAAATAATTATCCAAACATCAGCTAAATGCAATGCATCCATTAACAGAAGGCAGTTGATCATGTCTCGGTTCATACTGACTAGTTAAAAAAAAAAAAAAAGGCAGAAGTGCATCAACATATAAGCTGGAGTGTATTATCCTTGACTCTGTCTTAATTTAATTAATATGATTATCTTTAGTAAACTCAAACCCTAATCTTCAGAGTCATAGGACTTCAGGAAACACTAAATTTCTTGCTTTGTTTCCACCATTTTCCTAACTCATGGGATAAATTGCAGTGTTTATCCTAGTGCTCAGACTTTAAAAGGTTAAGATCTTTGATTCCTTATTGATTCTCCTGCTCCCTTTGTATCTTGCTTCTCCATTCTCTCGGTATAGTTCTAGTATTCACCCTGTTTTCTTCCCAAGAGCCAAGTCGTATTTCTCAATTTCCACCTCCAGTCGTTTTGGATTCAGTTCAGATATAAAGAGGGCTTGCTAAGATTTTACTATGAACCGTGGTTTTTCTTTTTACTTTAACATCTCAGTCACACCTCCGAAGAGAACCCCAAAGTGCCCTGCCTTAAAATTTAGAAATGGTAAACATCATTCTCTCTAAACCATTTCATGTGACTTTATTTCATGCAGAATCCCCTTTACATTTTTGTCTTTCTTACGATTTTTCATGTTCTTTCAAGGGAATCTAGTTTTTGCTTTGTTCTCCCTTCTTTTTCCCTTCCCATTTTTTAATTCTGCTTACCCTTAGGTTATGTTCAAAATAGGTTTTTCTGTTTTTCTGTGTTTCTTTCCCACCTACGTCTCAAGTCAACTCCCATCAACTGCAGGAAAATGATGTAAATAGTGTAAGAATTTACTGTTCCTCTCAAAGGGACAGCAGTCCAATCTTTCCACCTATGGGGTAATGTACAGCAACTATTGAAAGTTACATTAACTTGGTGCCTGGAAAGAGCATTTGAACATTAGTGTCAGAATCAGCAAAGATGAACATAGCCTGGGCTGTTACTGCCCTGACTCTGTGACCCTGAGTAACTTAAAAACACCTATACCTTTCAGCTAGTCCATACTTAAACTGCAGTAATCATGTCACACTGCTCTTCTGTAAGGTAGTTTGAAGCGTTAACCGAAATAAGGCATGGGAAAGCAATATGTTAATCATAAACACTATACAAACACGTTATTATGCTTATTTTATTATTTGCTTTGTTTCTTTAAATTGTAAGCTCAAATCCAGCAGGGACCTTCTTCTGTTAGCTCTAGAATAGCCCCTAGCAAATTCAGAGACCGAATTCAATAAATACGCAGTCATGGAAGTTAGCCGATGTTAAAGAAAATCATTTAAATCTTTCCTCTCGTTGTGAAAATACACATTTCTGTAAAATTACAGTGGCAATGGTTATGAAACAACAAAGAATGGCTTGATATATCTATGTTTAGAAACTAATCTGAGAAGCCTTATTTGGAAGTAGCAGAGTGGTATTGTGTGTAAGTACGAAGCAAGGGGGAAAAGCGATGATGCTGTCATACACTTCTGGCCTCATTACTCTGAAGAAGTTTCTCTTCCTTAATGCATGTATGCAACCCCCTGAAAGTTAATGAAAGTGGTGTGTGCCCAATGAGGGGACAAGAGAGCTAAGATTAAAAACCAATACCAATGATGCACATTTAATGAACTGGTCTTATAGCTTCATGCACTACTTCTTTAAAATTCTGATTTTTTTTTAAAAAAGCACATTAGCAGTGTCTATTTAGGGCCCATAAAAAGTTCAAGTGGAAGAAAATACTTGTCTGAAAATTAAAGAGTAAGTCCTTTCCACTGCAAACAAAAGCTTCTGGCTCGGAGCCGTTTTTTTGAAAATTCACAATTCTGATGATTGTTGGAGAAATGTGGGGATGTGAGCAGTAATGGTTCTTCTGAGGCATTGTCCTGTGCACCAAGCATTTTTCTCACCCACATCTAATCTATATTTTTGTACTTTTTGTTGCATTTTTGTGTTTGGAGAGTTTATCGAGCATCATTGCTGGCTGAGGTTTTAGTTGATTACAAGATCATTTGTTTTATCCTCCACTATCATTCTGAATCTTTCTCCTAATTGGAAATTTCCACTCACTATGCATAAAAGAGGATAAGATCCCAACTCCCATATTGTACAGTAATCTAACCCATTTCAAAAGCTTGTCATGGAGAAGAACCATCATCTGATCTCTTTTCGATGATTCAGCATGTCATTGGGCCCTCTTTTCTCACAAGCTACCAGCATGTGGCTAGAAACATCACTTCACTTTAAAATTACATTAGACAAAATTAGGAATATGAATAAGGTATTGGAGAGTTGATTATCTACAGTACTGTTATCTAATTTTTTAGATTAGCTATGTCATGGCTCTTCCTCAATTTCCATAGATACTTGAGAGATGAATGCTATCGTATTCACACCAAAAAATAATTTAAAAAAATATTAATGTTAGCTTCCGTGAGGTGATTATTCTCTAAAGCACTTTTTCTTAAAGTATGGTCTTGGACCACCAACATCAGATTTGTCTGGGTGCTTTCAAGAAGATATTGTTTCATGGTTACCAATTCTGGAATTCTATTGAGTAGACAAGAAGGGAGTTTAAATACTTTACTTTTGGTCTAGCTGTAACTGGTAAGTACCATATAAAGAAATAAACATTCATGAAATACATGAACATCAGTGGGTACCAAAACTTGTTAATCTGTATTGTATGTGAGTATTGGAAAGAACATTGACTGTGATGGGATTTATACCCATGCTTTTGCCTTACGGGTTGCCACATATATAGTGAACATTAAACTTTAAATAATTATATAAGCAATTTTTTCCACTGAAATGGTGCCAGGAAACAAATGATTTAATATCAGATTTGAAAGTATTGCTCCTCCATATGGAGTAAGTTACATAAAAATAGCTTAGTATTGGTTCCCAAATACACTTTGTACATTAATTCTGTTAAAATCATATTAATTATTTTTCTAGCATAACATGTTCTGCCAAGCCCATGCTGATTTTTCCATCCAGATTCTTGCTGTTTGTCTCTTACAGCAAATGAGTAGCCTCTGAATTTTAACTCTTGGTGTTAAATCTTCTAGTGCTTTGGTCACCTGTGTCGATCAGTCATAAAGTCTTTGGTTTCAGGAATTGTTTTTAGCAGCTATAATTTTATCTTACTTTCAGAAACTTACTCTAAAATATTGGTCTTATTTTCATAAGTAGCATTAAAGTGCTTCTAGTGTGAATTTCTGTAATTTCACAGAAAATAGCAGAAAATGAAATAATTTTAGCTTTCATTATTTCAAATTTTATTATTTGTTTGGTTTGTGCCTGAATTTATTTTCAGTTCTCATAATAAGGACCAGGAGGGGTTGGCAGAGAGCTCAGGAAGAAAATGATATAATTAAAAAAAAAATCATTTTGAGTGTTTGTTCTATCTTGCCTGTGAGCCTTTATGGTGTTTAGGCAATTTGATTAGGAGACTAATGACAAATGGAAACGAAGATCTTCCTTAGTCTAATGCATTTTTAAGATGATTATCAAGTTCATTCAGTCCTAAGTGCAAATTCATTGTCATCTTATTTCTAACCATCAACCTTTAACTGATGAAGCAAGCAATTTGACTCTACCTAAACTTATTGTGCTTCCACTGGAAAGATACGGGATGCACATGACTCATATGAAACTTTTACAATAGAGAAAGAGATTTTAATTTAAAAAAATAGTTTCCTTACCAGAGCTTACACTCTGTTCATTTTCAGGAATTGTTAACAAGATGACACAAGTATCACATAAAGTCGCTATGGTAGATGGTCTTTTGATTTTGCATTCAGATCAGATCTTCTATTTCCATTTGGAAATATCTGAACCATTCATGAGGCACTTTTCTCTGACTGTTTCGAATAAAGACTCATAATAATATAACCAAGGACTTGAAATTGTTTTATGTTAATATTTTAACCTTGTGGAACTATACTTTCCTTACTTTCTTTTTGAAATGCACAGCCTCATAGACATGCATAAATTTTACCTACTGGTTCTTAGCAAAAGAGAATGAGATTTCCACTGTAGTGGGGAGCTTTTAATAAACTAAGGAATTAAGGAAATAGTAGTCTCTGTAACAAACACCAGGAATGTAACCACTCTTATCTCCTCCTCCAGAAATTTTCCTCTGTTGATGTTTTATAAATGGTTTGCTTCACTGTACAGATGTTTTATAGATCAGCACCTGCATATTTATGCTCATTTTAATCTATATTTACATGACAGCTATCACTCTGAAGTCAAAGCTTTAGAATCATAAATTAGGATAATCTCAACTAGCAACATCAGGAAAGTTTGATAGCAAAATTGTTCCAGAAACTTGGACACGGAGACTGGAGGAGTGAGTTTTTATATACAGTCCCTGCCTCTCAAGTAACAGTTATCAGTTTTAAACCAAAAGGTAGGAGATGTTGCAGAAGTTAGTCAAAATTAAAGGTTAAAACAGAGTCCCCACCCTAAATAATTTTGTAAACCAATCAGGAATTTAAAGCTCACACAACACGTTCCATTTTAAGTGCTGAGTGTCAGTGGGTGAAGTTGGAGAAGGCTTCTTGCAGGAGTAGAGAGAATTCTACAAAGTGCTGAAAGATAAAATGTAGTTAAGTTCATAGAGAAAAAAGCAAATGTTGTTTTAGACTGTAAACTCCATGAGAGTAGAAAGTATATCCGTTCACTATTATGTGCCAGTTACCTACTACACATGTTGGCTGAATTATTTGGAAGGAAGTTTGGGTAGAGCAGGAAGAAACTTATGGAGTGTGCAGGAAATGGCAAAAATTGACCTGTATTGAGTAGAGGGTGTATTCAGGAATGATTAATTTGGACGATGGAGAAGGGGCATGACATAGACTATATTATAAATGCTGACATAGCAATAAAGATGAATTATAAGTGACAATGCAGAAGTGATTACTGGGTGTTTTTTCAGTGAAATGCTGGATTTATCTAGTTGTTTAGGAATGTGCACCTTTGATTGCTTTTCTATTGACTAGCTGTATTGTAACTCAATAGGGGCAGAAGTTAGGTTGTAAAAAACTGATGATGATGCAAATAAATTTTGATAAAATTTATTTCTGTTCTGTAGAGAAGATGAGCCCAAACATGAGATTTTATTATATTATAAAATATTAACCAGTATTGCATCTACTAACAACCTTAGTCTAACATTCCTAATTTTATATATACACATACACATATATGTATACAAGTACATACGTAAATGAATACATGTACAGATATACGTATATGTGTATAGTCTGTTCTTCCTTGAACTACTTTTAACATCTTACTGGTTTCCTCAGTCATTAATTGCCTCACTTTGACGCTTCTTCATTTAATATTTAAATGAGTTGTGATTTTGCCTTTTTGAAACTTTTACATTAGTAGCAGAATGTATTGTTTAGGGTAGAAGTTTGAAGTCTAGACACCAGTCAAGACTATTATAAGGAATTATTCTTCTCAGTACTCAAGGTATAAGGTTACGATTCTAAATTTGGTAACCACAGTATTCTGGAAAAGAGTAGAAATATCTGAGACATTTTGAAAACAAAACCAGAATAGGATTTGGTGGTATATTTATAGGGGAGCTAAAGGATATTTACCCTATAAAATGGAGGTTTAAATAACTTGTTACACTCGTCTCTTTCCTCTTGGAACATCCCTCCAATCTCATTGTGCTGGGGAGAAATCTAGCCCAGGTCTTGAAAGTTGCTTTGATAGTTTACAAATGAGGAGATAGACATTAATAAACAAACCTGGAAAAAACCTCAGGAAAAGCAAACCAGGATAAAAACCCCAACAAAATGTGTTCTAAAAAGCTCTACCCCTTGTCAACAAATGCACTTTTAAATATACAAATTAACTTTTAAATATATAATAGTGATAGAAAGAATGCAAGCAAGTGTTCAATGAAAATAAAAAGTAATGTAAATTATGGCATATTCACTCAATGGAGTATCATTTATTCATGAAGAAGTATTCTTGTGAAATTGATATTTTTATAGTCTCTTATGGTTTAATCTATAGAGCAGGTTATTAAATTGCAGATAAAATTTGACCTCAACTAAATAAAACAAGCAAAAAACCCAAAAGTATAGATCTACTGATTGAGTTTCTCTTGTGTCAGGCCCAGGAATTTGTATTTATAAATTTCCTTCAGATAATTCCATTCAGCAACTGGGTTCTGGAACCATAAGTCAAATTCAAAAGTTTCTGAATTACAAGAATTTATTTAGGAATTGGCTGTCTTCCTGCCTAGTGGAATATTTGCTATGCCAGTGCCAGAGAGCAACCTCGATGCTTTTAATAGGAAAATTCCTTGGAAAATTTTAATTTCTTAGACATTTATTCAGTAAATACTGTTGAACATCCACGATGTGTCAAACATAGTGATAAGGATTGGGGATATATCAACAAACTAGATAAACATAAGTAACAATGATCCGTGTATTTACACCAAGTCACTAGAATGTAAATTACTGTAATGTAAGAACATTCTAGTGGCTTAAATCCCAACGTCTCAGTGTAAATCAAGGAAGGGATCACTTTACATGTTCACGGTCCTTATCTATTTTTATTTATTTATTTATTTATTTATTTATTTATTTATTTATTTACTTATTTATGGCCTCACACCGAAGCTTGCAGGATCTTAGTTCCCTGACCAGGGAATGAACCTGCGCCCTCGGCAGGGCAGTGAAAGTGCTGAGTCCTAACCACTGGACCACCAGGGAATTCCCATGGTCTTTATCCAAAGGAATAACTTGTATTGCGGAGTAGTTTTTCTACGTCCTTCCCAAGTATAGCAGTTTTAGCAACACTTAAATAATGCTGACTAGTGCCAGACACTGTTCTAAACATACATTTTATATGCTTCAAGGTACTGAGAGACATCACATGATCACCGATTCAAAGATTACAGAAGAGTATTCTCCATCAGTCCCCTTACCCACATCTCAGCTTCTTACTCACAGATAGGAATGCATGCCGAAGCCCTGGTTGTTTGACTCCACATGCCCTCTCCTTGGCTGTGCTGGGAAGACTTGACCTCTTTTCCACCATCTGTACTCCTCTTCCCTTCGGATTCTCTTTTCCAATCCACGCCCATATGTAAGGCTTTAAGCACTGGCCTTTTATCTTCATGACTGCATTATGAACTATTCAGCAGATCTTGAGGGAGGAATTAATATAGTGTTTTACAGAACCAGGCTTAGGATGTTTAAAGTTTTAGAACTAAACCCGAAGTCTGAATCATGGTTGACATCTATGTGTGATTACAAGTGATATTAATATATTTTTTTATTTTTCTTAAAATATAGAATCCTGAGCACCTCTGAGCTGGTGATAGAGCTATTAGATGATCAGAAACATATAAGAAGATGCAAGTTATTAGTAAGATTCTAGTTACTAGCTTGGATGAAATGCTCATAAGTGTTCATGATATTTTTTTCCTAAGGTAAAGAAAGAATTTTATTTAAAAAACTTCTTTTTGTCCATGATCTTGTTATACTTTATAACCAACAGATACATTACTTATAATATTACATGTATTAAGTAAAATAAGTAAAGGAAAAGAAACAAAAAAACCCAAAATGCCTGTTTAAAAATCTGGATAGTATAAACCATAAAATTGGATGATAACTTTAGCATATATTTGAAAATATACAAATTCTAAGGTATGAGTTAGTTACCTTTCCCCCCATTCTTTAAATCACCATGTTGTTGGTGCACTAGTTTTTCAGTAGAACTTCTACTTCTATCATCATATATTTTGGTTGCACCATGTTATTAATAGTTAAACAGGTTTCTTTACAGCTTGATGTATTATTTAAGGTGCAGGCTAACTGGCAAAACTACAATGGCTTAAAGAAGATATGCATGTAATCCTCTCTCATATTTTGTTTATATTGGGCAGAAAATCCAGGGAAGATAGGAGGCATTGGATTTCACCTCTGAGTCTAGATTAGCTGCTCAGTGTTTTCTCCTCCCTAGAAGGGAAGCAGCTTCCTTTCTAGAGAAGTATTTCAGAAGGTGCACACATCACTTCCCCTCACATCCCATTAGTCACATGACCACAACCATATGCAAAGCAGGCTGGGAATTGTAGTTTCTGGATGGGGAAGCGGGGATGAATGCTGCTCACAAAAGGTCAGGAGTGACAGGAGATTCTATAATTACAATGAGGGAGGAGAAAAGGATATCGGAAGATCATTAACCATCTTTTCCCAAATGTCTAAAAGCCTTAATACACTACAGTAAGTCCCCTGCATATGAATGATTTCCCTTCCTAGAGCACGTTCTTAAGTCCAATATGTTTGTAAGTCCAACAAAGTTAGCCTAGGTACCCAACTAACACAATCGGCTGTATAGTACTGTACTGCAGTATGTTTATAATACTTTTCACACAAATAATACATAAAAAACAAACACAAAAAATAAAGAAAACATTTTAAATCTTACAGTACAGTACCTTGAAAAGTACAGTAGTTTCAGCTACATCACCACTGCTTTTACGCTTATTTCCAGACATCCTGGGCTTGAAATAAAGATACTGTACTACTGTACTCTATACAGTACTGTACAGTAAAGTACACAGAAGCACAACCACTTGTAGAGGGTGCACACACATGATAATGTACGCCAGACATGTGAACTAACTTACGTGATTGGACATGCGAATGCATGTTCTCATCTTTGAAAGTTTGCAACTTGAAGGTTCGTATGTAGGGGACTTAATGTAACGTGTAAGGTGAATATCCTGGCAAGATGGTGGACTTGAGGTGGCCATGGAATGAGATTTGACATGCACAATTTCTTAAACTGATTTAAATTTCTTCTTTATGGTAGTTAGGTGTGGTGGGCCCATGACATAGCCTGGGGCACCAACCACACCTTAGCAGTGAATTCAGCATGCAGCCTACCACATGCAAGTACCCACCCAGATAGAATGGCTTCCTAAGAATGTAAAAGGACAAAAGTCATTACCCATAGTGTCAAGGGATCATGTGGCCCTCAGTCTTCTAGGCCAGATCTGGACCTGCTGTGACATTGCTTTTCTATGTGTGAAGTAATAAGTACTGGCTAGGAAAGGTTTATCCCAGTCCTTTCAAACCCATGCACATGGACACATAAAATTGAATCCACAATAACAAACTCTTAAAAATGGAAAAAAAGGGTTGGTTTACCTTTTGAAGTGAATAAAATATGAATCAATGGTGCCAAATGCCCATTCTCCCCATATTCACACTGGCCAATCTTCGTTCCAGGACACTGTCATAATTGGTAGGGTCTCCATCAAAGAGAACATGACTGGTAAAAAATGATAATAATAGCTCATTTAAGATTGTGGCAATGTTGAATTGGGTTTCTGACAAATACGCCATCTAAAAGAATAGAATTAAGTCTCAGGGTATCATCTGGACAGAACAATATGGTTCTGCAAACTGGTGGAGCCCATGCTGTGGTTATATCTCAGGGCTCTTTCTTTTTTAACATTTTTATTGGAGTATCACTGCTTTACAATGTTGTGTTAGTTTCTGTTTTATAACAAAGTGAATCAGCTATACATATACATGTATCCCCATATCTCCTCCTCTTGTGTCTCCCTCTCACCCTCCCTATCCCACCCCTCTAGGTGGTCACAAAGCACCGAGCTGATCTCCCTGTGCTATGCGGCTGCTTCCCACTAGCTATTTATTTTATGTTTGGTAGTGTATATATGTCCATGCCACTCTCTTACTTCATCACAGCTCACCCTTCTCCCCCCACCATGTCCTCAAGCCCATTCTCTACAACTGCATCTTTATTCCTGTCCTGTCCCTAGGTTCTTCAGAACCATATCTTTTTTTTTAGATTCCATATACATGTGTTAACATATGGTATTCGTTTTTCTCTTTCTGACTTACTTCACTCTGTATGACAGACTCTAGGTCCATCCACCTCCCTACAAAAAACTCAGATTCATTTCTTTTTATGGCTGAGTAACATTCCATTGTATATATGTGCTACACCTTCTTTATCCCTTCAACTGTCGATGGATCAGACCTCCTTTTGATGCACACTTCAAGCTCTTTAATGAGAAGTAGGTTGTACTCTTCACTAGTCTTCATAAAGTGTTTTTTTTTTCTCATTGTCCCTATATACATAAGAAATTGTGTGCGTGTGTGTTCTCAAAGGATTTATCTTGAATATAAAAGTAAAATAAAACTAGCAATTGAAGTGCTTTTTTTTCAAATTAATGTGTATTTTTTTAAATGAAGTATAGTTGATTTACAATGTTGTGTTAGTTTCAGTTGTACAGCATAGTGACTCAGCTATATATGTATGTGTGTGTGTATATATATATATATATATATATACTTTTAATAATATATATAAAATATATATTCTTTTATAATATATATATTCTTTTTCAGATTCTTTTCCCTTATAGGTTATTACAAAATATTGAGTATAGTTCCCTGTGTTATACAGTAGGTCCATATTAGTTATCTATTTTATATATAGTGGTGTATATATGTTAATCCCGGGGTCCTAATTTATCCCTCCCCCTTTTCCCCTTTGGTAACAATAAGTTTGTTTTCTAAGTCTGTGAGTCTGTTTCTGTTTTGCAAGTAAGTTCATTTGCATCATTTTTTAAGATTCCACATATAAGCAATATCGTATGATATTTGTCTTTGTCTGGTATACTTCACTTAGTATGATAATCCCTAGGTCCATCCATGTTGCTGCAAATGGCATTATTTCATTCTTTTTTATGGCTGAGATGTTATATATATATATATATATATATATATATATGTATGTATATTCCATATACACTCTGGAATATTACTCAGCCATGATATACTTTTGAGATGACCTATGACCAGTATGAGCTCACCACTTTTGCTATCTTATCAAATTCACAGAGTACACATTTAATCAATGCAATGCTTGTTTCCCTTCCACAGTGACCAAGGTAAGATAATTACAAACATAATTTAAAGAAATGTCTTGTCCATATCTTAAAGAAATGCCTTGTACTAAACTGCAAGAAATATCAGGGAGTTGGGTTATGAGCAGTGCTTTCTCACATCAGGGGTTCCTTCCGTCAGTATTAAGAAGTGTGTTGAGTGTGGGCCTTGCCCTCAACCAGCTGGCTCCAGGCTCTAAAGCTTTGGCGGCGACTACGGGCCTGTGTGCTTCCTGCTGTTCCCCGTGTCCCTGCTGTTCTGCTCAAAACGTGCTTCACATAGTTCATCCCTGCACATACTTCCTCCCTATCAAACTCTTTTTTTTCCCCTTCCCCTCCTGCGATTCCTGGGAAGCCAAGTGGCTGCGGACGCAGGGAGAGAAAGAGGGGTTCAGCATTGTGCAAATGGGAGCCTTTGACGGGTGTTTTAAATTGTCTTTTAAAAAACACCCCGAGCCTTCCTAAGCAACCAGTACAGATGTTCTCTTTGGGCGACCGTGACCCGGGTCCTTCCCAGCCCCTGCTTGGAAGCATACCTCAACACAAAACCATGGAGTGTCTGCAGCAGCAGCGCTGGGCCTCTGACTCGGTGGGCATTTGCGCAGACGGGCTTCTGAGCATCGGGTTCAAGTGCTTCCCATTCGGTGGAGGCGTTCTTCAGAGTGGCAATATCTCCCCTGAACTTAGGGCAGGAGGCAATATTTCAGAACTGAATGTGTGTAAATAGTTGCTTTGAGTTGCAATTGCTAGTTTCTTCTTGGCCTCAGGTCAGATCAAATTATATATGTATAAATATATATAAACAAGAACACATAATTACATCCAGTTCAAACAAATGCAGAGCATGAGTTATGAAACCCTCATGAAGCTTGGAGGCTGCTCATGCCTCTGTTACCCTGGCTGCGCTGTGGAGACACCTGCACATTTGCACTTGACATTGAGAGCCGAAGGGCTGCGTGCTTCCCCATTATGTGGGCTGTAGTGATTTGTAGTTTCCAAAGATCTGTCCGCGTTTGCATTTCTAGATTTTCGAGGTAAGCAATTTTTGGTGGTTGTTTCAAATAATCACGTCATGCCTAGAATCTGAAATTAAATCCGCGAGAACAAATTGTTTGCGTTCTCCATCTTTCCGTAGCTCTACCCTTTTTAAGTTGTTAATCCTAATAATTTCAAAATGCACCCACTGAAGAAATGGACATTAAAATACTCTAAAATCTCAAAAAAATGATAAAGCTTACAGAAAATACTCTGTGTTTGTGGCCTACTTAATATTATAATATTGCTTCTTAAGCATGATAAACTATTATAGCATATAAATTAATATGTTTGGGTGAAAATGAATTTATAAACTTAATGACATCTCTATGCAAACTAATCTTCCTTTCCTCAAAGCTAAACAGTGATCTAAAAATGCTATCAAACACCATCTGATCTTGTATAAGATATCCAAATTTAGAGGGTCAGCTCAAAATCAGTTTGGGTTAATTCAAGTTATATTTTAGAACCTAGAGAGCTAAAATATTTTTTAAAGGAACTTTATGTATCGTTAACACTTTGTGATTAAAATTCCCTATGATTTTTTCCCTTTTATTTATGATCCTTGGAAGTCACTTGAGTTCTTACTAAAAGCTTTCTATAGCTTAATCATCTACAATTTAATGATTCATAAGATTTTAGAATATTCACTTAAGTAGTTTGGCATATATTCCTATTGGAATTATGCTTATAAAATTAGGGGCGAGAAGTGAGAGAGTAGCATTGACATATATACACTACCAAATGTAATATAAATAGCTAGTGGGAAGCAGCTGCATCACACAGGGAGATCAGCTCAGTGCTTTGTGACCACATAGAGGGGTGTGGTAAGGAGGGTGTGAGGGAGACAAAAGAGGGAGGGGATATGGGGATATACATATACATATAGCTGATTCACATTGTTATACAGCAGAAGCTGGTACAACATTGTAAAGCAATTATACTCCAATAAAGATATTAAAAAATTATAAGAATAAAAACATCTTAAAAAAAAAAAGAAAGCCCTGTAGAATCAGATAGAGGCAAGTTTGTTCTTTCTCATGCAACAACTGCCTATGATATTTAGAGTTACATTATATCAGCTCGACAACTGCCATTCTAAGCAGAACTTGCATGTGTTTTTTCCCCACAGTCTCATGCTCCTGACCTGTGAAATGGGGACTTATAAATTATTCTTTTTAAGGCAAGTATGTTAAAGCTTTTCCTTTGCTAAGCAAATCAGAAATGAACAGTCCTATGAAAATGTAATTGCATAACAGTGAACCATCTTATTGTTAATCCCAGATTTCCTCATATCTGCTTATGTATATATTTTGAAACAAGTCATTGAAAGCCATTACTCAATTGTTTGTCAGTGTGTTTCACAACTGACACATTTGTTGTTTCACAACAAATCTAAAGTGTGCATTTTAGATCACGCTCATAAAGTACACTTAAAGGAAGGGTCCCAGAGCCTTCTCAAGTGTTTTGCTGTGACAGGAGAGTAATTTAATTATAGATTAAAAGAACTATCTTGTTTCACTCAGCTAAGGCTGTCTTAATGTTCCTGGACTTAACAATCTCTCCTTTCTCCAATGAGGTATTTCACTCAGCTAGCTGTAGCAAAGCATTCATTTGTTGTTATAAATAAATTACTTTAAACTGAGTTCCTGACATTGCCCTAGAAAATACCCCCCCACCCCCATCCCCCCCACACACAAAGTAAGCTAAGTCTCAGTTTATTTGCTCAGTAGAGGAAGAAAGGACTTTCTTTCTGTCATGTAATTTGGTTCTTTTTCAGATGGGGCTGGGAGAATAAAAACAACAGAAACTGGGGAAAAAATAAAGGGAAACAAAATTAAAGGTTTGCTGTAGGAATAACTGAGCTTGACTTAAGGGACTGTGGGATAGAAACTTGCCAATGAAATTTTAGTTGTAGAAAACTACATATTGTACAAGCTTTACAGTTGACCTGTGTATCCAGAAACTACAGGGATTTACAGAAGCAAACCCTGCAACTAGGAAAAGAAAACAGAAATGTTTACATTCAGTGTGTCGCTCCATCAAAGAACAAGGCAGGACAATAGTTTTGAAAGGACATTTCACATAACACTGCCTGTGCTTAGTTCCTGTATCCGTTTCATTTTTTTAATCTGTAGAATGAGAATAAGAATAGTATCTAGGGTAAAATGCTCTGAGATTTGAATGAGATAATCCACATGAAATGCCTAGCACAGTGCCAGGCACATAGTAAATTATCTGTAAATATTATTAGCTCTGACTATCCTCATAAGCACCTCACCTTCAACTCTGAAATTTTTGAATTATAAAAAGGGAAGGTGTTCATTCATTATTTATTCAGTAAAGATGTATGTTGCGCCTTCAAAAATAAGATCATAAAGAATGGTGAATGAGGAATAAAATATAGAAAAGGAATACATTATTTTTTCTAATATTATGTGCTGAATTGTGGTGTACCAAAATATAAACTCAACCTCTCTAAATCAGTTGGCTGTTTCATAAGGATGTGTCACAAGGAAGTCTGGATTACTACCAATTCATGACCTCCCTTCATTCGTTTATCCCCCCAATAGCCCTTTATTCATACCTACCACATCTCAGAGTAGTGCTAAAAGCTGAGAACACCAGGACTAAATAATACAGTCTTCGACTTCAAGAAACTAGAGATCTCATGGTGTGAAAAGATATGTCAAGGTAAATTACAATTATCTGATGCAACATGTGCTGCACTGGAGGAGTAAACCCAATGCTGGATTTAAATTCAGGAATTGGATTTGGACGGGCAAGCAAACAAGGAAAGGCATCCTGAAGTGCACACACATGACCCAAGGAAGGAGGTGCGTAAGTAGGTGCCAAGCTGGGAAATGGAGAAGCATAGTGCAGCCAAACTGGGATCATATCAAGAAGGTACTTCAGCGTCAAGTGAAGGAACTTGGACTTTTGAAAACTGGTAGTAACTGACAGGGGATTTTGAACAGGCAGTGACTTTCTATCAGTAAGGAGAATGAACTAGGATAGGAAGAAAGTTGAAGATACCTATGATATACCTTTGCAAAAGAGACCAACAAGAAGGTGGTTGCAGTATTCCAGGTGATGGATAACTGGGTTCCAAATCCTGGAGGGAGATAAAACTACCAAAAAAAAAAAAAAATCCTCGAAAGTGAGTCAGTAGTTCAGCATTCAGGAACAAAGCCCCATGTATATTTCACTGGAAGAGAGAGTATCGTGTGATTTAGTGTTTATTGTGTTCCAAAGTTGAGGTTACTATATTCTGATATAAAAACATCGGTGCAAAAGTTTGATATGGATATTTAGAATTTGATTGATTTGTAAACTAACCTATAACTTAATGGATTTATCTTAGAGACAAGAATGACTTTTTGCTTTTAGTCAGGGTTTTTTGAACTCATATATGAAAGATGCCTTGATATAAAATCTATACTATTTCACTTTATGCTCAGCTTTGCAGGAATGTATCTAAGATGGAAAACCGGGTGATCATATTGCAATGTATTTTCCCCGACTTTTTTATGGAAAATGACCCATGATCTATTTGGGCTTACATGATTTTTTACTCATAAATATATATGAGGGTAATGCCTCAAAGCTCCTATTTAATGCATTTATGAAAAATGTTCATATTCTGGGAAGCCTTTCATTCAGGGCAGCTGCCTGGGAACACTTAACGATCTCTGAGGGGAAGCTTTGAACATGCATAGGCGTGTTATGAAATGGTGCATTGTCAGACACCTAAAAATCAAAAGTTCAACACAGTGGCATCATCATGTCAGAAGTGTGAACTGGCCCTGCTATATTCAGGCTATAGAACTTGGGAAGATTTTTTTATCTTTGTGAACACCTATTTCCTCATCTGTAAAATGGGGGTGCCATTCCTATTTTGTTAAGTTGTGGTGAAAGAAAAGCACTGAATAGGTAAGTAATCAATTACAGGGACACTTCTTTCCCTCTACTCTCTTCTCTACTCAAGTAACATATTACTTAGCAAGGTTAACTCTTGGTAGAACACAGTTTAGTAGGATACTGCTTTCCAATTATTTAAGGACTGTAATAAAGTGTTGATACCCAACTTGAACTTGCATCTGAATTGGCTTTTTAAACATTTAACTTATATTATTTATATGTCATAAAGACTACTTGACAAAAGGACCCCAAGTCATAATTCAGAGCTCTTGACATTGTCTATAGCTATTGGGATTCACCTGGCCATGGTGACTACTCTTATCAATCAGAGCATGTGATGAGCAACAGTGGGATGCGATGGGCTAGAGAGAGTTTCCCAGGTGCAAGTGCTCTGGTTGTGGCCACTCTGGCTGATGGGTGAACATGGGTTGTGAGGATTTCAAGCATCTTTACCCACAGTCTATCTGGAAGGAGGTAAAATGAAAAGATTAAGTTACAGATATTTGGAGGAAGAAAGGTTTCAAAGGAGGTGACTACTGAGAGGTCATTAAGCCAGGCTCTTAGCATCTGCAAGCTCTGTCTTGAGACAGCTGACTCTAGAACCCAGACTGGTGCTTGGGAAAACCTCTCACTGCCTCTAGGAGCAGCACTTGAATGTTCTGTACTGGACACTACCAGCCTTAAGCATCCTATGCGACTTGGATACCACTCACCAGATGCTCTGAGCTTGAGGAGTGTAATTGAGATCACAGTGTCCTCATGTTTTTGTAGTTTTTAATGATTAGAAGCCACACTCTGTTCTCTGCAGAGATTGTCTCTCTTCCAGTATCAAATTTGGCCTCATCAACATTCAGCCTCCATTTTCTTCTCCATGGGGCCTTCTCAGAACACTCATGCCTTCAGAAAGCTACCTATTCTCTGAAGTTCTGTTTTACACCAAATGTGTGCCATTACTGAACTTTCTTGTATTGCTGTAGAATTTTTCCCAAGTGTTGATCTTGTCCCCCTAAGCACATTGTAAGTGCCTTGGAGGTAGCATCATGTTTTATATTGCCAGGGCTTCACACCATTCGAACATGTAACTAACCAAGTACTAAAGAAATACTTAGTGATTCATTTACTGAACTGGAAATCTGAAACTGCTTATTCTGGACTTGTTGCTATGAATTTTTCAGTCTCTGTTTTTTTTAAGGAAAATATTGTACCTAGTATGTCTTTATCTTCTTTTCATTTTCTACCATGAGCTATTAGAGTTTATGTCTCAAGTATTTAGTTCTGTCTGATATTCAATTCACCATTTATTTTAGAAAGAAAGATCTTGGAGAGAGAAAGTTGGCTTCTTTACTGCATTTTTCTATCTTATATATTGGAATTTTTCCATGAGATAATGCTAAAGCAGGTAGAAGGGGGAGCAAGGACCTAACATTTGTGTTATTCCCTGGAACTGGGCAGGTTTAAGGTACAGATTAGCCTATCAGATGGATGTATGTCAGCATGATAAATGAAAACTAATATCCAAGGTTACAGCTATGACCACTCTTTCCTTAGGCCAAAGTTGAATCCAAGATCAAGTAGATCTCCCTACAGGTAGAGAAGAGAGGTACTATTCAAAATTACACAGACAGTTATATCTGGAAGGTCTCTCTGATTGTAGGAGGATGAGGTCATCTTGCTGGGTGCTGGACTGTAGATTTGGGAGAGGTCTGGAAAGACAAATGATGTGTATCAGTCTTCTTGAGGAAACATTGGAACTAAACATTATTGGAAAAGTGATTTGGGATGAAGATTAAACAAGAAGTTTAGGCCTCAACAATGGAACACATAAATGGCCCAGTGGGACCAAGTGTATGTAACCTGGGAGTGGGGGACATAGTGCATTTCTACATAGTGTCTTGTCATCAGAATGAATTTGGGGAGGGATCTGAGGTTGAGGGTACAATCCTGGGTCATAGCATTCACAGCCAGGCAGCCTATCAAGGAGAGTGACACCTGACACTCAGTGTCAAGATGAGGACATTGTTTGACTTAAAGTATCTCAGGCCTTTTGTCTTGATTGGAGTGGGGTGGTGGGGAAGGTAGCCCTGGGTTTGCAGATAGAATTTTCCAGCAAACATTTGGAAAGACACGATAGGCAGGGGAAGAGAGATAAGATACCTGTCCTCTATTCAACCTGAAATGAGAAACAACCCAATCCCAATTGGTTTTCTGATCTAATCAGATGAAATGCCTAGGTGGTAATGGCCAGAAACATGAGCAAGAGCACTAGGTTACATGATGTCTTAGTTGGGGTTTTATGAGAAGCAGGTACAAAGAAGGGATTAAAAAAATTGCCTGTGGGAACAGATGAGGAAGCAACTGGGAGAGGCTGGGAGAACTGTCAGATTATGATGTAAGTCTGACCACCAGTGAAGGAGAGAAGAAAGGAAAAAAGGAAAGAAAGAAAGATGGAAGCATCTTAGACTGCAGCCCAGTTCTACAGAGTCCTAGAGCCAAACTCACCATTAGAAGAGTCTCCTGTCTACCAGGAATGAGTGGATGGAGGGCGGCACCAAGGCTGCTGCATAAGTAGCTGATCTGGGGAGAGGGTTTATTTGAGTAAGAGTAGTAGGTTCAGGAGGAAGAACTGGAGTCAAAAGCAGATCTTGGGAGTTGTAGTTTTGTTCTTCTTCATGGTCCAACCTGGTGGAGAAAGGGCCTGCAACTAATTAGACAATTTGATGAAGACATGTCATGTTCATCATTCAGGACTAAAATATATACATAAATGTAATATACTGCAATGAATGATAAGGCAGGTGGCTACAAGCCAGGAAGCAAGTTCTCTCCAGGAACCAAATCTTCCAGCACCTTGACCTTGGACTTTCCAGCCTCCAGAACTGTGAGAAATAAATGTCTGTTGTTTAAGCCCCCCAGTCTATGGCATTTTCCTATAGGTGCCTAATCAGACAAATACAAATATTTAATAGAGAAAGCTCAAAGCCAAAATGAATGTGCTTTTTTAGTTTTTATAGTGAGATTCTTCTGAGAAATCAACATGCTGGAGGCTGCTGTGTCTTGATATGTTCCTTGTTCTGATTGTTGCTTTTCTTAATGGCTGGCTGGCTCTGAAGCTGGTCTATCAATCATGGTTCTTTGTTGCAAGCAACAGAAGCCTACTAGGTCAGAATAAGCAAGGAAAGAAGATTTGGAGTAGCTCACTGAATCATTGAATAAGTTGGAAATTTAGTGTCGAGGCCCTGAAATACTCCTTTAAACTCTATTACTCTGCTGAGAAACCACTCAAGCTGCCACTGGACACCAGATGCTACTTTAGCAGTACAGTCGATGGAGCAGATTTTACTTCTACATGGAGCCCAGTCCTACAACCACTGCTACTGCTATCACTGCCAGAGAGGAAAGTCAACTTCCCTCTTCTTTCTTTTTGTGTTACTAGCTCCGACTGACAGAGCCTAACTTATGTGCTTATA
This sequence comes from Hyperoodon ampullatus, assembly GCF_949752795.1. Lineage (NCBI taxonomy): Eukaryota > Metazoa > Chordata > Mammalia > Artiodactyla > Ziphiidae > Hyperoodon > Hyperoodon ampullatus. Next base: position 128,313,949 of record NC_136918.1, read on the forward strand.
GCTAGCTGCAAGGGAGGCTGGAAAAGTACTGAATATAGTCAGCACTTCTAAAGGGAGAAAGTCTGTGTGCCCTACCCAGACTCAGAAACTGGAGAATTCTTCAAAATGCATGACAAATGTCCACTAGAGTTGGGTGTCATTTTTATCCTTGTCAATGTTGACAAGGATAAAAATGTGTAGCCTCTACACACTAAATGTGTAGCCTCAATAAATATTTCTTGAACAAATCAATGTTTATAGAGAAAGCACATCAATTCTAAACAATCCCAATTAATAATTAAAATAATGGAATGTTTTACCCCAACTTAGGTGTTCTATTCTTATATGATATGAGACTTCTGGGTGGTAATTAAAATTGACAATTTTATGGGACAAGTATTAGCCAAAATTCTCATCGAACAGACTCTTTCTTCTTATCACTTGTTCCCAAAGATATTGGGTTTTCCAAATATCTTTGTTGCTGGCTGTGGTTGATCCACTTTGCTAATTGTTGTTCATCCTTTCAGCTTCTGGTTCACTTGCTTTCATCCAGTGAGGTTCTATGCCTCATTGGTATCCTGCCCTTGACTGTATTCATGTCCCACTAGACTGTAATCTCTTTGAGGTCAGGAATTGTGTGTCTGGCTTGCTGTTATATGCAGCACCCAATGCAATTCCTGGTGCTTATTATTCATTCAGTGCATGTTTGCTGAACAAATGCATAAAATCATTGTTTATAGGCACTATGCTACATATAAAAAATTGAAAAAATGATGAAATACATAGTTATTATAGATTTTCATGTGGTATAGAGCAGATCTAATTGTCCATTACATGGTTTGCTTTCTGAAAATTTATTTTTTTGATCCTCTTCTGGAGTTCGATTCACATGCACACCTATTATGTGAATATATTCGTACCATCTCAGAGAGCCATAGCATGACAAAGAACACATAATGGTTGTCAATGTGTATTTCCCTTAAAAAAACATTAATTATAAGCAATGTTTTCACATTATCCATTTTATAAGCAATGCAGGAACTCTGCATTTAAATAGGAAAATTGAGTAACTTCTAAAATCCACACCTAAAGAAGAGTCTTAAGGATACTTCTTTATTCCTATATGTCACTTGGAGCCTCCAAATCAAGGTTGCCAGGACAATATTAACTTGGCTAGGATTTGTTTGGATGACTTAGGAGGAGTGTGTAGAAAAGGTAGAACAATAGTGATTCAAATTAACCACATCATTAAATATTTTCTTCTGTCTGTCCCATATCTGTGACATCATGACTTTTTCCTCTTTACTCATTTCTTGTGGCAGTAAGCTCTCCTGTTATGGCATCAGCACTGGGGCTAAATTTGAAGTGTATGATATCTGCTATTGGGGTGCATTCACGCTGCCCCCTACACTTTCTTTGGTTTTCTTCCTCATCTTTCTCTTACTATTCCAAATATTTATCCATACACCACTGGCTTATGGATATGAATATCCACACCTGCTGGCTAAGAGAACCCTCATTTAGGCATCTGTCTAATACATGGCATCCATGGACAGAGCTCTTATGCTGAATGTTTGTCGCTGCTCTCCAGAGTCCCCTATGCTGCAGGAAGCTGCTCTCAGCCAGCTGTCAAATTGCAAAGGAAATAATGAATCATTAGCTGAAAGATAAATATCTGATAAAGTCTAATGGGACGGCCTTTACAGTAGTGCTTACATTTCCTTCTGTGAGTGATTATTTGGAAAAAAAAATGAATGGTCGTATTTAAGTTCGAAGGTGCAGAATAGTAAAAATTTGGGGAACAAATAGAGATTCCTGATGTCAAGAAGGCCACATCTAAGCTGCTTTACATTTTAGAACCATTCATGAACTTTTATGATGACCCAGTCAAAAAATAAAATAAAATAAAAATGAGTGAACATTTCAAAAAATTATTTGATTCAATTTTTTTGAGTGACTGGACAACCATGGTCACATTAGTTGTGCATGTGAATACAACTTTAGTTGTTTCTTGGGAATTTCAAATTTAATTAAACATGAAGGGCTTCCCTGGGGGTGCAGTGGTTAAGAATCCGCCTGCCAATGCAGGGGACACGGGTTCAAGCCCTGGTCCATGAAGATCTCACATGCCGCCGAGCAACTAAGCCCGTGCACCACAACTACTGAGCCTGTGCTCTACAGCCTGTGAGCTACAAATACTGAGCCAGTGTGCCACAACTACTGAGGCCTGTGCACTTAGAGCCCGTGCTCTGCAACAAGAGAAGCCACTGCAATGAGAAGCCCGCACAACACCATGAAGAGTAGCCCCTGCTCTCCTCAACTAGAGAAAGCCCACGCACAGCAACGAAGACACAACACAGCCAAAAATAAATAAATAAAATAATTAAACATGAATACAATAAGCCTCAAAAATCTGTATTTTATAAGGACCTTTCTATCATTATAATAAGCAAATAGTCTCCTAGCAAAAAATGACTAAAAGTCTCATAATTAAAGAACACAAATCTAATTTCCAAACTTCTAAATTAGCATTAAAATATTTCTTCTTCTTTTCTCCTTCATTCCCTGCTGCAAGGAGTTATTTAAAGCTAAACACAAAATATCCACTCTCACAGCTCATATAACTTGCATGTAAATAGGGAATGTATGTCAACTTTTGACTTATAGATTCACCAAGTAAATGATCAACTTTTAATGATTTCAACACCAGTGAGGAAATGTCTTCACCACCATAAATTGGAGTCATTGGAAAAACAATCTATTTTACATCTCAGTATTAGTAATATTACTTGCACTAATGTTATACTTTTTCATAAACTGAAAAAAGTGGCTTGTCTTAAGCTTATTATCGGATGCAAGTAAATTTTTTTAACACAGAATATTGTTTACTATGTAATGTACATCCAGCAGGAAGCCTAGAAAAGAAAATCACTCATTAAAAGTGTCACTTGTTATGTCAGCAATAATCAACAGAGAATTAAATGTTACATTTTATTGCAATGAATGGGAAATAAACATGAAGAGCACAGTGCATGCTTGTAAATGGTATGACTTGTAAATGTCAGCAAGAACTTATTTAACAGTAAAAGGCTATAAGAATTTGAAAAGGGAGTTTTAAAATTCTTCCAAGACGGATGAAGTTTACATGAGGAAAGGGCAGCTATATATAGCATGCACACACACAGGTAATGTAAAACATGAATGGATAAAAAAGAACTAAACGCAGTTCTAATTGGAGTGTTCATTATATTTGATATTCTAGAAAGTGCATGTACTGAAGGCTGCAAGTTTGGCATTATGAATATTTTATTGCATACTTTGTTTTATATTCACAGAAAACAGACTTTCTTTTCTCAACATAAGCAGTATATATGTATAGGTACAGAGCAAAGAGCAGCTGATAGGTAAATGCAGCTAGGAATACATCATTCAAAAGGACTGCAATCTCTTTCTGGGAAATTGTCTAAAAATGTATCATATGCAACATTCAGCTGCACAGAGTTTTCATCTCTCGACCCAACTGAGTTAAACTTGGCTTGATTATTCTGGGTGTTGCTCTGTAAACTTGATAATCGATGGAGAATGTTCTTAGGAGTTTTCCAAACCCCACACATTGTATTTGCAGAGTTTCATATAGGACTGTCAGGACATTTTGACATGGGAGGAGAAACAGTATTATATGATAATAGGAGCCCCCATAGCTTAAATCAACAGGGAAATGAACAGCATGGGTTTCAAAAAAAATCTGAGAGATGGCCAGGCCATTTGCAAAGCAAAATTCTCTTTTAAGGGAGTCGTTTCAGTTTCTCTCCAAGGATTTACTTCAAATTGAAAACATTAGAGAAACTCCATAGAAAATATAAGTATTGTGTTCTGAATAGGCTATAGCAGTTAAACATGCAATATTATAACTTTTACAATACAAGTTTTAGTTAGCATTCTTCAGAAGAAAAATATTGAAATAAAGTCTGGGATAGCTTCTACTTCAAACAAAAAAAAAATTATTATAGTATCCAGGTCTTTTTTAGAGGTCAAAAGGAAAGGAAGGAGAAAGTCATAAGCATTACATCTGCTCAGCTGCTAAGTAAAATACTCCATAAACTTCCAAATACATCATCAAATTAGCAGCCCAACTTTCTATATGAATGGATACAATAATTTAGTTTTTTGTTAAATCGTTGGTGAAGACTATCCCTTCCAACATAAAGACAGTACAGTTGCTTTCTGTTTCTAGTAATTTCCAAAACAGGCTAAAGTTTTCTGGTTTTTTCACCACCACATTCCATAACTGAAAATGATAACAATAAAATAAAAAGTTTATTTTCACACAATGCCTAAAATTCAACAATGACAAGTTAAGAAAATACATAAAGCGAAGACAAGGTAGAAATAAGAAAATATTAGATGATAATAATAATGAAAATAATGCTATATGGTAAGCATTTTGTTACAATTTTTATACATGTTTTATTAGTTTCCCCTTGCTGCTGTAACACATTACCACAAATAAGTGGCTTAAGCAACACCAACTTATTACCTTACAGTTCTGGAGGTCAGAAGTCTAAAATGGGTCAAAGGGCTGTGAACCTGCTGGAGGCTCTAGGGGGAAGTTTCCTTGCCTTTTCCAGCTCCTAGATGTTGCCCACATTTCTTGGCTCATGGCCCAGCATATGATTCTGACTTCTGCTTTCACAATCACATCTTCTTCTTTGAATTTGCTCCTCCTGCCTCACCCTTATAAGGAAGGACCCTTGTGATTACATTGGGCTCACCTAGATAACCCAGGATACTTCACCCATCTTAAGATCCTTAACTTAATCACATCTGCAAAGTCCCTTTTTCTTTTCTTTTCTTTTTTTTTAAACAGGTAGAGATTTATTTATGTCTCCAAAAGAAGTCCAGAAGTAGACTGTCCAGGTCTGGTATGGTGGTTCCATGGTCATCACAGATCCCAATTTCTTCTGTCTTCCATCCTGAAGATAGTATCATGCTCCAAGACCACACGTGGAGATTCAGCCACAGAGTCCACATTTCAAAGAAAAAGCCAAATGAGGGTTTAGAGAAGCACACAGGATGAGCCTCCCAACAGAGTTAGTTCACTGAAGGAACTTCCCTGGAAACACCATCAAATAACTTCTGCTTATAGCCCCTTAGCAATCCTTAACAAACAATGGCCAAAGAAGCATCGTCCATTCTATGCCTTCTCTTTCGTCTGGTCACTCAGAAATATGATGTTATCAGCTATAATTGTTGTTGCTTGTCGTCTCACATTATTTTTATCCATATATTCACCATAGTCTACTTTCCCTTCCACATAAATTCGAGACCCCCTTTTCACATACTGATATGCCACATCTCTCAGGCCTGGTCGGAATACTGAAATTCTGTGCCATGTTGTCTTTTGACTGACATCACCCATTTGGTGTGTTTCATTTCCCCCTTATTGCCACATCTCATTTGTTGCTAGAGAAAATATTGTGACTGGGTTTTTTCCTTCTACCTGTCTCATGACAGGGTCCTAACCTACTCGACCAAGTAACTGCACATGATTCAGAGATCTTTCGAGAACCAAACTGCCAGCTATTTCAGACTCATGTCTTACAAACTGATGAAGGACCTGCACTACAGGTCTTCGAAACATGGCTTCTATTTCCTTTTCTTACAATCTAACCTTTAACCTTTTCCGCCGAGATGTGCGGCCGCCCCTTCTCCAAGATGACACTCCCAACCAACAACGTAAAAGAATTGAGAGGGGCGATGAAACCACGGAGTCCTCTGCGCGAGGGAGAAGACAAGGTCCACACACCGACACAGTACCGCCTCCAGCTGCAAAGTCCCTTTTTCTACGTAAAGTAACATATTCATAGGTCTTGGCATTATGACGTGGACATCTTTGGGGACAATTATTTTTCCTACCACACATGGAGATTATAGAAATGTTATATCATTTCTGGCCCTACTGTATATCTACTAGTTGGGCTCTACCATCTATTGTTTTGAAACTCCTTTTTCAACACTAGGGGAGAGGGGGTAGGCCAATTCAATTACCGGATATGCAGGGAACAGGAATGACATCATTTTACTAAGCTCTTCAAACCCCATCCATGCAAACCTTTCCTTAACAAATCTAACATACAGCAATGATGATTCCAAATAGAAAAGGATTTGACTGTAATTCTCTTGTTTCTTGCAAAGGTGCAAATGAACTGTGAAATGGTGGGATTGTTAGGCTACATTTCTGAGAGCAAAAGAAGTTGGAGAATTGATCCACGTGCAAGAAAATAAAACTATGATTACTCAGGGAGAATGTACTCTGATTTAAGGAACAATGGGATTATAATTATTGTATTATCTCCAAGAAGAAAGATCATCCAGTGGAATTACAGGGGAATCAGAGCCAGATGGTGTCTTTTGCCATCCTACCGACCATCTCACATTGGTGGGACTGTGCTTTCATTTAATTTTGAGAGAGTCATGGTGTTACGGTGTTTACTCCTCTTTTGGGGGGAAGAAACAAAGCAGAAAATTACTTAAGGGGAGCCTTTTTTTGGGGTCTCATTTTCTCTTATCCTGTGTATACTGATATTTCACAGCAATGAAATTCTAAATACTCATGTATTAGAAGTATTATATACTTCATCACCTTCTGGACTGAACCACTGTGGTTCCTACTTCCACCAGATGATCCAGCCACGTGTTATCAAACACAGGTCTGGTTGCTCACTGCTCAAAAATCAATACCTGAGAGAGAGAGGTGAAGGTTGATAGAAAGGAAAGTTGCTTTTAAACAGGTGTTGGCAATCTGAAAAGATGGTGGACTCAGTGTCTGCAAAAAACCAAGTCCAAAGGTTCTGCTCAGCCATGAAAATATTTAAAGGGAAAAGGAGAAGTAATCTCAGGTAATTATTGAGATAGGGCATCAGACTGTTCGCCATCTCCCACCATGTGCAGGCTTGTCCACTTCTTGTGATCTTTCTTTAGATGCTATCTTGTTCATGCAGTTTATTCACAGAGTTTGTTCATGCCGTTTTTTCATGAGATTATGGAACGGGAAGCTAGGGAAGAGATCTGGTCATCTGTTAATTACTTATTCTTCATTTCTACTTCTTTGATCTATAGAAGGAACCAACAGGTTAGGCAAGGTATTGTGTGATCAAAAGATTTGAAAGGTGTGCTAAGGCCAGAGATGAGTAGAGCATGGGGCCGCCTGATTTAAACATTAGTTACAATGTAGTTTTGCTAAATTGACCAAAAAACGGGGTTTCCTGCTGAGGGCAGTTTCTTGCGATGAGCCACTTATACTAGGATTCTGATAACATCATGGGGTCCCGCTGCCTTCTGCTACTGAATGCAGGTTTTTGTGCCCATCACACGGAGGCCAAACAAACCAAAACATTGGAGTTTGGGGCAGAGAAAGGTTTATTGCAGGGCCAAGCAAGGAGAACGGGTGGCTTGTGCTCAAGAAAACCCCAAACTCTCTGATGGTTTTTGGGAAAAGTTTTATAGGCAAAATTTTGGGTGAGGGTTGTAAGGTGTGTGACTTTCTTCTGATTGGCTGGTGGTGAGGTAAAAGGGCAGTGCTCCAGGAATCTCATGCTCAGCCTGAAGTTGCTACCATCCTGGGTAGTGGTGTTAGTTCTGCAAAAGAACTCAAAGATATTGTTATGTATATTCCTTGAGGTGGAACCAGGACCCTGACCCATAGCTGTACTATTGTTTCTTGACTGCTACTCCTTTGTTTCTGCATTCCCTCCCTTCCTTGATTAGCAATGGTTTGAATCTTCCCTCTGGAACTCAGGGAAGGTCAAGAAGGCTGTAATGAAGCTTATTTTCTATTAACAAGAAATGGAAGACACAGAAAAGACTTGTACCCAGGAGGGCCCAACAAGGTCCTGCTCCATTTCACCTCCAACCTTAGGGTGGCAGTGGTTTCTTGATGTAGTTAATCCATGGAGTGTCTCACCACCAACTCCTATTTAGCTTTTCATCAATTCTATTATAAGGATAACCAATTCTTTGCTTTAAATTTCCTCATTTTATAATATCAATACTTTGAGTGGATTCTGCTTCTCTGGTTAGTATATTTTCCCTGTGGACTATTGCCATGGAGCCGTCCAACTTGTATTTTTCTTAAATCTCCAATCCATTCTTTTAACTGTAAGTTCAGTCATATCACTGGCCTCTGTAAACCCTATATTAGCTTTTCACTGCCTTTGGAATGCAAGATGAACTGCTTAGCAAGTGTTGCAGGCCTTACCTACAACTTTTCAATCTCAGCTTGTACCACTCCCCTCCCACCCCTCCCTCAAATATTCCATAGCCCTTCTGGTTCTTTTTCTTTTACTGGAAATGAAAGATATTCTTTAACATCAGAGCCTTGGTACATGCTGTATCCTCTTCTTGAAGTATTGTTCCTTGCCTTAGTCCTGGCTGACTGGGTTTCAGCCTTTGGTTTATTTAAGAGTAAAGTTTGGACATCTTAGTCCAGAGACACTTCTTAATCCTAATGGATAAAAATAAATTGCATGAAGATCCTATCATCCTTTAACCCAGTCCCTTATTGTTAGGACATTTGTGCTAGTTTTAATGATTAAAGAACAAAGGTGCAATTATGAAGCTTCAGCCTAAAATCCCTTCCTCACAGAACTTCTCTGATCACCAAGGCACATCCTCTGGTTACTGGCTTTTAGTGAAGTTTTTTTTTTTTTTTTTTTTCTTCTTCTTCTTCCTTGGATGTTATCACAATTTGTATTTATTTAGTCACTTATGAGTTCATTGGTTTAGCATCTTTCTCCACTTTCTTCTACAGGCTGGAAGCCCCATGAATTTGGACATGTGCTGGCTCTGCCCATTATTTTCTCAGTACCCCAAATGATATCTGACATCACAAAATGTTCCATAGGTATTTTTTGTGAAACAAAATTCATATTTTATGGCAAGACAAGAAAAATTTAAACACAAAAATATTTGTCTACCCTTTGGTCTCCTCTCTCCCCCACTGTGCATTGTACACCCACAAAACTGGAACACAAGGGAAGGGAGCAGGGTACAACCTTTAAAAGAATGACATAGCCATAGGACATGACAAAAGCTGGTTAGAACCAAGTAGGTCCAAGATGGCAGACAAGTTGACTTCCAGTAGACCTTGAGCCTCATTATATGCTCATTGTAACACATTAGCATCTAAATGACACACCCACCAGCACCATGACAGTTCTGAGTCCAACTATAATAGGTCAAAAAGTGGGTGGTGGTCCAATTCCTGGAAATTCCTGCCCCTTCCTTAAAATAATCAGAATAATCCTCCCACTCATTAGCCTATGAAATTTCCCAGCCCATAAAAACTAACCATGCTATACTTCCAGGCCTCTCACCTTCTGAGATGGTCCACACTCTTTCTGTGGGAGTGTGCTTCTCTTTAAATAAATCCATTTCCTAACTATCACTCTGTCTCTCACTGAATTATTTCTGCCATGAGACATCAAGAATCTGAGCTTCATTAAGTCCTGAGACTAGGTGTGTGATCTCAATTAAAAGATGGTGGGTTCAAGTCTCAATCTGAGGTCCACGGTTTCAAAACCTCCGCATCGGCAGAAATACCTACTCAACCACAAAGAGCAACACTCTCCCAGCACCAACAAGACAACTCCTTAAAGACAACATTCCTTCTTGATCTTGTAAGGAGCCACTATAACCCATGACCTACTACTTGCTCGACTGTATAAATTGTCAATAATATGTCATTTAATGTACATTCCTCTGTCTCAAAAACTTATATAAATATGCCTTGACTTCTAAAAGGTGGAACAGTTCTAGGAGATTTCTGAGAGGCTGTTCCTGGGTTATAATCCTCAACTTGGCTCAAATAAAATTTTTTATTTCTTTCTTAGATTGACTGATTACTTTTTCCTCAACATGTGAGCATGTTAAAGTTTATTTTTCAACTAAATTAATAATTAGTTTGGATGTGTAGTTGAACACGCTCAAGAATAGCCCATGATTTTGCCCATATTGGCTGGCATTTTTCTCACAGACCTGAGACAGGGTTTGATTTGTCTTTGGATTGCCTGAGTTGTGTGTTCTGATTTTGCCTTGGTGCTTCTCTGAACAGTTACATTTGCTACCTGTAGAAAGCAAAACAAAACCAGACAAAAGCTGGAACTAACTCTCTGAATAGAAAAATATTTTCTGGTTTGAAAAAAAGGCTCTTTTCAATAATCACCAGGAACGCATATTTTCCTTACCCATTTCTGAAACCGAGCAGGACCCTGTGGGTCTCCTGGGCATGAAAGCCTTTTTGTGTCCCCTGTTTCTTATTTTTAGGGAATAAGCTTCAACCTCCATGACCTTCTCTGAGTTCCAAAGGGCAGGTTCAAACAGTTGTTAATCAGAGAAGGGAGGGGATGTGGATACAAAGGAGGAGTAGTCAAGGAACAATAGTGCAGCCTTGGGACAGGATCCTGGTCCTACCTCAAGGGATACACATAACAAGATCTTTGAGCTCTTCTGCAGAACTAAAATCCCCAACAAATGGAAGATATTAACTACTTGATGAAGCATTCTTCACTCCAGAGAGAAGGTCTCAGTTTGATAACCTCAAGAACCACAGAAACTCATCAGGAGACCACCTGAGACCAGATTAAATGAATGCAGGCCCTGCACACACACTGATCCTTATCAGCAACCTCACCCTTGAACCATTGCTATAAAACTCCTCACCAAATCCCCCCTGGGTTGAGACACACAGTTTTGAGGGCATGGGCCAACTGTGTCCCCCTTTGCTGGGCAAAGCAATAAAGCTATTTTTTTCTACTTTACCCAAAACTATGTCTCCCAGATTCGATCTGGCACTGGTGCACAAAGCTGAGTTTTTGGCATCATTTCCATGATTCTTCCTCTTCTCAATAGTCTCTCTTAAAAATATTTGACAATTGTGGCTGAAAGCGAGCTCAGCAGGCCAGACGCCACTGATGCAGAGCAAAGGGGGGTGTGGATGTGCAAGGGGGAGGCTTGTGTGCAGCTATGGCTCGGATGAAGAAACTATCAGTAGACTCTACATCAAAGGAAAGGTGCTATGATTCAGTCAAGAAATTCCATTTCAAATTAGATACATGAAATGACACCTTTAGGGATCATGTATGGTTTTATTTCTTGAAGATTTCTTTCCTTAAGCAGGAAAGACCAAATATACCATCATCTATAATTATCTACCTTTCTTTCTGTTTGAACAGTGCCTGGTTGCCTAGGAACTGGGTGACAGGTATGCCATAAATACATCTTCAAATCATCTTTTTTTTTTTTTTTTTTTTCTGGATCAATTTTTTTTCCCACATTGCTTCTATTGTTATGAAGGTTCATTAAAATACATGCCCTATTGTGCACTTGTTTGCTTGGAATATGTAGAAACTGTGTATGACCAATTAAGTATGAATAAAATATTCTAGTTTTCCATTTGTTTTTCAGTTATTACTTAACATAACTTGGCTTCTGTGGAAAGCAGTTATTTATGTATCAAGAAAAAATACCCAGTTAAAAGGTGATTTATCATGCATTCTATAAGCCAGAGCTTTTCTAACTGATAATTTCTCCCACACACAATGCAATGAAAACTAATGTTTATAATAATTATATTGAACAAAAAATAACGGTGAAACATCACAAAATTAAACAATTAATCCAATCCCCTAATTTAATGTACCAGAGAATGGAGCCTCCAAGAAATTAACTGCCCCCAACCCATGGTAAGTGATGGGGCTGGGACCAGAGTTTGAGTGTTCTGATACCCTTGCAAGGTAGTCAGTATCTTTCTTTGTCTTGAATTTTCTTCCCTCCACAAATGTTGTCTCTTCTCAATTATTCTCAATTGTCAATCCATCAATTAGAACTAAAAGTTACCTGTATGATTTTTGAATGTCAAAAGCATTTTCATATCTACATCTTTTAATAGTCACAGAGATTGCTCATTTAATAAACTCTGATGATTAATCCTTTTCATACCTTCTGTATAATCAGAATCATCTATATTGAATATTACTTTTTTTTTTATTTTATTTTATTTTTTGCGGTACGCGGGCCTCTCACTGTTGTGGCCTCTCCCGTTGTGGGGCACAGGCTCCGGACGCGCAGGCTCAGCGGCCATGGCTCACGGGCCCAGCCACTCCGCGGCATGTGGGATCTTCCCGGACCGGGGCACGAACCCGTGTCCCCTGCATCGGCAGGCGGACTCTCAACCACTGCGCCACCAGGGAAGCCCGAATATTACTTTTATTAAACCTTTTATTATTTTATACCTGCCTGCAAACACAATATATAGAAGCATATATAAGTCAGGTAGGGAATAATCATGTAAACACTCATGCATTCACCATATAATGTAAGAACTAGCATCTACGACCTCTCCTTGAAGCTACCTGTGTGTTCCTTTGTGTACCTCTTCCTTCTTAGTGTTAAGCACCTTTGTCATTCTTGAGTCTTCAAAAATTCCTAATCTGTATAGAGTATTTAATAACTCTGTCCAGTGCATTTAAACTGGAAAAAATTCCTTTATTATCCTGTATTCATGGATTAATTTATTCATTAGAACTACCATTCATTCAGCCTTTAATGTATACTGATGGTCCTGTGCCAGGGGATAAGAAGTGATATTATACTACATTAAGTAATGTGATTTTATGCATTCTAGAATAGATGATATATATAATCAATTTCTTTATTTTTCTCAAGACATTTTAACTACTAACAAGCCCATAATGTGCAATAGGACATTATATATTTCTTTTGCCTTTAAGTAGTAATAATATCCATCAATGATTGAACATTTACTACATGCTAGACATTCCATGAATGCCATGTCTTTTAGTTCTTATGTCAAACTTATTAGGTCATGTATTATTTGGGATATGTGAGTTGCTGTACCAAGCACCTCCAAATCTCAGTGCTTACTTCCCTATCTTCAAGCAGTGATTCTGGAACCTAGTGATTCCAGGCTTCTTCAAGCTAGTATCTCTGCCATTTCTACCCTAAGCCTCCATTTCCTCCACTGGGTCATTTGCATGCAGCTGACTAACCAGTGAAGAAAAAATGTGGACAGCTCCTGGTATATTTCAGGAGCCAAAACTCGGAATTGGCATACACATTTTCTGCTCACATACCATTGGCCAGAATTAGGAATAGCATCAGTCTGATTAAAGGGGAGCTGGGAAGTAGAGTCTACTTGTATGCCCACAGGAAATGAAAGTGTTTGGAAAACTCATGGTATTCTCTCTGCCACAGTTAGGCACTATTATTATTCCCAGTGTACAGCTGAGAAAGTAAAATGACTTACTCATTGTAGGCAAATTGTTGAGCTGAGTGTCTAACTCAGAGGCCATTCCCTTACTCACAGCATAATACTGCCTCTTAGCTAAAGCTTGGACAAATCCACGTTCATTACACCAGCACCCTTCACTGTTGTAACACAGTCCAACCAATAGGGAAAACACGAATGGATTTCTTTTAGAAATCGAATGATTTCTTGCATATTGTTCTAAAAATAAAGCAGCATACCTACATCTTGCCTTTTTTTATATTCTGTGTAATTGACTTCCAAGCAAATAATTTGAGTGTTCATAAATCAGATGGAAACAAATTATTCGTTTTAACTACATGAGTTAAATTAATTATTTTTAAGTTAAAATAATTATAACTAATTATTGGGCAACTTGAGATTTTTCTGATTTTACTTTGTGGAATTTAGAGTCAGAGGTAAATATAACCTCCCTTAGTGATGACTAAATTAAAAGAAATCATGGTTGTCTCATCTTCATGGATAATTAGGCCATCTATATGAGGTGCTTCCAACTTTGAATTAATTAATTTAATGCTTTTTGTAAACTCTGTTAATGTTTTGCAATGACTTAGGACTAAATAAAATGATAGAGCAAAAAAAAATTAGTTTGTCATTTTCATGATATTGCCAGACACTTCATTTCAATTTTGGTGCAAAGCTGATTTCTTACACTTAGTTGAATATATTTCAAAAGTAATCCCTCAGAGACCTTCAAGATGGCAGAGGAGTAAGACATGGAGATCACCTTCCTCCCCACAAATACATCAGAAATACACCTACATGTGGAACAACTACACAACACCTACTGAACACTGGCAGAAGACCTCAGACTTCCCAAAAGGCAAGAAACTCCCCACGTACCTGGATAGGGAAAAAGAAAAAAGAAAAAGCAGAGACAAAAGAATAGGGACAGGACCTGCACCTTGGGGAGGGAGCTGTGAAGGAGGAACAGTTTCCACACACTAGGAAGGCCCTTCACTGGCGGAGACAGGGGATGGGTAGGGGGAAGTTTCAGAGCCACGGAGGAGAGAGCAGCAATAGGGGTACAGAGGGCAAAGCAGAGAGATTCCCAAACAGGGGATCATTGCTGACCAGCACTCACCAGCCCGAGAGGCTTGCTGCTCCCCCGTTGGGGCAGGCGGGGGCTAGGAGCTGTGGCTCGGACTTCACTGGGATCCCAGGGAAAGGACTGGGGTTGGCTGCGTGAACACAGCTTGAATGGGTCTAGTGCACCACAGCTAGCCGGGAAGAAGTCTGGGAAAAAGTCTGAACCTGCCTAACAGACAAGAAACAATTGTTTTGGAGTGAGCTAGGAGAGGGGATTCAGAGCACCGCCTAAATGAGCTCCAGAGATGGGCACGATCCGTGGCTATCAGCACGGACCACAGAGACGGGCATGAGACACTAAGGCTGCTGCTGCAGCCACCAAGAAACCTGTGTGCAAGCAAAGGTCACTATCCACGCTGCCCCTCCCCGGAGCCAGTGGAGCCTGCCACTGCCAGGGTCCCGTGATCCAAGGACAACTTCCCGGGGAGAACGCACAGTGCACCTCAGGCTGTTGCAATGTCATGTAGGACTCTGCTGCCACAGGCTCACCCTGCATCCATACCCCTCCCTCTCCCCGGCCTGAGTGAGCCAGAGCCTCCAAATCAACTGCTCCTTTAACCCCGTCCTGTCTGAGCGGGAACAGATGCCCTCAGGCGACCTACACGCAAAGGCGGGATCAAATCCAAAGCTGAACCCCAGGAGCTCTGTGAACAAAGAAGAGAAAGGGAAATCTCTCGCAGCAGCCTCAGGAGCAGCAGATTAAATCTTCACAATCAACTTGATATACCCTGCATCTCTGGAATACCTATATAGACAACGAATCATCCCAAAATTGAGGCAGTGGACTTTGGGAGCAAATGTAGACTTGGGGTTTGCTTTCTGCATCTAATTTGTTTCTGGTTTTATGTTTATCTTAGTTTAATATTTAGAGTTTATTATCACTGGTAGATTTATTTATTCATTTGGTTGCTCTCTTCCTTTTTTGTTTATATATATATATATATATATATATATATATATATATATATATATATATAATTCTTTTCCTTTTTGTGAGTGTGTATGTGTATGCTTCTTTGTGTGATTTTGTCTGTATAGCTTTGCATTTACAATTTGTCCTAGGGTTCTATCTGTCCAATATTTTTGTGTAGTTTTTAGCGCGTATTATCATTGGTGGATTTGTTTTTTGGTATGGTTGCTCTCTTTTTGCTTTCTTTCTTTCTTTTTATTACTTTTTAATTTTTAAAGTTTTAATAATTTTTTTAAATTTTAATAAATTTATATAATTTTATTTTTCTTTCTTTCCTACATTTTTTCTCAATTTTCTTCTGAGCTGTGTGGCTGAAAGCATCTTGGTGCTCTGGCCAGGTGTCAGGCCTGGGTCTCTGAGGTGGGAGAGCTGAGTTCAGGACATTGATCCACCAGAGACCTCCCAGCTCCATGTAATATCAAACAGCATAAACACTCCCAGAGAGCCCATGATCCACCAGAGACCTCCCAGCTCCACCTAATATCAAACAGCAAAAGTCCTCCCAGAGATCTCCATCTAAATGTTAAGAGCCAGCTCCACTCAATGACCAGCAAGCTACAGTGCTTGACACCCTAAGCCAAAAACTACCAAGACAGGAACAAAACACCACCCATTAGCAGAGAGGCTGCCTAAAATCATAATAAGGTCACAGACACCACAAAACACACCAAAGGAAGCAGTCCTGCTCACCAGAAAGACAAGATCCTGCCTTATCCACCAGAACACTGGCAACAGTCCAGTCCACCAGGAAGCCTACACTACCCACTGAACCAACCTTAGTCACTGGGGACTGAAATCAAAAAACAATTGGGTAGGCTTCCCTGGTGGCACAGTGGTTGAGAGTCCACCTGCTGATGCAGGGGAAGCGGGTTCACGTCCTGGTCCAGGAAGATCCCACATGTCATGGAGCGGCTGGGCCTGTGAGCCATGGCCGCTGAGCCTGCGCGTCTGGAGCCTGTGCTTCACAACGGGAGAGGGCACAACAGTGAGAGGCCTGTGTACTGCAAAAAACAAAAACAAAGACAAAAAACAAACAAACAAACAAAAAAACAATGGGAATGACGAACCTGCAGCCTGTGAAAAGGAGACCCCCAAACACAGTAAGTTAAGCAACATGAGAAAACAGAGAAACACACAGCAGATGAAAGAGCAGACCAAACAAATGAGGAGGAAATAGGGAGTCTACCTGAAAAAGAATTCAGAGTAATGATAGTAAAGATGATCCAAAATCGTGGAAATAGATTGGAGAAAATACAAGAAACGCTTAACAAGAACCTAGAGGAACTAAAGAGCAAACAAACAATGATGAACAACACAATAAATGAAATTAAAAATTCTCTACAAGGAATAAATTGAATAACGGAGTCAGAAGAACGGATAAGTGACCTGGAAGATAAAATAGTGGAAATAACTACTTCAGAGCAAAATAAAGAAAAAAGAATGAAAAGAATTGAGGACAGTCACAGAGACTTCTGGGACAACATTAAACGCATCAACATTCGAATTATAGGGGTCCCAAAGAGGAAGAGAAAAAAAAAGGCACTGAGAAAATATTTGAAGAGATTATAGTTGACAACTTCCCTAATATGGGAAAGGAAATAGTCAATCAAGTCCAGGAAGCACACAGGGTCCCATACAGGATAAATCCAAGGAGAAACACCCCAAGACACATACTAATCAAACTATCAAAAATTAAATACAAAGAAAAATATTAAAAGCAGCAAAGGAAAAGCAACAAATAACACACAAGGGAATCCCCATAAGGTTAACAGCTGATCTTTCAGCACACACTCTGCAGGCCAGAAGGGAGGGGCAGGACATATTTAAAGTGATGAAAGGGAAAAACCTACAACCAAGATTACTCTACCTAGCAAGCATCTCATTCAGATTCAACAGAGAAATTAAAATCTTTACAGACAAACAAAAGCTAAGAGAAATCAGCACCACAAAACCAGCTTTACAACAAATGCTAAAGGAAATTCTCTAGGAAGGAAACACAAGAGAAGGAGAAGACCTACAATAACAAGCCCAATACAATTAAGAAAATGGTAATAGGAACATACATATCGATAATTACCTTAAATGTAAATGGATTAAATGCTGCAACCAAAAGACATAGACTGGCTGAATGGATACAAAAATAAGACCATATATGTGCTGTCTACAAGAGACCCACTTCATCCCTAGGGACACATACAGACTGAAAGTGAGGGGATGGGAAAAGATATTCCATGCAAATGGAAATCAAAAGAAAGCTGGAGTAGCAATTCTCATATCAGACAAAATAGACTGTAAAATAAAGACTATTAGAAGAGACAAAGAAGGACACTACATAATGGTCAAGGGATTAATCCAAGAGGAAGATATAACAATTGTAAATATTTATGCACCCAACACAGGAGCACCTCAATACATAAGGCAAATCCTAACAGCCATAAAAGGGGAAATTGACAGTAACACAAACATAGTAGGCTACTTTAACACCCCACTTTCACCAATGGACGGCTGCAAAATGAAAATAAATAAGGAAACACAAGCTTTAAATGATACATTAAACACATGGACATAATTGATATTTATCGGGCATTCCACTCAAAAACAACAGAATACACTTTCTTCTCAAGTGTTAATGGAATATTCTCTAGGATAGATCATATCTTGGGTCACAAATCAAGCCTTGTTAAATCTAAGAAAATTGAAATCATATCAAGTATCCTTTCGGACCACAACACTATGAGACTAGATCAATTATAGGAAAAAAATCTGTAAAAAATACAAACACATGGAGACTAAACATTACATTACTAAGTAACTAAGAGGTAACTGAAAAAATCACACATGAAATAAAAAAATACCTAGAAATAAATCACAATGAAAATATGACGACCCAAAACTTATGGGATGCAGCAAAAGCAGTTCTAAGAGGAAGTTTATAACAATAAAATCCTCCTGCAAGAAAGAAGAAACATCTCAAACAACCTAACATTACACGTAAAGCAATTAGAGAAGGAAGATAAAAAAAACCCCAAAGTGGGCTTCCCTGGTGACGCAGTGGTTGAGAGTCCACCTGCCAATGCAGGGGACATGGGTTTGTGCCCCGGCTCGGAAAGATCCCACATGCCGTGGAGTGGCTGGGCCTGTGAGCCATGGCCACTGAGCCTGCATGTCCGGAGCCTGTGCTCCACAACGGGAGAGGGCACAACAGTGAGAGGCCCACGTACCACACACACAAAAATAAACAACCACAAAGTTAACAGAAGAAAAGTAATCATAAAGATCAGATCAGAAATTAATGAAAAAGAAATGAAGGAAATGATAGCAAAGATAAATAAAACTAAAAGCTGGTTCTTTGAGAAGATAAACAAAATTGATAAACCATTAGCCAGACTCATTGAGAAAAAAAGGGCGAAGACTCAGAGCAATAGTATTAGAAATTAAAAAGGAAGTAACAACTGACACTGCAGAAATACAAAGGTTCTTGAGAGATTACTACAGGCAACTATATGCCAATAAAATGGACAACCTGAAAGAAACGGGCAAATTCCTAGAAAAGCACAACCTTCCAAGACTGAACCAGGAAGAAATAAAAAATATAAACAGACCAATCACAAGCACTGAAATTGAGACTGTGATTAAATATCTTCCAACAAACAGAAGCCCAGGACCAGATGGCTTCACAGGCAGATCCTATCAAACAGTTAGAGAAGAGCTAACAGCTACCCTTCTCAAACTCTTCCAAAATATAACAGAAGGAGGAACACTCCCAAACTCATTCTATGAGGCCACCTTCACCCTGATACCAAAACCAGGCAAAGATGTCACAAAGAAATAAATCTACAGGCCAATATCACTGATGAACATAGATGAAAAATCCTCAACAAAATACTAGCAAACAGAATCTAACAGCGCATTAAAAGGATCATACACCATGATCAAGTGGGGTTTATCCCAGGAATGCAAGGATTCTTCAATATATGCAAATTAATCAATGTGATTAACCATATTAACAAATTGAAGGAGAAAAACCATATGATCATCTCAATAGATGCAGAAAAAGCTTCTGACAAAATTCATCACCCATTTATGATAAAAACCCTCCAGAAAGTAGGCATAGAGGGAAGTTACCTCAGCATAAAAATGGCCATATATGACAAACCCACAGCCAACATCGTTCTCAATGGTGAAAAACTGAAACCATTTCCTCTAAGATCAGCAACAAGACAAGGATGTCCACTCTCACCATTATTATTCAACATAGTTTTGGAAGTTTTAGCCACAGCAATCAGAGAAGATAAAAAATAAAAGGAATCCAAATCAGAAAAGAAGAAATAAAACTGTCACTGTTTGCAGATGACACGATACTCTACATAGAGAATCCTAAAGATGCTACCAGAAAACTACTAGAGCTAATCAATGAATTTGTTAAAGTAGCAGGATACAAAATTAATGCACAGAAATCTCTGGCATTCCTATACACTACTGATGAAAAATCTGAAAAAGAATTTAAGGAAACACTACCATTTACCATTGCAACAAAAAGAATAAAATACTGAGGTATAAGACTACCTAAGGAGACAAAAACCTGTATGCAGAAAATTATAAGACACTGATTAAAGAAATTAAAGATGATACAAACAGGTGGAGAGATATGCCATGTTCTTGGATTGGAAGAATCAGCATTGTGAAAAAGAGTATACTACCCAAAGCAATCTACAGATTCAATGCAATCCCTATCAAACTACCACTGGCATTTTTCACAGAACAAGAACAAAAAAATTCACAATTTGTATGGAAACACAAAATACCCCAAATAGCCAAAGCATCCTTGAGAAAGAAAAACGGAGCTGGAGGAATCAGGCTCCCAGTCATCAGACTATACTACAAAGCTACAGTAATCAAGACAGTATGGTACTGGCACAAAAACAGAAATATAGATCAATGGAACAGGATAGAAAGTCCAGAGACATACCTACACCCATATGGTCACCTTAGTTTTGATAAAAGACACAAGAATGGAGAAGAGACAGCGTCTTCAATAAGTGGTGCTGGGAAAACTGGACAGCTACATGTAAAAGAATGAAATTAGAACACTCCCTAACACCATACACACAAATAAACTCAGAATGGATTAAAGACCTAAATGTAAGGCCAGACCCTGTAAAGCTCTTAGAGGAAAACTGAAGCAGAACACTCTATGACATAAATCACAGCAAGACCCTTTTTGGCCCACCTCCTAGAGAAATGGAAATAAAGACAAAAATAAACAAATGGGAACTAATGAAACTTAAAAGCTTTTGCACAGCAAAGGAAACCATAAAGAAGATGAATAGACAACTCTCAGAATGGGAGAAAATAATTGCAAACAAAGCAACTGACAAAGGATTAAGCTCCAAAATATACAAGTAGCTCATGTGGCTCAATATCAAAAAAACCAACAACCCTATCCAAAAATGGGCAGAAGACCTAAATAGACATTTCTCCAAAGAAGATATACAGATTGCCAACAAACACATGAAAGGATTCGCAGCATCACTAATCATTAGAGAAATGCAAATCAGAAACTACGATGAGGTACTACCTCACACGAGTCAGAATGGCCATCATCAAAAAATCTCCAAACAATAAATGCTGGAGAGGGTGTGGAGAAAAGGGAACCCTCTTGCACGTTTGGTGGGAATGTAAATTGATACAGCCACTATGGTGAAGAGTATGGAGGTTCCTTAAAAAACTAAAAATAGAACTACCATATGACCCAGGAATCCCACTACTGGGCATATATCCTGAGAAAACCATAATTCAAAAAGAGTCATGTTCCACAATGTTCACTGAACCTCTATTTACAATAGCCAAGACATGGAAGCAACCTAAATGTCCACCAACAGATGAATGGATAAAGAAAATGTGGCATGTATATACAATGGAATATTACTGAGCCCTAAAAAGAAATGAAATTGATTTATTTGTAGTGAGGTGGATGGACCTAGAGACTGTTATACATAGTGAAGTAAGTCATGAAGAAAAAAACAAATACCATATGCTAACACATATATATGGAATCCACACACACAAAACAATGGTTCTGAAAAACCTAGGGGCAGGACAGGTATAAAGACGCAGATGTAGAGAATGGACTTGAGGACATGGGGAGTGGGAAGCGTAAGGTGGGATGAAGTGGGAGAGTGGCATGGACATAGATACACTACCAAATGTAAACTGATAGCTAGTGGGAAGCAGCTGAATAGCACAGGGAGATCAGCTCGGTGCTTTGTGACCACCTAGATGGGTGAGATAGGGAGGGTGGGAGGGAGGCTCAAGAGGGAGGGGGTATGGGGATATATGTATATGTATAGCTGATTCATATTGTTATAAAGCAGAAACTAACACATCATTGTAAAGCAACTATACTCCAATAAATTTGTTTAAAAAAATAATCCTTCATCTATTAGTGTTATTTGTGACTTTACTCCTTCACCTAGGAACCGTATAAAATACCCTAGCTCCTTAGTAATTCCAGAATTTTAGCACCAAAAAAAGATAGTCTGAAACTGAAGTCAAATGTTAAGGTAGAATTCAAGGGAGCCCTACATATCTCTTCTCGCTTTTTAGCAAAAGTACTTATCACTTTGATAAGCTCAAATTCATGATGTGACTTTTGTTTATTTATATTATTTATTTTTGGCTGCATTTCGTCTTCATTGCTGCACGTGGGCTTTCTCTAGTTGTGGTGAGCGGGGACTACTCTTCATTGTGGTGCACAGGCTTCTCATTGCAGTGGCTTCTCTTGTTGTGGAGCATGGGCTTTAGGCGCTCAGGCTTCAGTAGTTGTGGCTCGCGGGCTCTAGAGTGCAGGCTCAGTAGTTGTGGCATGCGGGTCAGTTGCTCAGCGTCATGTGGGATCCTCCCGGACCAGGGATCAAACCTGTGTCTCCTGCACTGGCAGGCAGACTCCCAACCATTGCACCACTAGGGAAGTCCATATTGACGTGACTTTTGAAATGTCTGGCAGCATTATTCACTGTTATTTGATTCACAGAGCTGTTGTAAAGTTTTGTTTGTTTTTTTGTTTTAGCATTGGAGAGGAGTATGATAAAGAGAGCAAATTGACTCCTAACTTGATATAGAGTCTTTGAAAAATTGCTAAATGTCTCAGAGGCTCCTCTGTTGGCAAGTGTGGGGTGTGGGAAAACTATATTGACTTATGTGTTGCAGAGAACTATACAGAACACAAGATTAGTTAACTGGGTGAAAATGCTTTAGAAAATAATATAAATCTACAAAACATTGTTAAATATATATATATATATATATATATATATATATATATATATATATATATATATATATATATATATATATATATGATTTTGCACCGGGCACCCCTCAGCCAAAATGCTAGGATGGTCTTATGGGTTGAATTGTGACTCCTATAAAGATATATTGAAGTTCTAGCCCTGTACTTGTGAATATGACTTTATTTGGAAATACAGTCTTTGCAGATGTAAACAAATTAACACAGGGTGGGCCCCAACCCAGTATGACTACTGTCTGCTAAGAAGAGGGAAGATTGATGCAAAGACAGACACAGAGGGAGAGAGAGAATGCCATATGATGACAGAGGCAGAGATTGGAGCGATGAAGCTGCAAGTCATGACAACCCACACCAGAAACCAGGAAGAGGCAGGAAAGGATTCTACCCATGATTCCCATGAAGCCAATAATTTGAGGTCCAGCCAATGTGGGTTTTAGGCCCTTGTAGTGGTTCACCACAAAACTCTCAGGAAGTGGTGCAATCAACATCTGATTTAAAAGCCAAAAAAACAAAACAAAACAAAATACAGTGAATTAAAGACCCAAGTATCCTCCCCCACCCTTTTTATTATGATAATGGGCAGGGTGCTGGAATTAGTATTAAAGTTGGCTGTTTTACAAAGTCTTACTGAGGGATTAAGTTTAAGAAACTAAGCCATGCATCTGCTCCCTTCCCCCCACAAACCTCCTCTTACTCTTCTGTTAGGTACCTATGGTCTTCTTGACTTCCCAGGAAGCTGGGTCACTCTCCTGTCTCAGATCCAAGGTTTGGGGGAGATGAGGGAGGTTGGAAGCCCTAGGACCAGCACCCTTGCAGTAGATCACCGTCAGAAAGAGTACCATCAAGAGATTGCAGTAACGCTTGACAGCACTAGATGGCGCCATGGCAAAGGCTGCAGATGTCCCAGTGTCCACTGAGCACCATCTATCCCTGTATTGAGGAGTTCCATCAGCTCTCCATCATCTGGGTGCACCTCTTGCTCTCAGTAGCCTGCACTTTGCCCATAAAGCAGAACTGATGTCTGTTTGGCGTCTGGGGCAATGTTCAGCCCTAGACAGAGCTCATAGTTCCAAAAGAATTCATGATCCTGCAGAAGCAGGAGGTTTAGGCAAAAATACCTGGATGGTATGTTGATGCTGTAGAAAATAAAGCCCAAACAGCTGTGCTTAGAGTCACTTCATGATGTTCACCCCAACCCCACCCCGCCTTCCCAGCTAAGACAGTGATGTCACTCCTTCTACCCTCTCCCCCACCGCCTATGTCCAAGAAAGCCTTCTCCCAAAGTCCCTTTAGGGTACCTGAGCCTTTTCTGAGAATGCTTTTGATATCCTATTTGGTTAGATTTCACCAGGATGCACCCAGGGCGATTTGCTCCAGCTTACAAAATGTGGCCTCTGCAACCCCCATGCTGCCCTGTGTTGCTGGGAACATGCAGACTGTACGTTGGAACTGACATGACCCTTCTCGTGACTTAGTGCTGGTCACATTCTCAAAGCCTAGTGCTAGGTTTCAAAAAAGAAGCCAACATTTCTTACTTAAATTGATTTTAAAATTTCCTTTAAATTCCTTTAAATTTCCTTTAAAAAGGCAAGAGAATAGGTTGGCTACTACCTGTGCTTTAAGCACATTCAAGATACATTATTATTTGTTTTCATAGAATCAACATCAACTCAGCTGAAATTAGTCCTTTTAAAAGACGTTTGGTTTGGAAGAGGTTGTCTCATTTGTGGTAAACATAACATCTTGACTTTAAAACGTAGTCTTCAAAACAACTAGAATAATGAAAATCGGTTTGGATTAATATAACTGTGAACATTTAGGAATTAGGTTCCTTATGAGTCAAGTTGAGTGCCACAGAAAATCCAGCCTTGTTTTTTTTTTTTTACAATTCCTTCGTTCTACAAATCTATCCATTTCAAGATGTAGGTTTAATAAATCTATCACTTCATTCATTAAGTTGTCTAGGATTACTTGCAGCGTGGCCATTAAGACTTTTTAAAAATGCAGCTCATGTTTTAGGGAATTATACGCTAGTATAGCTCACAGAATTTTGTTTAAAGTTCATATTTTTGAGACATGATATTCTCTTTTATTTCAGCTTTAGAGTCCTTTCCAAAACAGTAAAAAAAAAAAAAAAAAAACCTGCATAAAAATAAAATATTACTGATGTAGTAGTAGCTGATTCTGGGTTAAATGCGCCACCTCGTGGCTGTATTAGGAAGTTTATTTTTAACTTGTAATTTAACGATAACACAAAATTTGCCTTCTCCTTTTGTCCTTCTATATTACCGCTGCTGGTGGTGAAATTATCCATATTGCATATATAGATCCAAGATGATTCCACGATACGGTGATTGCAGAAGCCATACTTCGGGAGGCTCAGCCAATGACACTGGGTGCCACCTGGTAAAATATGACCAAATTGAACACAAGGTTAGTAGCTTGAAATCCTTACCTCTGTTCCTTTCCTAAGTCACTCCACATAGTAAATTCTCTGTTGTTATTCTACATACCATACAACTAAGCAGTGCATACAGTCCAGAAATAAAACCGACAGGTGTGTGTGCACATGCACGCGCACAAATGTGGGACAGGAAGGACAAGGAATTACGGCCCTGAAGGTAAAACTAATTTAGTTAAAAAGTAATAAATAGTCCATGGCCTCTACTCTCAGAAAGCACCCCCAGCTGAGAATGAGGGAAGGAGGTGGGTCCTATCAATACCGGAAAAACGCCGGCTAGCCCTTGCCATGGGGGGCGGGGATGTGAAAAAGTACCAGCTTCTTCAGGTTCCTGCAGTACCTGGAGGTGTCAGCCTGCCAGAGTTCTTCCAGCACAGCCCTCTCTACGGTTGCTTTCTTCTTCCTCGCTTTTTTGAGGAAAAGACCATTCCCCTAGCCCCTCCTCATTCAACTTCCAGCAGCTTATTTCTCTTTCTGCCAGAAACACTGCAGAGGTACATTTGGGGACGGGGGGGCACATCAAATTTTAGCTAATAGTTATTGCGTTCAAGATTATGTTTCTGCTGCCTACTTTGTTGTTTTCCACCTTTAGTAAGATAGCTTCTGACAACAAGTTGAGTCATAATAGGCTCCCTTAGTTTAAGGAGAAGGGGGTGCGGTTTGTTCGTATTTATGGGTCTCAGTGTCCTTTCCTTTATAACGTAAGACTTGGAAGGAAGACCAACCCTCCGAGCCTCTCCCCTGCTTTCTCTGCTGGGAGCACTGGGGCTGCTGACACCCAGTTCCCTGTGTGGGGAAAGTCATTCCTACAGTCCGTTTAACACCTTCAGCACAGGGAGAGGAGGAAATATTTTTGCTAAAGTATTTACCTGTGATATTTTAAAACTGGTGTGTAACATAATGTCATGTTTGTAGAACATCAGACTGAGAAGATTATGACAGTTGGGTTGAGACATTGCAGATGAAATGTGATGAGGACAAAAATATAGCATTTTTGGAGCTTTAACCCTGTGCCCAGTGAGTTGTTAAGAGCTTTCCAAGTATAAGCTTTTCTAGATGCACAGACATAGAAAACAAACTTATGGTTACCAAAGGAGAAACAGGGGGAGGGATAAATTAGGAGGTTGGGATTAACATCCACACACTACTGTATATAAAATAGGGAACCAACGAGGACCTACTGTATAGCACAGGGAACTATACTGAATATTTCATAATCACCTATAAAGGAAAAGAATCAGAATCAGAATATATATATATATATATATATATATATATATATATATATATATATATATATATATATATATGTAAAACTAAATAACTGTGCCATACACCTGAAACTAACACAACATTGTAAATCAACTATACTTCAATTTTTTTTAAAAAATGTATAAGCTCTTCTAATAATCACGATCCTATTAGGCAGGGTGACTGTTGTCCCCATTTAACAAGTCAGGAAACTGAGGCCCAGGGTTGGTGTAAAACTCGCCTAACGTCATCCAGCTGGAAAGTGGTGGAGTCAGGATTTGAACCCAATGTCCTTCTGCCTTCAGCATCCACGCCCTTCATCGCAAGCCTGTCCTAGATTTTGTGGTAACAGCAGAAAATCAATTTGCCTCCAAACTGCTATTAATTCAACAAACATTTCTGAATGCTGACAAGTGCCCCAGTCCTGCGATGAGCACTGAGGGTGCAGAGGTGTATGACCCAATCCCAGCTGTCAAACTTCTGATGAGTAACTTTTGGACACAGCTGTGAGAAACTTCCAGCACCAGAGCTTTCTCTCACCAAGCAGTTCCAACAAATGGTGTCTAGACACCACATACCGTCGGAGAGCAGCCTTCCCAGCAATGAGGTCACACACCGCAGCCAGTCACAGGCACGGAGGGTGTGTTGGCGGTGTCTCAGGCCTGCTAATTGGGACAGGTGCAGAGGGCGATGACAGCAGACCACCCATGGAGCTCTGGCACGGAGAGGGAAGGCATGAGAAGCTGGAGGAAGAAATAAGATGAAGACTGAACAGCAGCCGGGCAATGATGGCTCGCGAACAAGAATACGTAGACGAAGGACCGTCCTGGGATGTACCAAGAAGAAAAAGTTGGTCATTTTTAGAATGAAAATTCCCTAATCTCTAAAGCAAACAGTAGAGTCTCAGGAAATACATTCTTATATACAACCACAAATTTGCCAAAACAAGATAATTCACGCACATATGTGCGCGTGCGCACCCCCTCCCCCCCCAATAATCATGGTAGAAGTTCTGGCTCTTTCTAGAGAGTAGAGGGAGATGCTATTTCTGGGAAGGCTGTTTTGATAGTGGCATTTCAAATGGATAGGCAAGGATTAGGGATAAAAATATATAAAATAACCTCTCAATAGCTAATTAAGAGCTGGTTAAAAGAGATCCAGGAAAATGTTAAAGAGAAAGTAGGAGATTTAGGCTTTTCACTAAGAGAAGCAAATAAAGAAATAAATTTGACCCTCCTGGATTCTGAACGTATAAACTTCATTAGCAGAATTTATCTAACATTGTAAACATTAGCAGGAAAGTTCTAGAATACCAAGAGGAATGAGAGAAAGTTGATTCTGGGAATTTACAGTATATTGAAACAGGGCAAATGGTTGAGAAGTTGAGAAATGGACAACGTTTTAGGGGAGAGAAGTCTATTTTTATGTGAACTAGTGGATGTTAATTTGCTTTGACAAGTGTAATAACTGATATTGAGTTTAAATCCTATAATTGCATGTAACATGAATTTCTGCTGTGATCTGTTATGATTTGATTGGGACTTAAAAAGTAATAGACAGAGAGGGGCTTCCCTGGTGGCGCAGTTGTTGAGAATCTGCCTACCAATGGAGGGGACACGGGTTCGAGCCCTGGTCTGGGAGGATCCCACATGCCGCGGAGCAACTTGGCCAGTGAGCCACAACTACTGAGCCTGCACGTCTGGAGCCTGTGCTCTGCGACAGTGAGAGGCCCGCACACCACGATGAAGAGTGGCCCCCACTTGCCGCAACTAGAGAAAGCCCTCGCACAGAAACGAAGACCCAACACAGCCAAAAATTAATTAATTAATTAATTTATTTATTTATTTATTTAAAAAATAATAGAGAAACATGGGTCTTAATGAGATGCTAAATATGAAAATAGTGTATATGTTTTATATTCTGCAACTTCTTTTTTAGTTAGGAACCAATAACAATTGCTTACCTAATCTAGGTATTTGCAATTAAAACATGAGTTGAACGTCAGACACCTGTTCATTTCCTTCTGCATTAAAAGTTATCAGTAAATCGGGAATACTTAGAAGGTTTTAATAAGTCATCTTCCTTCATTTCAAAAGCTTGGACTTTGTAATGTATTTGTTATCATAAAATACCTGACAACTGCTCGGTCTCATTTGGATGTTGCAAGAATAAAATTAAGATAATATTCATGAAGTCTTTTGAGACTCGTGCTACAGAGATTTTAGATAAATGTTTCATTGTAATTAGAAGCTAAAGCAATCTGTTAAAGCCCCACAAAATTTATTTTTTATGGTAGAAATTTGAAAGCTATTTGGTTTCTGTTATAATTGTAATACTTAGATTAAACACACAAAAGTCAGAAAAATTAAAATTAAACTTATTTGCTAGCTTTTGTACTTGTTTGTGTGTGTGTGTGTGTTTGTGTGTGTATTAGGATGAATAATGCCC
This sequence comes from Hyperoodon ampullatus, assembly GCF_949752795.1. Classification (NCBI taxonomy): domain Eukaryota; kingdom Metazoa; phylum Chordata; class Mammalia; order Artiodactyla; family Ziphiidae; genus Hyperoodon; species Hyperoodon ampullatus. The sequence goes on from NC_136918.1 coordinate 128,342,801, forward strand.
CACAGAGATATCCAAGTCCTAATCTCTGTGAATGTTACTTTATGTGGAAAAAGGGATTTTGCAGATGTGATTAAGTTAAAGATTTTGAGATGAGAAAATTAGGGTGGATTATCTTGGCAGGACCAATGTAATCATAACAGGCCTTGTATTCAAGGAGATATATATATATATGAATTGGCTTATGTGATTTTAGAGCCTGAGAAGTATAGACCTGAGAGAGTAGTTCTAGTAAAAAATCCAAAAACCTGAGAACCTGGAAATCTGGTGGTATAAGTTCCCATCCAAGTCTAAGTCCAAAGTTGGGGGAAGATGTTCAGGCTTGAAAAGAGATGGAGAGAGAAAATTCTTACTAACTTAGACTTTTATTCTATGCAGGTCTTAAACTGATTGGATGAGCCCACCCATTTGGGGGAGGGTAACCTGCTTTATTCAGTTGACTGATTCAAATGTTAATCTCACCCAGAAACATCCTGTAGACAAACCCAGAAATCACGTTTAACAAAATATCTGGGCACCCTGTGGCCCAGTCTATGTGACACATAAAATTAACCATCCCCGTCCTTGCATAAGGGAAGCAGGAGGATCAGAGTCAGTAGGAGATGTGAGGATGGAAGCAAGAGATGATTGAGTGATGTGAGGAAGGACACAGCATCCAAGGAGGGCAGGCTGTGACTAGACTCAGAAAAAGACTGGGAAATGTGTTCTCCCCTAGAGCCTGCTGGAGGAACCAGCCTTTCTGGTACTTTGTGAGACTGATTTTGGACTTCTGACCTCCAGAAGTGTAAGATATTAAATTTGTATGTTTTTAAGGCAGTAAACACTGGCAATTTTTTACAGCAGCCACTAAAAATGAAAATTGTGGGTGTGTATAATATATATGTTTTTTTAATATTTATATTATATTAATATTTATTATATATAATTATATGTATAATCCCTGTTTTTAAGACACTGAGATACCATGGTGTGGTTTCTATAAAAACCAAGGTCAGCTGTCCTCCTCAAGGGCATTATCATTTGTGGAAACTTCCATTATTTATATTCTCTAGAAACCATCTGGATATGCTCTTCATTGAGAAAAAAAGGCTTACTTATTCGGGGTAATATTGGCGTAAAATACTCAGACACAAGTATTTACTGAAACCACAACTGCAAAGAAGGTTGCAACTATTGACCATAAAATGACCTCGGACCTGGGTTCTCTAGGCCCGTGCAGAAAGCAAGGACAGGCAGCTCTCAAGACAAATTTCTGGTTGAAAAAGTTCAACCTTAGGATCTCCCCAGATGTTTTACTTCTGTACACGTTCAGAAAACAATGCCAGGAAGTGTCTGGGTTCTAATATCCAATGTCTATTAAAAAGAAAAGAATATGATGTTAGAGTTACTTCTTGACTAACTGATAATAACGAAAGAATAGGTTATGGTTTAGTTTGAATTTTTAGGTCTCCCTAATTTTGGAGTAATTTTTAGGTTATTGTTAACAATAGGTAGAAGGAGGCTGGAGGCTTTCATATGACCAAGTGCAAGACTGGTCCTGAAGTCTGCTTACATCATTTCGAGGTGCTTTGGTGGATTTCCTCAGAAAAAGTAGAATGTTCTGCAGACGGATAACAGTCCTCTGAAGTGGTGTGCTTGTGCAGGCTAACGAGAGTGGGCTGATAGATATCCAGGAATTTTTCAAACTGGTTATTAAACCATTAGTAGATTACAACCAGCCATAGGGAGAGTATTTACAGCACAGAAATTGCCAAAGTTACAAATAAGGGCTTTTTTTCCCCCCTCTTCCTAAGGAGCTGTTTACCTGCTCATCACTTTTTATTTCCCTTCTTTTCTTAAAAATAATCTTTCTTCTGTTCTCCCTGAGCAGTAAGACTTTTCAGTCTGGGACTTTGGGTCTTCTCTCACTGTAGTTTTTCTCTGATCACTGCTATTTCTTCTGGTCAGGGTTGATTTATCCTATAGACAGAAGACACACCCTATAGTGCCTAGGGCCCATGATACTTTCAGGGAATGTTTGATTTCTTTTGAATCAGATAAAAATATGAATATAATAATACATAGTAAAGAATTCACTTTGGATTAAATTTGTCTATATACCAGCATAGTCATAAAATATAATTTTTGATGTTCTTTTATGGAGACAAGGGACCACTAAAGCAAAAGTTCCTAGGACTCAACAATGTCATAATGCAACCTTGTCCCCAGGCCCTCTTCAGCCACATGGCCCAGAGTTGATGTGGACATAAATCTGTTCTTTCAGTCACCCTCTCTTATAAATGATCACCGATATGGTAGAGTGCATGTTGGCAGAAACACCTCACATACCTTTGGGATGGGCACTGCATTACCCCAGAAGCCTGAGTTCACTCTACATTTACATGTCTCCCCCTGAGTGTATCTGTTTTTGACTAATATAGACTCACCATCTTGGATTGATTCTTTCAGAAAGGTGTAAAGAGCAACAAAACCAATATTCAGATTCCAATGAATAGAACATACGCTGCCTTTGTCTTATATTACATATTCATGCTCAGTGTTTTTGTTTTTGTTTTTGTTTTTTGCTAAGTTTGCAATCATTCAAGCCAATAGTAGAATTTCAATGAAATTTCCTGCTTCTTTTGATATTTTCTGGTTTATTCATATATATAGGTTCCCACAGGATTTACATTGTTTTTCTTTTTTAAAGTAGAATTCTATCTATACTAAAGTCTTTTTTTTTTTTTTTTTTTTTTTTTTTTTTTTCTACCATTGTCGTTGACCTATCCAGTAGGGTGAATGTGGTGCCTCTGTAGTTTTCTATTAGTCGCAAATCTGTTGCATTTTTATTCACTACATCGTTACCAGATATTGGATTCCTAAACAGAGGATATATTAAGTCACTAATAGTGTCAAAAACAGTGAATGACTATACACTGCTTATAGGAGGAAATCCAAATACCCCAGCATAATATTTGATGCTCATCGCAAATGGATCCCTAGACGCTGCTCCTGGCTCAGTTTCCACCACATCCCTCTAAGTAACCCTACACTCAAACCAGACAGTAGTGCCCTCTCTTTTCCAAACACATCATGATCCTTCATGCTGCTGTGCCCTTGCCTGTGGGGTTCCCTCTGCCACAACTTCTCCTCCTCCATTTTGTTTCCTATAGACTTTTACTCATTTTTCAGGACCCAGCTTGGATTACTTTGATTCCTCATCCTCTCTTGTTGTCCACATTTTCTAGATTCCAGGATCCTGAATAAGAAATGTCTCCCGCATTCTACTTCCTCACTCATGGATTTTTGCCACAGCCTCTACTTTTTCCCTCTCCCAGTCCTTTCCTTCACCTGCTACCAGCTTTTCTACGTCCAATCTACAATCACTGTACATTCCATTTTAGATTTTTAGGTACCTTTTGCTTACAAAGTAGATAATTCTAATAACTTCTAGGCTTCATTGCCTGGTTCAGTTACACCATCTCGTATGTCCTTATGGCTATCCCAAGAGATAAGTGCCATTATCACGACCATGTTTGTAGTGAGGAACCTGTGGCCTAGGGATTTACTTAATTTGCCAGAAGTGATACAGCTGGTAAGTGTACATGTATAACATATACACAGCAAGGCAGTCAGAGTCTAGAGAGCCACTTGCTTGGCTAGTTGATTATAAGGCTTCCCTCAGTGCAACTTCACTAACCGCATTTCTTGCCTCAAACCTCCCCTATATGGGGACCATCCCACTGTTTCCAAAAAACAGTTTATCCTTTGTGACTCTTCTACTTTGTACATGTTGTTTTCTTTTTTTTTTTTTTTTTTATTTTTATTTTTTGCTTTATCACAAATTTAATCAGTTATATGTATACATATGTTCCCATATCCCCTCCCTTTTGCGTCTCCCTCCCACCCTCCCTATCCCACCCCTCCAGGCGGTCACAAAGCACCGAGCTGATCTCCCTGTGCTATGCGGCTGCTTCCCACTAGCTATCTACCTTACGTTTGGTAGTGTATATATGTCCATGCCGCTCTTTCACTTTGTCACAGCTTACCCTTCCCCCTCCCCATATCCTCAAGTCCATTCTCTAGTAGGTCTGTGTCTTTATTCCTGTCTTACCCCTATGTTCTTCATGACCTTTTTTTTTCTTAAATTCCATATATATGTGTCAGCATACAGTATTTGTCTTTCTCTTTCTGACTTACTTCACTCTGTATGACAGACTCTAGGTCCATCCACCTCATTACAAATAGTTCAATTTCATTTCTTTTTATGGCTGAGTAATATTCCATTGTATGTATGTGCCACATCTTCTTTACCCATTCATCCAATGATGGACACTTAGGTTGTTTCCATCTCCGGGCTATTGTAAATAGGGCTGCTATGAACATTTTGGTACATGTCTCTTTTTGAATTATGGTTTTCTCAGGGTATATGCCCAGTAGTGGGATTGCAGGGTCATATGGTAGTTCTATTTGTAGTTTTTTAAGGAACCTCCATACCGTTCTCCATAGTGGCTGTACCAATTCACATTCCCACCAGCAGTGCAAGAGTGTTCCCTTTTTTCCACACCCTCTCCAGCATTTATTGTTTCTAGATTTTTTGATGATGGCCATTCTGACTGGTGTGAGATGATATCTCATTGTAGTTTTGATTTGCATTTCTCTAATTAGTAAAGATGTTGAGCATCCTTTCATGTGTTTGTTGGCAGTCTGTATATCTTCTGTGGAGAAATGTCTATTTAGGTCTTCTGCCCATTTTTGGATTGGGTTGTTTGTTTTTTTGTTATTGAGCTGCATGAGCTGCTTATAAATTTTGGAGATTAATCCTTTGTCAGTTGCTTCATTTGCAAATATTTTCTCCCATTCTGAGGGTTGTCTTTTGGTCTTGTTTATGGTTTCCTTTGCTGTGCAAAAGCTTTTAAGTTTCATTAGGTCCCATGTGTTTATTTTTGTCTTTATTTCCATTTCTCTAGGAGGTGGGTCAAAAAGGATCTTGCTGTGATTTATGTCATAGAGTGTTCTGCCTATGTTGTCCTCTAAGAGTTTGATAGTGTCTGGCCTTACATTTAGGTCTTTAATCCATTTTGAGCTTATTTTTGTGTATGGTGTTAGGGAGTGATCGAATCTCATACTTTTACATGTCCCTGTCCAGTTTTCCCAACACCACTTATTGAAGAGACTGTCCTTTCTCCACTGAACATTCCTGCCTCCTTTATCAAAGATAAGGTGACCATATGTCCGTGGGTTTATCTCTGGGCTTTCTATCCTGTTCCATTGATCTATCTTTCTGTTTCTGTGCCAGTACCATACTGTCTTGATTACTGCAGCTTTGTAGTATAGTCTGAAGTCAGGGAGCCTGATTCCTCCAGCTCCATTTTTCGTTCTCAAGATTGCTTTGGCTATTCGGGGTCTTTTGTGTTTCCATACAAATTGTGAAATTTTTTGTTCTAGTTCTGTGAAAAATGCCAGTGGTATTTTGATAGGGATTGCATTGAATCTGTAGATTGCTTTGGGTAGTAGAGTCATTTTCACAATGTTGATTCTTCCAATCCAAGAACATGGTACATCTCTCCATCTATTTGTATCCTCTTTAATTTCTTTCATCAGTGTCTTATAATTTTCTGCATACAGGTCTTTTGTCTCCTTAGGTAGGTTTATTCCTAGATATTTTATTCTTTTTGTTGCAATGGTAAATGGGAGTGTTTCCTTGATTTCACTTTCAGATTTTTCATCATTAGTATATAGGAATGCCAGAGATTTCTGTGCATTAATTTTGTATCCTGCAACTTTACCAAATTCATTGATTAGCTCTAGTAGTTTTCTGGTAGCATCTTTAGGATTCTCTATGTATAGTATCATGTCATCTGCAAACAGTGACAGCTTTACTTCTTCTTTTCCAATTTGGATTCCTTTTATTTGCTTTTCTTCTCTGATTGCTGTGGCTAAAACTTCCAAAACTATGTTGAATAAGAGTGGTGAGAGTGGGCAACCTTGTCTTGTTCCTGATCTTAGTGGAAATGGTTTCAGTTTTTCACCATTGAGGACGATGCTGGCTGTGGGTTTGTCATATATGGCCTTTATTATGTTGAGGAAAGTTCCCTCTATGCCTACTTTCTGCAGGGTTTTTATCATGAATGGGTGTTGAATTTTGTCGAAAGCTTTCTCTGCATCTATTGAGATGATCATATGGTTTTTCTCCTTCAATTTGTTAATATGGTGTATCACGTTGATTGATTTGCGTATATTGAAGAATCCTTGCATTCCTGGGATAAACCCCACTTGATCATGGTGTATGATCCTTTTAATGTGCTGTTGGATTCTGTTTGCTAGTATTTTGTTGAGGATTTTTGCATCTATGTTCATCAGTGATATTGGCCTGTAGTTTTCTTTCTTTGTGACATCCTTGTCTGGTTTTGGTATCAAGGTGATGGTGGCCTCGTAGAATGAGTTTGGGAGTGTTCCTCCCTCTGCTATATTTTGGAAGAGTTTGAGAAGGATAGGCGTTAGCTCTTCTCTAAATGCTTGATAGAATTCGCCTGTGAAGCCATCTGGTCCTGGGCTTTTGTTTGTTGGAAGATTTTTTATCACAGTTTCAATTTCAGTGCTTGTGATTGGTCTGTTCATATGTTCTATTTCTTCCTGATTCAGTCTTGGCAGGTTGTGCATTTCTAAGAATTTGTCCATTTCTTCCAGGTTGTCCATTTTATTGGCATAGAGTTGCTTATAGTAATCTCTCACGATCTTTTGTATTTCTGCAGTGTCAGTTGTTACTTCTCCTTTTTCATTTCTAATTCTATTGATTTGAGTCTTCTCCCTTTTTTTCTTGATGAGTCTGGCTAATGGTTTATCAATTTTGTTTATCTTCTCAAAGAACCAGCTTTTAGTTTTATTGATCTTTGCTATTGTTTCCTTCATTTCTTTTTCATTTATTTCTGATCTGATTTTTATGATTTCTTTCCTTCTGCTAACTTTGGGATGTTTTTGTTCTTCTTTCTCTAATTGCTTTAGGTGCAAGGTTAGGTTGTTTAGTCGAGATATTTCCTGTTTCTTAAGGTGGGATTGTATTGCTATAAACTTCCCTCTTAGAACTGCTTTTGCTGCATCCCATAGGTTTTGGGTCGTCGTGTCTCCATTGTCATTTGTTTCTAGGTATTTTTTTATTTCCTCTTTGATTTCTTCAGTGATCACTTCGTTATTAAGTAATGTATTGTTTAGCCTCCATGTGTTTGTATTTTTTATAGCTCTTTTCCTGTAATTGATATCTAGTCTCATAGCATTGTGGTCGGAAAAGATACTTGATACAATTTCAATTTTCTTAAATTTACCAAGGCTTGATTTGTGACCCAAGATATGATCTATCCTGGAGAATGTTCCATGAGCACTTGAGAAAAATGTGTATTCTGTTGTTTTTGGATGGAATGTCCTATAAATATCAATTAAGTCCATCTTGTTTAATGTATCATTTAAAGCTTGTGTTTCCTTATTTATTTTCATTTTGGATGATCTGTCCATTGGTGAAAGTGGGGTGTTAAAGTCCCCTACTATGATTGTGTTACTGTCGATTTCTCCTTTTATGGCTGTTAGTGTTTGCCTTATGTATTGAGGTGCTCCTATGTTGGGTGCATAAATATTTACAATTGTTATATCTTCTTCTTGGATCGATCCCTTGATCATTATGTAGTGTCCTTCTTTGTCTCTTCTAGTAGTCTTTATTTTAAAGTCTATTTTGTCTGATATGAGAATTGCTACTCCAGCTTTCTTTTGGTTTCCATTTGCATGGAATATCTTTTTCCATCCCCTTACTTTCAGTCTGTATGTGTCTCTAGGTCTGAAGTGGGTCTCTTGTAGACAGCATATATATGGGTCTTGTTTTTGTATCCATTCAGCCAATCTGTGTCTTTTGGTGGGAGCGTTTAGTCCATTTACATTTAAGGTAATTATCGATATGTATGTTCCTATTCCCATTTTCTTAATTGTTTTGGGTTCGTTATTGTAGGTCTTTTCCTTCTGTTGTGTTTCTTGCCTAGAGAAGTTCCTTTAGCATTTGTTGTAAAGCTGGTTTGGTGGTGCTGAACTCTCTCAGCTTTTGCTTGTCTGTAAACGTTTTAATTTCTCCATCAAATCTGAATGAGATCCTTGCTGGGTAGAGTAATCTTGGTTGCAGGTTTCTCTCCTTCATCACTTTAATTATGTCCTGCCACTCCCTTCTGGCTTGTAGAGTTTCTGCTGAGAGATCAGCTGTTATCCTGATGGGGATTCCCTTGTGTGTTATTTGTTGTTTTTGCCTTGCTGCTTTTAATATGATTTCTTTGTGTTTAATTTTTGACAGTTTGATTAATATGTGTCTTGGCGTATTTCTCCTTGGATTTATTCTGTATGGGACTCTCTGTGCTTCTTGGACTTGATTAACTATTTCCTTTCCCATATTAGGGAAGTTTTCAACTATAATCTCTTCAAATATTTTCTCAGTCCCTTTCTTTTTCTCTTCTTCTTCTGGAACCCCTATAATTCGAATGTTGGTGCGTTTAATGTTGTCCCAGAGGTCTCTGATATTGTCCTCTGTTCTTTTCATTCTTTTCTCTTTATTTTGCTCTGCATTAGTTATTTCCACTATTTTATCTTCCACCTCACTTATCCGTTCTTCTGCCTCAGTTATTCTGCTATTGATCCCATCTAGAGTATTTTTCATTTCATTTATTGTGTTTTTAATCGATGCTTGATTCATCTTTAGTTCTACTAGGTCCTTGTTAACTGTTTCTTGCATTTTGTCTATTCTATTTCCAAGATTTTGGATCATCTTTACTATCATTATTCTGAATTCTTTTTCAGATAGACTGCCTATTACCTCTTCATTTGTTAGGTCTGGTGGGTTTTTATCTTGCTCCTTCTCCTGCTGTGTGTTTTTCTGTCTTCTCATTTTGCTTATGTTACTGTGTTTGGGGTCTCCTTTTTGCCGGCTGCAGGTTCGTAGTTCCTGTTGTTTTTGGTGTCTGTCCCCAGTGGCTAAGGTTGGTTTAGTGGGTTGTGTAGGTTTCCTGGTCGAGGGGACTAGTGCCTGTGTTCTGGTGGATGAGGCTGGATCTTGTCTTTCTGGTGGGCAGGTCCACGTCTGGTGGTGTGTTTTGGGGTGTCTGCAGACTTTTTATGATTTTAGGCCACCTCTCTGCTAATGGGTGGCGTTGTGTTCCTGTCTTGCTAGTTGTTTGGCATAGGGTGTCCAGCACTGTAGCTTGCTGGTCGTTGAGTGAAGCTGGGTGCTGGTGTTGAGATGGAGATCTCTGGAAGATTTTCGCGTTTGATATTATGTGGAGCTGGGAGGTCTCTTGTGGACCAGTGTCCTGAAGTTGGCTCTCCCACCTCAGAGGCACAGTACTGACTCCTGGCTCCTCAATTTGGGATGATTTGTTGTCTATTCATGTATTCCACAGATGCAGGGTACATCAAGTTGATTGTGGAGCTTTAATCCGCTGCTTCTGAGGCTGCTGGGAGAGGTTTCCCTTTCTCTTCTTTGTTCTCACAGCTCCCGGGTCTCAGCTTTGGATTTGGCCCCGCCTCTGCGTGTAGGTCGCCGGAGGGCGTCTGTTCTTCGCTCAGACAGGAAAGGGTTAAAGGAGCAGCCTCTTCGGGAACTCTGGCTCACTCAGGCCGGGCGGGAGGGAGGGGCACGGAGTGCGGGGCGAGCCTGCAGCGGCAGAGGTCGGCGTGACGTTGCACCAGCCCGAGGCGCGCCGTGCGTTCTCCCAGGGAAGCCGCCCCTGGATCCCGGGACCCCGGCAGTGGCGGGCTGCTCAGGCTCCCGGAAGGGCGGTGTGGACAGTGACCTGCGCTCGCACACGGGCTTCTTGGCGGCGGCAGCAGCAGCCCCAGCGTCCCACGCCCGTCACTGGGCTCCGCGCTTTCAGTCGCGACTCGCGCCCGTCTGTGGAGCCCCTTTAAGCAGCGCTCTTAATCCCCTCTCCTCGCGCAGCAGGAAACCAAGAGGGAAGAACAAGTCTCTTGCCTCTTCGGCAGCTCCAGAGTTCTCCCGGACTCCCTCCCGGCCAGCTGTGGCACACTAGCCCCCTTCAGGCTGAGTTCTCGCCGCCAGCCCCAGTCCTCTCCCTGCGCTCTGACCGAAGCCCGAGCCTCAGCTTCCAGCGCCGCCCGCCCCGGCGGGCGAGCAGACAAGCCTCTCGGGCTGGTGAGTGCCGCTCGGCACCGATCCTCTGTGCGGGAATCTCTCCGCTTTGCCCTACCCAGGTATGTGGGGAGTTTCTTGCCTTTTGGGAGGTCTGGGGTCTTCTGCCAGCGTTCAGTAGGTGTTCTGTAGGAGTTGTTCCACGTGTAGCTGTATTTCTGGTGTATCCGTGAGGAGGAAGGTGATCTCCCCGTCTTACTCTTCCGCCATCTTACCCGGAAGTCTATACTAAAGTCTTGATAGTTGAACATTTATTAGGGGTGCCAGCTAGAGCTGATAACTTCGTGGTGGGTTTTGAAGGAAGTTGTACAATTCCTCTTTCTCAGAAATAGCCACATAAGAATCAGTCTTTTGGGTCACAATCTTTTTATCTCTATTCAAATCCTTTCTTCTCTCTCCTGACCCACTACCTCTTCATTCCCCCGTCCCTTTATTCCATACAGGGATTACATCTCAAATTTTAATGTGCAAAGAATCACTGGAGGAGCTTATTAAAAATGCAGATACTGGTGCTCCACATCTAAGGATTCCAGTTCAGTAGGCTTAGGCTGCAGACTTGAACTCTACTTTATCTATCCTCCAGTTTTCTCTTGTTTCTGGAGAAAAAAATTTTGTTACTTCAGTCAAAGAAATCTCTCACCACTGAACGTACAAAAGGAGTAACGTGAACATTGACATCTTTTTCTCTGTAACATGACTAAGTTATTTTATGCCCAGATTAGCAGAGGTTCCTTCTGTCCCTTATATACTCTTTGATACTCATGTTTTAAGTGCAAGAATGGCACAATAAGTGACTATGAAAATGCTTTGTTTTTAGAATTCTTGATTTATAAACACTTTATATTTTTATTCATGAGAACTCTAGAGAGGATGTGTACTGTATTAGTCTGCCATGACAAAATACCACAGACCGGATGGCTTAAACAACAGAAATTTATCTTCTCACTGTTATGGAGACTGGAAATCTGAAATCATCATGCCAGCATGGTTGTTTCTGGTGAGGACTCTTTCCTGGCTTGCAGATGGCTGCCTTCTCACTGTGTGCTCACATGGCCTTTCCTTGGTGCATGCACATGGGAATAGAGAGAGAGGTCAAACTCTCTGGTGTCTATTCTTATAAGGACACTAACTCTATTGGATCAGGGACCAACTCTTATGAGCTTATTTACCATAGCTACTTCCTCACTCCAAATACAATCACACAGGGAATTAGAATTTCAATATATGAATTCTGGGGGGCCGCAAACATCCAATCCACTCAGGGTACTAAATCAATACATAGAAGTCATCAAAAGCCCATTGCCTTATTCAGTCTTTCATTAGATGCAATAGTCAAGGTATATTCGATCCGTCCAAGAGCTATAGAAACAGTGGCAAATCTTGTGAAAGCTTCAGCTGATTTCTTTTTAGGGTCTTCGTTAAGATTAATCATTTCTTATGCAGACTCTTCTACTGACATAACACACCCAGAATTTCTCAGCTAGTTACATTCTTTCCCTTCACACATCACTACCCATTGCTGCAACACTCTAAGCCCGGAAGAAGGAGAATGCCACGATTGTTCACCTCTTAGAAAACTCTCCAAGTCCTGCAGAGACTCATTAGAGACTGCCTTGAGTATCTCTAATTTAACTTTGTTGACGGCTTAGCTTCAAAAGAAAAACTGAAAATTACCAAGCAGCTTGTGTTATAACAGATCTGAGTTACTGAAATTTAAGCCATTCCCAAAAATTAAATCAGTTCAAATCATGAATTTAATTGTCCTTGCCAGCTAGAAAATGATAAAAGAGCAAATATTTACACTAAAAGTGAGCGTGATTTGGGGCTAGTCCTTGACTTCAAATATTGTAGTGTTTCCTAACTTCTGTAGAAAAATCTTATGAAAACAAAATAAAGATTTTTTACATGCTTTTCTATTACTTAAGAAGATAGAGGTGATGATGGTGGAGTTTAACAAAAATACTTCAGGATATTATCTGTAACAGCAAAGATAAATCGGCACTGATATTGACTCAACATTAGTGAGGTAATTTTAAGAGTATTTCCAAAGATGTTTGCAATACATGTCCTACCTACCAGCACCATAAGTTTGATAAGACTGCATAAATAAGAAATGAATGCGAATTACAGGTGTTATGAATATGTTTTGGTAATTGTTTATTCTCAGAATGGATTGAGACCTTTCCTGGAGGCTCTGATATAATCGATACGCTCTGTTCTAAAGGATGACACCCCATTAATCAGAGTGATTTCTCAGAACTGGAGCTTCAGTTGCACTTTTAGAAGCTATTCCAGCATTCTACATTCCAGCTGCCTCTGGATGGCATGGCAGGGGAACGTCCTGGGTCACTCCTGAGATCTGGTTGTTAGCTATGTTGAACAAGATTCCATGGCTGTGAATCAGGCTTCCAATAAGCCCCCAAATAGGAATGCTAGCTGAAGTTCTGCTCAGGAAAGGCAAACCGATATCTGATAGGGGTCTGTCCTGAAAAACTGCTGTCCTCCATGACAGAAGGGGTCCAATGTAATTAACTCACCATCAAGAGTCTGGTTGATCTGCTAGAGGAATTGTGCTCTATCAGGGTGTGAAGGGTTGAATTGTGCCCAACCCCCATCCCCCCCAAATTTCATGTGTTGAAGTCCTAATCTCCAGTATCACAAAATGGGATCTTATTTGGAAATAAAGTCATTGTATATGTAGTTAGATCAGATAAGGTCATACTGGAGTAGGGTGTGTTCTTAATCCAATATGACTGGTGTCTTCATAAAAAGAAGTTTGCACACAGATACACGGAATGCACAGAGCACTATGTGAAGATGAAGGCAGAGATCAGGGATGCTTCTACAAGCCAAGAAATGCCAAAGGCTGCCAGCAATCCACCAGAAGCTGGGAGAGAGGCAGATTCTTCTTCACAGACCTCAGACGGAACCAATCCTGCCGACATCTTGATCTCAGGTACTAGCCTCCAGAACTGTGAGATAATACATTTCTGTTGGTTAAGCTGCTCAGTGTGTGATATTTTGTTATGGTTGCTCTAGCAAGCTAAAACATTAGGATCTTAGGGTTGGTTTCCTTTGTGGACCATTTGGACATTCAGGGGCAGCAGTAGCCAGACCTATTTTGGCACGTGAGAGTCCAGGCTGTTGGGCTCCACCTCCGCCACCATGACCATTCTGCCCATCATGCAGTACTGGCGTGACCAATGAGAAAGACAGGTGGACATCACCAGCCAAGTCATTTTGTCTGCTTGGTTGTTCAGCCCCTTTCCCACGATGGGTGTTTTAATGATCTTTCACATTTAGTTCACACTTAGTACCCTCTCTTATAGGTCCTCCACAGGCCTCTACCTTAGACTTTCTTGTCTCTGTTCTCCCAGTGTTTTTCTTTCCAGGTCCTTGACCAGACATCTTTGGCCACTCAGTGGAAACCTATACATATTCTCACCTTGGGCCTCTTTTCTTTTCACACAAAGCGAAAGACTTAGTGTACTGCTCATAGGTCAGTCTAGTGGGAAGAATGTCCCTTTCTACTATTTTTCAAGGCCACCTTTATATATATCTGTAATTCAGCCACTGTTCATTTTTGGCTTGTACCCGTGTACTGAACCAATCCACCTATAAACAAAGCTTGGAGCTTTTCCTCATCTTTCAGCTGGTTGTATGGGTCCCTTCATGCAGCCCTGAGTGAAAGGCAGGGGAGGGGCACAACTATGGGTAATATGGGGGTCTGAGCCACCTGCAGCTTCCTCTGTCCTCTAGTCCTGCTTGGATTCATTCCAAGAATACCATTTTCATCTTATTATAGTTTGCTGATGAGCCTGTCTGACCCATTTATGACATGGTGGGTCTAAGAGAATCCAGCTCATAGGGAGGATTTCTGGACACACAGTCACTTGGTACTCCATGGTTGAGCACTTCATCTCTACCAAGGCTCAGGAATATGTCAAAAGCTATTTATCAAAGACTGTAATTCTTTGTTATGAATGGCATGACCTTGTTTCACAAACCCAGGAAACTGTGTTGTTATTCTCCCAGTGGAACTTGTCATGAGTGCCATATTGCATCTTCTCCTACCAGTGACGTCTCCAACACCATGCAGGGCCCTTTCCTGCTCTGGTCCCAGCTCAAAGCTGGCAGCCTTCTTTGTTAGACAGAAGGAATGCATTGCGTGTAGAACCCAAAGAGGCCTGCCAGGCTCTGTGCTTCCTTCTTTGTGATAGAGTATGCAAGAGGCAGGAATTTGTCTTTAACTTTTAGTCCATCATAGTTCTTGACTACTGGACCCCTAACAATTTCACTGAAGTGGCCAGTCCCAAATCTTAATAGGGGCTATCTCCCATCCTCTGGAACACATGTGTCTCACCAAGGCCTCCAGCACACCAGCCACTTCTTGCCTTTTCTATCCAATCAGCATGATAACATCAATGTAGTGAATAAATGTGGCATTCAGAGGTATGTCCAGGCAGTCGAGATCTCTGTACCATATTATGACTGAGGATAAGAGCATTAACATAGCCTTGAGGAAAGGCTGTAAATAAATATTTTTTATCTGTCCCCAAATAGTTCAGATCCTCTTTTAAAATTGGAAAGGAAAAGAATGAGTTTGCCAAATGAATGGCTGAGTACCATGTTCTCTGGACCTTACTCACCTGCTCTAGCAGTTAAACCATGTCTGGCCCAGCAACTGGGTCACTGCTACTGCTCAGTGAAGTGTACACCAGTCTACAGTCATTCTCTGGGGTCCATCCATCTTCTGCAGGGTCTGGTCTGGAGAATTAAATGGATTTATGACAGGTGAAACCAACCCTGTACCCTTTAGGTCTTTATTCGTGTCTCTACCATTTCTCTGGAGATCAGATTCTGTTTCTGATTTACTACCTTGGCCAGTGTTGAGGGGAGTGGGGAGTAATTGCAGGTTTATGTTTGGCTTTCCCCACTATGGTGGCTTTTACTTCATAGAGAAGAGACCTGATAGAACAGTTACTCCAATTGCCATATATATCAATTCCAATCATGCACTCAGGCACTGGGGAAATGGCTACTTAGTGGCCCATGGATGCACTGGGCTCACTATAAGGCAGAACTCTATATATTACATGGATCCATAGGCTCCCTACTCTAATGGAGGGTAGCACAATAATGCTTTGGGTCCTTGATCATCAATGTCAACCCATAACCTGTGTTCAACATTCCTCAATGTGTTTATATTTTCCTTTGCCCAGCATACTATGACCTGAGGAGGTGGATATAGGTCCCTTGAGGCTAAGACTTAGGGGAATAGTTATGGTGTATGCTCGCCATGGTGTTCCAGGGCTCTTCACCATAGGGGCTCACCCACTTCTTCAATCAATAAATTGTGGGATCTTTGCAAGATGTCTTTTTTTTTGAAACTATGATTATCTCCCTGTTCTTCAGTTCTTGTTCCTTTGCTTTTAGATCACAAACAACATCTGTTGACTGCCTGTCTACCTTGCCCCTAGAAACACAAACATGTTGGTTAAACAGCTCCAAAACTTTCAGTGGATCATGGTCCCTTATTTGTCCTTCCACCTTGTTGCTCACTTTAGTAATTGTGGCCTCTTGGTTTGTGGCCATCAAGTGCTTCCATCTGGTCTCTACTTCTTCAGGGTCCATCATCTCCATGGATATTAATTACCCTAGCTTTGTGACTACAACTCTTCCTACCATCCCTGGCCTGCAGAGGAGGCCACAAGGAAATTCTTAGTGATGCTTGTGCCCCCTATCACCATCACATTCCTGATGGCCTTGGTGAATGGTGGGTCCTCTCTCCTCTCCTGGGTCCTGTTGGTGTCTAGCATTGCAACAGATAGCCAAGCATACCCTCTTCTCAGCACCCATATTCCCTTCTCTGATATGTTCCAGGGAAAATCAGACATTTCCACTTCACTGAGGTTTGGCTGTCATTTTATTCCAGGTTTCTAAAAGTAACCCTAGCAAAATTTGCCTTACCTCTGAAGTAGATGGTTGAATTTTAAATGCTAAGTCCCAGAGCAATGACCCCCAAGTCAAGGAGTTCTTGCTTATCCAGTCTTAAATTCAGGTTCCCTTGATCAAGTACCCTTAAAATCCAATCTCAGGGCTTCCCTGGTAGCGCAGTGGTTGAGAGTCCGCCTGCCGGTGCAGGGGACACGGGTTCGTGCCCCGGTCCGGGAAGATCTCACATGCCATGGAGTGGCCCACGAGCCATGGCCGCTGAGCCTGCACATCCGCAGCCTGTGCTCCGCAACGGGAGAGGCCACAGCAGTGAGAGGCCCGTGCACTGCAAAAAAAAAAAAAAAAAAAGAAAGAAAAATCTAATCTGAGGGTACTCCCCTATCTCTGACCAGTATGTGCCAGTTAATTCCAGCAATTCTTTCATCATATAGTTCATTTCCTCTTTTATCAGGACCACCATATCCCTAGCTCTTTTAGGCTGGGGTTTGACAGTAGTTACCGACCTAGTGTCCAGGAGAGAAGATGGGGCATCTCCTGACAGGAAGTCTGTTGTGCTGTAGTGGAGAGGTTTCTGTAGATATTCTAGCACAGTGGAAGTATTAGCTCTCACCAAAGAAAATTGGGCCACCTCTGCAAGCCCAGAAGGTCCAGAGGAGGATGCTTGGTAAACATCATCAGCAGCATCCATCCAGATGTCTCTAGCTCATGTTTCAGAATTCCAGAATTTTCCCTCCAGGGCCTTGAGTTTCATATAACAGCTTGCTTTGGCTGAGTGTCTTGATATCCCTGAGCTCAGAGACTTGGATCCTTTGGTCTTCTATCTGCCACGCTATTGGTATGTCTTTCCACTGAAGGAGATGAGGACTGTTTTGTGAGCTCCCACCTAAACTCCATCTCTCACACTTAGCCACTAACTGCCTATTGGCAGCTCTCAATTTCTCATGCTCCTTCTGCAGGGCATCAGTGTACCTTTGCAGTAATCAGCTAACCCAAATTTGCAGTTTTTCTGTCTTTGCAGGAATTGTTTTCCCTATATTTTTCAAATGACTGTATCAGAACGTTGTTCTAGGTCACTGTCGATGCAATCATTAAGAACTGACCACCGCCACATGTAAGGGACTATTCCTGACCTATCTACCAAGAAGGATACATTGTTCTCATCTGCTGAACAATGTGTGAGCCATTCCCCTTATTACCACCTATTTTCTCAGATCACATCCAGTGCCATTTGTATTAGTCCAGGTCCTTCAAGAAGCAGATCCAAAGAAATTTATGATGGCAAATTCCTGTGAGAAAAAATGGGGACGAGGTAGGTAGGGGCTGGGAGAGCCATCAGACCTCATGAAAGTCTGAGCCTGAGTGAAGGAGAAGAAAATAATGTTGGGTGAAAGCATCCTAGACAAGTGTGTAATCTAAGGGAGGTTGAGCAAGGCCACTGGGGAATCCACAAGGAAAAGGTGCCCAATGACAGAGTTCCCTGCATCGTAGTGTTGGCACTTAGTGTCACTGGAGTGCTTACTCACTGGCTGGCAATGAGCCAAACATAGCAATGGATTTCAGAGAGCAGCAGCTAGGGA
This sequence comes from Hyperoodon ampullatus, assembly GCF_949752795.1. Taxonomy (NCBI): domain Eukaryota; kingdom Metazoa; phylum Chordata; class Mammalia; order Artiodactyla; family Ziphiidae; genus Hyperoodon; species Hyperoodon ampullatus. The sequence goes on from NC_136918.1 coordinate 128,360,483, forward strand.
CCTAGGACAGTTACACTCCCTTAAGTTAGAGTTCTGCAAAGTGCATTCTCATGGCCACCAAAATGCCTTTCTATAGGTTCCTCCTGGTGAATACCTTATGCAATTAATTCAGATTTCAGTCCTGTAAAACTTGAACCTTGACCTAACATCAACGAAATGTTTCTTCTGAAGTTATCCATTGACTCAGGATTTGTGCAGTCTCATACAGCCCTGCCCTTAGAATTTCAGGATGGTTTAATGCTTTGCTGTTGCCATCTTGAATTTCTTAAAAATTTTTGAACAAATGGGCTCTGCTTTCATTCTGCATTGAGTCTTTCAAATTTCAGAGCCAGACTTGTCGACCCTACCAGCAAAATCTAGCCCATTCAGAATCAGAATAAATATTGGGGCTATGTTAGCTAAAATATTCAGTTTGTTCTCTTCTGAGACACTCCAGCTAGCTTTTCAGCAGCTGTTTAACTCCACCCTGAAAATTTTCCCATTTTCAGAGCACAATCATAAGTTCATTTCTGTTGAGATTTTCAATATTTATATTTCCACTGATCCTCTACCCTTTTAAATCACTACTGTTTATGAGAACACAACTTCTGCTTTGGAAGTCCAACAAAAGAGTTTGAATTCATTATCAAGATTTATCGTGGGCATTGCATAGCATTTGATTTCCTTTTAGGTAGCCAAAAGGCAGTTTATGCTTATAATAAACACAATGACCACACCTATAAATACTATAGATCAGGTAAAAAGAAAATCCATGACTAGTGGGAAAAAAGCAAACCAGGTCTGTAGAAAAGACCCAGATGAATGTTGGGACAAATTTTCATGGGCTCTGTTTGGTAATTTACCTCTTGTTTCAGGTTGTCTTACAAGGGCTAATCACCAGATTTTCCCCTGAGTGATTGGCTGAGTTACAACTGGCCAGTGGATCCTTTCCAAAATCATAGCCATTGTCACATCAGATGGTTCAATGACTTCTCCTCTAACAAAGGAGCAACTATAGACAACCTTCTCCAAACAACCTCTTGATAAGCAAAATCGTGGTAACGATAATGACCTGGATATTGTATATTCATATATTACAGGCCAACTTTGTCCACCCCTGGCCAAAAGAGGGTACTGAGAAAGATAAAAGTACCTCTGATGGCTGTCAGCTGAGCTGGCCTGGCTCTAACAGCTAGGCCATGGTGTTCTGCTGAATATAAGGAATATCACAGAACACATCAGACAAGGCCACTCTGTGACCAAGATGGAGCAAAACCAAAACAAGACCACTCCTTAGTCATGTCGGCCTGAGCATAGCCAAAATCAAGAGCACAGTCCAAATCACAAAACGATCAGACACCTCCCTCTCTTAGCTATGTAAATGACTGGTGCTTCTTTATTAAGTATAACTTTACCCTGCTACATTCCTTCTGCCTTTAGATAAAAAAAATTGTTGAGGCATCCCAATCATAGAATGGCCCTTACTTTCTGACAGCTCTCAGTTCAGAGCAAAACTATGCTTTCTTGAACTTTCTCCAAAATCTTATAGTATAAACCCCAATTCTATAACACCCATCCTGAAGGCTCTTTCACTGAAATGCTCCATGGTTCCCCCTGGAGTATGTTCTCCCTAGAGCAACAAGCCAACAAACCCAGCTTTGTCTGACTGCAGCTGTGTTCCTGGTAGACTGGGGCTGAAGGGCGCTGCTAGCTCTTATCTCAGTTTTAAATTTTGATTCTATCTTTACTTGTACCACTATTTGTTAAAGTTGGGCTTTTCACAGAATTGTAAAAGCAGGCATTGTGTCGATTTTGTTCACATTGTATTTACAAAGCCTGTACAAAGCATGGTATTCTGTAGTCTGTAAATAAATACTTGTTGAATGAATGGAGAAGAAAGAAGATCTGAGAATGGGAAAAAAAATTAGTATGTTTAACTTGAAAAAATGTTTTAAAAAATGATCCTCTTTATTATGTAAAACTCTATAATAAATTGTGACTAGAACCAATATACTTGCTTTATAAAGACTTATCTTAAAAACATAGCCACTACAATGGGTTATTATTTGGTCATAAAAAGGAATGAAGTACTGATACACGCTACATGGATGAATATTGAAAACATTATTCTAAGTGAAGGAAGCCAGTCACAAAGATCACATTATATATGATTTTATTTATATAAAATGTCCAATAGACATACCTATACAGGAAGTAGATTAATGGTTACCTAGGCCTGGAGGGCTGGGGTCATTGGAGGTTATAGCTAAAAGGTATTATTTTTTCTTTTGGTAGAGTAATGACAATATTCTAGAATTGCTTGTGGTGATGGTTGAACAACCCTGTAAATACACTAAAAATCACTGAATTGTATAATTTAAATGGGTGAATTATATGAATATAAGTATATAAATTATACCTCAATAAAACTGCTACCAAAGAAAATGACCATCAATGTAGCATTTTACGTTCATTAGAGATGATACTTTTGATGTTTTTAATGACATGGAAACACTATTAATATAATGTTATGCAAAATGGCAAGACACAGAAGTGAATGCATAAGTAATGTAAACTATATTTATAAATACACAGAGAGACTGAAAGGAAATTCCCTGAAATGTTAATGCTATTTATATCTATGCTTCAAGTGATTTTTATTTTCCATTGCATAGTTTTCATATTTTCCAAATATTCCATAATGAGAAGATATTACTTATAATCAGAAAAATATTACAGAAATATTTAGCTAAAATACCATGATTTTGTCCTGACACAGTTCTACTACAAAGTAGAAAAGAAACTTTGGTTTCTTTCAAGGTAAGCATGCCTCAGAGGACACAAAACATATACATATATATATATATAGTGTCTTTTTTTTGACACATAATGATCACTTTCTCAAGAGAATAGCCTACCAGGGATTAACACTTTCTGATGGCATTTGGTGATGGAATTTGAGTCAAAATTACCCACTGAGTCGAAGGCAAAATCTAAATTTTTCATAACTCATCTTAAGAATATGTCCTTGAGGAAGTCACCATAAAATGCTTGTCATTCCACTTATGACTTCCCAAAAATTAAAAAAAAAACCTGATCCTAAGAAATCCAAACTTTCCTTTAAAACATAGTTTAAGAAAATCTCGAGTGGTATATAAAAACTCTAAATTTAAAATATATAAAACTTCAGCAGAGAAAATTTTGAAAGCTACAATGACATGGTTAGAAGAAGAAAAGATTAATCTGTAGAGGGTGAAGCTGGAGAAAATGTGAGATCTAGTGTGAGAAAAGATATGAGAGAGGAAGTAGAATTTCAGTAAATAACTGAACTATTAACATTATATTGCAGGATGCAATTTGTTGCTAATGTAGTCATTTAGGTATGACATAAGAAATAAGTCCTTGTTCTTAAGAAGCTTCATGCTAGTTGGGAACACTGAAAAAGACAGGTCCAAAAAGACTTAAAGGTGCTTCTGGAACACTATGTGGTCAATAGCAAATTCACATTATTAATATGAAAAAAAATTGAGAATATGCAGCAAAAGAGAGGAAAGTACCTCTGCAATCCACCTCCTGCATATCAGGTAATCAGATTAAGAGCAGATCCTGAAGAAAGACATAAAGGCTCCTCAGGACCCAGAAATAAATTTCACTCTCCTCTGAGAGTAGTCTTAATTGACCCAGCTTCCTTAATTTATATGTTCTCTTGTTACAAGCATTCTTATTCTGTCTATTCACTTCTGCTTCTATTTCTCTGCTTGTCATTACTGGGTTTTGACCCTGGTTTAGCTTTGTCTAGAATCTCAGTTTGGTAAATGTTATGGACTGAATGTTTGTGTCTCCCTCAAATTCATATGCTGAAGCCCTAACCTCCTGTGTGACAGTAATTGGACATGGGGCCTTTAGAAGGTAATTAAAGTTAGAATAGGTCATGGGGGTGGGACCCTCATGATGGGATTAGTGCCCTTATAAGAAGAGACACCAAGGTGCTTGCTTGCTCTCTCTCTGCCTTGTAAGGACACAGCCAGAAGGAGGGAGTCTGCAAGTCAGAATGTGAACTCTCACCAGAATCCAATCATTCTGGTACCCTGATTTCAGACTTCCAGCCTCCAGAACTGTGATAAATAAATTTCTGTTGTTTAAAACACTTAGTTTATGGTATTTTGCTATGGCAGTAGCAAAATGCAGTAGACTTTGCCCATTGCCCCTTAAAACCTATTTTTTGAGAAAATTTAAGTATTGGAGCTATGGTAGAAATAAATTGACAAAATCAAGTAATAAAAAATGTCCGTAACTAGTGTAATTAGTGTGTCTGTAAATTTTGTAAAATTCTACAACCTAAAGCAAAGTTGTGCCTTGGTCTCTCCTTTTAAATGTATATCTTATATAAAATTTTTAACTTAATGCTTGACACTAGTTTTAGATTAATTGAATGTTTGATTCTCTTAAAATGGATGTGAGGAAAAGTATTTTCTTGTATCCTCTCTGCTTATTTTTTTTATGATGGAACAGTAATGACCTGAAGAAAAAATGGCTTGTTATTCTTTTAAATTTCCAAAACATTAATTAACATTGATTTTGAAAATTTGTCTTGGAAAGACACTTTTTACACATATTGAACTGTACTCATTTAAGTAGTCAGTACAAGTCACTCTTTCTAGATGATTTATTTGATCAGCTTCATAAAACTGTCTTTTGAAACAGCTTGGCAGGCATGTGGGGAGATCACGTTCTTAGAACTTGGTTCTTGTTCCGTTGCGTTACTGAGGTTTTTCAGTTATCCTGTGCGCATCTGGCAGCAGAAGCTATGGTCTGTTTTCAGACTAAAACCATGTTTGTCATGCTCCACAGTGAGGAACTTTGAGTCCTCATCTAAACAGGAGTGCAGAAGCTGGAAGAGATATAATTTATTTCCTAAGAGGCTCTTTGTGCTCACCTCTCCTGGTATTTCACACAGTGCTTGAAATCTAAGAAACATAAATGGTTGTCCCTAGTAAACAGAGAGCATAGCTATTATTCCAGTCCTGGATGAAATTAACCCACTAATTTGTCTGTCATAAAGCTTCTATCAAAGTCCTGGTGGAAAGAAAGAACATTTCTGGAAGATAATTTAGGAGAAAACCTGTATGACCACCTTTCTGAGTAATTTACATGCAAACTTTGGATCAAATTCTGATATGATGGCTGCATAGTTCAGTTATAGTGCTTGAGTGCATAATAGATTCACCTTTACTGGACTGTATCCTAATGCACAGCTTTGGACTTCCTGGCAAAGCCATTTAAATCCAGAGCTGGATTTATTGTAACTCTGCTTTCATGAAGACTGTGCATTGTATCATTCTGTAGCTTCAACCTCATGTCCCAGGAGAAAATGCATATAAGCATTTGAGATACATGAAGCCTTAGTATGATTGAGGAATGAATATATTTCCCTTTCTCATGTAAAGAGAGTTATAACATTTTCCTGTTCACTCTAAGATACATAGTTAGCCTTACATCAATGCTAAGTGAAGGCATAGTATATTTGCTTTTCTCCTTTTAATTCTGTTTTCTCCCTTTTCAATGCTGTTATATTTTTGTGCTACTCTTTCCCAGTAATTTTCTTCAAGTCCTTCTTTTTAATAGTGGGAAATAGAAATATATGATAAATAATTTGGTTTTTAACATCAACATCAAAACTAACAACTGTATAAAGTTAATTTGTTATCTCCTAAAGGTTCAGTCCCATGTATGCCTCTAGGTAAAGAGAAATTAACACCCATCTAACCTGGCAGTAGAAGGTGGGTCACTGCAATCATCCTCACAAGCTTTAACAAATGCTGAAAAATCTTGCTTATAAGAGACAAAAAATGATTATGGGCTTCTTCTTCCTCTCAATAGTATGTGACATTTCATGAAATCTCAAGGCAGTTACAGTTGGCAAATAATTGCACATATAAGGGCTTATGAAGTTGTATTCAAGTCTACCCAAAGCTTTAACATATACCTTGACACCATTTCTGTGGACTTATGAGAAGGGCATAGAAAATTCTGGTGTGTTATTTCATCTAAGCTTTACTTACAAAGATAGATGAAAAAACGCTAGTTTCACATACTCTTCTCCATCGTATTTTTAAATTTCAATATATTTTATATACTTAATTTCTGATAAAAGTACAAAAAGAAAGAAAACTTTAGCTCCATGATAAAAAGGGAATTAGGCTAGGATTAGTTTGTAAATATAGACTTTTTCCTTTTAATTTTTAACCAGTTTACAGTGATTTACTTCATCCAGTAGAGTTGATCTAATAAAGAAACATTTTAAAAAATCATTCCCAGGGCTTCCCTGGTGGCACAGTGGTTGAGAGTCCACCTGCCAATGCAGGGGACGCGGGTTCATGCCCCAGTCTGGGAAGATCCCACATGCCACGGAGCGGCTGGGCCCGTGAATCATGGCCGCTGAGCCTACACGTCCGGAGCCTGTGTTCCGCAGTGGGAGAGGTGACCACAGTGAGAGGCCTGTGTACTGCAAAAAAAAAAAAAAAAAAAAAAAAATCGTTCCTACAACTTGTCATCTTTATCTGTTCATTTGACATTTTCCCATAATATCTAAATTGTTGAAGAAAAGAGCACATGGGCAATTGGTCAAATTGTCTTTCAGGGCATTTCAGTGTGGGGCTTCCCCATACTGGCATATTCATTAGGATGGAGATTTGTAGAAAACCCAATGTAAAGCAAAAGACCTGGGATTATCTACAAGACCGCAGCTTGATATAACCAGGCTGTGGTCTTGTAGATAAGAGATAAGTCCTTTGTTTCATCTTCAGCTCTTGGTTTGACACCTTCATTCTGCCTTTTCTTTGTTATCCCTAAGCGCTTATTGTCTATGACAAATCCTGTCCTCACAGATGAGTGCTGAGTCCTTCTCAACAGAGGAGCTACTAGCCAGCTAGTGAGATTTTTTTTAAATTACAAAACCTGACATCAGAGGGTTTATTTTCAGGATCACCAACCAAGCCTCAATGTATATGACAACATAATAAGGCTAAAAGAAAATTTTCATTATCATTGTCACTGACCTTGAAGCTAGGTGTTTAGATTTCTTGCAAATGGCAGTCAGTAGGGCTTAAGGTCATATTTAATTTTATTTAGAAAAAATTAATGTGCCATTTCTGACTCCTAATTATTGTGCATTAAATTTAGATACATGGCTTTAAACTTTGAGCCACATCTGAATTTAATTCACTTAATTTGTGTGTGTATGTGTGTGTGTGTGCGTGTGTGTGTGTGTGTGTGTGTGTGTGTGTATGACAACTTGGGAGCATTCTCAGTAATACAGTAAAACATATGAAAAGAGTAAGTGGACTGAAATAAGGGTCAGGAACTGTGGGTCTCCTTGTTCTTGAGCTTATCATTGAACAAGCCTGAAGAGCTTGTAGAAATCTCCTTGCTTAGATAGAGCTTGTAGAAATCTTCTTGCTTGTATAGCTACCTGTGTTTTTCCTGACATAATTATACCACTTTATCCAAAAGTTTATCTTTTTTCACTGAGCGGTCAATTTCAGGAGCATGTAGAATATTCAAAGAAGTGGACAACCTCCGTAATTCCCACTCAGAAGTTGGAAACTCTAATCGGAAGACACTAAGCAATTAGGCAACACATAGCAAGAGTTTTTACACAGAATGATTCTGTTGCTAGGAATTTATATAAAAATTAGGCTTTAAAAAAACAGATATTTATTTCTCACAATTCTAGAGGATGGGAAGTCCAAGATCAAAGACTGATCTGAGGCTGGTCAGTTCACTTCCTGGTAAAAACCCTCTTGTTGGCTTGCAGACGGCCATCTCTTATTGTATGTCCTTGCATGGCTGCTGGGGAGGGGGTGGGGAGGAAGGGGGGCACTCTGATCTTTTCTTATAATGACACTAATCCCATCATGAGGACCCCACCCTCATGACCTAAACCTAATTACATCCCAAAGGTCCCACCTCTTAATACTTTCACATTGGGACTTAGGGCTTCAACATATGAATTTTGGGGGGACACAAAATCCAGTCCATAACACTTGTCCAGCTGATTATAATGTTTATATATACATGCAAAGGTCTATGAATAGCCAAGACAATCTTGAAGAAACAAATGATCTGGAGAGCAAACATGGACTTTATTAGATGCTTCAGTGGACTCTACCCCTCAGGGTTTCATTGACTTGGTCCTTTTTCTGTAAAAGGAATGTTGAACGGGAGCATTGTTAGGTGTGATGTGCCAACATGATGATGAATGAGGCATTGACTAAGTCAACAGATGGTAACAATGGAAGAAACACAGTGAGTGGAGAAGGCAAACCCACATCCAGGATGAGTCTCTCTTAATGTGAGAACAAACTGAAACCCTTTCCATAATGGAAGAAATCCAACATAAACTTCCACCAGTCAACTAGCTGCTCTCATTTTGTTATTGTGCCGATTTTGAAAATCAATCTTGGTGTCTGTTATTGGCCATTGGGACAATCAGAACTGGTGGTAGTTAGACCTGCTTTTTGAAAGGGAAATTCACATTGTTGTGCCCTTGCATAACCTCTGATTCTGGCATCATTGCTACATTTTCATGAGCCCATCAGACAGGCACTAGCTGACATGGGAAAGGAAATAATGACATCCACAGAACAGATCATCTTGCGCAACACTTCATTGAGAAGGTCCTTTGCAGTCAGTGCCCTCTGGGGAGTATTTACATGAGATGCAATTATTTTCCTCTGGGCATATTCTTTTTTAAAATAATTAATTAATTAATTAATTAATTAATTATTTTTAGCTGCGTTGCGTCTTTGTTGCTGTGCGTGGGCTTTCTCTAGTTGCATCAAGCAGGGGCTACTCTTCATTGTGGTGCACTGGCTTCTCATTGTGGTGGCTTTTCTTGTTACAGAGCATGGGCTCTAGGCGCCCGGGCTTCAATATTTGTGGCTTGCAGGCTTAGTTGCTCTGTGGCATGTGGGATCTTCCTGGACCAGGGATTGAACCCTTGTCCCCTGCATTGGCAGGCAGATTCTTAACCACTGTGTCACCAGGGAAGTCCTGGGCATATTCTTTTTTAATTAATTAATTTATTTATTTATTTTTGGCTGTGTTGGGTCTTCGTTTCTGTGCGTGGGCTTTCTCCAGTTGCGGTGAGCAGGGGTCACTCTTCATCATGGTGCATGGGCCTCTCACTGTCGCAGCCTCTTCTGTTGCAGAGCACAGGCTCCAGACATGCATATTCTTAAAAGTTCACCTCCAATTATGTTTCAGATATCTTTGTAAGAAATATAATGGTACTTTCCTTCCAAGTCCCTTCTATCCAGTCAACCATTAATTATTGCCCATGAATCACTATAGATACATAATTCTGACCATCTTTCCTTTCATGCAAATATACAACCAGTTGAAAGTTTTGTTCTGTCCACTCTCCCTCCTCAAGGATATCTGTGTTCCCACAGCACTCTATGTCTTCCTTAGTTTTGAACTATTTATAAACCACAATTATTTTTTCTTCCTCTATCAGTTGGTCATGGAGAGCTCACAATTAAGCCATAAATGTGGAATAAAGGAAACATGGAATAGTAGTAGATATAGGAACTCTGGAAGTATGAACCAGTTGCTCATAAAAAATACTTGTGCCTTAAGAACTGATTTTATCCTGATCTTGTTATTAACTATTATTCTCCTTGATGACAGAGTACTGCTTTATTCACACTCAACTTTATGACTTGGAGGATCATACAGGAGCCAGTTCATGATGGTCAGCATAGGTCACATGGTCATGTAATATCCCATGGTCAGGAATTCCATCTCTCAAGGTCTCAGTAGTGAGCCAGGAGCTGTTATAGAGATAGAGGTAGAGGTAGAGACAGAGAGGGAGAGAGAGAGAGAGAAGGAGAGAGAATATATTTATTTGCAGAGGAGAACATGGATTTTTCCATGACATAATACAGTTGCCCTCCCCATCCACAGTTGGTTGAATCCATGGATGCAGAACCTGGGGATACAGAAGACCAACTCTACCACTCAGTGAAACACTACTGATCACACATCAAGGATGAATCTCAAATATATTGTTGATCCAAAGAAGTCAAACACAAAAGATACATAATGTGACTGTGTGATTGCGTTATATATATGAAGCTGAAGAATAAGGAAAAATAATCTCTTGTGATTAAAGTCAATAGTGGTTGTCTAAAATGGTGGGACTTGACTGGAAAGGGGTAAGAAGGGACTTGCTGGAGTGAAAAACATGATCTTTATCTTTATGTTATGGTTGTACAGGTGTATATATTTGTCAGAATTAATGGGCAGTACACTTAATACTTATAATTTTACTGTATATAAATTATATTGCAATAAAGTATTTTTAGCATTCGTAAAAAAAAAAAAAAATCATGGGGCTTCCCTGATGGCGCTGTGGTTGAGAGTCCGCCTGCCGATGCAGGGGACACAGGTTCGTACCCCGGTCCGGGAAGATCTCACATGCCATGGAGTGGCTGGGCCCGTGAGCCATGGCCTCTGAGCCTGAACGTCCAGAGCCTGTGCTCCACAACGGGAGAGGCCACAGCAGTGGGAGGCCCGCATACCGCAAAAGAAAAAAAAAATAATAAAAAATAAATAAATAAAATAATGGATTTTCCAAAATCCCTAGGGTTCTTCATCTTGTGCCTTGTGATTCTCCTTTCCATGTTTGTCATAGGCTCCACTGAGCATCCTAAGCTGTCACAGATACTTTGGATACTATTTTATCTGCTTGGTTATGAAGCCAAATGACAGAGCAGCTCGCACTCTAGCTTGGCCCAGATGGAGAGACTTTTCTTGATATGTCCCCACATTCAAAGCTGCCATAATCACAGGATGTTTGATAAATGGGTCACAAGACCTCATCCAAAATTATTTGCCTCTGAAATCTAAGAAAGCATGAAAACATTATGCCTCTTTCTTAGAGGAAAGGGGTACAAGATAGAAAAAATTCTATTTCACATTGTATTGGTGTTTATCTTCTCCTCCCCCCTGGACCTTCTAAAACTTCCCTGAAGTGGAAGACTTCTGATTTTTTGTGAAATTCTATGCTACTTCATATTTGTCTTACCAAGGAACCAAGGGCAGCTGCTATTTCTTGCTCACCAGGCCTTATTTCATCAATAGAGGGAACCAGCCTATATTCCGTGGGATGATGAGACAATCAAGGTCCTTGTGAAGTAAATAGTAACAGAGAGTCATAAAACTGATGAAGTATTAACCAGAAGAGTGAAGATGCACTGCTGTCACTGACAAATGAAATTGCTCTGGTGGGCTTTACTGATAGATTTAGAGAAAAAATAATTGCATAGCAGCGGTGTTGATTTATTACAGTCAAAGGACAAAATCTGGGCTCCAACTGCAGTTTAAGATACCATCCATTTTGATTTAAGGGTAAATCTACTTTCATGGTCCAAGTCACATCTTCCAACTGCACATGACATCATGTTAAACGAGGATTTGTTATAGAAATTACCACAGCTTCATCTCTGAAGAGTATAGTATTGTTTTTGGTTTATTCATCTTGTAAAGAGGAACAGAATTCTATGAGCTTTCCCACAGTAATGGATCTTACTTCATGTTTCAGGGAGCCAAAGGTGCCTAGGGATTTTCTTTCAAACTATGCTTTTAGGATCTTTTCCTGAAAATTGGGTAATGATCTGGGTCTCTTTATCATTATGATTCAAATCTGTTCTCCATTCAGTAGATCTAGAGGTTGTGTATTCTCAATTACTTAGATAAAATGAAGGCTTACTTTATTATACTTTCCATTTAATTCAGTTTTAATAATTCATAATTAATTTAACCACTGCCACAGATTCTTGAGTTTAAAACTTTGTGGTTACCACTATGGTCTTTCTGCTAACCATGGGTACTACAGCCACTTTATCTCTAATGGTTACATGTTGGCGCATGGCCTCACTCACTCCTAGACCAATTTCCACCAGAAATGTGGAGCCCAATTCAATGACAACATCTCTCACTGAAGCAGATGCTGCCAGTGCTCCAACTGTATCCTTGCAGATCTCTGATCTTGAAGGACATAGGTTAGGCTAAAGTGAGCAGGTCCCTCAGTGATGGCTTTGAAAAGATTGGAGTGTCCATAGCCTGTTTTTATTTGCTTCCTAGTGCATGAAAGAGTCAGCATGGTTAAAGAAACAGACTGGAGGAGATCAACCTACTCCCATTTTGGCAAAAATTTAAGGTAGAAAGGAAGACTCATAGACAAGTTCTATTTCAAAAACGAAAGAACCAACCTGTGGGTTGAATGCATAAACAAACTCTCAGATTAGACTTACCTAGGATTATGAAAATCAGCAAGTGAATATGTGCCCAGAGCTTTAGAATCAGAGCAACTCAGAGTGGTGGTGTACCTCTGTACAATATTGTCACAAGTTTCTACAGCACCACTGGGTCTAACCCCACCCTTCTGACACAGAGAGAACATGCAGTATTGTATATTGTACTTGCCTGGGACTGACTTTTGGAATTAATTCATTTTCTTGGGTGCAGGATGATATAGAGCCAAATGCTTATCCAAGGAGTCATAGAATCCCAGAGAATACATATGCAAGACTCATCTGGTTCAATTCTCTGATTATAGGCACAAAGATGAAAAAGCATTTTCCAATCATCAAGTTGAATTCTGTCCCCCTTATGTGTGTTTCCTCATTTTTTACTCCATGTTGTAGTTGAGAAAAATAGGAAAGGCATAATCAAACACTGATGTATGGGTTTTATTAATGTTACATTGAGAACTATATGACCATATGAGAACATTAGGATTATATTTTAGGACCAACAGAAGTGATAAAAGAATTGCACTGGTTTTATTAATAATAATGATATACTATAGGTCATGTGAGACCAGTAAATATACAACTTTGATAAACAGAATATTAAGATCGTTTCTGGAATGGAGATGGGGGACACTTTAAAGACAGTTAGCTTATAACAAATTATATTCTGCATTATTTTCTGTATTGTGTAATGATTTGCCACAAACTTAGTTGCTTAAAACAACACACATCTATTATCTCAGTTTCTATGAGCCAGGAGTGCAGGCATGGCTTAACCAGACCCTCTGCAAGGTTGCAATCAAGGTGGTGACCAGAGCTAGGTTCTCATCTGGAGGCTCAGCTGGGGAAGGGTCCACTGGATGTTCACTCAGATTGTTGACAGAATCCATTTCCTTGTGACTGTAGAACTGATAACAGCTCAGTTCTTGAAAGTGAGCATAGAAGAGTATGATGGAAAGTGTGGGATAAGTTGGGAGATTGGGATTGACATGTACACACTACTATATATAAAATAGATAAATAATAAGTACCTGCCGTATAGCACAGGAAACTCTACTCAATACTCTGTAATGGCCTATATGAGAAAAGAATCTAAAAAGGAGTGAATATATGTATACATAAAACTGGCTCATTTTGCTGTACACCTGAAACTAATGCAACATTGTAAATCAACTATACTGCAGTAAAAACTTTAAAAAAAGGAGTATGATTGTTAATTGTATGTTTCAACTGGAGGATGTTTTTAGATGAAGTTAATATTTAAATCAGTGATCTTTGCATAAAGCAGATGGACTTCCATAATGTGAGTGAGCCTAGTCTAATCAAATAAAGTTTTTTTGTTCTCAAGACGATTGACCTCCCCAAATAAGAAAGAATTCTCCAACAGACTGCCTTCTAACTTCATCTGCACCATAGGGTCTCCTGAGTATCCAGCCTACCAGCCCACACTGCAGATTTGTACTTGCCAGCCTTCATAACTGGATGAGCCAATTCCTTATAATAAATCTCTATTTATCCATCCACACAACACACACACACACAGACACACACATGCACTACTGGTTATTTTTTCTCTGGAGAAGCCTGACTAACAAAGAGAGACTCCAGATCCAGTCATCCACCAGGAGGAAGTCTTATATGATGTATGATAATTAAGAGAGTGACATCCATCACCTATGCCACAAACCACAACCTAGTCAAGAAAGTGATTTTCTATCACCTTTGCCACATTCTACTGTGGCAAGTCCCAGAGTCCTCCCACACTCTGGGTGAGGAGGGGATTATACAAGTGTGTGAATACCAGACCATGGGGATCTTAGAGTTTACCTTAAAGTCTGTCTGGTGCATCCTTTCTACTCTTAAGTGAAAAAACAGTGTGGAACAATTGAAAAGCTTGGACATTGGACACAGCCACAAACTTATATTTTGTGCCCTCAGTTTAACATCTGTATCACCTTGAACATCTGTAGCATGGAAAAGGGATTTCCAAAAGAGAAGAACTAAATCTGCAGCTGCAATGGAGGTGATCTGGTGATTATCAATAGGAATGCAGGAATTTATAGTTGAAGATAAGAGCAATATGGTGGGTATATGGAATGAATCTCCCCCACCCCCATGGAAAGATGGGGAGGGACAAGAGAGGAAGAGAAACCCCCTTTTCTACTGGAAAGGAAAGTGCTGTCAATACCCTTAGACCACAGAGATTCTAAGAGGTTAAAGGAATTTGAGTTGTAGGGTAAGGAGGAGAGTGAGTCCTGCCATATGTTCCCAGACTTTAAGGATGATGGAATTTGCTTCCTACCCAGCCTCAGAAGTAAAGGGGTCTACCCCTGGCAATGTAGTTTCAGAGCAGATCAGACTATACGGTGAAGTTGCCAATCTCAGAGCACCACAGAGCTGGGTCATGGAGGTAAAGAAAACAAGATCAGAAAGTGCTGACAATGACAAAGGGAACACCAAACCATGTGGCAGTGGGAGTGGCAGCCCAGTTGTCATCCCTGAGGAGGGAGGGGGCTTAGAGGTAACTCTAGCCATTCATCCAATGCTTTCCAATAGGGGCTGTTCAAGAAATTTAATTTTGTTGCCAACAATGGGATTATCCATAAACTCGGTATTATACTCCTCCAGGCTAATGGAAAATATGAATATTTACCTCACCAGATTGTTAGGGACACAACAGGATGGAGTGTTAAAGTTTTTAGCATATATTAAGTACTTGGTAAGTACAATTTTCATTTCCGATTAGTAAAAAGAAACATCCAGACTGTATCTACTTGATAACTCTAAACTGTTTTTCAAGTGGAGATTATTGAATTGACTAAAATTTTTTTCACTTAAAATAGGATTCAGGCAAATTCTGACAGCCAAAGCAATCTGTAATCTGCACAGTTTTGTTTTGTTTTTTTAAACTCCAATCTAACCTCTTCTACTTCCTTCATGATTTACATGTGGCTTGAAATTGACAGATATGGCAAAACATATGGAAACAAATGCCCTTTTTTGTCTTGTTCCTATTGGAGAGAGTTGGGGAGAGGCAGTGCTGGTAGGCCAACCCATTAGCATCTGAACTGGGATAAGATGTTAGGAGGCCAAAGAGACTTGCTGTGAACATCGACTGAGAGCTACCCATGAATGAATGAGTGTAATTCAGAGATTGGACTGAACTCTTATTAGAAGAGACAAAGCAGAGTAGTATTGAGGGGATACCAACAAGTATGAAGTATCGTTTGTCACCAATGACTGAGAAAGGATTCAGGAGCTAACTAGAACATAATCCAGTGGAAAAACAGTAAAACCATCCAGCTGAGGCCAGCTTTATGGTTGTGTGACCCACAGAGTCACACAGGGCTCGCCACTATAAAGGTCAAAGTTCATCACCTTGAACTTAATAATTGTTCAATAAGGGGCCTCTCATTTTCATTTCACAGTGGACCCTACTGTTGTAGCCAATCCTGTATCCATGGCCCAGGCCTTTGATAAAGATGAGGGGTCAGAAATGGAGTCTTCTATCAGGATGGCCTCAGGGGCAGCTGGAGGAAAGGCCAGAGTCATGTGGACCTTGGTAATAGGTAAATGTGAAAATTCACCTCGAGTGACCTGCTAGTAAGTGTTCAGGGTCCAGAGTTTACCAACTGGAAAGTTTTCAGAGTCAAAGCATTATACCTGTATTTTTTGGTTTTTATTGCTGCTACTATTAAGTTGGATAGCTCTTTAAAAAGTTTTTCAATGATTTCCCTTCTCTGACCTCCCAGAAGTCATTGTGACTCTGTTTATTTGTCTCCTTATCAGACTGCCAGACTGATTAAATGAAAAAAACAGCTACGAACATTTTAAAGGGGGAGTCAGTTTTAACCACACACACGTGCGTGTGTGCACACACACATGAACACACTGCGTTAGTACCCTGGAAACAGAATTCTGTTACTTTCAATGTAACACACAAATGAAGACTTATTAATATATAACACATCACTGTGATTTGTCCAATGCTTTGTGAAACCAAAATTTGCTGTTTTGGTATATTTTTAGACATGGTTTCCAAAGGTGTTGACATTGTCTAGAAAAGATAGTAAAAACAATACCCAGACAGCAAGAATATAAACAAATGAGATAAACAGGCTTATGTATTTATTCATTTACTATATCAACAGTTTCAGCTGGCAATTCAGAGTTATATACAATTTATTCTAAAAGGTTGTAAATAATGTTAACATTACTCTTCTGACAATAGTGTTTTTCTAAGCTTGTTCTGTCTTTATCTCTCTCTCTCTCTCTCCCTGTCTCTCTCTCTCTCTCTCTCTCTCTCTCTCTCACACACACACACACACACACACACACACACACGCTCATACCCATCCACTCTCATGGCCTCACATATATATCTTCATAGTTCATCTCTCTTCCCCCCTCATCCTTATTTACTAGCCTGAGCCAGCAATGGAAAAATGAAAGGAAAAAGTGGGTCTTCAGCAGGAAGACGAGTTTAGGTTTTCTATTTGGGGCCTTCAAGTAGTGTGAGACTTACAGGCTGTGCTGACAGATGGGGCTGGGGGAGAGGGGGTGGTGGGAAGAGGGGGGTTTTTGGAATGTACCAAATGCACACCTTCTACCTCTAATGATCCCACCCAGTGAGGTGACCTGAATTATCCTCGTGGGACAGAGCAAGGGTGGGTTATCTATGTGGTCATATTTCATGCCTTGATAAGTACAAACTTCATGGGTCTCATGACCTCATCTAATTATTTTTTTAAATCAACAAATACATATTTTACCTATTACACTATCTAGCAGAAAAGAGACAAAGGGTTCATTCAGACTAGATTAAAAAAAAATGTCTATCACAACCACTAACACAAAATTAAAGCAACATGCCTCACCAGATACACAACAAAACACAAGGCAGCTTTTTCAGCCAGAAAGATACAAAGGTAGTACTCTGAGCCCTCTAGAGAATGCAGGGATACTTTCCTGCTCTGCAGCCTGCAAGGGGCAGCAACACTCGCCCTGCAGGTGTTTCTGAGTCATCAGAGCAGCAGACAGCACTCAAAGCTACAGTTGGTTAAGATAAGACTTTTAATCCATTTCTTGCTCTAAAGAGTCTGTTAAGAATGTTTCCAATGAGGTGAAATCTGTGTTCAGTCAACAAGGCAAAGAACATGGATACTTCCCTCCAAATGGCAAGGAAGTAGCTTTTCATGAGGTATCAAATGTCACCTCACCACAGCCAGCAACACTTTTGTCTTCCCTTTCTGTCTGCAGAATCTTTTTTATGTTCTCCCCTCATGTCTAACTAGTTTGGTCTTAAACTCAGAGACTGGATGATCCGTTGACCAGACCTATTATTCCAGAATCACAAAAGACATCACATTAATACAATTGAAAGATCATCCATTTCATAAGAACATGGAAAATTCATTTCACAAAATGAAAAGGGCATCCATTCCATTTCAGCGCTTAAGATAATTTTGGAGACAGTCCAGTGAATTCCCAACTTTCTTTGATTTCTCAAACCAAATCAGATTGAAGATTTTAGTAACATAGCCATGAGTAATATGTCTTCATGGCCGTCCCTCTTTTTTGTAAATCATCCTAGCACTTACTAGAATACGAAGATATCAGAAGTTGTTGATATTTGGATTTAAGATGTTTCCTAATTTGGGAAGGCTGAAATAGCCAAGCGTTTCTAGCATTTAGTTACATTTAAACACTAAATATTTTAAAATTTTCTCCTTATCAGAATTGCCTTTGTAAAAACTTGACAATTTCAATTTGAATAAATGCTAGCTTATAGAGATAAGGTAATACATACACACTTATGCATGCACACATGTATGTATATTGTAATACATACATGATATATATATGTGATACTTGTTATAGATAATGTCTAGATTTTTCAAGGTTGGTTCCAATTTCTAGTATTCTATTCTGTAGAGAAAAGTCATGTGTCAGGCCATGAGTCACAAACACTGGCTCAGAAAATATGACAGAAAACTGTCAAGCCTCATAGGTCAAGCTCATCCTTTAGTGTGTGAAGGCCTGGGGCCAGGTTCAGGTCCAACTCTTCTACTGGGCTCTAAGGAACTTGTGGTCTGGTTCCAAGGTGTTGCTGAGGTTCAGGGCTCCAGGTTTTTACATCCCAGAGACAGGGATATACAATTAACTTACACATTTCACAGGATTGTTTTGAGAAACAAGGGAAATATTTTGCTTGAAAACACTTTCGAATCTATATAATACCTTGCAAGCACAGGTTTCTTTGTCCACAGCTGTATCTATTATTTCGAGTAAAAAAAAAAGTGGCTGTATTCAAATATTAATTGTTCAATGGAACATTTGTTTTTCACAATGTTAAAGTGAAATCAAAGCAGAGAATAAAATGTAAAGTCATTCTGATCACAGGAAAATGATTTCTTAGAAAACAGAAATTGTATTTTAAACATACAATAATACCTTGTAGACACCTAATAAACGTTAAGCATTTTTTTCATTTTTTATAGACTATCAAAAAGTTAGGTTAAGAAGTGAAGACAGTTTCCTTAAATGTACTTTACCACAGAAAAATCAAACACAAGAGGGCATATCCTACATTTGTTTTAAAAGCTTCCCCAGTGGATTTCATACATGAAGTATGTGTCTGTCATTTGATCTAATAGCTCAGTTATATGAGCAGTTATATGCATGCACCAGAGCACACATCCCAAAATTTATTAGTCTCAAATATCACAGTCTTTTCACATTATGATCTTCATATTCTATTTATAAAACACTCTCCCTAGTGAGTCTGTAACTCCTTTTTTTGGGTTAAAAATAGTTTCATCTTACATAGTAACCTAAAGTTAGAAAAATATAACAAAAAAGACCAATGTGTTCTGAACAGTATGTAAATACTCTGAATTTTAAACCTTTAATAGATAAACCTAACCAAAGCTCTTGTTATTGGTTTTTAGGGAAGAAGAATTCTTTATTGAACAGGAATGTTCCACACACTGCTGGATAAATGTCATCCACTAAGTGCCAAAAGCTCTCTAGAGTCAAGGTGGAAACAAAATGCCTCCACACATTTCTACATGTCTCTAGGTAGGTGATGCTCCCTCCAGTTGAGAATCATTGAGTTAGACAAGGAATAAAAGATTAAACCAAAAGAGAGTAGAAATATGAGATAGGAGCAAAAATAGGAACAAGATAAGTGAAAAACTTAAGGCACAAAAGTGATAAAATGCAAAGGATTAAAAAAGTTTTAAAAAAATACCGATAAAATTAGTATGGGAGTTTAGTCAAGAAAATAATAGAGAATATGCAGACAAAGAAACAAACAAACAAAAACCCAGTTCAAGAAATCAAAGTAGTGTACATAACCATAGACTCAGTGAAGACTAAGGTGATAATAAAACACTCTTGTGAATAACTTTACACTGAAACAACTGAAAAGGTAAATGAAATGTACAATCATATGAGGATGTACATATGTATATGCATATATTTACATATATGTACCATGTCTGTGTGTATTTGTGTGCATATGATCTTAAAATATCTCAGGAAGAAATAGAGGACCTAAAAGATTCTAAAATTAATTTAAATAGCTGAATTTGTGTTTGCAATCTTTCCCACAAATAAAATAACTAGTGAGACTGTTTTTAGGCTAGTTCTACAAAACATTTAAGGGACAATTATATTCTTACACAAAATCTCTAAAAGGACAAACAGTAAGGAAATCTCCTCAATTTCTTTTATGGATCTGGCAGAAAAGAATTTCCTTAACTTTTTTTTTTTAACATCTTTATTGGAGTATAACTGCTTTACAATGATGTGTTAGTTTCTGCTTTATAACGAAGTGAATCAGTTATACATATACATATGTCTCCATATCTCTTCCCTCTTGCGTATCCCTCCCTCCCACCCTCCCTATCCCATCCCTCTAAGTGGTCACAAAGCACCGAGCTGATCTCCCTGTGCTATGCGGCTGCTTCCCACTAGCTATCTACCTTACGTTTGGTAGTAAATATATGCCCATACCTCTCTTGCTTTGTCACAGCTTACCCTTCCCCTTCCCCATATCTTCAAGTCCATTCTCTAGTAGGTCTGCATCTTTATTCCTGTCTTGCCCCTAGGTTCTTCATGACCTTTTTTTTTTTTTTTTTGGTTCCATATATATGTGTTAGCATATGGCATTTGTTTTTTGATTTCTGACTTACTTCACTCTGTATGACAATCTCTAGGTCCATCCACCTCACTACAAATAACTCAATTTCATTTCTTTTTATGGCTGAGTAATATTCCATTTTATATATGTGCCACATCTTCTTTATCCATTCATCTGTCGATGGACACTTTGGTTGCTTCCATGTCCTGGTTACTGTAAATAGAGCTGCAATGAACATTTTGGCATGTGACTCTTTTTGAATTATGGTTTTCTCAGGGTATATGCCCAGTAGTGGGATTGCTGGGTTGTATGGTAGTTCTATTTTTAGTTTTTTAAGGAATGTCCATACTGTTCCCCATAGTGGCTGTATCAATTTACATTCCCACCAACAGTGCAAGAGGATTCCCTATTCTCCACACCCTCTCCAGAATTTATTGTTTGTGGATTTTTTGATGATGGCTATTCTGACTGATGTGAGATGATATCTCATTGTAGTTTTGATTTTTATTTCTCTAATGATTAGTGATGTTGAGCATTCTTTCATGTGTTTGTTGGCAATCTGTATATCTTTTTTGGAGAAATGTCTATTTAGGCCTTCTGCCCAGTTTTGGATCTGGTTGTTTGTTTTTTTTAAATTGAGCTGCATGAGCTGCTTGTAAATTTTGGAGATTAATCCTTTGTCAGTTGCTTCATTTGCAAATATTTTCTCCCATTCTCAGGGCTGTCTTTTCGTCTTGTTTATGGTTTCCTTTGCTGTGCAAAAGCTTTTAAGTTTCATTAGGTCCCATTTGTTTTTTTTTTTTTGTTTTTATTTCCATTTATCTAGGAGGTGGGTCAAAAAGGATCTTGCTGTGATTTATGTCATAGAACATTCTTTTTTTTATTATATATATATTTTTTATTAGTTTCTGCTTTATAACAAAGTGAATCAGTCATACATATACATCTGTTCCCACATCCCTTCCCTCATGCATCTCCCTCCCTCCCACCCTCCCCATCCCACCCCTCCAGGCAGTCACAAAGCACCCAGCTGATCTCCCTGTGCTATGCGGCTGCTTCCCACTATCTATCTACCTTACGTTTGGTAGTGTATATATGTCCATGCCTCTCTTTCGCTTTGTCACAGCTTACCCTTCCCCCTCCCCATATCTTCAAGTCCATTCTCAAGTAGGTCTGTGTCTTTATTTCTGTCTTACCTCTATGTTCTTCATGACATTTTTTTTTCTTAAATTCCATATATATGTGTCAGCATATAGTATTTGTCTTTCTCTTTCTGACTTACTTCACTCTGTATGACAGACTCTAGGTCCATCCACCTCATTACAAATAGCTCAATTTCATTTCTTTTGTCATAGAACATTCTGCCTATGTTTTCCTTCTTTAACTTTTAAAGAGAATCTAAAACTACTGCAAATATTAATTCTGAAACATTAAAAGCATTACCTTTAAATCTGGAACAAAACAAGGAAATCCACTACAGTCTCATGTATTTAATTCTGTAATAAAGCCAGTGAATATACCTGCAAAAAATGTATAAGTGTAAAAATGTATCACAAAAGTAATAAGATTTTCTGCCCCAAGTTTAATATGTACTTTTAGTATACATAAATGTTAAATTTATTAAATACTTTTTTCTGCATCTATGGACATGATCACATATTTTTTACCTCTTTGATATGTTAATATGTTTAAATACACAATTTGATTTTCTAACAGGTGTTGCTAGATTTATTAAGGTGATCATTTCACAATATATACAAATATTGAATCAATATGTTGTACTCCTGAAATGAATATAATGTTATATATTTCAAAAAAATTATAAGAATTGGTAAAGAAAGCATAAATTTGTTAGTATTAGCAATTTTCATGGCTGTTGATAGAGAATGCCCAAGTGGATTGCCAAAAAATTAGCGGATTAGTAAGAGAATTTAACAAATATGCTGTGGTTGATATCAAATTAATGCTGTTCATTAATAGCTAGGAAATAAAAATACAAAGATAAAAGCTACTATTTCCATCATATCCATATCTCTATGTAGTAAACTGTGTTTATCTAGATCTAAATTTATTATTATTGCTGTATTTTCTTGTTTTGTTCTTCTTCGGAGACCGATGTTATCCATATTTTAATCTTCTTTGTCTATGTTCAGTATTTGTTACTTTCTTTTAAATCCTTTTAACCTATTTATTCATTTCTTTTTAAATTTTATTTATTACCATTTCTCTCTCATAAGAAATTAACAGTTTCATTTGTTCATTCTTATAATTCCTCAAAGTTTTTCAAACTTCGTCTTAAATAATTTCTCATATTTCTAATATTTACCTGAGTTTTGTCTGATTTATGTTGTCCTTCATACTTGAATTATATTCTTCAAGTTTTCTAGCTTATTTTGAAAGAGTAAGTTATGGTTTTGATCAGTTTTTTTGAATGTGTCTCTCAAATATGCTTACATCGTGTGTAGGGATGTTACACAGTTTTGTTTTTTTTTTTCTTTTTCTCAAAACATCTTTGTATAAGATTTGACTTTGATAGCTTTCTATTACTTATTTTTATGTGAAATGATTTTTGTTTTTCTAAACTTTTTAAAGGAGGCAGGGTTTAAGATAGCTTTTCTAACTTCCCAAGCTCCTTCATTTGGTGTTTCCTTATACAGTCACTTGCTTTCTTGTGACCTCTTGTGGCTGTCCCTCTCTTGTTTTTCCCCCTCTTGTTTTTATCTGGATCTTTTGACTCCTCCTCCATTATCAGGATGCTACTCAATTTTTGTTCCACTCCCATCGGTTTCTCTTCAGTGGAGGACCCCGTCCTGGAAGGGGTCCTAGGGTGGTGCATCTCAAAGGCCAGGTCGCTCCAGCTCATCTTTTTATGATGGACTACTACACTCTTGGCTATCACTATTGATAAAAAAAAATTCCTTCTTACATATTTCACTTAGCATAGTGCCCTCCAAGTCCCTCCATGTTGCTGCAGATGGCAAAAGTTCATTCTATTTTTACGGCTGAGTAGTATTCCATATATACCACATCTTCTTCATCCATTCATCTGTTGATGGACATGGTTGTTTCAGTATCTTGGCAATCATAAATAATGCTGCTATGAACGTTGGGGTGCATGTATCTTTTGAATTAGTGCTTATGTTTCCTTTGGATACATGTCCAGGAGTAGAATTGCTGGCTTATATGGTAGTTCTATTTTTAGTTTTTGAGAAACCTTCATACCATTTTACACAGTGGTTGCACCAACTTACATTCCCATCAACAGTGCACGAGTGTTCTCTTTTCTCCACATCCTCGCCAACATTTGTTATTTGTTTTCTTTTTGATGATAATAGCCAGTGTGACAAGTGTGCCAGGTGGGAGAGGGAAGGGGGAGGGGCAATATTGGGGTAGGAAATTAAAATATACATACTATTAGGTATAAGATAAGCTACAAGGATATACTGTACAACTCAGAGAATATAGCAGATGCTTTATAATAACTATAAATGGAGTATAACTTTAAAAAATTGTGAATCACTATATCATACCCCTGTAACATATAACATTGTACAGCAACTATACTTCAATTAAAAGAGAAGAGAAAAGAAAACAACAAAATAAAACAAAACAAAAATCCCTTCTCAATTTTAGCTGCTCTTTGCAAAATGGCCCTCATTACTTCTGGTTAAATTCCTGCTTGCTATTTTCAAATTTTCCTTTTCTCAGGTAAGGTAAACACAAATCTTTCCTTCTTTTCTTTCCTTTTATTCCAACACAAATGCTGAATCCCTGAACTCTTGTTCCTGTTAAAAGTTTGTTTTCACTTGCTTGAGTTTTGAGGTTACCTTGACACTTTTGTTGAGAGGATTGTATCTGGGATTTGAGATTTGCAATCTAGTTGCTCTCTCTAGTTTCACGTGGGGATTCAGGGAGATCCAAAACCCATGAGTCTACCAGTGCTGTCACCTGCCCAGAATCATAAGTCTTTAACTTTTTCAAAGAAAAAGAGGAATCTATTGATGAGATATTTTTTACATGAATGTAATAACAGCAAGTGGTCCACTTTAAACTGTGAGGATTTGAACATTGCAGGACTTTTATCATTTGGACTCTTTGGGCTATTCTTGGTGAGCAAGAATGGACAGAAGAACTGGGGTAATTTAAGATGAGAAATAAAATATGTGTCATATATGGGCTTTCCAAGCTTTAAGAAGTTTTTGGGGAAAATGTCTGAACTATCATGCTGTGCCCAGCTCATTTCATTAGTTTCAGGAAGATACATAGGAGAAGCAAAGGTGGTATAGTGGTTCATGCTTCCCTAGGGAGAAAGTCAGTGACCCTTGTTGACTAAGGGCTCAGAATAATGTACTCAACACACCAGACATTCTAACATTAGATTCCTTGTTGCACAGTGAAATGTCAACTTAATTGTTCCTATTTATGTTTTCAATGGAAGCCTGAAACCTACTACTGCAACATATGTGGGGTCCATGACAGATCTTCCATATTTTGAAGGTCATCATTTAGTGAGTTGCACACAGGTCTGGATAAAGCTCTGAAGAATCCATTTATATCTACTCATTCTATCAGGCCATCCTTAAAGTTCTGTTCTTCTATAATCTCTTGATACCAAATCTGTACTAGTTAGCATTCTTCAGATAAACAGGGACATTAAGATGCATATGTATGTAGAAGGAGATTTATTACAAGGAATTGGCTTATGTATTTACTGAGGCTGGTAAATCCAACTCTATAATGTAGGCCTGTAAGAGAGTTAATGGTGCCGATGAAATCAGAAGGCAGTCTGCTAGAGAATTTCCCTCTTGTGCAGGGAGGCCTGTCTTTTCATTCTCTTCAGACCTTCAGTTAATTGGATGAGGCCCATCAACATTATGGAGGGCAATCTCCTTACTCACACCTTCACCATTTAAAATGTCAGTCTCAACCAGAGGCACCTTCCAAATTGACACATAAAATTAATCATCACATTTACCTTGGGCTAGATTAAACTTTCAGAACGTGTATCACCCCAAGTACCTAAGAAGGAAATGAACAAAACAAAACAAAGCAAAACAAAAAGTTCATGATTCTCAGTTGAAGAGTGACTTTTCTTTCATTTACAATTGAGTTTCTTCCATGGGAAATCAGGAGAGAGTGGTGCAAGAGTGATTCTCAAACTGCCACCTTCCCTGTAATTCCTCTTTAGTCTATTATAATTATGTATTTATCCTGGGCTAATGCACAAAAACTTTGTGAAACAACATTTTGTGGTCACAAGTAGTAGTAGTTACAGATTTCTGTTTCTTGGAGAAAAAACTCTAATATGCAATAGTGTTATTATGTCTTAAATGCACTGCAGATCTTTTCATGTTTTATAAAAGAGATAAAAGAGCTATACAGTCATGTACTTCTTTCCCTAAATTTGCATAATTTTCTTTTTGTATATGTGCATTGATTTCTGTTTTTTAAGACTCTCCAAAATGACATAGAGTTGTATGTTTTTCTTCCTTAATTCTTGAAAAAGAATAACACTCTGAGATCAAGAAAGAAATATTGATTCAATAACAAGGAACAGTGTGTACCAATTTAAGCATTAGTTAAATTCTAACCATCCTCATCCTGACCATTTCCATTCATTTCCAGCATGAATGAGAGCTTAAACTGCATGAGCTGGTGGAACAGAGGACTTGGGGTAACAGTAGCTTGAGGTTTATTTTGAAGTTAGTCTTAATTAAGTGCTAGCTATCCACCTAATCTACCTGTCCTCACCAATGTGATGGCACCTGATTCTGCCTCGACAAAAAGAGGACAGACTACATACATATTTCTAGTTCTGTTGTGATGGTTCCTCAGTTGCCCCTGTGAAGAGATTCTTCCTGGTTACTTGACTTTGAAGGAAGAAATTTTTGTCATTGGCACTGATAGTAGCACACATTACTAACTAGCTGAGCTAACAAGCCACATATTTGATGCCAAACTAAGCGTCCAGTTTGATAGCTGGGGTAAGGTGTATCTAATATATAAGATAATTTATTAGGAAAGAAATAAGTAGAATAAACAACAACAAAATAGTCAGTTGAATTTTATCTAATTCATGTGATACAGACCAGGAAAAAATCATCTACTAAAATACAGAAAATTGTATATACTTGGAGGCTATCATAATTTAAGAATTCTGCTCCATTAGTTTGAAATGTACTCCCTAACAGGCTCACCAATGTGGTTTTCAGTGTTTGCTAATTCATCTTTTATACATCTGTTGCAGAAAATATATATGTTTAATGTGCTGGGTCAAAATGAACTGTTGACATTAATGAAGTTAAGTATAATTAATCTACATGAAATAATTAAATTATGAGAAAGCACATTTAGGTGAATCCAGGAAGTTTACTATTTATTTTTCTTAGTTAATTTAGTGTCAAGAGTGCTTCTTATAAAATGTATGAGATGCTGTGAGTTAAATAGCTTTTCCAAGATTTCAAAACTATACAACAAATATATCTTCCATGAAAAAATTGAAATTGTTACCCTCATTTTGATTTGCAGCAGTGATATTTATCAGGCTCCGTTTTTACAGTTCTTACAATATATTTTTATTTCACGAGTACTTTAATTGATAATGATTAGCCACTTTCTTCCCATTTTAAAGTAATTTAAAATGGTATATTGGTGTAATACACAGTTTTGATCCACTTCAAAATAACAAATGAGAGAATACTACTATTCTTTTCATTCAGTCTCTATTTTGGCAGAATGATTTCATAAGAATGCAAACATTTCCTCTTCAAAATAACATTAGAAATTACTGAATGGTGGACATCAGTTGATTCCCACTATACAAATCCATTGGTATCAAATGAAAGAACCATAGTTTGGATTTCTTTTAATCTGATAATGCATCAACAAAACAGAACCAAAGATAATTTTTAGATATTAGTACATATTAAAGTCACCCCAAAACACTGCCCAGCCTTTAAGGATAACTATATTTAAAGCCGGGCTTCATGATCAAAGCTGGAGGCAATATGAAATTAACTATTTGGTCAAAGAAGGTCTTATTTACACCTATGCCCTGATTAAAAGTGAAATCACGGGCTTCCCTGGTGGCGCAGTGGTTGAGAGTCTGCCTGCCGATGCAGGGGACACGGGTTCGTGCTCCGTTCTGGGAGGATCCCACATGCCGCGGAGCGGCTGGACCCGTGAGCCATGGCCGCTGAGCCTGCGCGTCCGGAGCCTGTGCTCCGCAATGGGAGAGGCCACAACGGTTAGAAGCCCGCGTACTGAAAAAAAAAAAAAAAAGTGAATTCACATTTGCCGTGCCAACTTATGGAGCTCATTTTATTTTTTTGACATTGAAAACCAATTCTATTCTTTTGGCTTCAAATGTCTCTTTTAGTTCACCTACTGAGTAATGTGCAAAGGATTTAGATATTCTTCAAACCAAGAACTTTTCAACTGTTTTCTTTGCCAGCCAAGTTTTAATCTCTGTTCTGAAGACTTTCAGTTATCTTTTACCTAATTCATAGGCTTCTTAGATCAGTTAGTTATTGCTGAATAACAAATTATCCTGAAACTTGTTGTCTTAAAACAACAATCATTTACTACTTCTCACAAATTAACAGGTTGGGTGAGGACTACTGATATTTTCTGGGCTTGGCTTGCCAATGGTAGACTCTTACCTTAAATAGCAAACAAATCCAAAATTGCTCCCACCTCTGGGTGTTCATCTGGGATTCACTCACGTATCTGGCCGTCAACTGAATTAGCCTACTGAGGAATGAAAGGCCCCGTGAAGCAGAGAAATGTTGCCACGTGAGGCCATCTTCAATCAGCTGGTCCCCAGGACCACTCCCCAGACTCAATGATGACTAGGAGAAACCATAGGACTCAGCAGATAGTCACACCCATGGCTATAATTTACTACAGCAAAAGGATACAAAGCAAAATCAACAGGAGCAAAGACATTTGGGGCAAATTCCTGAGGAAACCAGGTGCAAGTTTCCAAAATTCCTCTCTTAGTAGAATCACATAGGCTGTGCCTAATTCCTCCAGCAATGAATTGTGACAATACATCTGAAATGTTGTCTACAAGGGAATTTTGTTAGTGATTCAACACCTGAGGTTTGTATGAGGGGCTGGTTAAGTAAGCACCCTCTGCCTGGCATGTACCAAAATTCCAGACTCTGAGAACAAAAGCAGGCGTTCAGCATAAACCATATTGTTTGCACAAACATGTTTAGGCACAGTGAACCACTCTTATCAGTTAGGGTGGTAGGGACATTCGAGAAACTCAAGTTTTCAGATGCCAGCTCAGGGCCCATCTTGCAAGCAGGTCTTTCCAAGGACAGCAGTCTCGGACCTGCTATGTTAACCTTTTTTTCTGGATATTATCCCAGACTTGTTCTCCAGCTAAGGCTCAAGTTTCCAAGAAAGCAAGTGGAAATTCAAAAGGCCTCTTGAGAGCTAGAGTAGGAATTGGCACACACTTACTTCTGACATAGTGTACTGACCAGAGAGAGTACCAAGATTCAAGAGGGGAGAATATAGACTCCATTTCCTTATGAAGTGGCTGCAAGTTCTCATCACAAAAGACATAGATAGTCATTGATTGGGACCATGAAAGCAGGCAATCTACCACACTTCCCAAACTTCTATGCTTTATCTTAGAAAATTATGAGATGCTTATGACTTGCCGCCGTCCCACCCAGACAACTCTATTCCATTCCACAATGAGCTTCCATCACATTTCCTTTCCAATCACCTCTGGATACTTGTAATTTTCCCAAAAGCTAATTCTCAACCTAGAAACAACTGTGGTGTCTCGTCACAAAGATGAATGCATTGGACCAACTGTTTAGGTTCTTTCATTTCTTTCTTCACCCATAATGCATTGGTTTGCAATAAGACAGCTGCTATTTCTCAGACACTTGGGAGATTATACCTTAGGCAATCCAGAATAGATCTCCATCAACTCCATCTCCATTGGCTCAAAGTGTCTATATCCCACTGATGATGTGCAGTCACTGTCACACCCAAGAGGTTTCAAACTCAACTGGGCTTAGCTCAATAAAGAACAGCCAAACCTAAGACTAATCCCATGTCTGGGAGTCCAATTCCATAATTTTGAAGAGCTGATTCAGGGATCCTTGGGTGGCTGGTAAGAGTATTTCAGGGAAAATTTCAGAACAGTCTAATACAGATCCCAAATTCTGGGTTTGGGGGAGACTAATGGCATGGAAACTAGAAATAATTGTTGCCCAACACTCATTCCCCTTGATATTTTCAGGCTACCTATGATCAAACTGGAGTATGTCACTAGTGGGAGTACTTTATGGCTTTTATTGGTAAAATGTCACAGCTGTAACAGTTTCATTTTAGTGGAGTACAGTCTTATACCCAAAATAGTGGATTTTAGCATGGACTTTAAGGTAACATTCCTCTTAGGACTCCTTCCTGGACAATATAATTCCTTCCCACGACATTTCCTTGGCAGGACAATCTGACCAATTTTGTCTCGGCCCAGACATGACAACACTAACTGCTCTTTCTCATGAGCTAATGAACTGTTCTCTCTGATTACCTTCTTCCCGCATTCATTTGACCTGACTTTTAAAGCTAATTCAACAATTTCATGCCTGATAAAATGATTTTGAATAGAGCATCATTCCTTTAAATGAAGAAGTGCTTATAATATTTTTAAAGGTTGAAATTTGGGGGTGAATTTTTGATAGAAAGGCTTTCATGCTGTTCAGAAATACCACATATGGATAACTTAATATCCAAAGTAAAGACACACAATTGAAAAAATATTTGTATTTAATCAAAACTGGTCTATTCACAGTTAAGACCTCAAGAAGTTTAAAGGGTGGAATAAAACTTTGTGTCATCCTAATTGCCTTTTTTTTGCACAGTAGTCTTTGCTAAGATTGTCCAAAAGACAGTATTTTTCTCATTCTGTTTGAAGTAATTATGTAAAAATAAATAAATAGCTAGCTTACATTTGAGTACTTAGTATAGGAAAGGCAATACATAGAAGACTTTATATATTTTATCATATATATCAACCATAAATCAAACAACTTTGTTTAGGTGTACCATTTTGCAGGTGAAAAAGCTAAGACTTACAGAAATTTAGTGGCTTAAGAAAGAACACACTGATAATGAGTAGCAAAGTCAGCATTGGAATTCAATTCATTCTGACTGAAAAGATCAAGCCTGACTTAAAATAGTCAGTAAACTTAGATATGTATCAATACCAACACATGGGTACACACACACGCACACACACGCACACACACACACACAAACACATTTAGAGTGTATTTGGATCTTTTTAAACTTAAAAAATGTTACCCCCAAAAATGACTTTATAACCTTCAAAGTGATATTGTTTAATACTTTAATCATATGCCATAAATAGAGTGAAGCCACTTAAATATGTTATACTGACTACTATATAGAGTAGAATGTTCCCTCAGATTCTAAGGCTTAGAAGAAGATTGTTGCTAAGATTTTTTTTTCCAGAATGATGATTCTTGGCAAACAGAATATGATTTTATTCACAGAAATATTGTCTTATGGAATTTTCTCTGTAGGAAAAATTTGAAGAGAATTTATAGGAGACACTGCTCAGGAAACTTCCTTTTCTAGGCAGGCTATTAA
This sequence comes from Hyperoodon ampullatus, assembly GCF_949752795.1. NCBI lineage: Eukaryota > Metazoa > Chordata > Mammalia > Artiodactyla > Ziphiidae > Hyperoodon > Hyperoodon ampullatus. The sequence continues at coordinate 128,391,572 of NC_136918.1, forward strand.
GAAGACTGACCTGTCAGAAAAAATGCCTAAGAAAATATTCCAAAATGAATCATGGAGACTTACAAAAGATTCTAATAAATATGAAGAACATACACCCTAATTTAGAGATGAATTTAACTTTATTCAATGGAATTTTATCTAAAACATTACAGAGATATGCTGTTATGGTTTCTTTCCTTGTTTCTTAACTATATCTGTCATGCCTTATCCTAGGAGTTGGGTAGTGGGAGGCCTGAGTAGGGGAAAAGCATTTTGATTTAGCCAGAATAATTTTGGGTGGGTTGGCCATAATCTGAACCACTACCCATCCAGTTTTATTTTTGAAAGTTAAAATGTCCCTTTGGAGATGAAGGCAAAGTAAAGAGGATCTAGAAACAGTGTTTGTTTTGTTTGTTTGTTGTTTGTCAAATCTTCCTCCCAGTTCAGATCCCTGGAAGAAACAGAGGCAGTAACCCTCAAGAAAGAACTTTGATTTTGGGTTGCATCAAGTTCCTACCCTATAGAATATCCAAGCCTCAGAGCCATTGTTAAAGGAAGACCGTCTAGTGTACAGGGCCCATGGTGGAACACTAGCAGGGCTCCTGGAGCCAGAAGCGTGCTTAGTTCCAGAGACAGAATGTAGCTTTCTTTCCACCTGGAGAGGGGAAGATTATTAACCAGCACACATTTGAAACATGTTATAATCCATGGTCTCTTTTAAGCACATTGCATGGATTAATTTAACAAATCCTTGGAGTACTTTTAGCCTCTCTTTTTTTTTTTTTTCTTTTTTCTTTTTTTTTCTCAGATTAGAAAACTGAGAACAGAGGTTGGGTAACCTGTCCACATTCAAACAGAGTCGTCATAACCTAGCCACGTGAACATGACCATTATTTCTCCAGATCTATTCCTCCCATCTACTACACTATCCTGCCCCTCAAATACAACTAGATCTGATGGGATGGAACACACATTCTTGGAATCACTGTTCACTAGTAGAGGCTCAGTGGACTCTGCACGGTACCATAGAGCCACTTATGATTCTAGACAGGTTTCATAGTTAAGAAGAGGGCAGGAAACTAGGAAGAACTGGACATTCTCACAAAGCCAGAATTGGTGTCCCTGTAATGACAATCTATGTAATATGAACTTAATTAGTGCAGAATAAGTAGGCCCTTGAGAAATGACCCAGAACCTTTACCAAATCTTGCCTAAAGTTCTCTATGTCATGAGCAAGAAGAAAGAAAACTCCAGCTTAAGATTAGGGCTCTCCACGCCACATCCATCTTCTTACCCCACTTTTTATCATTCTCTTCTGTTCTTCTCCTTTCTCCTCTCCTTAGGATGATTTGTGTCTTGCCAATTCTATCTCTTTCCAAAGTCCTTCTCTCCTGGGACCTACTGCCAAAAAGTATTAAATGTGCTTTTCCACACTGGAACTGTGAGGGATACATATCAGAAGAAAGAGCTCTTAGAATCTTTTCCTTCTAGTATTTTCCTTTGCCCTTATGAAAACTATTTTCAACCCTACTCTTTCCATGACTACTTCCTGTGTCAATCCTCGTTTCTGCCCACGTCCTACCTTCAGAACTTAGATTCTGGAATTTTTGCTTGAGAGGATTCTGAAAAACAGTTTATCTGCCAACATTCAGGTAATGAATTCAATAACTGGAAAGCAAATATAAATAAACTCAACTTTCTAGACATAACTTTATATTAGGAAAGTCCAACACAGAGGACACACATCTCAACTATGTGATATGATTGGTTCCCCTCATTAATCACAGCCATTCTGAGACACAGTTAGGTGGTACTTTCAAAGAATAATTTTATCAGACAACAAGTATTAAAGAGATGAGTGTACAGAAAGCCCTCTTGGAGAACTAGGTGTTGTGCTCTTTTTTTGCTGCTCTAAGCCTCAACGTACTGATTCAGATTTTTTTCCCTTGGAATTTGGTCCTCGTCTACACAGAGTTTTTTTTTCCTTCTGACTTCTAGAACATTCAATTTGTTATCCTAAAGGACCACATGTTTTAAAACTGTGTTTGGAAAATCTCAGCCTTTGAGATTTCTGTTTTTCTAATTTTCAAAATGAGTAGCTTAAATTTGACAATTCTAGTTTAGCAGCATAGTCCATATCCAGGGCTTATCAGATGCTGGAGTGATAACACTGAGTTTACATTTGAAGAACATATGTATATGAACCAATGTATGTGATTTGCAATCATCTAAATTCACCCATTTAGATGATTCATATATGCAATTACAGCCACTTGGCAACTCAGACACCTGAGTAATTGTCAATTTTCTATGATTCTGTGAAAATTTTCTTAGGAAAACATAGTTATAGATTCTACTTTCTATGTAAAACACTAAACAATTACATTTAGAATTTCTTTATCAATATATAGGAAGCTTAAAAGTGGATGGAATTCAATTTCTCCAAGTTCCTCTTATAGGAAGTTAAACAAAAAAGTTAGACTCCACCCATCATATCTCAATTTCTTTTATTTGCCTACACAGTATATGATCTTGACTCAAAATTTAAAAATGTTTTCCATCACTAGTTCTATCTGAAATCACTACAGATTTTTCTATAATTTCAAATATAATTCCTCTTAATTTTCTTCTTACAAGCATAATTCATTTTATGCTGATTTAATAGATATTAGATTCAGAATCAAACAACTATAATCAAGGTTTAAGTACTAATTTATCTCTCTCAACACACTGACCAGTCAACTGCTACAATGCATGTCAGTATTCTCAATATAACAGGATATTTTAATAAAATGAATGCAGGGGTTGTGAAACAAAGAATTCTAGTGTTTGAAGAAACACATTTAAAAATCAAATTATTTTAGAAATCACCTCTTCAACATTTTAACCAATGACCACAGGGCCTCTATAACACTTCCAGAACCTCACTACTTCACAAAATAGTTCTGGTTCATAAGACTTTTCATTGGACTGATCACTACATTTCTCTTTTTGGTCCAAATTTTGCTCTCTGGGCTAACCCAGAATAATTTTAGTAATTTTTTATCCAAGATAATTCCTCATATATATATAGTGATAGCTATTCTATTCTCTATAACATTTTTTACAGAATGTTTATAGAAGTCCTAACAAATGTAGACAAAACTAAAACTTATGATTTCTTTATACATATTGTGTGTCTAAATTGTATTTTACATATTGAGAAGAAAAATTAAACTTAAGGTCAAAACTAAGAAAACATTAGTAGAAAACAAAATGCATATTTGTTTTTAAGGGTAAATTTCCCAATTAAATATTCTAAGTATATCAAGGTCCAATATTTTAGAATTTAAAAGCTTGCATTATAATATTAATATAATCTAGATGGTTTTAAATATTTCCTATTTTTAATTTTTTAATAAATTTATATATTTTATTTATTTTATTTTTGGCTACGTTGGGTCTTTGTTGCTGTGCGCAGGCCTTATCTAGTTGTAATGAGCGGGGGTTACTCTTCGTTGCAGTGTGTGGGCTTCTCACTGTGGTGGCTTCTCTTGTTGCGGAGCACAGGCCCTAGGCATGCAGGCTTCAGTAGTTGTGGCTCACAGGCTCTAGAGCACAGGCTCAGTAGTTGTGGCGCACAGGCTTAGTTGCTCCACAGCATGTGGGATCTTCCCGGAACAGGGCTCAAACCCATGTCCCCTGTATTGGCAGGCGTATTCTTGACCACTGCACCACCAGGGATGCCCAATATTTCCAGTTTTTAAAAACATCAGCAATGGGCTTCATTTAATATAAAACATCTACCATGTTATTTTATCTTTATTGATTTAACATGAGACATGGATGGCTAATCCATTGTTTTGCAAAAATGATTTCTTTTTGAGATGTGAGTGCTTGTTTAGTTTAGTGTAAAAATAACAAAGCTAATCTTAACAAAATATAATAGACTATTGCATTGGCTTTACTACAACAAATGGAACAATAAATGACTTAGGATGTACTTGTTATTACAGAACAAAACATAAAGTTAATGAGATGTGTTCTTAAGAGATAAATATGGCTCTCATGACATTAATGAATTTAGAGTTTAGTCTCTCTGTGTGGCAGACTCTCATATCTTAGTTTGTTTTGATTTTATCATTACTTTCTTATTAATTATTCTATTTGATGGGTAATTTTACATAAAGGTATCCCTTGACAGGTAATATTCTAGAAATGTAATTCTTGTGCCTTTCATTTTTAAAGGGTGGGACCCTTAGATCATTTCCTTGAGATGAAGTAATATCACTAGAAAAATAGATGTTCCTCCATGGCCTTCAAATTTACTAGTCTTCTACTAATTCTAATTTAAGTCACTGATGTATTCATTATTTACATTGTTAGCAAACTTGATAATATACAGGCTGAATTTATCTGCAGTTTGAGCCATCGTCCCCCAAAGCTTCTATTGTGTCTTCCTTTTTTTTCCCCCTTGAAAATCCTTTTCTATCCATACAAACTCATCTTTGTATCTCTTTTGCTACTGTTCACATGTCCCCTAACGTGGGCTGCTAACATTCGTGGTCTGAGAGCATTGTTTGTTTGTATTTTGTTTCACATTTGTATTTGGTGCATGATTTACATAATTGTTCCTAATCTGAATTGCTTTGGCATTAGCAGTCAAGTTGGCTAAGGATATTATCAACAAGTTATTACTGTGCTGACAGTAGATGTGCTCAGTTTGGGCCAACTTTTGGCCATCAGTTGCTGCTGCACATGACCTCAGAGTCAGTACCTGCCCTCGTATTCTTACGCACAATCACTGGGGAAATCAGCTTTGATGAAACTGGAACTGAGCATAAGCTCTTAGGAGGCTTTGGCATGAAAATCACTGACAGCAGAACTTGGCTCAGGGTGTGTTTAATTGGAGCACCTCACGTTGGATGACAGGAAAGAGGGAGAGAGAAAATAAAGAAAGGAGGGGCGCCTTCAAGATGGTGGAGGAGTAAGACATGGAGATCACCTTCCTCCCCACAAATACATCAAAACTACATCTACATGTGGAACAACTCCTACAGAACACCCACTGAACGCTGCCAGAAGACCTCAGACCTCCCAAAAGGCAAGAAACTCCCCCACGTACCTGGGTAGGTCAAATGAAAAAAGAATAAACAGAGAAAAAGAATAGGGAGGGGACTGGGACCTCGGGGAGGGAGCTGTGAAGGAGGAAAGATTTCCACACACTAGGAAGCGCCTTCACTGGTGAAGACAGGGGGTGGGTGGGGGGAAATCTTTGGAGCCACGGTGGAAAGCTCATCAACAGGGGTGCGGAGGGCAAAGCGGGGAGATTCCTGCACAGAGGATCGGTGCCGACCTGCACTCACCAGCCCGAGAGGCTTGTCTGCTCACCCGCCGGGGCGGGCGGGGGCTCAGGGCTTCGGAGCTTAGATCCTAGGGAGAGGACTGGGTTTGGCTGCGTGAACACAGCCTGAAGGGGCTAGTGTGCCACAGCTATCCTGGAGGGAGTCTGGGAAAAAGTCTGGAGCAGCCTAAGAGACAAGGGACCATTGTTTTGGGGTGCGCAAGGAAACGCGATTCAGAGCACTGCCTAAAGGAGCTCCAGAGATGGGCGCAAGCTGCTGCTATCAGTGCGGACACCAGAAACCAGCATGAAATGCTAAGGCAGCTGCTGCAGCCACCAAGAAGACTGTATGAAAGCACAGGTCAATATCGAACCGTTCCCCTCCCGGGAGCCTGTGCAGCCCACCACTGCCAGGGTCCCATGATCCAGGGACAACCTCCCCAGGAGAACACACGGTGCGCCTCAGGCTGGTGCAATGTCATGTCAGCTGCTGCCACCGCAGGCTCGCCCCGCATTCCATATCCCTCCCTCCCCACAGCCTTATCCAGAGCAGCAGTTGATTAGTGAGCCAGAATCCCCTAATCAGCTGCTCCTTTAACCCCAAAGTGTCTGGGTGGGGAACAGACACTCTCAGGTGACCTTCACACAGAGGCAGAGCCAAATCCAAAGCTGAACCCCAGGAGCTGTGTGAATAAAGAAGAAAAAGGGAAATCTCTCCCAGCAGCCTCAGAAGCAGCGGATTAAATGTCCACAGTCAACCTGATGTACCCTGCATCAGTGGAATACCCGAATAGACAACAAATCATCCAAAAATTGAGGTGTTGGACTTTGGGAGCAACTGTAGACTTCGGGTTTGCTTTATGCATCCAATTTGCTTCTGGTTTTATGTTTATCTTAGTTGAGTATTTAGAGCTTATAATAACTGGTAGATTTGTTTACTGATCTGTTTGCTCTCTTCCTTTTATATACATATATATACATATATATATGTGTATATATATATATATATATATTTTCCTTTTCCTCTTTTGGTGAGTGTGTCTGTGTATGCTTCTTTGTGTGATTTTGTCTGTATAGTTTTGCTTTTGCCGTTTGTCCTAGGGTTCTGACTGACCTTTTTTTTTTTTAATACAGTTTTTAGTGCTTATTACCATTGATGGATTAGTTTTTTCGTTTGGTTACTCTCTTCTTTCTTTCTTTTTTCAAATGATTTTTATATTTTAAAAATTTCAATCATTTTTTTTTCCATTTTAATAACTTTATTTTATTTATTTATATTTTCCTTTTTTTTTTCCTCCCTTTTCTTCTGAGCCGTGTGACTGACAGGGTCTTGGTGCTCTGGCTGGGTGTCAGGCCTGAGCTTCTGAAGTGGGAGAGCCAAGTTCAGGACATTGGTCGACCAGAGACCTTCTGGCCCCATGTAATATCAAAGTGAAAGCTCTACTAGAGATCTCCATCTCAATGCTAAGACCCAGCTCCACTCAACGACCAGCAAGCTACACTGCTGGACACACTATGCCAACTAGCAAGACAGGAACACAACCCCACCCATTAGCAGAGAGGCTGCCTAAAATCATAATAAGTTCACAGACACCTCAAAACACAACACTAGACATGGTCCTGCCCACCCAAAAGACAAGATCCAGCCTCATCTACCAGAACACAGTCACCAGTCCCCTCTACCAGAAAGCCTACATGACCCACTAAAACAACCTTACCCACGGGGAGCAGACCAAAAACAATGGGAACTACAAACCTCCAGCCTGTGAAAAGGAGGCCCCAAACACAGTAAATTAAGCAAAATGAGAAGACAGAAAAATACACAGCAGATGAAGGAGCAAGGTAAAACCCCACCAGACCAAACAAATGAAGAGGAAATAGACAGTCTACCTGAAAAAGAACTCAGAGTAATGATAGTAAAGATGATCCAAAACCTTGGAAATAACCCAGTAGACCAAACAAATGAAGAGGAAATAAGCAGTCTACCTGAAAAAGAATTTGGACTAATGATAGTAAAGATGATCTAAAATCTTGGAAATAGAATGGAGAAAATACAAGAATGATTTAACAAGGATCTAGAAGAACTAACTAAAGAGCAAACAAACAATGATGAATAACACAATAAATGAAATTAAAAATTCTCTAGAAGGAATCAATAGCAGAATAACTGAGGCAGAAGAATGGATAAGTGACCTGGAAGATAAAATAGTGGAAATAACTACCACAGAGCAGAATAAAGAAAAACGCATGAAAAGAAGTGAGGACACTCTCAGAGACCCCTGGGACAGCACTAAATGCACCAATATCTGAATTATAGGAGTCCCAGAGGAAGATGAGAAAAAAAGGGACTGAGAAGATATTTGAGAGATTAGAGTTGAAAACTTCCCTAATATGGGTAAGGAAATAGTCAGTCAAGTCCAGGAAGTGCAGAAAGTCCCACACAGAATAAATCCAAGGAGAAACACGCCAAGACACATATTAATCAAACTATCAAAAATTAAATACAAAGAAAAAATATTGAAAACACCAAGAGAAAAGCAACAATTGACATACAAGGGAATCCCCATAAGGTTAATGCTGATCATTCAACAGAAATTCTGCAAGCCAGAAGGGAGTTGCAGGACATATTTAAAGTGAAGAAAGGGAAAAACCTACAACCAAGATTACTCTACCCAGCAAGGATCTCATTCAGATTCGATGGAGAAATTAAAACCTTTACAGACAAGCAAAAGCTAAGAGAATTCAGCACCACCAAACCAACTCTACAACAAATGCTAAAGGAACTTCTTTAGGCAGAAAACACAAGAGAAGGAAAAGACTTACAATAACAAAGCCAAAACAATTAAGGAAAGGTAATAAGAACATACATATCGATAACTACCCTAAATGTAAATGGCTTAAATGCTCCAACCAAAAGACATAGACTAGCTGAATGGATACAAAAGCAAGACCCGTATATATGCTGTCTACAAGAGTCCCATTTCAGACCTGGGGACACATACAGACTGAAAGTGAGGGGATGGAAAAATATATTCCATGCAAATGGAAATCAACAGAAAGCTGGAGTAGCAATTCTCATATCAGACAAAATAGACTTTAAAATAAAGACTATTACAAGAGACAAAAAAGGACACTATATAGTGATCAAGATCACTTGATCTTCTTGGATCAAGTGATCCAAGAAAAAGATATAACAATTGCAAATATTTATGCACCCAACATAGTAGCACCTCAATACATAAGGCAAATGCTAGCAGCCATAAAAAAGGAAATCAATGGTAACAAAATAATAGTAGGGGACTCTAACACCCCACTTTCACCAATGGACAGATTCTCCAAAATGAAAATAAATTAGGAACACAAGCTTTAAATAATAGATTAAACAAGATGGACTTATTTGATATTTATAGGACATTCCATCCAAAAAGAGCAGATTACAATTTCTTCTCAAGTGGTCATGGAACATTCTCCAGGATAGATCATATTTTGGGTCACAAATCAAGTCTTGGTTAGTTTTAAAAAATTGAAATAATATCAAGTATCTTTTCCGACTACAACGTTATGAGACTAGATATTAATTATAGGAAAAAATCTGCAAAAAATGCAAACACATGGAGCCTAAACAATACATCACTAAGTAACCAAGAGGTAACTGTAGAAATCAAAGAGGAAATCAAAAAATGCGTAGAAACAAATGACAATGATAACATGAAGACCCAAAATCTATGGGATGCAGCAAAAGCAATTTGAAGAGGGAAGTTTATAGCAATACAATCCTACCTGAAGGATCAAGAAACATCTCAAATAAAGAATGTAACCTTACACCTAAAGCAATTAGAGAAAGAAGAACAAAAAACTCCAAAGTTAGCAGAAGAAAAGAAAACATAAAGATCACATCAGAAATAAATGAGAAAGAAATGAAGGAAATGACAGTAAAGATCAATAAAAGTAAAAGCTGGTGCTTTGAGAAGATAAAAAAAAAATTGATAAACCAGTAGCCAGACTCATCAAGAAAAAAAATGAGAAGACTCAAATCAATAGAATTAGAAATGAAAAAGCAGAAATAACAACTGACACTGCAGAAATACAAAGGATAATGAGAGATTACTACAAGCAACTATGTGTCAATAAAATGGACAACCTGGAAGAAATGGACAAATTCTTAGAAAAGCACAACTTTCTGAGACTGAACCAGGAAGAAATAGAAAATATGAACAGACTAATCACAAGCACAGAAATTGAGACTGTGATTAAAAGTCTTCCAACAAACAACAGCCCAGGACCAGATGGCTTCACAGGTGAATTCTATCAAACATTTAGAGAAGAGCTAACACCTATCCTTCTCAAACTCTTCCAAAATATAGTAAAGGTAGGAACACTCCCCAATTCATTCTACAAGGCCACCATCACCCTGATACCAAAAACAGACAAAGATGTCACAAAGAAAGAAAACTACAGGGTAATATCACTGATGAACATAGATGCAAAAATCCTCAACAAAATACTAGGAAACAGAATCCAACAGCACATTAAAAGGATCATACACCATGAACATCATTAATCATTAGAGAAATGCAAATCAAAACTACAGTGAGATATCATCTCACACTGGTCAGAATGGCCATCATCAAAAAATCTACAAACAGTAAATGCTGGAGAGGGTGTGGAGAAAAGGGAACCCTCTTGCACTGTTGGTGGGAATGTAAATTGATACAACCACTATGGGGAACAGTATGGACATTCCTTAAGAAAACTAAAAATAGAACTACCATACGACCCAACAATCCCACTACTGGACATATACCCTGAGAAAACCATAATTCAAAAAGAGTCATGTACCAAAATGTTCATTGCAGCTCTATTTACAATAGCCAGGACATGGAAGCAACCTAAGTGTCCATCAACAGATGAATGGATAAAGAAGATATGGCACATATATACAATGGAATATTACTCAGCCATAAAAAGAAACGAAATTGAGTTATTTGTAGTGAGTTGGATGGACCTAGAGTCTGTCATACGGAGTGAAGTAAGTCAGAAATAAAAAAACAAATACCATATGCTAACACATATATATGGAATCTAAAAAAAAAAAAAAAAAAAAAAAAAGGTCATGAAGAACCTAGGGATTAGGCAGGAATAAAGACACAGACCTACTAGAGCATGGACTTGAGGATATGGGGAGGGGGAAGGGTAAGCTGGGACAAAGTGAGAGAGTGGCATGGACATATATACACTACCAATCGTAAGGTAGATAGATAGTGGGAAGCAGCCGCATAGCACAGGGAGATCAGATCGGTGCTTTGTGATCACCTAGAGGGGTGGGATAGGGAGGGTAGGAGGGAGGGAGATGCAAGAGGGAAGAGATATGGGAACATATGTATACGTATAGCTGATTCACTTTGTTGTAAAGCAGAAACTAACACACCATTGTTAAGCAATTATACTCCAATAAAGATGTTTTTTTTTAAAAAAAAAGTGGTTAGAAAGGAATTAGTAATTGCAAGTCACCTCTTTTTGAAAGAATAGCCATAAAGACAATGGAGACTCTCTAATGACAAAGCAGCTGCCACAATATTCGAAGAGGACAAGGTTGGCCATGAATATAAAGAGGCAGCTGCTTTCTTTCTTTTTTTAATTAACTAATTTTTTTATTGGAGTATAATTGCTTTACAATGTTGTGTTAGTTTCTGCTATACAGTGAAGTGAATCAGCTGTATGCATACAGGTATCCCCTCCCTCTTGGACCTCCCCCCCCATCCCACCCATCTAGGTCATCACAGAGCACCAATCTGAGCTCCCTGTGCTGTACAGCAGATTCCCACTAGCTATCTATTTTACACATGGTAGTGTATTTATGTCAAACCTATTCTCCCAATTCATCCCACCCTCCCCTTCCCCCACTGTGTCCACATGTCTGTTCTCTATGTCTGTGTTTCTATTCCTGCCCTGCAGATATGTTCATCTGTACCATTTTTCTAGCTTCCACATATATGCATTAATATACAATATTTGTTTTTCTCTTTCTGACTTACTTTACTCTGTATGACAGACTCTATGTCCATCCACATTTCTACAAATGACCCAATTTCATTTCTTCTTATGGCTCAGTAATATTCCATTATATATATATATATATATATATATATATATATATATATATATATATATATATATATATACTACATCTTTATTATCCATTCATCTGTTGATGGACATTTAGGTTGTTTCCATTTCTTGTTTTTTTGTTTGTCAGGTTTCTTGAAATATATTCAACATACAACTTTTTGTAAGTTTAAGGTGTACACATGGTGATTTGCTACATTTACTATTGTAATATGATTGCTATTTTAGCGTTAACTATCACCTCTATCATGTCACATAATTGTCCTTTCTTTTTTGTGGTGGGAATAATTAAGCCCTAGTCTCTTAGCATGTTTGATGTTTATAATACTGTATTGTTGTCTGTAATCACTATACTGTGTATTAGATCTCCAGGACTTATTTAACTACTAGTTGCAAATTTGTATCCTTTAACAACATCTGTCCTGTTCCTGTACCCCCAGCCCCTAGTAACTGTCATACTATTCTGTTTTCACAAGTTCACCTTTTTTAGATTCCACATGTGAGTGATGTCATACGGTATTTGTCTTTGTCTGGCTTATCACACTCAGCATAATATCCTCATGTGTGCTAGTGTGCATAGCTGGAGGAACTTGGTGGAGAGAGAATGTGAAAAAGTAATGGGAAGGCTGCCAAAAGGATTCTTTCTCTAGAGATAGCTAGAAATAACATAAATAAATACAACAGTGATTCATTCCTTGTGATGCTATAAACGTTGTCCAGCCAGACTTATTTACGTAGGAGAGAGGCTTATTGCGACCCAGTTGTTTCTGAGAACGTAGAAAAACTCTTGGATTAAGTCCTAATTTGACTCATGTTACTGGTCCCTAAGACTGTCAGTTTTCTTTTCTTTGGGAAACTTTAAAAAGAAAACCACATACACTTAAGACAGACAGAAACTAATATGAGATGATGGGCAGTATCCAGAAATTGGTCTTTAACTTTTCAAGGAACTGCTTATCAAACTAATTTCTCAATTTTTGAAACACATGGTGTTTCTAACTGAAGATTTCTGAGCAAGGACATATGTTTCTCATTCACTCAAATAAATCATATGCAAGCTATATCATGAAGGACATTGTGTTTTTAATAAAATAATCTACAACATAGTCCATCCATATCTTTCTCTCTTTTTCTCTATATGGAGAGTATATGTCAAAGGTTACAGAATATTTTGACATTTCCTGGATAAGTAAATGCAGCATATATTTCCATTTGTTTCAGAATATCCCCATGAAATTATGTCAGAAATAGATTTTGGACTTTGCACAAATAAGAAATAATGTCATGATTGCAAATGTTTTCCTCTATTGACATTTATTTGATGTCATAGGATAACATTTAAAAATGACAGCTTGCCTTCTCTCAAGCTAATCAAAAGATGCCCTTTCTTTGACCTAAGTCCTTCCTTAGAACAGTTCCAAGTTTAAAGAAGAAAAAACTCACAAATGTACCCTTATGTGTACTCATTAATTCACTGGCTTGGGGTTGATGGTGGAAGGACTTTCCTTCTTTGCCCAGGACTGGAAACAAGAAATTACATAGCAGTTTGAGAAGGGATTCCAGAGCTTGAAGGCAAAGGTCCTTTCTAGGAAAGGAGCACAGCAAATACTCGTGATGCCTTCTGTTCTCACTTTGCCTGGAGTTGGAATATGAGTTGACATACATAGTGTGAATTCTATGGCCTCTACGTACTCCAAACTAGCAACTCATGTTCAAAACGCCACCTTAGAGACTATTAAAAGCATAAAGAACAGGGGGAGGGGTTGTTTTAAACCTTGAAAAGCCTGATGATTTTATTTTTTTGATGACTTTTTTGTTCTTGTAGACTAGTTGCTACCAAGATGTGCTATCTATCTCCAGTGCCTCAAAGACGTAGTAGTAGGGATATGCTATTCTACTTTAAGAAGTAGTGACCTGGAAATATGTAAGCCATGTCTTTAAGCATTATAAACTGACATTTTGTTATGTGCTTAGCATCAGCCGTAAGATGACACAGACCTACCCAAAGATGCCTAGACAGCGACACAGGTAAACACACTGTTCACACTAACACAGACACACAAACCCACCCATGCACGATCACAACACACACCCTCCACAGGAGAGTTTCAAAAACTCCAATCCATGCATTTTTCTCATGTCCATCAGCTCTCTGGCCTGAGCCACCATCTTCCCTTCAGTAGCCCCTGGTGAAGTATGTGATACCCAGAGTCAGACTGGCTGGGTGTGGATGGCCTGGGGCAAGTCACTTCCATTTACTCCTCTGCCGAGTATTGTTAATATTAGTACCTGCCTGAAAGGATTAGTGAAGATCCATTTATTCCATGTAAAGTACTTAAAACAGTGCCAAAGCTCAAGAAATATCGCCTGCCATTATTGGGGACCATATTTGATTCCCACTGCTGCTGTAATAAATTATCACAAACAATTGCTTAAAACAACACAAATTTGTTATCTCACAATTTTGTCAGAAGTCTGACATGGATCTCCTTGGGCTAAGGTCAAGGTATTAGCACGGCTGCATTCCCTTCTGGAGGTGTTAGGGAGAAATCCACTTCCATACCACCCACATTCCTTAGTTCACATCTCCCTTCCTCCATCTTCAAAACCAGCAACATTGCATCTCTCTGACACTTCTTCCATCCTCACATCTTTATTAGACCACAGCTGGTAGAGGTTCTCTGCTTTTTAAGGACTCCTGTGATTATATTGGGCCCACATGGTTCATCCAGGACACTCTCGATGTCTGTAACCTTAATCACATCTGCAAAGTTCCTTTATCCTTGTAAGGTATCACATTCACAGCTTCCGGGTTTAGGATATGAGAATCTTTGGGAGAGATGCTTACCACAGTGGGAAGTATTAATGATAATAAATCTGAATGAAAAATGTGAATGTGTTCTTATCACATTGTGTCCCACATGTGTCCATCCATGTATTCATTTAACACTATAATAGGCCAGGATTTATGGTGAGCAAGTCTGTGCCACTACCCCAACCCAAAATGTGCAGAAAATCAGACTAGCCTTTGATATAGAGTAGATATATATAATTATAAGATCTAGATATTGCACATTCACTGATTTGTTTTTTCAGTCACTCAACAAATATTTATCAAGTGCTTAACATGGAAAGGCCACTCCCCAAAAGGAAATCTCAATTTCTGACAAGTGTTCAAAACTAAGAACTATGACATCATTCTCTCTCAAACAAACCAACTCTTATAAACATCCCAGAAGAGGTTTCAGTAAGGCTTCTCTAGAGAAGGTTTCTTAACCTAGGGCATGTGCAACGGCTCCAGGAGTCTGGGACTTCCTGGCAAGTGCATGCAAAATTGTGCATGTCTGAGTGTCTGTGGGGAGGGGAGAGGGTTCATGATTTTTATCCAGTTCAAAAAGTAGTCAATGATCCACCGAAGATGAAGCATGAGAACTCCAGGGTATTGCAGTTTGCATCGCCAGAGATCTGTCTATGTAGTTTCTGCATTTGGCACAAACGGCTTTACCATGGGGCTGAGTGAATGATGCCGCCAATTACTTGGGTTCATTTCCCGAGTTACTGTCACAGCATCACACTTGCTCGCTCGCTGTCATGGTGAATTCTCTTCTGTCCACTCAGTTCTTATGCTGTGAAGGCTCACAACTGCTTCTGCCCAACCAGGTACCATGTGACAAAGGAAGATTCAGAGATAGACAAGGCAGAACTTGAAGATAAGCTCTGGAGCTGCCTTTGCTTTTCTGACTCTGCAAAATTTCCCTTTTGAGAGTCTTACTCCATCAGTTATCTCCTTTGAGTTATATATTATGAATCACGTGTGGGGGAAAGCTATCAGAAAAGGGGGTGGGGTGAGGAACATATTTAAAGCAAGGACCTATGCTTCTTATATTAAAAAAAAATCAATCAATTGAAGAGAGAAGTAAATGAAATGACATTCTTCTATATAGACTGAATAAAGAAGCACTCCCTTCTCCCATCCCCTTTTTAAGGCTGCACATTAGAAATGAGCATTACTTCTTTCAAAGAATACACTTGATTCTTGCAGGTCAAGGCCAGCTGCCGGTAGTTGGTTCTGTGTTCACATTTAGGAATGCCTCCAATTCAGACTCTCCAGACCCACCGCCTTAACTGTTTACTCTTCCCTCCTTCCCTTTGTTTCTGAGAAAAGCATGAGGATAGAACGTGCAGTCCCCTTTCTGGACATTTCAGCTGTCCTGGGTGGAAGGTGCTGCCACTCATTCCAGGCAGCCCTTCCTCCATCAGACCCCAGAGCAGAAGGAACCAGACTGCTTTTTAAGAGCCTCTCCCAAGCTCTTGGATAGCCTAGCCTGTGGAAGTCTAAAAGTGGGTGGCAGGTGGGTGGGTGATGGGCTGTGTGGAAGTATGTAGGTACGTGCGCTCATATGCACTGTACCCAGGTTGTGAGCCAAGCCAATTCATGGCTTTGGTATGTACTTTATGCTGCTTTAAAAGAGTTCCCTTGTCTCTCCTTCCCAGCCTCAAGCTTCACTCCATTGCTCATCACATTCTTCCCCTTCCACCCAACACGATCTACTTAAATTCCCCGAAATTGACATGAGGAGAAGCTATGACTTTGCCAATTCATTTTATGACTTAAAATTCATCTTCTTTCACTGGGCTGGTGGTACCAGGAACAGAGAGAATGAGGCACAGATGGTTAGATGACCATTAGCTGTCATTTTTGAGCTTGGTTTCTAAGTTACCTAGTTTAAGGGATGAACACAATCAATTTGTAGAATAGCCATGATTTTACAGCATTTGAGGATTACAAAAATAAAGGGATGGGTTATATCCTGCATTTTTATTAAGAATTGAGTGTGCATATTGGATGAATTCATTGTTATAAAGGGCTCGGGATCCACTCTATGACCTCTCCTTACTATCTTCCTCTGTCTACACGATCACGTGATCACGTGTGATGTTACTTTCATTTTAATCCATCTGGAAAGTTTCCAGAAGACTGAGAAAGAGAAAAAGCAAATTCAGGAGTTTACTGAATATCATCTAGTTTTATAACCCGTAGAAAATAGATCTGTGAAAATAGCCAGAGAGGTACACAACCAGGTCAGGGTCCCACGCTCTGTTCAACTTCTGTTTTCTCATCAGTGACCTTTTCATGACAGAGCCCTAGAGAAGGATCGTGCGCTTCAAACATCACAACATCTGCTGAGAGCCAGAGCGAAGCTTCAGGAGAAAACTACTGTGAAACAAGGAGGCAATTACCTCAAATGAAAAGCAATTACGCGATTAACTTCGTGTCCCCGTCACCAAAGCTTCAGGACATCTTGGAAAGCTCTGGTGATTCATTACCATTCGTATATTCTGTCCAGTAAAAAAACTTTTAAAAAGAAAATGTCATGGTCCCAAATTTTAAAATGTTGTTTTCCTACATGTATAATTCCTGATTTGAAATAGTACAAGGAAAAAAAATCTCGATTGAAATTGAATGCATTGGCAAACTAGAGATTATCAAAAGAGAAAGAAAATAACGGGAATTTTTTACAAGTGCTGGTGGGGAGAATTATGCAACTTTCCACTATGCACAGTTTTGTAATTGTAACTTCTTAATACCTTTTAAGGAGAAAATACCGCCAGCTGCAACTTGAGAGCTTTTATGAGAACCATGAAAGGGTTTTTCCTTCCCTCACATCTGTCTTCATTTGCTGGGTGTATGCTGTAGGCTTCATGCCTGTTAGCTAAATCTAAGACATTAAAGACTTGTTAAAATCAAGCAAATAAATGTCCTTAAGATATAAATATATATATTTTTAAAGTTAGGGTAGAAGAGACTTACACCGAGCTATTTAGTCTTTATTATTTGTGTCCATTGTTTCCCATAGTAAATGAGCAGAAATATCAATATATGCACAAACATAGACTTTAAGCCAGGTTTCAAGCTTAAGTGGGTGAGAAATCGAATTATATTCCAAGTGACTTTTTAGACATCTTCACTATGTTTACCTTTCCAAGTAGCTGGAAAAATACCTCAGAGAGGGTGTATTTTTGTTTTTTAATTTTTTTTTTTTGGCTCTTTCCATACCCAGGCACTTAGTGTCATGGAATCAGAGAAATTTTGGTTTTATGATGTTTTCACCAGGATTTCAAACATGGTTTTGATAGTCACCTCTTTCCACAGCACAAGCTTTTCTATTTCACTTTATTTGCTCATCAATATTTTTTCATCAACTGAGTTTTCTGAAATACCAGTATTTCCAATAGGAACTCATCCGTTAACACCAGATGCATGGCAGATTGAGTCAGAACAATGTAGTGGATACATATTGATTTATCTTTAGCGAATATTCCATAGTTTTAATCTCTCTGATACATTTGTTATTTCAAGTTAAATCAGACTTAACACACTAACCATTAGAATGAAAACTGAAAAAATGGTATCATTTACCAGTCAGCCAGATCTTGGGTACCATGAATACTCAATCACAAATCCCTACAGATTGAAGACATGTTTCTGTGGGAAAGTAGTCTAGACATTTGCAGGTATGCAGCCATTACGTATGAAGATTCTTCTTGAGGGGAGATCATTTCTTTGCTGAAATGAAATATCATGTAAAATATAATTGGCAATGTAATTTGAGTTTTGATATTATGATTTTTGTTTTCATATTTGTTATATTGTTTATAACAAGAATTGAAACATTGTTTCAATGTTTGTTATAACATTGTTATTCATGTTTGAATCTAACAAATATGCCCAGATGCAGAATATCTTATACAGTTCTCTGGTACAGCACACTTTAATTCTGGAATTAGAAAAATATCTTAGAATGTTTGTAAAACTCAACAATTATATCATCAATAATACAATTCTGACATCTATCCCTAAGCTCCCCGCCATCCTCCCCACTCTTTCTTCCTTTATTCTTGTCTTGCTATCCTACTCTTGCCTTCCTCCTTCCCCTTCCAGCTTTAGCATAACTCGCTCCCTAGTTGCTTTGTGAATTCAGAGAAACTTTTTGTTTTCTTCTGAGACCAATTAACATTTTTTTTAAAATTTGACAGGGTTCATTTGGGCTTAGCAGCAGCAGAAAGTATTGTGCACCTGCCCTTATTTATCTGTGAACGTATTTTAGAAGTTGTTTTTGTAATATTGCGTGGCCACCCTTTCATTTCCTTCCCTTTATCTCACTGTTTCACACTTCCCCATAAATGTCTTCCTCTAACTTAGCAAATAATATCTCATAAAAAACAAACCATAAATGCAAAGGTGAATAATGATTTTTGGAGGGGTTTATTCTGGCCATTTAAAAAAATCATCATAGTTTCTCAGATTCCCCCACCCTGCAACTTTTAGAACTCATTCTTTTCTTTTATATTACATATGGCATCTATTGCACTTTTTCTCCAAAGTGACCATATCAAGAGTTTTCCTTTGATCCTAGTCAAAGTCTCTTTACAGACTTTGAGGTAGAAAATTGTGCCTGTATTATTTTGGCTTTCTTCCTCTTTGTAGGAAGCTAAGCTCCTGGGATGCAGACTTAAGATGTCTATTTAGTTAAGCAAATTACTGCTGAGTATTCTAAAATGTCATGGTTTAAAAGAATTAATGTAGCCAGTCATGACACACCTAATGCATTCATCTCTAGTCCCTGGTTGACTATCAGACAAGTAGCAAGGGCTCAATACATAAATACCAAGTGAATAACTGATTTCGATTCATTCAGGCCAACAATTCTGGTGTGCATCTGAGTGATTCTGGCATTAGTGAGCTCAAGTTCTTGAGTCAAACAAAATGAGATATTATTGACCTAGCACCTGTTATAGAGCTGAGTGCCCAGTAAATATTCCGTGAGCGTTTGACGGATTAAACTCATTTCCCATCCTGACTTCGTCTTAGAGGTCTTTAGTCTATTGACTCAACATTTTTCCTGTCAAGGGGTTCTAATTAATGCCAACAACTTCTGCTGAAAAGCAGGGGATAAGTATTCAATATATTTATCAGTTGGTACTGCGTGTGCCTCGACCAGTTGGAATCAGCACTGGCTATAAACAACCTGGACAGCTGTATTGGGGCTTACCTGCTAAAAAATCAGCAATGCTTATAAGCCTTGCCATATCAAATCCTCCTGGATGTCCACAGATCTCTAAGAGCTGCTATTCCTTGTTTTGAAAAGATCTAGCCCCTAAACACTTTGTTTGTTTGTTTACCAGCCATCTTAGAAAAATTCCTGGGAGATTTGTCAGAATCTAATCTAAATCATTAATTTAGTAATTCTCAAAGGTAACCTAGAGTTCATCCAGCTGCAGTTTGTTCCATTGATCACAATAATCCACCCCACCCAGAACTTTCCTCATGAAAGGAATCTTCTTGGAGTGGCCATCTGGATCGTATTATCCTAATCAGAGTGTGTGGCGCATACAAGGTGCAGACACCATTTCCACTGTAGGGTCAGGCTCCCTCATTCTTGGATGTGCTTTCCCCTTTCTTTTCACCTCTCTCTTTCTTTTGTCTCTGCTAAATGGATATGTGATGGTTTTACTGAAATTATAAAATAGAACTACAATAAATTTTATTTTTTCTGCATAACACACTTGTCTGAAAATTGCTGCCCCATTTATACCAATTAAGCCTGGGGAGAGGGAGGGCCTAAAGTGAAAAACAAAACCCTTCCTACTTGGAGATAATTATATGATCAGGAAAAGTTTCCACTCCAGTTTAGATATGGCATACTCATCAAACTGCAGACCAGTGGCCCCCAATTTAGCTTACAACTTTTCTCTATGCTTGATTTCCAGGATATTTTTACACAGATACCTACATATTTTCATGTGTACATGTAAATAAACAACTTTGATGATCAATAGACTACAATGAATGTGAAAATATAAAGTTACTGGCCAACATAAACTGACAACTGGGGTTGTTAAAAGATCTCTTTTTTGATGTTTCTAGTTTAATATCACTAAAGCCATGGAATTTTGATTCTCTTATTCTTGTTTATAACTTAGATAAGGGATGAAACATAACATTTACCAGGTGCCAATCTGTTAATATGTTGGGCTATTTTTATCCTCATGTCTATTACCCTGTTATAAAAAGAAAAAAAAAATACAAGGCAAAAAATGCAAATATGGCGCTCTGTCTTTCAGATTAACATGTTCCCTTCCAGGATCCCAAGTAATTAATGAGTATTTCATCTTTGTTCTGTGCCAACAGGATGATCGAACAAATATTGGGGGCTCTTTTCTTAGGTCATTCTTTGACTAATTGGAAAACAGTAAATTTAGGTTTATATTAGTTAAGGAAGAGAAGGTAGCTTATTTAGAATAGTAGAATATGTTCCAAACATATCCATTTGGAATCCAGTGGGCTACAAATGGACAAAACCCCCAAAAAATAGTGGCTTAAATAAGTAAAAGTTTTCTCATATGCTCCAAAGTCCAGGAACTGACAGTCCAGAGTTTTTGTAGATGTCAGCAATGCCATCTAGGAGCCAGGCTCCTTCAATTGTCTGGTACTGCATTTGACCTCATGATCAGAAACTAACTTTAACAACTCCAGCCATCACATCCTCATTCCAGACAGAAAGAAGAGAGCAAGTATAAAGGGTCAAAGCTTTCTTCTCACAAGATTTTGTCATTCTCATTTGAGAATTCTGTGAGTCTCATGGGCCAAAACTGTTTTACAAGGTCACCCCCTAAAAGGAAGCAAGAATGATAATTTTTTCTTAATATTTGGTAATCAAGAAGGAAAGGGTTAGAAACAGTAGTTAAATGAACCAGCTCATAACATTTGCCACATATGCCTCTGACCAGCAATAGGCAGCTCTTTGTGGATTTAACATGTGTTTCCTCGGACCACACAGGTTTTAGGGCAAAAATATGAGTCAGAATAAGTCTCCCTGAGTGTTTCTCTGACTTTCCCCCCACAATCTATTCCAGACTTACAGGAACCTTCATTGTCTCTCCTAAATATTTATGCAAGTCTCCAGAAGATATCTTGTGAGTACTCACAAAACCAGCTCTGACATATATCATGCACGTCCATACTTCTCTTTTCCTGCACTGGCTTCACATAGTAATCAGAGATCAAGGTGTCTGATAGTTCTGAAAGCGCTACGAGCCACTGTCAACTCCACTATAATCTATCATTTCTTATTGCTGCTGCCATTGGCAAGATTGTCCTGTGCATCTTCTCTGCAGAAGTGGTCCCACAGCACCCAAACTGTGGTCCAGCTAATGGTAACTGTTTTCTTTTGGAGTCCATGTGGTGAAGACCTACCTCAAAAGTGATGAGGATCCCTCTCTTCACCTTTGATTTCCATGGGTCATGTCATCCTCTTTTGCGCTCTCCGAGCAGAGGTTTGGTTGGAAAATTTCTTTCCATTTCTAGTTTGAGCCACTCCACAGAGCTCCAGTAAAATTGCATAAGACTTGGCCATGGAACTTGCAAGTAGCAGAGAGCCTGCCATATTCGAATTTACCTGCCTTTCAGTTCTTGGGGCACTTTTCTTGGACGAACTTCATATACTTTAACTTTCCTCTGTGGGTGATCTTTCATCATAGAAAGCTCTCGTAAGCCTCCTAAGCCTCATGCAAACTTCCCACAGATACCTGACCCCCTCTGATTTATCCACATCAAGAGGAAAATTTATTTTAGACTTGGAAAAATAGACCAAAAATAATAAATGCTAAGTGCAATGCATCTTTCTTTATCTTAATTCCATCCTCCTAAGCCACCCACATCTATTCATAGCTCAAGTTGTCAGAATAATTTTACTATTCAAACTCTAGCTTCCACACACATTTGCATTTAAGCTCTCCACATCTTATGTCAAATCAATAAAATTATGATGAGCCCAACAGATCCAGAACGTTCACTTACACAGAAATTCATGGTTTACTATTTTAGATCTGTTTATTCCTCTCTTCATAGAGAAGAAGTTTGATGAGCTACTTAGATGTCTATCTAAGGCATCTTTGTTTTTGAACACCTCCTTCAAGCCAGTTCAAGATGCTGTCACTAGGGAATGTTTGACAAAGTGACAAAGAAAAACTGTACCCTTGTTTCTCCTCCCACCCCAAATCTGGAACTTGAAGTCCCAGATGAAATATCTGGTAGTGTTGTGGAACCAAGGCTTAGGGTTCAGAGATAAGCACAGAAGGGAAGTAGAAACCAGAGCCCCACTGTACCTGATGCCACATACAACACAACTATAAAACAGCTGGTGCAGATCAGTGCTGGACATACATGCCTTAAAACTATCATTAAACCCAGACAAGAGAATCTAAACTGAAGCTAAAAATATACATAGAGAATGAACTGAATACAAGTATCATGATGACAGTTATTAACACGATATTCAGGAAGATCCCACCTACATGTATAAATTGGATTTTCAGCTTTCCTGACCCAAGGGAAGCTACCTGGGAGAATCTATGCTTAGAATGAGAACAAATGAGACAATTATTTTTGAACTTAGCATACCAATAAATACTCCTGAACAAGCTGTGTCTCATTTCTGTGTTCAAATCCCTCCAGAAAGATCAGAAATTGCATGTAAACTAGTAAAATGTGCCAATATTGAGTTTTGGGAGGATGTGGGTTCTGTGGTAACACCTTTTTCTTCCCCAATTTAAAGCCAAATCTTTACTCTCTAGTTTGAAAGCAGGGGTGTGGTAAATGGCTCTTAGGATAACACCTTTTATGTAGCCCTTTTAAAATAAGAAGAGCCTTGAAATAGAACACTAAGTATAATACAATGTCTCTAGACCTTACAATTTGGTTTCAGTATTGAACTACTAGGATCCGTTCAACAACTGAGTTCTCAAACCTTGGTTAGAGACTTTGCAAGGTCAAGGGCCATACCTTTGCTCTTTTTCCACCTGAGGTAAATTACTTCTTCAAGAAATGACTTTTAATTTTTGGCATGTAACCTCCTGAGATGCTAAAAAACTAAAAACAAAACTGGAGCTTAGAAATAGATAATTCACCTCAGATGGACTATTCTATTTATTTCCAGAAACCAGTTTAAATTTTTTTTCTTTACTCTGACTATTGGGACAAATCGTTATTAATAAAATGTGTGCTACTGGAAAGGAAAAACACCTTTGTTACTTAATACATGTGTGGTCATTTATATTTGGCACACATAAATGTCATGAAGAACAGGAAAAAATATAATTCATGACCAAAACTCATTTTTATGCTACTGTCCCCTTGCCAAATTAAGTATTTTGGTCGGAAATTTAGGGTGGAGGCTCACTTTGGAAAAAAAGAAATCAAATTGTCCTGAGAATTTGCTTTTATCATCAAAGGACTTTTTTTTGCATTTGGATGGATCATCAATTCCTGATTTGCTAGTAAAGAATATTCTTACTTTGCACAACTACTATGGAATTGGTTAAAACTCCTTCTTTGACTAGAAACTTCTTTTTCATTTTTTCTTCAATATTCAACTTTGAGGCAGTCAAAATAGAATGGAAAAATCCATTGTCTACATCAGAAACAAAGCTTCTTGAACTTACCTAAGTGATGCTCTCTTAATGGGCTTTTCCTGTCCAAATCTATTTATGAAGATTCATTAATCTTCAGATTTTAAGACAGAGAGGAAAATTACAATAGTTGTTTTTTTTAAGTGATGAAAAAATGCCTGAAAATTATTTGTCATTAGCTTTGTTATAAGGACTGTGTTGTTCTACCATAGGCATTTAGGATCTGAACATAGGTACCAAGGGCCCTGTTGGAAAGTCCCACTTAGTTCAAAAGACAAACAAACAAACAAACAAACAAACAAAAACCAACTTTTATTTCACAATATTTTTTTGCTGAATGTATTAGATATTAAAGTTGCTTTTTTTTACTTTGGAAGAAAAAAACAAAAGACATGATTTGATTTCTATACATGTATCCTATGGTGACAAAATTTGATATAGGACAACAAGAAATATTTATTAGATTTAGTAGTTGTTTTATATCTAAGTCAACAGCCTCTATTCATTATGTTTTGCTTAGTGGGTCATAAGGAATTTTCTATGACAAAAAGTCAACATAAAAGTATTTCCTTCAACTTGTTAGATTGTTCTTCTAAGAATATTCTCATTATAGTGTAATTTGTTTCTGGTTCACTGAAGTGCCATATAGCAAATTCACTTTTGAAGAAGACTTCCCCTATGGTCAGTATTGGTTGTACAGATTGTGTGATTGAAGAGATTAAAACTCCATTCCCAATAAAGAGTATATCTTTACTGTTGTTCTGCAAGAAAACAAAAAAAAAAGTATTTCCTTCACTGTTCTCATGTGTTCTGCAGATATGCACAGACCTTTTTAGGCTCATTAAAGGGCAAAGTATGGTGGGAAGTCAACAAATTCATCACTATTTTATGCTGTAGAAGTTGCCTTTCATCTACACCTATCTTTATGTCCAAGGTCAAACCACTCTCATTGAAACTCCCAAACTACACACCAAAAAAACACAAAAAACAAAACAACAACCCCAAACCAAACCCAAACAAACCATTGCAAGAGCTTGAAATGTGTGTTAAAAACATCTGGGTGGGGATTGCATAGAATCCGTAGATTGCTTCGGGTAGTATAGTCATTTTCACCATGTTGACTTTTCCAATCCAAGAACATGGTATATCTCTCCATCTGTTTGTATCATCTTTAATTACTAATGGCATTTTTCACAGAACTAGAACAAAACATTTCACAATTTGTATGGAAACACAAAAGACCCCGAATAGCAAGCAATCTTGGAAAAGAAAAACTGAGCTGGAGGAATCAGGCTCTGTGACTTCAGACTATACTACAAAGCTACAGTAATAAAGGCAGTATGGTACTCACACAAAAACAGAAATATAGATCAATGGAACAAGATAGAAAGCCCAGAGATAAACTCACACACATATGATCACCTTATTTTTGATAAAGGAGGTACGAATATACAATGGAGAAAAGACAGCCCCTTCAATAATTGATGCTGGGAAAACTGGACAGGTACATGTAAAAGAATGAAATTAGAACATTCCTTAACACCATACACAAAAATAAACTCAAAATGGATTAAAGACCTAAATGTAAGGCCAGACACTAAAAAACTCTTAGAGGAAAATATAGGCAGAACACTCTATTACATAAATCACAGCAAGACCCTTTTTGACCCACCTCCTAGAGAAATGGAAATAAAAACAAAAATAAACAGATGAGACCTAATGAAACTTAAAAGCTTTTGCACAGCAAAGGAAACCATAAACAAGATGAAAAGACAATTCTCAGAATGGGAGACACTATTTACAAATGAAGCAACTGACAAAGGATTAATCTCCAAAATCTACAAGCAGCTCATGCAGCTCAATATCAAAAAGACAAAAAACCCAATCCAAAAATGTGCAGAAGACCTAAATAGACATTTCTCCAAAGAAGATATACAGATTGCCAACAAACCCATGTAATAATGCTCAACATCCCTAATCATTGGAGAAATGCATATCAAAGCTACAATGAGGTATCACCTCATACCAGTGCGAATGGTCATCATCAATAAATCTACAAACAATCAATGCTGGAGAGGGTGTGGAGAAAAGGGAACCCTCTTGCACTGTTGATGGGAATGTAAATTGATACAGCCACTATGGAGAACAGTATGGAGGTTCCTTAAAAAAATAAAAATAGAACTACGATACAATGCAGCAATCCCACTACTGGGCATATACGCTGAGAAAACCATAATTCAAAAAGAATCATGTACCACAATGTTCATTGCAGCACTATTTACAATAGCCTGGACATGGAAGCAACTTAAGTGTCCATCGACAGATGAATGGATAAAGAAGATGTGGCATCTTCTTTTTGTAATGGAATATTACTCAGACACAAAATAAAACCGAAATTGAGTTATTTGTAGTGAGGTGGATGGACATAGAGTCTGTCACGCAGAGTGAAGAAAGTCAGAAAGATAAAAACAAACACCGTATGCTAACACATATATACGAAATCTAAAAAAAAAAAAAAAAAAAAAAAGTTCTGAAGAACCTAGGGGCAGGACAGGAATAAAGATGCAGATATAGAGAATGGACTTGAGGACAAGGGGAGGGAGAAGGGTAAGCTGGGACAAAGTGAGGGAGTGGAATACTTCCGGGTAAGATGGTGGAAGAGTAAGACGCGGAGATCACCTTCCTCCCCATGGATACACCAGAAATACAGCTACACGTGGAACAACTCCTACAGAACACCTACTGAACGCTGGCAGAAGACCCCAGACCTCCCAAAAGGCAAGAAACTCCCCACATACGTGGGTAGGGCAAAGCGGAGAGATTCCCGCACAGAGGATCGGTGCCGAGCGGCACTCACCAGCCCGAGAAGCTTGTCTGCTCGCCCGCCGGGGTGGGCGGCGCTGGAAGCTGAGGCTCGGCCTTCGGTCAGAGCGCAGGGAGAGGACTGGGGCTGGCGGCGAGAACTCAGCCTGAAGGGGGCTAATGTGCCACAGATAGCCGGGAGGGAGTCTGGGAAAACTCTGGAGCTGCCGAAGAGGCAAGAGACTTTTTCTTCCCTCTTGGTTTCCTGGTGCGCGAGGAGAGGGGATTAAGAGCACTGCTTAAAGGGGCTCCACAGACGGGCACGAGTCACGACTGAAAGCGCGGAGCCCAGTGACGAGCGTGGGCCGCTGGGGCCGCTGCTGCCACCGCCAAGAAGCCTGTGTGCGAGTGCAGGTCACTGTCCACTCTGCCCTTCCGGGATCGTGTGCAGCCCGCCACTGCCGGGGTCCCGGGATCCAGGGGCGGCTTCCCTGGGAGACGCACGGCACGCCTCGGGCTGGTGCAACGTCACGCCAACCACTGCTGCTGCAGGCTCGCCCCGCACTCCGTGCCCCTCCCTCCCGCCCGGCCTGAGTGAGCCAGAGTCCCCGAAGAGGCTGCTCCTTTAAACCTGTCCTGTCTGAGCGAAGAACAGATGCCCTCCGGCGACCTACACGCAGAGGTGGGGCCAAATCCAAAGCTGAGACCCAGGAGGTGTGAGAACAAAGAAGAGAAAGGGAAACCTCTCCCAGCAGCCTCAGAAGCAGTGGATTAAAGCTCCACAATCAACTTGATGTACCCTGCATCTGTGGAATACATGAATAGACAACAAATCATCCCAAATTGAGGAGCCAGGAGTCAGTGCTGTGCCTCTGAGGTGGGAGAGCCAACTTCAGGACACTGGTCCACAAGATACCTCAGAGCTACACATAATATCAAATGGCGAAAATCTTCCAGAGATCTCCATCTCAACACCAGCACCCAGCTTCACTCAACGACCAGCAACCTACAGTGCTGGACACCCTATGCCAAACAACTAGCAAGACAGGAACACAATGCCACCCATTAGCAGAGAGGTGGCCTAAAATCATAAAAAGTCCACAGACATCCCAAAACACACCACCAGACGTGGACCTGCCCACCAGAAAGACAAGATCCAGCCTCATCCACCAGAACACAGGCACTAGTCCCCTCCACCAGGAAGCCTACACAACCCACTAAACCAACCTTAGCCACTGGGGACAGACAACAAAAACAACGGGAACTACGAACCTGCAGCCTGCAAAAAGGAGACCCCAAACACAGTAACATAAGCAAAATGAGAAGACAGAAAAACACACAGCAGGAGAAGGAGCAAGATAAAAACCCACCAGACCTAACAAATGAAGAGGTAATAGGCAGTCTACCTGAAAAAGAATTCAGAATAATGATGGTAAAGATGATCCAAGATTCTATTTCCAAGATCCAAAATCTTGGAAATAGAATAGACAAAATGCAAGAAACAGTTAACAAGGACCTAGAAGAACTAAAGATGAATCAAGCATCAATTAAAAACACAATAAATGAAATAAAAAATACTCTAGATGGGATCAATAGCAGAATAACTGAAGCAGACGAACGGATAAGTGAGGTGGAAGATAAAATAGTGGAAATAACTGATGCAGAGCAAAATAAAGAAAAAAGAATGAAAAGAACAGAGGACAGTCTCAGAGACCTCTGGGAAAACATTAAACACACCAACATTCGAATTATAGGGGTTCCAGAAGAAGAAGAGAAAAAGAAAGGGACTGAGAAAATATTTGAAGAGATTATAGTTGAAAACTTCCCTAATATGGGAAAGGAAATAGTTAATCAAGTCCAGGAGGCACAGAGGGTCCCATACACAATAAATCCAAGGAGAAATATGCCAAGACACATATTGATCAAACTGTCAAAAATTAAACACAAAGAAATCATATTAAAAGCAGCAAGGGAAAAACAACAAATAACACACAAGGGAATCCCCATCAGGATAACAGCTGATCTCTCAGCAGAAACTCTACAAGCCAGAAGGGAGTGGCAGGACATAATTAAAGTGATGAAGGAGAAACACCTGCAACCAAGATTACTCTACCCAGCAAGGATCTCATTCAGATTTGATGGAGAAATTAAAATATTTACAGACAAGCAAAAGCTGAGAGAGTTCACCACCACCAAACCAGCTTTACAACAAATGCTAAAGGAACTTCTCTAGGCAAGAAACACAACAGAAGGAAAAGGCCTACAATAACGAACCCAAAACAATTAAGAAAATGGGAATAGGAACATACATATCGATAATTACCATAAATGTAAATGGACAAAATGCTCCCACCAAAAGACACAGAGTGGCTGAATGGATACAAAAACAAGACCCATATATATGCTGTCTACAAGAGACCCACTTCAGACCTAGAGACACATAGAGACTGAAAGTAAGGGGATGGAAAAAGATATTCCATGCAAATGGAAACCAAAAGAAAGCTGGAGTAGCAATTCTCATATCAGACAAAATAGACTTTAAAATAAAGACTACTAGAAGAGACAAAGAAGGACACTACATAATGATCAAGGGATCGATCCAAGAAGAAGATATAACAATTGTAAATATTTATGCACCCAACATAGGAGCACCTCAATACATAAGGCAAATACTAACAGCCATAAAAGAAGAAATCGACAGTAACACAATCATAGTAGGGGACTTTAACACCCCACTTTCACCAATGGACAGATCATCCAAAATGAAAATAAATAAGGAAACACAAGCTTTAAATGATACATTAAACAAGATGGACTTCATTGATATTTATAGGACATTCCATCCAAAAACAACAGAATACACATTTTTCTCAAGTGCTCATGGAACATTCTCCAGGATAGATCATATCTTGGGTCACAAATCAAGCCTTGGTAAATTTAAGAAAATTGAAATTGTATCAAGTATCTTTTCCGACCACAATGCTATGAGACTAGATATCAATTACAGGAAAAGAGCTGTAAAAAATACAAACACATGGAGGCTAAACAATACACTAGTTAATAACGAAGTGATCACTGAAGAAATCAAAGAGGAAATTAAAAAAATACCAAGAAACAAATGACAATGGAGACACGACGACGCAAAACCTATGGGATGCAGCAAAAGCAGTTCTAAGAGGGAAGTTTATAGCAATACAATCCCACCTTAAGAAACAGGAAACATCTCGAATAAACAACCTAACCTTGCTCCTAAAGCAATTAGAGAAAGAAGAACAAAAACATCCCAAAGTTAGCAGAAGGAAAGAAATCATAAAAATCAGATCAGAAATAAATGAAAAAGAAATGAAGGAAACGATAGCAAAGATCAATAAAACTAAAAGCTGGTTCTTTGAGAAGATAAAGAAAATTGATAAACCATTAGCCAGACTCATCAAGAAAAAAAGTGGGAAGACTCAGATCAATAGAATTAGAAATGAAACAGGAGAAGTAACAACTGACACTGCAGAAACACAAAATATTATGAGAGATTACTATAAGCAACTCTATGCCGATAAAATGGACAACCTGGAAGAAATGGACAAATTCTTAGAAATGAACAACCTGCCAAGACTGAATCAGGAAGAAATAGAAAATATGAACAGAGCAATCACAAGCACTGAAATTGAAACTGTGATAAAAAATCTTCCAACAAACAAAAGCCCAGGACCAGATGGCTTCACAGGCGAATTCTATCACGCATTTAGAGAAGAGCTAACACCTATCCTTCTCAAACTCTTCCAAAATATAGCAGAGGGAGGAACACTCCCAATCTCATTCTACGAGGCCACCATCACCTTGATACCAAAACCAGACAAGGATGTCACAAAGAAAGGAAACTACAGGCCAATATCACTGATGAACATAGATGCAAAAACCCTCAACAAAATACTAGCAAACAGAATCCAACAGCACATTAAAAGGATCATACACCATGATCAAGTGGGGTTTATTCCAGGAATGCAAGGATTCTTCAATATACGCAAATCAATCAACGTGATACACCATATTAACAAGTTGAAGGAGAAAAACCATATGATCATCTCAATAAATGCAGAGAAAGCTTTCGACAAAATTCAACACCCATTTATGATAAAAACCCTGCAGAAAGTAGGCACAGAGGGAACTTTCCTCAACATAATAAAGGCCATACATGACAATCCCACAGCCAGCATCGTCCTCAATGGTGAAAAACTGAAACCATTTCCACTAAGATCAGGAACAAGACAAGGTTGCCCACTCTCACCACTCTTATTCAACATAGTTTTGGAAATTTTAGCCACAGAAATCAGAGAAGAAAAGGAAATAAAATGAATCCAAATCGGAAAAGAAGAAGTAAAGCTGTCACTGTTTGCAGATGACATGAAACTATACATAGAGAATCCTAAAGATGCTACCAGAAAACTACTAGAGCTAATCAATGAATTTGGTAAAGTAGCAGGATACAAAATTAACGCACAAAAATCTCTGGCATTCCTAAATACTAATGATGAAAAATCTGAAAGTGAAATTAAGGAAACACTCCAATTTACCATTGCAACAAAAAGAATAAAATATCTAGGAATAAACCTACCTAAGGAGACAAAAGACCTGTATGCAGAAAATTATAAGACACTGATGAAAGAAATTAAAGATGATACAAATAGATCGAGAGATGTACCATGTTCTTGGATTGGAAGAATCAACATTGTGAAAATGACTCTACTACCCAAAGCAATCTACAGATTCAATGCAATCCCTATCAAACTACCACTGGCATTTTTCACAGAACTAGAACAAAAAATTTCACAATTTGTATGGAAACACAAAAGACCCCGAATAGCCAAAGCAATCTTGAGAACGAAAAATGGAGCTGGAGGCATCAGGCTCCCTGACTTCAGACTATACTACAAAGCTACAGTAATCAAGACAGTATGGTACTGGCACAAAAACAGAAAGATAGATCAATGGAACAGGATAGAAAGCCCAGAGATAAACCCACGGACATATGGTCACCTTATCTTTGATAAAGGGGGCAGGAATGTACAGTGGAGAAAGGACAGTCTCTTCAATAAGTGGTGCTGGGAAAACTGGACAGGGACATCTAAAAGTATGAGATTAGATCACTCCCTAACACCATACACAAAAATAAGCTCAAAATGGATTAAAGACCTAAATGTAAGGCCAGACACTATCAAACTCTTAGAGGAAAACATAGGCAGAACACTCTATGACATAAATCACAGCAAGATCCTTTTTGACCCACCTCCTAGAGAAATGGAAATAAAGACAAAAATAAACACATGGGACCTAATGAAACTTAAAAGCTTTTGCACAGCAAAGGAAACCATAAACAAGACCAAAAGACAACCCTCAGAATGGGAGAAAATATTTGCAAATGAAGCAACTGACAAAGGATTAATCTCCAAAATTTATAAGCAGCGCATGCAGCTCAATAACAAAAAAAACAAACAACCCAATCCAAAAATGGGCAGAAGACCTAAATAGACATTTCTCCACAGAAGATATACAGACTGCCAACAAACACATGAAAGGATGCTCAACATCTTTACTCATTAGAGAAATGTAAATCAAAACTACAATGAGATATCATCTCACACCAGTCAGAATGGCCATCATCAAAAAATCTAGAAACAAATGCTGGAGAGGGTGTAGAAAAAAGGGAACACTCTTGCACTGCTGGTGGGAATGTGCATTGGTACAGCCACTATGGAGAACGGTATGGACATTCCTTAAAAAACTCCAAATACAACTACCATATGACCCAGCAATCCCACTACTGGGCATATACCCTGAGAAAACCGTAATTCAAAACGAGACATGTACCAAAATGTTCATAACAGCCCTATTTACAATAGCCCGGAGATGGAAACAACCTAAGTGTCCATCAACGGATGAATGGGTAAAGAAGATGTGGCACATATATACAATGGAATATTACTCAGCCATAAAAAGAAATGAAATTGAGCTATTTGTAATGAGGTGGATGGAC
This sequence comes from Hyperoodon ampullatus, assembly GCF_949752795.1. Lineage (NCBI taxonomy): Eukaryota > Metazoa > Chordata > Mammalia > Artiodactyla > Ziphiidae > Hyperoodon > Hyperoodon ampullatus. The sequence continues at coordinate 128,424,301 of NC_136918.1, forward strand.
CTAGAGTCTGTCATACAGAGTGAAGTAAGTCAGAAAGAGAAAGACAAATACTGTATGCTGACACATATATTTTGAATTTAAGAAAAAACTGTCATGAAGAACATAGGGTTAAGACAGGAATAAAGACACAGACCTACTAGAGAATGGACTTGAGGATATGGGGAGGGGGAAGGGTAAGCTGTGACAAAGTGAAAGAGCGGCATGAACATATATACACTACCAAACGTAAGGTAGATAGCTAGTGGGAATCAGCCGCATAGCACAGAGAGATCAGCTCGGTGCTTTGTGACCGCCTGGAGGGGTGGGATAGGGAGGGTGGGAGGGAGACGGAAAAGGGAGGGGATATGGGAACATATTTATATGTATAACTGATTAAATTTGTTATAAAGCAAAAAATAAATAAATAAATAAAAATTAAAAAAAAGTGAGGTAGTGGCATGGACATATAGACACTACCCAATGTAAAATAGATAGTGGGAAGCAGCTGCATCGTACTGGGAGATCAGCTCAGTGCTTTGTGTCCATCTAGAGAGGTGGGATAGGGAGGGCAGGACGGAGACGGAAGAGGGAGCAGATTTGGGGATATATGTATATGCATAGCTGATTCACTTTGTTATAAAGCAGAAACTAACACATCACTGTAAAGCACTTTTACTCCAATAAAGATGTTAAAAAGAAAAAAAAAAAAACATCTGGGTGACACTGTCTCTTCTCCCCAGCTGTGCTCTAATCTTGTCACTTATTATCATATAAATTGTGACCAAGGTTGGGTGTCTAAATATTTCTTTCTGGTCCCTGTGCTATGCACATATGATTTTTTGCCCAAGTATTCATCACCATAGTACTGTATGATAAGAAAAATACATTTAAAGTTGCTATGCCTCAGTTACATTTTCTATTAAACAAGATGATAGTACCTGCTTTAATTATCTTAGGGCTTATTATGAGGATAAAAATAATTTCTTTTTAAAAAGAAGCATGTAGAGAAAACAAACACAAACACCAACCCATTAAGCAAATTTTTATGCACGGCATGCAAAATTGTATCTGATGAGTTTGGTGACTTAATGTGGTCATGCTTTTACCACCAGAACTCCCATTGTCATGGGTAATGTAATCCAAATATTTTAGTTCTCAGTGAAAGAGTCAGGAATAAATAACATAAACGCTGCATGTTAATTCCGGCCATGGAGTCTCAGCATAACAGACATTTTAATGAGGAAATCTGATTTGGTGTCAAGCCCAATAAAATGAAGAGTTGTTTGTTGAGGTGATGTGTTCCCTGCTGAGAGAGTAGTTTGATTTTGGACAAAATAATATTCAGCTTCAATTTCTCTTTGGATTTGTTATTGCTCCTGGATTCTCTCTAATTTGAACCTTGTAGGGGTCATTTGTGCCTTTGTCATCTCTAATACTCTGCACTTCAGTGAATCATACTTTCATGCTGCCAGGATGACCACCCAGAAGTCCTGTTTATGGAGGACTTGGCTTTTGCAGAGAAGTTCATCTTAAGTCCTGAACAGCTGAGTTGGGAGTTCCACAATGGTCTCCTGTCTGTTTCTGGGCATGGACGGAAAAATGATCATCTATAGGGACTGATAATCAGCTGGAAGTGCATCTGTTGGAATTCTCTTCTTCTCACTGCATACACTGGATGGTGCTATAGTGAGCACGCATTTTCTACATCAGGCAAGCCAATCTACATATGAATAAGGGAGTTGAGATGTAAAGGCTCCAGAAATAATCCATCAGTCAATTTCAACCTCTAATTTACACCTTGTTGCTGTTCCTTCTACTCTTTCTATTTGATTTTATAGCCTTACTATTTTAACCACTAAAATATTAGAAAACAAATGGGCCCTGATTGGTTAAGTCAATTATGATGACACTTTAAGATCTGGGGAAGAGTGTAGAAAATTTTGAAATGGATAGAAGAGATTATTGAATATCCTTTCAATAAAATGCAGGAGCCTTTGGAGATTATGTAATCTTAGAGGGGAGGTGTGTCTTTATCTTTAATTATGTTCTTTTATAACTCGGTAGAGATAGAAGCTAACTTGTATAAATTAATAGAAATGGAAATAGATCCTGTCCATGAAAATTCAGATTGTGTTCCTTGGAATGCAATTGATGACCCTGTGGATGTTGAGCAGTTTTGCCAGTGTGCACCCAGCTGTAAATTTATTTCAGCATTTCTACCATAAATGTGTGGTCCTTTGAGATCTTTGAATCTGTTATAACATCTCATTTGTTCCCTCATTATTTTAATGAGTTAAATAAAATCTTTGACACATATCCATTTTATATTTGTATGGGAATCATAGTTTTATATTCTTTTAAATTTCATCCTTTAAAATATATATATATATATATATATATATATATATATATATATATATATATATATATATATCTATCTCAAGCTCTCCATCAGTTTTCTATTACAGATATTAATTTATTATAACAGTTATTTGAGAGGTTCAAGATGAGGTTCAAGATAAGTATCAGGGAGATAAAGATGAGGGAAGGATAACATGACACTGTCAGCCATGATTTTCAGAAGGCCACCTTCAGAGGCAGAGATGATGAAGCTTCTAGAATTGACCTATAGAAGTTTTGAGGCCTGAAGGGGAATGGCTGGAGTAGAAGAAGGGGCTAGTAAATTGATAAGGTACCAAAAGTAAATTTAATATCATATCACTTTTAGCAGACCCCATGTATTCAAGTATGATATTCATTTTAAATTTAAATAAACTTAACTTTTAAAATTTGATTTAGCTGTATTTCTCCTTTATAATATCTAGGGTAGCAGAATGTATTTTCCCAAGTGACTTCAATAATATCTCCTGTTTCACATGCTTTGCTCACAATGTGATGCTGACAACTGTCCCACTGAGAGGTGGGGGATCTATGTCCCTTTCCTTCCTTTGAATCTGATCTAGGTGAACCTATGACAATGACTTCCAAGGCTATGTCATAAAAGGCATTCTCTTGACACTATTGCTCTTGAAATCCAACTACCATGTTGTGAGGAAGCCCAAGTAGCTAGAGAGAGGCCCAGCTGGAGAGGCCCATGTGAAGAGGAATAACCCACGTCCTCAGATGAGTTGCCAGCTGATAGCCAGCATCAGCTTCCCAGTAGCTTGGGTAAGCCATCTTGGAAGTGGTTCCTCAGGTTCTGAATATTAGCTGACACCTCACAGAGCAGAGATGAGCCTGTCCTATGAAGATTTGCCCAAACTGCAGATTTATGAGCTAATTAAATAATTGTTGTTTTAAGTCACTACATTTTTAGGTGGTTTCTTTGTAGCAACAAACAACCAACATGTTTTTCTATATCACGTTTCTGAAAATTTTCATTTTGAATCTTTCTAATGAATTAAAAGTTCTCTAGTAAAGAAGTATTAAGAAAAGACTATAATGTATCAAATTTACCCATATGAATTGAGAAACGGTATACTTCTGAGTTCAGTTGGAGTTCAATAAATGTTTTTCTGACTATAATCATATGGCCATTTAAAGAGCAAATTTGGAAGGATTGTTTGCAGTCACCACTATTATTCATGAATAAATATTTAGTGGAAAATTCTTATGTGTGTTTTTGTGTGGGTGTATCCTCTGCGGGGCTTATGCTACTCACTACGATGTGTACTTTGGCTCACCCAGTTCTTACTGGCTCAGCATACAGATGCTGTCATTGTCCTGAGACCCTCAAGGTTCTCATTCAGCCAATTTCTTTATCTCCTTCCAATATTAGCCCCGGTCTAATCATCTTTCTCTTCCTAAATTCAGGATGTCTTTGCCTAACTCTGATAGCTACTAATTTTCCTCAGTCCCTATTGCAAGCTTACTTGCCTGCCCAGAAAATAGGTACTTTTTTATGGTGGTAAAATATACCACACAAAGTTTACCATTTTAATCATTTTTAAGTATATAGTTCAGTGACATTAAGTACATTCACATTATTGTGCAAACATCCATCTCTAGGACTTTTTAATCATCTCAAACAGAAACTCTGTACCCACAAAGCAATACCTCTTTGCTCCCTCTTTCCCCTTATCCTTAGTGACCACTATTATACTTTCTACCTCTATGAATTTTTCTGTTCAGAGTACCTCACATAAGTGGAATCATACAATATTTGACCTCATATCTGGCTTATTTCACTTAGCATTATGTGCATAAGGTTTATCCATGTTGTAGCATATATCAGAAGTTCATTCCCCTTTGTGGTTGAATAATATTCCATCATATGTATACACCATGTTTTGTTCATTTGTTCATCCACTGATGAACATTTGTATTGTTTCTACATTTTGGTTTTTGTGCATAATGCTGCTATGAATGTTAGCGTACTAATATCTGTTAGAGCCCTTTCTTTCAATTCTTTTGGGTATTGAAGTGGAATTACTGGATCATATGGAAAATACGTCTGGCTTTGGAGGAACCATCATACTGGAAAAGAGGTACTTTGAAGGAGGAACAGCCTCCTAGTGAATATATTATTTGGTGACACCAAATTGATGTAGTTTTTCTTTTTTTTCTAATGGTTGCGTTTTATCCACCTTATGTTAGTGTCTAACATGAATTGTTTGAGCCTAGACCAATCCATCAGTACCTGTATTAGAGCTGAAGACTATTTGCTCACTAGTTTCTAATTCCAATTAACTTTATTTCTGATCATGCTTTGAAATGAATTTTCCATTCCAAGGAAAAGAAGACAAAACAAAAAGCAACCCAACCAAACGCATATGAACATTTGATGAAGTTCTCCACTTGCGGAGATTTGTTTGCTGCTTTCATCTGTCACAACATTCTCTATATCAGCCTAGTTCATAGTTGTATTAGCCAGGGTTTCTAGAGAACAGAACAAATAAGATGTGTGTGTGTGTGTGTATTGTGTATATATATATAGAGAGAAAGAGAGCCAGAAAGACAGAAACAGGTATTTATTTTAAGGAATTGGCTCATGTGATTATAGAGGTTATCACTTCCAAAATCTGCATGGCAGGCCAGCAGGTTGGAGGCCCATGGAAGAGCTGGTGTTGCAGTCCAAGTCTGGAGGTGGTCTGTAGGCAAACTTTCTTCATCATTGGGGGCTGTCAGTCTTTTTCATAAGCCCTTCAACTGATTGGATGAGGCCCACTGCTTTAAATGTTAGTTACATCTAAAAAATACCTTCACAGAAGCATCCAAGTATGTATGATCAAATATTTGAGTACTGTGGCCTAGCCAAGTTGACACATAAAACTAACCATCATAATAATGCACTTCCTTAAAAAAACAGGATGGATTTATAGAAAACTTAAATTCTGCAACTTCCTTGGTTCCTCATTTCCCAGCTTCTGAGTTATCTTAGCCATTAACCAGGTTTCATATTACTCTTTTTTGTATGTGTTTCCAAATATTTTGAGCCTAAATTTTATCTTGACAATTGAATTACAATTTCTTTTAAGCTTGGGTCAAGATTTATTTTTTTTTAATATCCTACCAATACCATATACCAATACTTATAGCTCTCAGACAGTAGTCAGTGTTCAGCAAATACTGATATGCAGCCCCTGAAGTCTCAAGTTAATGCTGACTCCCTTCCTGTTGTCCCCAGGACACCGCCTATGGAATCCATCAGGTTTTCATGCAATCCTTACTGCTTTTAGTTATTACCTCCATTCTACCCCAAGCCTAGAATGGTTTGATGAGTTACTTTTTACCTTTTCTCTTCCTGATTTCCCTAAAAGAAACTCCTGTCCTAAACTCATTTCTACTTCTAAGATTTTGCTTCAGTTTCTGCCATACCTCTAGGAATGCCTTTCTAAGCCTATCCCAATCCCACCCATAGTTTAGGTCATAGTTCACATTCTTTTTCTTCTGCAGACTATCTCAAGCATCCCACTCTGTATTACTGTCTCTTCTCTCCAATGTCCATTTTATCTGTAACTCTTACTGTGTAGCAAAGCCGTGTACTACATTTTATTGTTAGGCGATTTTATCTGAAGTTGACTTCCCAAAGGAGAACAGAAGTGTGGAGGAACTCAAACTTTTGTCTGCCTCTTCTATCCCTTAAGAGTAAATCAAAGGCTTTATACAGGATATAAAATTAGTAAATATTTTCAAAAGTATGAATAAAATAAAACATATTGTAATCCTGCTCAGTCTAAGATCAATCCTGTATATTTCTTACCTTTACCTTGACTTTGTAGTAAAATGTATGTGTTAGGTATGTGTTTTTTTTTTTTTTTTTTTTTTTTTTTTGCGGTACGTGGGCCTCTCACTGTTGTGGCCTCTCCCGTTGCGGAGCACAGGCTCCGGACGCACAGGCTCAGCGGCCATGGCTCACGGGCCCAGCCGCTCCGCGGCATATGGGATCCTCCCAGACCGGGGCACGAACCCGTATCCCCTGCATCAGCAGGCGGACTCTCAACCACTGCGCCACCAGGGAGGCCCAGGTATGTGTTTTATACTTTATGTTTATGTGTGTCTTTGGGAACAACTTTTTCTCATTTTGAATTACTGGCGTTTTAACGACCATGTCAAAAACCTTATCTTCTGAGCGTTTTTTCCCACTTGAATTCAGAGCTGTTTCATTTGAACACAGGGTTTACCAAGCTAAAGAGTCCATGTCCTCTTGGACAATCTCCAACCAGAGTTATCTATAAATGATACCTTAGGGATCCTCTTTACAGACTCAATCTGGTTTTTGTTCTACAGCGCAAATAAAGCCATAAATTAAAGTATGTGGAAAAACATGTGATCTAAACTATTTCTGCAGAGAACTCATGTACAGCTGCAGACCTTAAATCTCTGCAGACCGTTAGGTTCCGTTCACTGTCTTGTTATTATTATTTTGTATAACCTTCCTCCAGCCATTTCTCCTTGTCAAGTTGGCCTCATATTTCAGGCAGTACATTGCAGTGTTTATCATTTTGTTTGTGGCTGGGATAGTGATACAGCACTTCAACAGTGCTTTCATGTTCCAGGATGTCAAACAATGTATAAATGTCAAGTATTTTTAGTCTCTGCATCATCCTTGTTACAGGATTCCAGAGTCCCAGTGCACATTTCATCCCCAGGGTACAAAATCACAGTGAGTCATTTCACTAGGGAATAAAAGAGTTTGTGATCCAAATGATGTTTTAGTTTTCAAACTGTATGTTAAATTCCCTAAACCATTTACAATCAAAACAACTGGTTTTTCAAATTTTATGTATGTATCATATATATATTCATTTTCATTGCTAAGTATTTAATATAAAGAGGTAGTGAAAGTTACTAACTGTTCAAGAGGTAAATATGCAGGTTTTAAAAGTTATTAAAAAACCCTACATTTTCTAGGAAAGAATCAATTAGTGTGATGAAGTTAGAACAAGGGATCAGGGGGGCAGTTCCCACTTTCCTCCACTAGAGGTCTCAGTTTATACTATTATTTTTTTTTTTTCCCCAGGGAAAGCTAAAACACTGTTGTTGTGGGTGCTTTGATAGCAAAATATTTCTAAAAGCACAATCATCATAGAAATAACGGTACATTTTAGAATCCAATATAAATAAAAACAAGTTCTAGTACCTTTCTTTCTTCCATGGTTTAAACTTTTGCTGTACATTTTCCCTCACAGTAACATCATCATTAAAAAAAAAAAATTTTTTTTAAAGTCACAATACTTTTTGTGTATATGAACAAATAGCGATAACATTATTTTGTTGTATGTGAAAATATTCACAATAAGTGAGAAATGTATTTTGGGTCATTTCTAACGAACATAAAAAAAATAAACCACAGGCTCACTCTTTCCTATGACTATGACTTGATATATCTAGAAGCTCTGGCTTTCTGTCAATCTGATGGATTAAGAGTATGTGCTGTTTATTTCATAATTTATTCTGAAGTGAACCAAGGAAAGAGGGAACATGGAAATTTTATTTCAAGCACTTGGTATAAGTCATAGTTCAGGACCTTGGTCATCTAAGATAACCATTTCCACCATCAAAATAGTCCCAATTATATTATATATTATAGTCCCAATTATAAGGAAAGTAAGATTCCACAAAAGGTTGTTTATGAAGTTGGGAATTGGTCAAGGTTAATAGTAAAAGCAAAAATGTTTTTACTCTTAATTTAATACCTAGAAAAATAGATTTACCCTGTATAGTAGAATTTGTCACTCATGTTGCTTGTTGTCAATGCATCACACTCCAGGGCATGGATAACTGTAATTTGTCTATGCTTTGTTTGGAGCTGAGAAATTTGTTAGTTTCTAGAAGCTTCCGAAGGCCAATTTAAGTCAGATCAGTTCTTATTACAGAGAAACTTTCTGAAATAACTGAGTTGTTGTGTCCAACAGTCAGGTTGGAGTTGGAGTCCAGCTGCTCCAGATATTAATATCAATAAGAATAATAATATTCCTTTGGTGAGCTAGAAGCTTTACATATAAAGTCTCATGTATTGAAGAGACATCCTTAGGTAGATCTTCATTTACAAATGAGGAAACTAAAACTCAAAGGGCTTAGGTAATATGCAAGCTTCCAAAGAAATTTAGAACCACAGGTATGTCCTGTCCACTTCAGTAGCAGCAAGGGTGCAGAGTCCCCTGTAAGATTACTTTAGCCATAGGTGCTATAAATATTTGAAACCATGGCTGCTCTTTGCAGGAAGCCCGTATGTTTGCCAGTGAGTAAAACTTTTACTGAGTTTCTATTATGTGTGGACTACAGTTCTAGGAACTCTAAAGGAAGGAGAGATATAAAAGAAAAAGGTGTGGTTAAGAAACAGAGACAGCAAAAAGCATAAAATCCAGATGAACACTTTTATGGGGAATGCATGCCTGCTAGAGGGCTTAGCCCATGAAAAATGATGTAACTGAAAGTGAAAACCTCCAAGTAATTCTATGCTAAGTAAAGGTCATTTAAACCCAATCTGGTATTTCTATGTTAGTACACAATTAAAATGACAGTATAATGGGGAGAAATTGGATTAAAGAAAAAACAAAACAGGGCTTCCCTGGTTGCACAGTGGTTGAGAGTCCGCCTGCTGATGCAGGGGACATGGATTCGTGCCCCGGTCCGGGAAGATCCCACATGCCGCGGAGTGTCTGGCCCCGTGCGCCATGGCCGCTGAGCCTGCACGTCCGGAGCCTGTGCGCTGCAACGGGAGAGGCCACGGAAGTGAGAGGCCCACGTACCGCAAAAAAAAAAAAAAAAAAAAAAAAAAAAGCTTTAAAGGAAATTGCCTGGGCCGTCACAGTGATATCTCCCTCTGTGCATCTTTGTGAGTTGAAGCTCAGTATCAGGATATAATGAATTACAGATGGCTTTCCAAGTCGTCCTCCAGTGACATGAGATATTAAGAAAGAAAAAGATTTTAGACCACAAAGATAAGCTAATCCAATGCTCTAACCTTGCTGAAGAAATAACTGAGATCTGGAGAAATTAAGTGACTCGTTCAAGGTCACATATCTAATGAGTAAAAGATCCAGGACTTCAAACCCATTGACGGCAAACAGAAAGGAACTGAAGAAGAGCTTGTTTTTAATACGTTAAATTCTAGCATGAAAGTGTGGCAGGATCTTCATGATGGGAAACTGTACTAGCAGACAAAGTAAACTAGTACATACAAGGACTGACTGTTTCTTTCTGACTAAGATTTTGAGGAGATTGTGCGTTTACTACCAAGAGCTTTAATGAGTGCCAGGTTATAGGGGGAAAACAAACAATTTAATGCATACATCTAAGGGTCTCTGGGTTCTTTGTGGCTTCTACCCCCGTCTCCTTCTAGTGCAGATACAGTGATATGCATGTATATTATGCATTCTCTAAATAAACTCTCTCTGTCCACAAATCTATACTGTTATTTGGTTGGACCAAAGAGATGTTTTAGATGTAGATTTTGTTGTCAAGCTGAAACACATCAGTCAGTATGGAGAGCATAATCCAGAAATGTAGATGGTTCCTTGAGAAGAAGCATACAGTCAATCATGGTGAAGAGAGTTGTATGTAACTGGTAACAAAGCTGGTGTCAAATGTCTTTGTCAACAGGACAGAGTATGTACATCATTAAGTACTCCACTGCCTTCACATTAATCTTTGCTTGGAAATACTTGCTGATGCCATAACTGTTACTTTAATATCTACCACCACCTGAGGATTAGTACTGTTTACTATGTACCAGGTACCCAATTCTGTAATTTTGCAGGCATTACAGAATTGGATCCTTATACAAACTGTGTGAAGTTAGTTATTTTTACCATTTTATAGATGGAACATTGAGGTAAGGCAGTTAAGGGTAAGGCAAGTAAATGGAACAGCTGAGATCCAAAGACAAGCAGTGTGATTCCAGATTTTGCATGTTCAGCCACTATGTCAAACAACCTCTCAATATGACCGAATCTTTTTCAACAGACAAAACAGAATGCTCACTCCAAAGCACTCTGGCCCTTTAAGGCTGTCATTTGGGAAGTACATACTCTTTTCCTAGTAATGCTACCATGACTTTAATATTTCTGGAATGGATCCATTGGAATTACCTTTAGAGCCTGCAGCTCATTCTTCAAATATCTCTTGTGGTGGCAAATCTCTCTTTGAAGGAGGATTTTATTTTGGACCCAAACAAAGTCCTTTGCAGCCAAGTACCATGACTAAGGTGGGTGTTGAAGCTGGGTGATGCCATTTTTGGTCAAAAATGAAACATGGCTGGAAGGCAATGAGACAGGTTGCTTTTCTGAATTCGATCTGAAGACTGTTCCAAGGAGGAACTCTAGTCCTTGAAGCAGTGCCTGCTCTGGGCTCATGACCTGCTGTCCAAAGTGATTAGACTTGGGGGAGGAGGATGTCAATTTAGATATGTGAGTTTTGGCATATTTATCTTCAAAGATCACATCATTTGCCTCTGTAATTTGGATTCATTTTTTAAATTTATAATATCCAAATATTTAATAATTTCTCTAGGTAACTTTTTTTTTTTTTTTGCGGTACGCGGGCCTCTCACTGTTGTGGCCTCTCCCATTGCGGAGCACAGGCTCCGGACGCGCAGGCTCAGCGGCCATGGCTCACGGGCCCAGCCGCTCCGCGGCATGTGGGACCTTCCCGGACCGGGGCACGAATCCGTGTCCCCTGCATCGGCAGGCGGACTCTCAATGACTGCACCACCAGGGAAGCCCTCTAGGTAACTTTTTAACAAGTTAAGTTGACCTATATATTTGAGTGAACTGGAATGAAGCTACAAGGCAGGAAGCATTTTTCAGGATCTATTACACACAGTTTTTATTCTTTGCTCTGTGCTGGAAAGGTTTCCTGCTCTTCACTCTACCAAATCCAGCTAGTGGTATTAGGTATGCATGCCACTTGCCATTATGAGGAGCTGGAACAGACTAGAACACATGGATCTGGAGCATATCTGCAATGGTCGGATTGTTTATTTCTACCCATGTTAAAATCCTAACCCTCAATGAGATGAGACTTTCGGGAAGTAATTATGTCATGAAGGTAGAGCCCTCAGGAAGGGATTAGTGACCTTTTAAAAGGGACCCTAAAGCATGCTCTTGCCCTCTTGCTGACATGTGAAAATACAGTAGGAAGTTATTCTGGAACCCAGAAGAAAGCGCTCACAGAACCCAACTGTGCTGGCACTCTGATCTCAGATTGACAGCTTTCAGAACTGTGAGAAAAAAGTTTTTGTTGTTTGTAAACTATGCAGTGTATGGTACTTTGTCATAGCAGCCCGAACTAAGACAAGGTTCCCTGCCTGCTTCAATTCCATTCACTCTGTTTCATGTTTATGTCTCCAATCCTTCCCTGAAATCTTCCTTGACCCTTTGACCTGCAGTAACCTCTCTCTTCTGTATTTCTGAACCCAGATTGTGCATACAACTCATTGGACTCACTTTCTTGTCTTATTAATTAACTTTTCACATGTAAACATTTTATTTCTCCAGCTATATTGTAAGCCTGAAGGTAAGGTTGTCTTTTTTCCTATCCTCCCTTTCTCCCTCCAGCCCTTTCTTCCATCATTTTATCTTTTCTTTCTCTCTTTCTCTCTCTTTTCTTTCTTGTGTGTCCTCAGTTCCTCAGACAGGGCTTTGTACAAAATAGGGGCTCAGGGATATTTACTGATTCTTATCTGCATTTATTATAGCAGCAGAATGATGATCTAATATCACTCATTCTGCAGATTTGTCTTTTTATTATGTTTCTTAAGAAAATATGGCTGTTCTTTTCTTCTTTTTGTTTTTGTCTTTTTTTCAGCATATATATCTTGAAGGATGTGTAATCATATTTCAGGGAATGACTGCCTGAATTAAAGATTCTTATTATTTGTTCAAAGTGATTAAGTCCAAATATATTGCTGAGAATGGACTCTATATTCCTTTTTTTTTAACATCTTTATTGGAGTATAATTGCTTTACAATGGTGTGTTAGTTTCTGCTTTATAACAAAGTGAATCAGTTATACATATACATATATCCCCACATCTCCACCCTCTTACGTCTCCCTCCCACCCTCCCTACCCGACCCCTCTAGGTGGACAAAAAGCACTGAGCTGATCTCCCTGTGCTATGTGGCTGCTTCCCACTAGCTATTTTACATTTGGTAGTGTGTATATGTCCATGCCACTCTCTCACTTTGTCCCAGCTTACCCTTCCCCCTCCCTGTGTCCTCAAGTCCATTCTCTACATCTGCGTCTTTATCCCTGTCCTGCCCCTAGGTTCTTCATAACCATTTTTTTTCTTTTTTTAGATTCCATATATATGTGTCAGCATACGGTATTTGTTTTTATCTTTCTGACTCTCTTCACTGCATGACAGGCTCTAGGTCCATCCACCTCACTATAACTCAATTTCATTTCCTTTTATGTCTGAATAATATTCCATTGTATATTTGTGCCACATCTTCTTTATCCATTTATCTGTCGATGGACACTTAGGTTGCTTCCATGTCCTGGCTACTGTAAAGAGAGCTGCAATGAACATTGAGGTACATGACTCTTTTTGAATTATGGTTTTCTCAGGGTATATACCCAGTAGTGGGATTGCTGGGTCATATGGTAGTTCTATTTTTAGTTTTTTTAAGGAATGTCCATACTGTTCCCCATAGTGGCTGTATCAACTTACATGCCCACCAACAGTGCAAGAGGGTTCCCTTTTCTCCACACCCTCTCCAGCATTTACTGTTTGTAGATTTTTTGATGACGGCCATTCTGACTGGTGTGAGGTGATACCTCACTGCAGTTTTGATTTGAGTTTCTCTAATGATTAATGACGTTGAGCATTCTTTCATGTGTCTGTTGGCAATCTGTATATCTTCTTTGGAGAAATGTCTATTTAGGTCTTCTGCCCATTTTTGGATTGGGTTGTTTGTCTTTTTGCTTTGGAGCTGCATGAGCTGCTTGTAAGTTTTGGAGATTAATCCTTTGTCAGTTGTTTCATTTGCAAATATTTTCTCCCATTCTGAGGGTTGTCTTTTCATCTTGTTTATGGTGTCTTTGCTGTGCAAAAGCTTTTAAGTTTCATTCGTGGACACTATATTCTTAAGGAGCTCAGTTTTTCTTAATGATGTGCTGTTAGAAAACAATGGGCTGTTCCTGCTCCATAAAACCTTTGGGGTTGACAGTTTGATTATTCAGCAGAGTCGCTGTCAAAATATTACTTAAAAGTAAGCATTTGTTTTAACAGTATTAGTTTCCTTTCTCCTCTGGGTTCTGAATATGTATAAGTGTAATATCCAGCAACCTGAAGACAGACTTTATTATTATTGATACTCTGTAATTAACAAACTTTCACATTTTGATTGTATCTGTTTTGTGGTTATTGATAATTTAAGTCAGATATGTTAGAAATAATTAATGGTATGGTATTTTTTCCCCTAATGTCCCACCATTGTGGATGGCAAAATCCCTCAGAGAAATAAATGTTCCATTCCCTAATTCTGGACTCTCAACAATGCCTTTATTTTTCTTTTGTAAAATTATATGTTTTGCCTTCTTCCCATCATGCTAAGAACTTAGTATTACTGTGTTGCAACTGTCCCTGCAATTTTTAGTGTAGCCCAAAGTGAGGTTTTTTGGCTGTTTACAACTCTATGGGATCAAAAGCTTTTCCAGGTGTTCAGCTTTGTTTACAGTTTAATCTTTTAATGTTTCACATGCATATGGTTTTTAAAGAAAAAAAATACAATACTGTTATGAGTTTTGGTCGAAAAGCCAATGGCTTTTGTCTTAAGAGAGGAAAAAGAGAGCATAGACTCAAAAATAAACAGAATATTCTGTGATTTCTTTAGCAATCTTTCATAGTTGTGTCTTCAATTCAGAGTTCCAACCTAAAGTTGCACTGAAGGTCCATACAAGGAAATTCTATTATCACTACTGCTTTCTTATAGGATATTAAAATTGTAGAGTATTAGAATATTAGTGCTAGTGTAAGAGTATTTTAATTAGAAAAGCACAGGATTTAACTAATACCCAACTTCTGAAAGAAATTGTCCTAGTGCCAGGGAGAACACTCCGGAATATCTTGTACTTTGAAAACTAGATATCACCTCTGTGATCTGTAGCAGCAAAGGAACTTGCCCATAGACTTGGAGATCTAGCTTTTCAGATTGTGTGTCCTTATTGTTTGAGATAGAGGCCTCCAGCCAACTTCCATTTATTCAGAATTTGTTTATCTAGCTGATGGATGGTCCATGCCCCTGCTCTTCTTCCCTTTCCCCTCAAGGTTCCTTTGGAATGAGTCCCGTTTTTATCATTACCTCTGGCATGCTCTGAGAAGTCAGGAGATGAAAGCCAAGCCTGATGATTCTACTCTTGTTAACAACTTTGGTGAAAATTTTGAAGGTGAAAGGTTCTGGAACATTCAGAACTGAGTAAACCAACTTGAAATAAGTGAAAAACCAGAACAATATTATAAAGGCCCTTACTTCTGGCAGCTGCTCAGCCCCTCTGTTTGTTATTGGGTCAGCTTCCCTGCTTTTATGCAAGATTCAGCAGGGAACTGGTAAACCCTTAGCTCTCTTTAAAGAAGAAAAATGGAGAGAAACTCTGTACTCAACTAATCTAACACATCTGGTGAAGAGCTTCAGCTAGAAATCAGAGATCTTTGATCCTTGCCTATTGATCTAATCTTTCAGCTGAACTCCCTCATCTGCAACTTCAAGGTTGCCAAATGTGACCTCTATCTGGGCCGACCATTGTGTTCCTGCTTCACCAATGATCCTGTCTCCCTCAGCTTGAGGAACTGAGAAATCCCTGAGTGTCTTCATATTAATTCCTTCCTCTTTACTCAGCTTTTCTTTCAAATATACTATATATATATATATATATATATATATATATATATATATATATATATATATATATATATATGCTTTACATATGTATATATATATACATTATATATTTAAAATCCCTTGGTATGTACTTCATTAGCCATAATAATTTTTTAATCCTTAATATTGAATTCTGAACATATGCAAGCAAAAGTGACTTTTCATTTTCACTCTCTCTGCTTAGTTTACTTCTTGATGCAAAATAGAAGTTCTAGGAGTCTATACTGTAAAGTAGTAAATTTTTTATAGCCTATGATAATATTTAAATCAGACCTTTGTAGAAAAACTGATAAATTCACAGCCTTTTATAACAGAAAACTCATTTAATTGTTCTGTTTTATAGCACTGCAAATAAAAAGAATGCCTTTCTTCCCCTCTCTCCAATTCCCTCCTTCCGTCTTCTTTCCTTCCTTCCTTCCTCCCTCCCTCCTTTCTTCCTTTCTTTCTTCCTTCCTTTCTTCCTTCCTTCCTTCCTTTCTTTCTTTCTTTCTTCCTTCCTTCCTTCTTTCTTTCTTTCTTTCTTTCTTTCTTTCTTTCTTTCTTTCTTTCCTTCCTTCCTTCCTTCTTTCCTTTCTTTCCTTCTTTCCTTCTTTCTTCCTCCTTCTCTCCCTCCCTCCCTCCCTTCCTTCCTTCCTTTCTTTCTTTCCTTGTTTCTTTCTGTTACATGATTTGCTCTTGTGTTCCGTATCAAGCTGTTTTAAGGAGTGCTTCTGTGTTTTTAAGTGTGAGTACTTTACATACATTTATTCTCTGTCCCCCCAAACATGGGGAAGAGTAGAAAAGGACACTAATGTAAGTCATATCTTAAATTATTTCAAGTACTGACATTGATTTGTAAGTTAGATAAAAGAACTACAACTTCTCTTTAGTTTTTCGGTTTTTCTATTTTACTTTACACAGAAGCAGAGAACAAAGTGTAATGAGTCTCTATCCATCACTCAGCTTTAATGATTATCATCATTTTCCTGACTTAGTTTCTTCTATCCCCACCTTTTCTATTTTTGATTGAAAATTTTAAATTCCAGATTATTATTTTACTTCAGTATTTAGCTTGAATTTTTGAAAGAAGAGACAATTTTAGAACTATCTACCCTGGTTATGAGGTGACAGTACCTTTTCACTGATGTGCTGTTCAAGGAAATAAACAGCACTGCATTAATAGACCATTATTCCATCCTAACATGTTACTATGTTAGTGCTTATTAGACATTCTCTCCTTCTTACTTAAAGGAAAAGCATTTCTATGCCCCTCTGGCAGTTTCCATAAGGAAAATGAGAGCAACTGAAAAGGACAGTTGAATTTAAAAAGTAATTTTCACAAAACTTCCGTAATAAAGAGGAATAACATTGTCACACCCTGGCTTTATTCTTTATACATTTATCTACCAGGAAGATTGTAGTTTATTGTTTTACTCTTAGTTTTGGTGAATCTTTTTGTTTCATAGATAGTCTCAAAATACTGAGAATGTCAGTGTGGAGCTTGGGTCCAGCCTTTCCTAAGTGCTGACATTTGGCTACTTTTGCACCCTAGACAGCTATGAATTACAGGACTTAATAATGCAATGAACCTCACATACGTAGATACACAATCTCTGTGGATTTTATGCCTGATAGGAATTTATGAGTTTGATTCTCCTGGCTCTCCTCTGGTTGCTAGGTACACACTTTTTAAAAACATTAAAGTGTCAATAACTCTAAATTCTTAAAGATTTACTGTTCATTTATGCTATTCACTGAGAATAGGGACAGAGAGGTAGAAAAATATAAAATGTTGGAAAACTCAGATTTGAATTTGAAATGTGATTTTAGTACTTTTAGTGATAGATAGTATATATATATATATATATATATATATATATATATATATATATACACACACACATATATCCTCAGAAATATATCCTCAGAAAATAATTTGTATACTTAAGTTAGAATATTAAGTTACTTAGTAATCAACAGACCAATTTATCCATCTTGACTTCTGTCTCCATGCTTGGAATGGCCATCATCATAAAATACCAACAAAACTGACTTTCTTTTATGATACGGTACTGCAAAAGTGCTTCAGCTTTCTAAAGTGTTCTTACTGGGGACAAATTAAACAAAAACAGAAACTATTTATAATTTCTGGAAATTTCTGGTTAGGAAGAATTCACCCAGTGAAAACTACTCTAATTAGGATTTTCCTACCCTTTATAAGTCATTTTTATCTGACTATAAAAATGATATAGTTGTTTTTTTTGGTAGAAAGTTTGGAAAATACATAATCGTACAAAGAAGAAAATAAAAATAGCCAGGTAGGTTATTTTTGTGTATATAGATTGTTAAGTGTGAGTGTGTGTTTATGTGTGTGTACAACTTGGTAGCATAATATGACATAATGCTTAAGAGTGTAGAGGCTACAGGCTCTCAAGTTTGGATGTCTGGGTTGGAATCCTTGCTGAGCTGCTTGTTAACTGTCCTACCTCAACCAAGCAGTTCAATTTCTCTTTGCCAAGTTTCCTTACCTATATAGTAGGAATAGTGATAATATCTACATCACAGTTGGGGCAGGGGTTGAGTATTAATTGAATTATCATGAAAAACACACAGTGAACTTCCAGGACTGTTGGTCCTCATTATCACTAATCTGAGATTCAAGTTTTGCTTTTTTTTAAATTTTTAAAATTTTTTGGCCACACTGCGTGGTGGCACGTGGGATCTTAGTTCCCCAAGCAGGGATTGAACCCGTGCCCCCTGCAGTGGAAACCTAGAGTCCTAATCACTGTACCTCCAGGGAATTCCCTGAGATTCAAGTTTTGTTATGTCATAAGTAGTTGTCAGTGTACTTCTTTTGTGGCTGCATTCAGATTTATGTAACATTCATATACAAACCTTTGTGAACCTTTTGACTTATTTATTTAGCATGGATTCTTAGGGGTAGAACTATCTATACACAATAGTTTGACTACTTTTAATGGTTATTCATTAAATAAATATAACATTTGAACACGCACAGTTCTAAACGTTGGGAAAATAATATCGAGCAAAACAAATGCAGAGCTAAAAAGAATATATGATTTCTGTGAAAAGTGACAAGACAGGAAAGTGCAGGGTTTTTTAAGAGCTAATCTAGCCTGAGGGATTTAGGAAGGGTTTCCCTGGAAAAGTGACATTTACTTTGAGATCTAAAGGATGACCAGCGGTTAATTGGGTGGCCATTTGGAATCCTGGGGTGAAACCAATGGCCTCTGGGAAAGTTCTGAGGAAAGCTTGGTTGTCTTTTGTGTTTCATGAAAGCACTCTTTTTTTTTTCTCACATTTTTTAAAAGACTCTTCTGAAACACAGAAGTTTGAAGTTTTTATGCCAATCAAAGCAATTCGTTTATGTGTGTGTGTCTTGGTTGTTTAATACCTTTCATTATTTCTGTGTTCAGATTTCCTCTCCCATTCAGAGATCAGATAAATATTTCTCTATATTTGCTAATCAGGGTTGCATTTAAATCTTTTAACTTTTTGTATATCTGGAATTTAAGTTTACAAATGATCTGAAGGAAAGCTCTAAATTTTTTTTTCCAAGTAAATTTCTAGTTTTTAATTTAAGGCTCTGTTTGGAATGATTAATTTTTACTCACAGACTTATGTTGCTAACTTCATTATATTCTAATATTTTGTAGTTATGATTACTAAGGTTTATTTGTGAGCTATCTTTCTCACATCTAAATATACTTGTCAAGGGCTTCCCTGGTGGCACAGTGGTTGAGAGTCTGCCTGCCAATGCAGGGGACATGGGTTCGTGCCCCGGTACGGGAGGATCCCACATGCCGCAGAGCGGCTGGGCCCGTGAGCCATGGCCACTGAGCCTGCGTGTCTGGAGCCTGTGCTCCACAATGGGAGAGGCCACAGCAGTGAGAGGCCCACGTACCGCAAAAAACAAAACAAAACAAACCAAAAAAAACCAAAAATAAATATACTTGTTAATAATTCTACAAGTACTGCTTTTTTTTTTTTTAATTGTAATTTTATGGTGCATTTTCAAATCCGGTTGAACAGGTATCTTACATTACACTGTGTTTTTCAGTTGCGTTTCCCTTTATTTTATCTTCACCAAATTTATTTCTTCAGAAGAACTTTAGAATTATGTTATCAAGTTCCAAAAATTTATGAATGGCTAATGATTGGAATTTCATCAAATCTACTAATTAGTTTTGGACAAAATAGAAGGTTTATGACTTACTGTAAAAGAAACTTGCATATCTCTTGCTTTACTCAAGTCTTTTTTTATGTCTTTGTAAAGTTTTACCTTTTTTAATTTTCTTACATTTTTGGTCTTCCTTGACCTAGAGAGAGGTTTTAAAGACAAATAGAATAATCCTTACCTGTTGATAATTCTTTGTATTTTTAACAATTTAAGATTGATATATAGATGTTCTATTATCCGGGACACATATTTTTTATTGTAGATTCTATCTTTAATCCACAAGATATGTAAATTTTTATTTTGCTGAGTGCTTTTCCATCTTAAATAAATTTTTGGCTGATTTCATATTCTATTCCTACTTTTTTCCTACTCTTTGCCTGATAAATCTTTGGACTTCTTTGAAGAAATGCCATTTTGATTTAGTTAGTTCCCTTTTATTTATCATGTCAATGGATTTTATTTTTAAACACATCCTGAAGATATTTGTCTTTTAATAGGAAAGTTTAAACAATGTGTTGTCATGATAATGTGGTTGGAATTCTGTTACCTTATTATTTGCTTTCCATTCTTTTATTTTTGAGTTATATTTTGCACACATCCTCTCTCTATGAAGAGACATTTTTTGGGTTTTTGTTTTTAAGAAATATCATTCATCTATACTTATCCTATTACCAAGTTCAAGAATAAGATGATGTCCTTTAATAGCTCCTAACATAAGAAATTTCTATCCTACTCTTATGATTTTGTCAATATGACATATGGTTTTAGACTTGAATTATTATTATGAAAATATTTTACATTATATATCTTCTCTTTAACTACTATTCTATATTTCCAGTTAATTTTGAAACCGTAATTTCAACAATTACTTATATTTACCTATAGGTTTAACTGGTTTCAATACTTACCAAAACTCTTGTATTTTTAATTTACGCTGGTCTTTAACTAGAGTGTAGTATGCATCAATGTTGCACAGAACACTCTTTTCCCACCAAAAAACAGAAAAACAAAAAACCCCTGGACTTAACCATGATATTTTTCCCCCATTCACATCTATATCCATCTGCAAATCTCAGAGTCATGAACTGCAGAATTTGACCTCCTTCACTTCCTCTATGGCTATCACCCTAGTTCAGACCATCATTACCGTTCATTGCAATTATTGCAATAGTTTCCTATCTGGCTCCTGTCTGGTCTCCTTCCAGTTTAAAATGTTAAGTCAGACCATGTTTCTCCTATGCTCTGTTCCTTCCACCGGCTCCTTGTCTCACTCAGAGCAAAACCCAAAAATACTTCCTACTTTTGCTGAGCAAGCTCTCTGCTCTCCACTGGCCTCTTCTCTTTCCCCCTCTCCTTAGTGCTCCAACCACACTGACCTCTTGCTGTCCCCTCCAAGAAGTTGAGCTTACTTCCACCTGTGCAGACCCCTGTCTATTGTAATCTCATCCCTTGGAGAGCTGTCGCCTTGTGTCCCTCTGTTTTTCTTCCAAAGATCTCATTGAAAAAGCCTTCTTGTATTATTCTACATAAAATTGCCCTCAATCTCCTTCTGACCCCAGCAACTAAATGGTTTATAACTCCTCTTAAGAGACGTAGAACATAGAACAATAGTAGCCTTAAAGGAAAAGAAATTAAGATAGCTAACAAAATATGCTAAATTACAAATGGCTGTTTGTAATTATACAAACTTACCCTAAAACAAGGGCAATGTGATTAATAGAAGAGGCTGTAAGGAAAAGTTCAGGCTTTTGAATTATGAATACAAGAGCAAACGGAACACAGACCACATTAGGAACTTCCAAGATGCAGACTAAATGGAGACAACTGGCATGAGTGGAGATTCTGCATAGTTCTGTATTCCTCTGTGACTTGCCATGTTCATGACTTAGTATATTTTCTGTTCCACTGCTCTTAAGAGAAGGCACCAAACATTTATTGGCTGGGAAAACTTGTTGATGAACCAAAGCATCTTCCACATTGTACTATTTCCATTCTGCCAGTGTCCTATTAACTCATTCATTTCACAGAAGTATGCATATGGCAGAACAGAGTACATTTCTATACTGGAGTAACTTTGGTCCATTTTGTTGGTAGGTCTAGCACACCCATCCTTTATATTAACCATTTTTGTTTTTCTTCTTTTTTGGAAAACCAACGAGATTAGCAAATTGTAGCTGTTATCTGTTGCTCCTAAGTTACATTAAGATCTACAGAACCCTCTTCTGGAAGACAAATTAAACAAAAGCGAAAGTTGGAAATGATTTTTGCTGACTTTTGTGTGAAAGCTCTGATGCAAAAATTGTGCTTGCATGGTGGTTATTGAAATACTAGAGAAAGAAAGTGCCTGCAGAATGTTCTGAAAATTAGGTGGTCGAATGAGTCCTCAACATCACGCCAGCTCATCATTTGTACCTGCAACAGAAGTGAGCACAAAATCTTTCCTCTTTTTAAGCAGGTCAAGCTCACAGAACCGGATGTGTATTTTAAGCTAAACTCTCTTTGCTGCCAAAATAGAGTATTTTAAATGGCTCCATTGATTGATAAAAGGGAAATCTCACCAGCAGATGGCTGAAGAAAATAATGTGGCAACTTAGAAAGTTGTTTGGCATTACCTTGAGCTGAGAATAAAGAGAGTAGTGGAAAATCCTTCGGCTATTTTTAGCACTTTGTGTCCTGAATTTCATTCTCCTTGCTTACTACACCAAATCAATGTAAGCCTTTGAAAAGGAAAAACTCATCAGTGAATTAGGCTAGATCTGAAAATGACTTTTTTTAATTATGAGTTATCATTCTAGGTACATTTATCTCATTTTGTCAAATAGCTTATATAGTAATTGAGGAAAAGGGTCTTTTGTGTGTGTGTGTGTGTGTTTGTGTGTGTGTGTCCTCCATGTCACTTACTATGGGGATTTGTACCTTAATAATGTGGCCAAACAAATAATTGTGGGAGAGGTTATTGGTGCAAAGAGCATGTTAGGGCGTTGAATTGCCTGACCAAATTCTATGTTTAACTGAGTTATATGGGGCCACTTCCCATGGTGTGAGATTTGACTTTCACCTTTCAGTCTGGTGGCCAATAGGTAGGAAAAAACTTAAGCATAGACTAACATGCCTTTCCCCTCTTCTGCCCCACTTTCTGCTCCATGCACCTGGTTCCTGAATATCTTAAATTCAACTGCTCAGGGGAAGAACATTGAGTAATTCTGAGGGCAAATTAGAATTATCATTGGAATCTGAAATTAGCATATTATATAGAACTACTTGAGAAAGGAGGGTGAAAAAAAGGATGAAAATATAAAGTTGGAAATGTCTGTGGTTAACCACATAATCCTAGTCTTCTAGCAAATAAGCTATTTCCTGAGAGAAATGTAGTTACTTTGGAAGCAGTCTGAACTTTTAAAGCCACTGATGTACCATGTAGTATTTAAAATAGAGTGACTTACAAAAGGCTACCAAGAGGGTGGCCTGGGTGCTCCGAGGTTTCTCCAAAACACCCCGTGTATTCCTGAAGAGCACATGAAATATTTGGAGGGCCTGGCTCACCAAGCATGTCTATCCCAAATGTAATTTATGAGGCATCGTTTTCTACTCATTAGCTTAAATACGTTCACAAAATTTTATTTACGTGATATAATTGAGGAAGAGATATGAATTCAAATGTATCCAGAATCCCATCTTTTTCCATTTTATATGTTACACATCAGAGGTTGGCGAACTATGCCCACAGAACAAATTTGGCCCACTGTTTCATAAATAAAATTTTATTAGAACCCACCATGCCCATTCATCTCTGTATTGTCTATTGCTGTTTTCATGCTACAACAGCACTGTTGAGTAGTTGTGACAGAGATGGTATGACCCACAAAACCTATCTACTATTTGGCTCTTTACAGAAAAAGTTGGCCAACCACTGGTGTTTATTATTACATTAGTAACAAACCTATCTATCAGCAAAGATATAATAGATTTCTTTCTTTGTAGCAATCACATACCCCAAGGATACATAAAATAATTTCATTAGAATGAAATCATACTTCCAAAGAATTGAAGAAAATATTCTCTCTTCAGATTCAATATCTGTTCCATTGACAGATGAATGGATAAAGAAGATGTGGCACATATATACAATGGAATATTACACAGCCATAAAGAGAAATGAAACTGAGTTATTTGTAGTGAGGTGAATGGACCTACAGTCTGTCATACAGAGTGAAGTAAGTCAGAAAGAGAAAGACAAAT
The DNA here is from genome assembly GCF_949752795.1 of Hyperoodon ampullatus. NCBI lineage: Eukaryota > Metazoa > Chordata > Mammalia > Artiodactyla > Ziphiidae > Hyperoodon > Hyperoodon ampullatus. The sequence goes on from NC_136918.1 coordinate 128,448,026, forward strand.
ACCGTATGCTAACACATATATATGGAACCTAAAAAAAAAAAAAAAAAAAAAAGGTTCTGAAGAACCTAGGGGCAGGACAGGAAAAAAGACGCAGATGTAGAGAATGGACTTGAGGACACGGGGAGGGGGAAGGGTAAGCTGGGACAAAGTGAGAGAGTGGCATGGACATATATACACTACCAAATGTAAAATAGATAGCTAGTGGGAAGCAGCCACATAGCACAGGGAGATCAGCTCGGTGCTTTGTGACCACCTAGAGGTGTGGGATAGGGAGTGTGGGAGGGAGACGCAAGAGGGAGGAGATATGGGGATATATGTATATGTATAGCTGATTGACTTTGTTATAAAGCAGAAATTAACACATTATTGTAAAGCAATTATACTCCAATAAAGATGTTTTAAAAAAATGTATGCAATGAAACATTTTTATCAGTGTTAAAAAGGTAATAAACCAGACATTTTTAAAACAAAACAAACAAAAATTCAAAATCTGTGTTTCAGATTTCCTACCCAGGAATTAATTCCCATTAAAAAAAATAGACACATGTTCAAAAAGTGTCCTTTTATTATTTCCTAGTAACATATATTGTATAAATACTCTATTTTTATATGACCTTTTACAAAAGCGATATAACTTAAAAGTTTTATCATTAGAAAGAAATGTATAAAAATAAATATGTTATTATAGGCATTTATTACAAACTATAGTCCTTCTTAGAAGGAACACACAGACCAATACTTATAAAGTACATAGAATTTATAGTAACATATTTTACTATATACATATGGAAAAAAGTCATTTTCTTTCATAGTAGAAGAGCTGAACAGACATTCACCAGGATATGACTGTTGGACCAGCTGCTGGGGATGGACCCGCTACCCCTCAGTAGCCTCCCCACCGTGAGATGTGTGTTCTCAATGTCCCCAAACACTGGGGACCCCCTTGTACACACCCCATTCTTGTTCTGGCATTACATTCTTTTTGTGTGATCTTACTTTCTTCAGACAAAAACTGTTGTTTTTTTTTTTTTTCCACATCCACATTCCTTAAGTAGGCTTACATCAGGAGGAAAGAAATGTAGGAGGTACTCAGATCAACGGGCCTCCCCTAGCTTTTACCAGCATCTGATACATCACTGCTTTTCTTCCCCTTGTAGACTTAATGCTGTTTTTTACAAATACATGGAATTGTTTCTTCGTCAAAATGAATTCACAAATAAAGACACAATAACAGCACAAGAAAGGAAAGATGGAGTCATTTGAGTCACTGGACGTTGCTAAGCATTTCTCATGCTGGACAGTCCTGAATTCTTAACTCTCAGCAGAAGAGATGGCATAAACATTCTCTGAAACCACAGCAGTTAGGAACAGTGATGGTCAAAGATCCTATGTGTATTCCTTTCTCCCTCCATAGGTAGTGAGGTAAAGTAAGCCACATCTTAAACCAAAAATCTCATCTTCCTCCTGCTTTTCATTTCCCAACCTCCATGATACAAAGTATTTCATCAGTACCAGGAAACAGGGATTGTAATATTTCTTACACTTACTTTGACAATTGTTTCTATTTTTGTAAAAACTTGTCATAGACTTAACAAAAGAAATAATAACGCCCTGGGGCTTTCTCATGCTATCTTATTGGTCAGTTATTAATGATCCTCATAAACTACCCTATCAATTTTGTAACTGGAAGGCAGTTCTGATGATCTAACTTCTTTTCTACCTACCTGTACCTCCCAACTCATCGGCACACCTCATTGATCATCGGCAAGGTGCACTGGATTCCTCCAGCCTTCTTGATTTCAGTGCATCAGCCCTTCCCCACTGCCTTTTTCCCTCAACACTGCCCCTGCTTAACTGCATTCTGCCATTGTGCAAAAGTCTATGTAATGTTTAGGTTTCTTTAAAGGATCGCAGCTCTCGTGAGACAACACACCCCCATCATGGGACAGACACTGCAAGGTTCTCTTCTTGTAACCCTTCCCGCAAGTCTTGGAACATGGCGACCAATCCCCCAGCTGCCAGAGGGGGCAAGGCAGGTCCGCACAAGGTCTGGTGCTGGCCGGCTTCACTTCCTTTGCACACTCTGAAGCGGGCTGCCCATTGATGTCTCGGCACTCCACCAGCCTTCTCTGTACACCCTGTCCACATGACTTGGAACATTCGCCCCACTCTTCAATGACCCATTCAGAGAAAGTAGGGATGGCGTTGAAAGATTCCTTCTTCTTCTTCACGAAATACGTGTATTTAATTTTCGGTCGAAGGGCATTGCCCACTGTCAGGACTTGGATGGTTAAGGGCTCCTTGAGAGGGCTAAAGCTTCTAATTCTTTCCAATGCTGCAGAGGAGCCACTGTATCTCAAGACACTACCTTTGTACGTGATGTCTTGCTCTAAAGTGGACAAAGTGAAGTCGCCATTCAGGATATATGTGCCATCGGCAGCTTTGATGGCAAGGTAGCTTCCATTATTTCTGGATCCCCTCTGATTCCGTTGTTTCACTTCAATGTTTGTGGCTCCGGTTGGAATTGTGACGATATCGTGGTAGCCAGGTCTGCAGACAAGGAAAACAGATATAAAAATCTCTCATTCACCAGCTAATCATATAATCAATACTTAGCTTGAAACACCAGGTAATCATTTAAGAATGTAATTTTTACCAGACCTGTAAAAAGTTACATCGAAATGATAAGACCTTTGGGAGTATGGCATTTTAACACTTACTTTGCCCTAGTAACTGATCCTGATATTTTCTTGCACGTAGATCCATTTCCTCCACAAATGCCACATTTATCGAACTTCTTTTTGGAGTCTATGATGCGATCACAACCAGCTTTTACACACTGTCCTTGCACGCAGACAGAGGTGGAATCTGGGCTACAAGGAGTGCCATCTACCACCTGAAAAAGGAAGGGCACGTACCTGGTGTCACACATTAACAAGGGCAAGAGATGATGCTAGGATAGTTCTGAAAGTTTTCTTCATTAACATTACATCTTTGCTTTCCTGACTATCAAAATTAAAATAGTACTCTATAACACGGCACACACTACCCTTCTCTTTGGCTTTTTTTTCCATCTGAAAATATTATAAATATTTTGATTATTTGTATCCTATCTCACTTTTAGCTAAGGTCAACAAAAGCAGAGTTTTTTGTCAATTTGCTTACTGCTGTATCCCCAGTATCTAGAATACTACCTGGCAATAACAGGTGCTGAATAAATCACTTGAATGTTGAATCTGCAACTGAAGACTGTTTTCATAGCCCACAGTGATAATGACACATGATAATTTCAACCAAATTCAATTCCATTTTCTACCTCAGAGCCAGATTCATCTCCTCAGCAAAACAATGCTTCCATTAGTTCAGTATATGTTCTCAAACACAAGAGCTCTCAATGCTCAGACTTTCATTTTAATAAGCCCATTTGCACATACTACTGCTAGTCACCCAGTGACAAGTACTTCGGGCCACACCTGAACTATTTTCCAAAACCACTGGATGGTTTCCATGTTAACACATACTTTACCTAACCATGGGTAAAGGGCTTTTCTTCACATATAGGAGTAATAATAAACCATTGCAAGAATCATAAGCACTGGATTCAAGCTTCATTCATAACCCAAAACAGCACCAAACTCAAAGCAAGCAGTTGCCAATGTATCTAGAAGCAAAGCAGTTCTAACCTGAAATTGAACACGTTAATATATAAATTAGGGCTTCCCTGGTGGCGCAGTGGTTAAGAATCTGCCTGAAAATGCAGGGGACATGGGTTCGAGCCCTGGTCCGGGAAGATCCCACATGCCGCAGAGCAACTAAACTCGTGTGCCACAACTACTGAGCCTGCACTCTAGAGCCTGCGAGCCACAACTACTGAAACCCGCATGCCACAACTACTGAAGTTCTCGCACCTAGAGCCCGTGCTTCGCAATAAGAAAAGCCACTGCAATGAGAAACCCACGCACTGCAACAAAGAATAGCCCCTGCTCGCTGCAACTAGAGGAAGCCCGCGCACAGCAACAAAGACCCAATGCAGCCATAAATAATAAATAAATTAAAAGCTCAGCTTTATATATATAAATATATAAATATATATATATATATATATAAATTAAAGAAAGTACAACAGAGCTGGCATGAAAAGGGAGCAAGCTAAGGCCTTGTTTCTTAGGCAAAAAATCTGAAGAAAAGTCACTACCTTGGGCTGCAAAACGAAGAAGTAACCAATGCCTTTGGCTTGACAGATGAGCTTGCACCTGTCCTTGGGTGAGACTCCTGCGTACTTGGGTGTCCACTCCACCGCGGGCCCGCTCCCAAAGGAAGCTTTGGAGAATTCATTGTGTGCCTCACACTGTTCCTCTCTAAAGGTTTTTCCTGGAAATAGAAGGAGACGATGGTGTTATCCGTTTCCGGTCTTCAACCACCCGTTTGCAGCGCATCCTTTTCACCTTCTCTCTACTCACCATTATTCTCTGGACAGTCCTCAATATTGCAGGACCTGTAGCGCACGCGCTTGCCCTCGCAGTACTTCCCTCCATTTTTTGGGATCGGGTTGTCACACTCCCTCATTGTATACTGAACTCCTCCACCACACGTTCTTGAACAGTCTCCCCAGGGCCCCCACGGCCCCCAGCTTCCGTGAACAGGAGTCTAAATGGAGACACAAATGATCAGCGTTAGAAACCTCTACGGAGACCTTTTCAGGAAATAGAAGAGAAAGACATGGGACAAAGAATCAATAATACGACTCTATCCTGTATCCCTGCGAGAGCCCACAGGTCAGGATGCTAACGTGATATCTAATGTTTTAGCATCACTTGGTCTCTTTCAATTCTGAATTTTAAAGGAGCGTGTGTTGCAGTGGAAAACTCACATCAAAATGCTTCTTGTCAGTCTTGTTCACACACTTGCCGTTGACACACCATTTCCCTTCTCCACAGCTGGTGCCGTCGGCCCAGGGGAAGTGTTTGGTCTGGCACACCAGCAATCCGCCAGAGGTGCCTGTGCACCAGAGGGTCGTGCACGTGCTGGCCGCATCCGGGCAGTGTTTGGACTCATCCCCAAATGTAAACTGGCACTGCCGGTTGGCATCGTACAAGGTCCCGGGGAGATCAGAGGGGAGCTGTATGGGGCTCTGGGGCTTGTCCATCAAACATTCGCCTGCAAGGAAAAATGCCAATGAATATTAAGAAATAGCAAATTAAAGCATGCAGGGGGTAGATCAGTTTCAGAAAATACTTACCAAAAGCAATAATATATAGCGAAGCGATTTGAAAGCTGAAGAGTTTGGGGGGAGAATGTCAGAGAGATTTAAACTATCATTAAGATATTATTCTCAATGGGATATTTCTGCATTAACAATGACAGGAAATCATTGTTCTGCTAAAAACTTAAGTTAATGTACTCTGGGAGCTACCTGACCAGAAGCACTATCTTTTACTGGAAATTAAGATCTAAAAATGCATGCGGTTGACAATGAAAGTCATTTTGAAGGAGGGAAAATAAAAAGGACAGAAAAGAAAGAAAGAGCTGGTTTCACTAGTACCCTACATGTGGATGGTTGGATAACATCTAGAAAGAGTAGCTGGAGCATCTTACCATGACCATTATCCAGAAATGATGTAATCATGTAAGCACTGCAAGGAGACCAGGGCTGGCTGCGGTCCAAATTGGAAAGCATTGACGCCATCATGTGGGAATCCCGGTTGACACCATTAATGCTGGCACATTGCTTTGCATCATCATGTGGCATGTTAAACACGTGGCCTAAGAAGACATCCGAAACCCACGTTAAAATACAGGTCATTTGCAGCATTTTTTTTCCCCAACAGGGATTCATTTGTCTCAAAGTGATATTTCTAGAGGAAGAAATGTGTTTTGGAGATAATCTATTTTAGAGACAATGTCTACTTTTCACAGGGTGTAAACAAACATGTAAATTTCCAAATGTGTCCATAGCTCCTACTATCTTATTTTGCACTCTAACAAAAATGACCATGTTGAGAAGAGTGGAAAACTATTTTCTGCAGTTTCTAGGGAGATTTGGCACCTTAAAAGAGCAATATAACCTGCAGACTCTCCCTCTTAAATTAATACATAATTTATCAATTTGAATTCATGAATTGGGCTAACTCTCACTCTAAAACAGACTCACCTAATTCGTGGGTTGTGGTGAAGGCAGCTTGTAAGCCATCATCTTCTATGACCGAGCAGCTTCTGCTGGGATCACACACAGTTCCAACATCTGCCATCCCAAGAGTATCACATGTCTGGGCGCCACACAGGTCCTACAAGGAGCAAAGGTATGTCCGTATTAACAGAGACAGAGCACGAACCTTGTGATCTAACTTTTTGGCAGGGTGTAACTTCACATGTGCTTTAGGGCATCTACATTCATTGTTGTTGAGCCGTTCTTTTAGGAGTACTCTGTGTGACTTTAAGATTTTCCCCAATGCTATTCAAATAAGACTGTGAAACTTGAGATATTAAAATATTAAAAGGAATAAGGAAGATTAATCATGGTAGCCAATTAAAAAATATAAGTGCAAAAATATTGGTAAAATGCCTTACATACGTTTGCTTATTACAAAACTGATTCGCAAGAGAATACTCTCATCATTGGCAATGTCTTCTTCTCACCTGTCTGGTGAAAAGAATCGCAGTGTCATAGTGATCTGCATCCCGGTCACTGGGTGGGTTGTGCTGCTTTTGCCAGTTGCAGAAGTTCCGCAGAGTGAGGGCGGCGTTGGAAGTCACTTCTGGCCCCTTCTGCTCCTCATAGATGACCAGGATCTTCACTACCACCAGGCTAACTGAATTCCGAATGCTGGGGTGTTTGTATAACCGGGCCGCCACCGAGAACAAGGTGAGAAGGTAGTGCTTTAGCCCACTGCCGTGGAACTCTGCCATGGACTGGTCAGCCACAAGCATAGTTTCCACATAGCGGGGGCTGGACACAAATCGCTTCTTTCTTAGGCTTCTAGTTCCTGTAAAGACACAAGGAAGATAGTTTGTTCATGGGCAGTTTAGCCAAGGATAGTTACCTTCCCAGAGTATATAAAGAAAGCCTAACCAGTCAAAGAAAATAATACAAAAATATACCTGGAGCAACAATAACAAAAATATTTGCATTTCTTTTCACCGAAAATGTTATTTTTAAAGTTTTCTCCTTTACTGTAAATAAAAAAGGCCATGTGCTCCTCTGAGGGGCGTCAGGTCAGGCTTTTTTTTTTTTTTTTTTTTTTGAGCAGGATTTCTTTTGTCCTCTCTGAGATCATACAATCTGAAAAAGGCAGTGTGCGCAACCATTCTCCCCAGCTGTAGTAAAATCTTGGAGCAAGGTGGGCAGGCAGAGCCCCTGAGTCACTCTTTCACAGGCCAGGAATCAAATCCTGAATGAGATCATCGGGCTCCACGTGGAAGGCCCAGGACTGGGCTGTGGCCTCTGCCGAGGGGCCGGGCCTGAAGGAATCTCAGCCTGCACTGCACTGCTCGCTCGTTCCACGGGTCCCTGCCGTGGTCTGCTCTTGCCAAATCCGGGCACAAGGACCACCCAGTCTGCCAAGCAGCCGACTGCCCCACTCCCACCACCCCAGGGAAATAAGTTCCTGCTTCGGACCACGGGGCCACGGCTGATTGTTTCGAAAAGAGCCCTCTGACTCCTGACTGAGACCCAGCCCCCAGGGACGTTCTACACTGGGCTCTGACCACGTAACCGCTTCAAGGAGCGGACGTACAGGGGTGAAGAGGAACATTTTACAAGCCACGTGAGAAAGTTCAAGAAAGAAACAAGGCACCCCAGTGAGTGACAGAATGAAAAGAACTAGACAGGAAGCACTGCACACAACCGAGAGAAACAGGGGAAGGCGGAGCAGGAAGGATCACCGGTGACTAACTTTCAACAGTGCTTCCGAGCAGAATTATGGCCGCGAGAGGGAGCGCAAAGTGGGAGGCTCGGAGAGGCGGGGCGAGCCGGGCAGAGACCTCCCAAGCAGGTTCTGCAGAGGGGCCCCGCCACCGCCAGCCGGTCGGGGTCAGACTCTTAAAGGGGGGAAGGGAACAGAGGCCAGTAGAACAGGGATCGTAGCGCAGCTGTCCAGGCTCGCGGGCTGCACATTCTGAGGTCACTATCCCTCCTCCCCCCTCCATCTCTGCCCTCCTCTGGGCTCAGGGTGCGCGAACAGGCAGCGGTTACAAAACTAAGCGCGAAGCTGCAACTCGACCAAAGGACACGTGCACAATTGTTAAAAAGAAATGAACAAGGTGGAAAGAAGTCGCACAAGCTCACATTCAACTAAAGTGGGGGCCATTGGGTTACCAGCTCTCCCTTCCGGATCAACGCTTCTCCTTAGCAGAAACATCATTGATAACTTCTGTCCTGTCTTGATCATTCATTATTAGGGCAAATGGAATTAACTGCTCCAGCAGGCTTTGGTTAGTTCACCACCCCAAAGCTTAAGCCGCATTCCCTCCACACCACGTCTCCGTCCTGTCCGCAGACATAGGCTCGCGTCTGCGAACAGGACTCTACCCTCAAGTCGCGCAGCACAGAGAAGGTAGGGAGAGGGAGATGAATGGAGAGACAAGTGGGAACCACTCTTCTGGGAATGATACCTGTTGGCTGTCCCGTGCGCTGTGTCGTTCGGTCCCGCGATGGCCCCTCCGCCGTGGCGTGTTCGCCCTCCGACCCCGCTACCCCCGCGAGCTGCGTCTCGTCGTCCAGGACCCCGCACCTGGCGCCGCCGCCACCCCGCCGCCTCCGCCGCAAGAGATGGAACTGGGGCCGCGCCGGAGGCTCCTCCCCGGCTGCGGCGGCGGGAGCGGGCTGGATGAAGTACTCCTCGCCCTGCAGGTAGAAGGCGCCGCGCACGCCCTCGCAGAGGCTGAGAGCGGCGGCGGAGCTGGGGTCGCCGTTCACCGTGCCAGAGTAGAAGCAGTGCGCCAGGTCGCCAACGGGATCAGAACGCGACGCGTCGGGCCCGGATCTGCGCCCCACCGTCTGGAGCGTGAAGCCGGGGGCCAGGAAGCCGCGGTCCGGCTGCAGCTCCAGCAGCAGCTGCCGGCCGAAGGCGTCCAGGCGGAGGTGCGTGGTCCTGTGTCCTGGGTCGCGCTCCGGTGCCAGGAGCACCAGCTCCTCCTCCTCCTCGGTGGGGCGCCCGCGCACGCCCGGCACGACCAGCAGCGCTGAGGCCGCGGCGAGCAGCAGCCGCAGCAGCACGGGCGCAGGCTGCGAGCCTCGAGACCGTCGCGCCGTGTTCCCCATGTCGCCTCCTGCCGTGCGCCTTCTGAACCCCGCGGGGACCGCTCGCGGCACCCGAGTCCCGGGAGGCACCGCGCGCCGCCGCGCACTGAGCGAAGGGGCTATTGTTCGGGTCCGGAGCGCAGAGCCTCGCTGGCCTGCCTCGGGATTGTTAAAATTAACAATTGCTATGATTCTTGGAAAGTGCGCGCAGAGCCAGCCGCAGATGGGGCTCCCGGAGTCACTAGAGAGGAGGCGCTGCAGTTCTGCCGGCGCGCGGGAAGTTTTTCTTCTAGCGAACAGCTGGAGGCACCGCGCAGCAGGCTCTGGCGGGGTGGCTGATGCGGAGACACGGAGCGCCCTGGGACGCCTCCGGGAGAGGGGCGACGGGCCACACGAGGATCGGCGCCTGGAGCTCCTCACTTCGGCCTCCGCCTCGGTCGCGGTGCACCTCGCTCTGCGCTGGGCTCTGTCCTCTCGGCCCTACTGCGCGCCCTGGCTATGCAAAGGCCCCAGGCTCTGAGCCGCTTTCCAGCGAGTGCAAGAACGGGGCAGCCCGGGCCGCCTTTTTATAGTCTTTGAATATGTCTCCGCCCACCCCCCCCTTACCCCCTTTCTCCTCCCTCTTGGCCGCCTTTCTATCCCCGGGACGCCGCCCCCTGAACTCAGTCGGAGCGAAACCGCGCTCTGCGCCGCGGGCCTGGGCGGGGGAGGGGGCGGCCTCCGCTCTGGCTCGGCGCCACTGGCTCGTCAGTCTGGGGGCGGAAGGCGCAGGAGAGGCGCTGTGAGCAGCACTTTGTACGTCTGGGGCTGCTGCTGGGAGAAGGTACTCCCTGCCACCGCGCTCTCCCCCCGCCGCCTTCCCGGACTACCGTCCCTTCCCGCCGCCCCTTTCTTGCGGGAGCGCAGTTCGCGCGTGGGGCTGAAGTTTCCAGAAGGGACGGTCGGGGTGGAGAGCGGAGTCCTTTCTCCAAGATTTCCCTGCCGGGGGGCTGTCCCTGCGCCGGCCCCCTCTCTCACCGCATCCCACCCCCGCCAGCGCCCGCCTCTTCAATCTGGGAGATGAGCCAGGGCTCCCCTTTCTAGAAAAATACCCCACTCCACCTCTCCATCTCCCTGGCCTGCCACAGGCCGGTTTGCTGCAGCGTGCTCTCTCTTCGCCCCAACTTTTCTCGGGAAACCTTGATAGGGCCAGCGCGTCCCCTAGAAAGCGTGCCTGCGCGAGGAAGCTAGGAGACACTTTCCAGGCCATTGACTTTAAAATGGGTTTGCATTTTAAACCTTCGCCCTTCCCCCTTCCACCATCATTCCACCAACCCCCACCCCCCCTCCGGCCCCAGCCTTAGAGACTTCTCAGTGGGAACCCGGGTTCACACTTCCGGAATAGGTGATCTGGAACGCGCGGTTCAATTCCCCAGAGCCTAGGGAGGGAACTGCGCATTCTCTTCATTCGAGAAATAATCAACTCCCACCCAGTTTGCCTTCTTCCACCTACTAGCAGCTGCAGGACGTAGGCCAGGTCTGGCACAAACGTCAAGGAACCCCACTTTTGCACCCAGGGAGCGGCGGCATCGCTGGGACTACAAAGTGTACAGTGGGGAAATTATGCAGTCGGTTTCCTTCCCCGACCCCTCCCTCCTCTTCCCCGAGGAAGGGAAAAGGCTGCCTCCGCGTTAGGAAAGCGAGAAACGTTGAGCTTTTCCACCTAGATAGGTCCCTAAGCAAAAGCTGAGCAGCTCTTCCATCGAAAAAGAGGGAGGGGTTCAATGACACAGAGGAAGGAAATGTTTCATAACGTTTCCCCAGGCGGAAAACCACGGGGACAATGGTGAGAACGACCGCCCCAAACCCGGGGCAGACCCGTGTCCCTCATACTCGCGCGCTTCCACTTCCTCGCCCGGCCCTGTCTCCTGCCTCGCCGCTCCCGCCCCTCAGTTTTCACCAAGTTTGATCTCGTCCCTTTCATTACTCCTCCCCAGATCTTCCCAACTTCATTCTGTTCTAGCCCAAAGCGTCCCCTGCAAGTCCTCCAACGAGTCCTTCTTACAACTTTTGCTTTCAGAAAACCTCTCCAACTTCCTCTTTTCTCTCGGAGTTCTAGGTCGCCTACTTGAAAAACAAAAACAGAATCTTTGCTTCCCACTCTTTAGGAAAGATCAAATCAGAAAGAATGGCACAGAGAAGCAAAGCGTTTAAAACAACCCCTGGTTCCCATACACTTAGGCGTGGATGTTTTCTTAAGAGTCATTGTCATAGATAAATGTTGAATGAATAACCCAGAAATTACATATATTTTAACAGCAGGTTAAAGTAACTCAATGACCAGTTTTTTTCTTTGCTCTTCCATTCTCCCACCATCTAACTATTTGACCCTGTTTCTGGCCACCCCTTTTCACCCAGTCTCTCACCCCATTCCATTATTCCTTCAAATTTAATATTGACATAGACATTAATGAGTGGCCCCATTCATTTCTATACTGTCTAGCCTAACTCATTCTGCTGTTCTTTGAACTAAGAGTTATTCCTCTTTGCTTTCACAGGTTTCATTTCCCAAATATCCCTACTCCTCAGTTTGATTTCCAGACCTTTTTTTTGGTTTTGTTTTACATACATTTCCCCCCTCTGTTACAGTATTTATTTATTTATTTCATTTCATTTGTTCTTTCTCTCCAGCTAGATGAAAGATGACATTCTTAGGGGAACATTTGAGGAAAAGTCACTTTACACTTACAAGATCTTGACTATGGAATCATGGAAACATGACGACAAAGCCATCAATAAATTTTCACATCTCTTGCTCAGAAGAGGGCTCTGGAAACAACACACGGTGACCAGCAGTTGGGGCCTCAGACTGGCTTTGAGATGGAGATTTCAAACACTTGAGGTGGCCCAGGGTCTGAGAGGCTTAACACATCCATAAGTGAAAATGTGATTCCCTTGAATTGGTACAGGTTGGGAAATTCAAAAGACCAGCAGAAAATGTGTAGTTTTCTAAAAACTCATGTAATGCATTCCAATCTGTCAACTCCCCTACATAAACTTTAGCTTTTAAAATGTATTAATACAAGTTTGGCCTTTAGTTCATTTCCATCTCCAGTGCATTCTGATTGGAGTTTGTTTAATTCAAGGCATACATTGCTAATCTTGAATGGCTTACTTCAACTCTATTATAATTTTTACGTATTTCATGTTGTATATCCAAATAGAGCTGAAAAAAACAGAGAGCTAAAGGCAAAAGTGGCCAGGAACATGGCTTTTTTTATTCACTGGGTTTTTTTTCCAGATTTCTGTTCTTTTGCATAATGATTCCAATCTGTTGTGCACCTGTAGTTCTGGGAAATGATTCTTTTTTAATCACTTCAACAGAGGCATGGATGTAGGAGTTGCCAATTACTAAGCTTGAAAAACTTCATCCATGCTCAGAAGAACATTTAATCTACTTACTTTTTTTTTTTTTTAAAGATAGGCACTCTTTACGCATTTGTGGTAACACACAACTATATACACATAACATATATGTATATTTATAAAGAAAATAGTGAATTGAAAAAATAACTCGCTGTAGAAACGAGACCAACAGAGCAGAATTTGTGCATGGCACTAGTAAAAGTGACATGAAATATTAGGTCCTTGTAAATAAGTTTCACACTCTCACACTTATAAAATGATTGCCCTTTGATTTAAACATGCATCCAAAAGATCTCATGCTGTTCTAAACTCTGCCATATTTCTGATTTTCTTTTTCTAGGCTACATATAAGTTTATATAAATGTAAATCTTGTTATGTTTTAATATACTGACCTTAACCGGTTTTTATTATTTATAGAGATGACCTAATAAAAGTTAAAATATTTGACATAAAAATATTCTTACAACAAACAGTTTGACCTTTTAAAAGGTTTCTTGTCCCCTGTTAACAGAGAAAAGGAAAAGTTTCATACATTTTAAAGACACAATACTGGATTAATAATTCTCGAGAATTCTATACCAAATTAAGTATTCAACAAGTAGCCATGAAATGAGAGAATCTGGTCATATACATGAGCTGTTAGCATTGTTTTAGTGTTAACATTGTGTACAGAAATGATTAATGTACCTATTTCATAAACATGTAATGCTATTTATTCATATTTTCATGCCATAGGATTTACCAATTAGACATAGGAAAGCTGTTTAGCATTAGTGCTTCTTCTGGGGGCATATGGCCTAAAATGATGGACAAATGGATATTTTATTTGATTATAAATGAGAAAATAGAAAACATCTCTTTCAAGCAGGTTATAAACCCAGAACTATAACAAATATTGAAAACAGAAAAATGAATGTATATTGCATTTGGACTTACAATTGCTATGATCCCAAAGTCCTGCGTTTGCAGGAGTCTGTCCAATCCACTTCCTTTGCTTGGTAGATGTGGAATTGAACCTCAAAGTCGTTGTTATTGCCTAGGATGGTATAGCCAAATTGGGGGCTAAGAAATGACTCTGACTGATAGTTTTTAATCAAATTCCTTTTGGAATTTTAATTATCTAATTGCTTGGTAGGTAAGTATGTTGTCAGACTTGTTATTGCTGTTGTTTCCAATTATTGCATTTAATTTAAATTCCGAGTAGGAGTTTTCTATCAATAAAAAATTCCACCTTAAAAGATTCACAGCCTATAGCACTTCTTTCTCAATCCACGAGGTGGCGATGGTCTACAGCAAATGATGTAGAGCTCAGGTTTTGTTTTTTTGTTTTTTTCCCCTAATACAGTAGTTCTTCAGGAATTTGCAAAGGTTTCACACTTTTTCAATCATATTTCATAAATTTTTAACAAATCTTAACTTTTGTGTCATAGAAACTATCTTTTAAACGTTGTAACTTAAATGTATTTGCATTCTTAAAATAATAATAAGATGCCTTAGCCGACTTTTTCCATTCATGTAGCTCTATTAGCTTAAACCAAAAATCAATTAAACTTAAGAAAAGAAAGAAAACTACCTCTAAGCTAATACTGTGGATCACTTTTATTCATCATATGAGAGCTTTATGTAATTCAAATGAAAAAAAAATCATAGACTTTACAATTCACTAAAACAAATTAGAATTCATTCATTAAATATATTTATTAAGTGTTTACGTGCTTAGTCTGCATCAATACTTGACTTCAATGCTAAAGTTTAATACTTGACGATCAATGGTAAAGTTAACTCATTTTCTTGGTTAAGAAATTTTCCTTACCACCAACAGAAGAAAAAAAGTGCAAAAAAAAAGAGACGTGAGAAAATGTTCTACCACCAGGAGGTGACAAAAGATAAAATTTAAAATGGCTCTTAAGTGCGTGTACTTGTAAATGTTTGGCTGCTCTCAATAAAAGTGACTTCCTAGAGTCATGTGAATTTAAAACCGTATTCTGGGGATAACTTAAAATGAATTAACACAATATCTTTAGTTTAATAAAATCTAAAATTGGAAGTGGACACTTTTAGTCAGCAGGAGGCACATGAGACCACAGAAGAAGAAATTTGAAACAAAATTTCCCCCACTCAGCTCACAACATATTGATTAGTTGATTGAGAGAGGAACTGGCGCTCCCCCCACCTCCCTTCCCTCCATAATGCAGCTGTTTGAACAGAGGCTGGAAGTCAATTTTCCAGATACTTTGGAAGTGATTATTGCAAATGGTAAAGAGCAGAACCTGATGATTTCTAAGCTTCCTCCCTACAAGAAGAATTTAAGACTTCACAAAGCCCCTTTGTACCTTATGGATAGGGAATGACTGAGTTACTATGCTTTGCAGTTCATTGGCAATCCACTAGGACAACTAGAATGGAGAGCTCAGAATCTCTGACATTTGCATATCTTCAGAATTCAGGGTCATGCTTCTCAATCTTTCTCACCCATAGAAAACTATACTTGCACCTCCTACTTGGGTCAATGGATAAGGATGCCTGCTGTCCAGAATACTGGCTCAGGGAAATTTCTCATCCCAGATGACTCTCAGGCCATCCTGTGAGCTGAGGAGAGAGCTATCTCAGCACACCTGTAACCTGTTGATGGTAGACTAGTATATTCATGCAGTATCTGTTGCGAAGCTGTGACCTAGGCTGTCTCTCTAAGTAATAGGTTGTTGAGAACATGAGATTTGGGAATTGTTCTAGAGAAGCATGATGTCCAAGTGTGGGAAGCCTTCCTATCCCCTGCACTTAATACACTGATAGCTGGGAGGCAAGTCCACACTGAAAATCTGCATTCTCACGTGGCCACATACTTATCTTGTGGCTTCAGGGAATTGTTTTCCCTGAGCCTCAGCGTCCTGCTGTGTAAAAACAACGCAGTGTTCATAGCAACATTATTGACAATAGCCAAGACATGGAAACAACTCAGGTGCTCATCAATAGACGATTGGCTTAAGAAGATGCGGTGTGTGTGTGTGTGTGTGTGTGTGTGTGTGTGTGTATGTATATACACACACTGGAATGTTACTCAGCCATAAAAAAGAATGAAATATTGCCATTTGCAGCAACATGGATAGACCTAGAGAATATTATACTTAGTGAAGTTGTCAGACAGTGAAAGCCAAATATCATATGATGTCACTTATATGTGGAATCTAAAAAATAATACAAGTGAATCTGTCTATGAAATCGAAACAGATGCATAAACATAGAAAACAAACTTATGGCTACCAAAAGGGAAAACGGTGGGGGGAGAGATAAATTAGTTTGGGATTAACAGATACAAACTACTATACGTAAAATAGATAAGCAACAAGGTTTTACTATATAGCACAGAGAACTATATTCAATATCTTGTAATAATCTATAATGGAAAAGAACCTGAAAAAAATATAATGGAATCACTTTGCTGTACACCTGAAACTAACACAACATTGTTGATCAACTATAGTCCAGTATAAAATAAAAAGTTAAAAAATAAATAAATAAAATAAAAATTAAAAAAATAAAACCAAAAAAATCACAATTGAAATATAAGAATACAGCACATTCTTATATATTCATGAAACTGGCCATCTAATAAATTCTATTTCTGTTATCCTGAAAAAAAATAGATAAGCAGCAAGGTTTTACTGTATAGCAGCGGTCCCCAACATTTTTGGCACCAGGGACCGGTTTCGTGGAAGACAATTTTTCCACAGATGGCGGGGGGGGGGTGGTTTCTGGATGATTCAAGTGCATTACATATATTGTGCACCTTATTTCTATTATTACTACGTTGTAATATATAATGAAGTAATTATACAACTCACCATACTGTTGATAGGAGGTGGAGCTCAGGCAGTAATGTGAGTGATGGGGGAGCGGCTGTAAACACAGATGAAGCTTTGCTTGCTGACCCAACGCTCACCTCCTGCTGTGCGGCCCAGTTCCTAACAGGCTGTGGACCAGTACTCATCTGTGGCCCGGGGGTTGGGGACCCCTGCTCTATGGCACAGGGAACTATATTCAATACTTTGTAATAACCTATGATGGAAAAGAACCTGAAAATAAAATATAATGGAATCACTTTGCTGTACACCTGAAACTGACACAATATTGTAAATCAACTATACTTCAATTTAAAAAAAAGAGATAACAACAATCCTTGACTTGAAACATTGTTGCAAGAATTAGAGACATGATCGGCATAGAATTATCAGTGACAAATGGGACTAATGATTATGGGAGACATTGAAAGTGGTGGGGAAGGAATGTCAAAGTGATCAGTGAGACTGCAGGTACTGAACTCTGACCAAGAGTTTTGTCTCATTGCCACAGAACACTCAATTCAGAGATGAGCAGGATGGGTACACATTTTTAAATAAATGAAGCAGGCTAGCCTTATCCATTTAGTAAGATCACCTTGATTGTTGAGTGGCACAACAATGCAGAGAAATGGCTGGTGAATGCAGTTTGAGGACGTTTGTGGTGGAATGATGTAGAACAATAAAGGGAGGTCAAAGATCATTGGGGATGTAGGAGAAAAAACAGGGTAAGAAGAACTCAGCCAAAGAGTTTCAAAAGTGCAGGCCAACAGATTAAAAAAAGGATATGCAAGATGGCTTTCCAGGGTTATCAGTTAATGATTTGTCTCAAAACTAAAGTTGCTGAGTTTTGTACAGATTTTGCCTTTTTGCCATTGTTTTTGCATCTGATCAGTGTATAAACCAACTTACTCCAATGGGTGGACAATTCTGAATACCTGTGTCAACATCTTGCTGCCCTCTTCACATTTACTCTGGTCATTGCTGTTCTAAACATTCTCAGGCAGGCATAGCCTCATAGTAATCTCCTTCAGTCACACCCTGTATTTTGAATGCTTTCTCATCTGGGGCTCCTTGAAGCTGCAGAACACAATCCTTCAAATGTAACTGGGAAGCTCAGTAGAGTTGATTAACAGCCACGTGGCAGCCCTTGACTAGAATAGGAGTGAGTGATTAAATGGGTCCTTTTCTGTTCCTTGGGAAACAGTAGAGAGGACTGTGATACATGTTTGTTCCAAGAATGTTGATAGAATCAAGCCCCAATTTTCCCTAACAAGGACCAGCTTGAGAACGCACCCTGGCATTGGCTCCTCCTTTCTCTGTATTATTCTTGCCAGGTCCCCTCTCCTTTTTTTAAATTTTTTTATTGGAGTATAGTTGTTTTACAATGTTGTGTTAGTTTCTACTGTACAGTGAAGTAGAGTTCCTTGTACTATACAGCAGGTTCTTAGTAGTTATCTATTTTATACATATTAGTGTACATTTGTCAATCCCAATCTCCCAATTCATCCCCCCTACCCCACTTTCCCACCTTGGTGTCCATACGTTTGTTCTCTACATCTTTGTCTCTATTTCTGCCTTGCAAACCGGTTCTTCTGTACCATTTTTCTAGATTCCACATATATGAGTTAATATGCAATATTTGTTTTTCTCTTTTTGACTTACTTCACTCTGTATGACAGTCTCTAGGTCCATCCATGTCTCTACAAATGACCCAGTTTCATTCCTTTTTATGGCTGAGTAATATTCCATTGTGTATATGTACCACATCTTCTTTATCCATTTGTCTGTCGATGGACATTTAGGTTGCTTCCATAACCTAGTTATTGTAAATAGTGTTGCAATGAACATTGAGGTGCATGTGTCTTTTTTTTGCTGTACGTGTGCCTCTCACTGTTGTGGCCTCTCCAGTTGTGGAGCACAGGCTCTGGATGCGCAGGCTCAGCAGTCATAGCTCACGGGACCCCAGCCGCTCCACAGCATGTGGAATCTTCCTGGACCGGGGCACGAACCCGTGTCCCCTGCATCAGCAGGCGGACTCTCAACGACTGCGCCACCAGGGAAGCCCTATGTGTCTTTTTGAATTGTGGTTTTCTCTTGGTATATGCCCAGGAGTGGGATTGCTGGGTCATATGGTAATTCTATTTTTAGTTTTTTAAGGAATCTCCATCAGACCCCTTCTCTTGTACCTAAATTTACTTATCTGTTCCTTCCACTGCTTAAAACCTCAAGGCTGTCTGCACACAGGTTTTTTTTTTTTTTTTTTTTTCTTTCTTCTTTTTTTCTCAGGCTCTGCCTCCTGGGCTCAACTGAGTCTAAAACAATGAATATCAGAGGATCCTTTAGGTGGGACCACTCACTGATCACAGAGAGATGAGGGTCAGCCCACAGCAGGCAGTGGCATTACAATTGTGAAGACTCTTGTTATGGGATGAGGTGCAGGTTTATGTAGCAGCAGTGGCACTTAAACAGAATGAGGAAAAGAGCAAATTAAAAAGTGTGTAGTTGGATGGCTTTGATAGTTGCTTCAGAGCAGGGGTTGGTGAACTGCGGCCTGAGGGGTTGACCATCTGTTTTTGTGAATAAAGTTTTACTGGAACATTTGTTTATGTATTGAGCATCATTGTGCTACCAGGCAGAGTTGAGCACACAAGTCCAAAATATTTATTATCTGGCCCTTTACAAAAAAGTTTATTGACCTTGGTTGTAGAAATCTTGAAAAAAAATTTAAAAGAGAAGCTATATATTTTTCTAACTCTTTGTTTCAAGGCCTGTCATGAAAGTCACCTTTATCTTCTGCAGCCAGAGAGCAGACTGTGCTGAAAAATCTGAAAATGCATAATCTTACAGTTGCCTTATTCCAAATCAGGGTCCTCAGAAAAAGTGTGGAAACTGCGACATGAAATGGAGACATTTGGGTGGATGAGCCTGAGAATCTTGAACTCCCAGATTCTCCTGGATCCTCCAGATGTTCAGAGACAGATATCACCCCCTTGCTACAGCAAGACAGCTTCCTTTTGCCTGTAAAGTTCTCAGCAGAGTCAAGAGCTTCTCAAAAGTAATCTTGCCCTCCTCAATATCTACCCCATCTCCTTCATTCCCAGTCTCTTATGCAAAGTTCAAAATTGTTCTTGAAGAAATTTTTTGAAGAAAAACTGTCCATGCAAATTATGGTCCCCCAATATTTTCTAAATTGAAAAAAAACCAGCAACAATAGTATCCAAAAGCATTTCACTGATAACAGTAATATTGTCAAATTATATCAATATTTGGTTAAGACAGACTTAGGCAGTATAAAACAGTTTATTATACTGTTGTGAAAATGTTGCCATCACGAACAAAATCTCCATTGTGAAAATGCATACTTGCATTATTTTAAGGTTAATATATGAACTGTTGGAGTATCTGCAGCTAGCTAGCAGGAAATTCTAGTGGTCTGGAAGTGATAGCCAAAACAGAACAGTTCCAGCTGCTGCCCTATATGAGGACTTGGTGGTGCTTGTCAATTATGAAGTAATATCAGTGGGGATGATTCTTGTCAGCTTCTCAAGGAAGTAGTAATGATTCCAGGAAACTTTCTATTTGTCCATTTGGCCTAAGGAGATTGGGCTGGGAGCATACTGAAGGTGTGTATGCGTGTGGGTGTGTGTGCATGTGCTCATAGGCGGGTAACTCATACTCTGTGTATCCCCAATCCCCTGTTTTCTGAGCAGTGACTTCCTGCTGTCCCCTGCCAGACTGTACCTTCTCTTTCATGCTGCTTCTAAATTAAGAACTTCGGTCCACTCCAGAGAACTAGGCAGAAGAAGACAGACAATTCTGAATGAGGTTACATCTGAATTCATATTTTTCTAGGAAAAAATTTAACATTTTTCTGTGACAATTATAATGTCCATTTATTGTGTGCTTACTATATGCCATATACACTTTACATATATAAGCTAATTAATCCTTACATGTAGATTTATTGTTTTGTTTTGTTTTTTGCGGTACGCGGGCCTCTCACTGTTGTGGCCTCTCCCGTTGCGGAGCACAGGCTCCGGACGCTCAGGCTCAGTGGCCATGGCTCACGGGCCCAGCCGCTCCGTGGCATGTGGGATCTTCCCGGACCAGGGCACGAATCCGTGTCCCCTGCATCAGCAGGAAGACTCTCAACCACTGCGCCACCAGGGAAGCCCCAGACTTATTGTTATTTATATCTTTATATCACAGATGAGGTAACTGAAACAAAAAGAAGTTAAGAGATTTGGCGAAGCCCACACAGCTTGATGGAGTCAGGTAATCTGATCTTTTAACCTTTAATGCAATATGTATATATAATTATATGTACACAAGCATATAGAAGAAAGGGGACTGGGTTAAGAGTCAGGGTAACTAATTTCAGATGTGCCACCGTCTGGTAAAGACCTTAATCACAGACTCTCTGGAACTGAGTTTTTAAATCTATAAAATGAGCAGGTTGGACAGCTCCAGTTCAAATTTTCTATCAGTTTTAAGGTGATTTTTAGCACTTAAATAACTATAGATGTACAAATTGTTGTTTGTGTTAATGGTATATCTCTGCTGTATAAACAATTTATTATATGCTGAGTAGTTGGTGAGGTAGTTATTCCTCAATGAAACTTTGCCTCAACTAGAAAATTGTTTATTAGAAAATCAGACACACTATTTTCTGTTTCTAGAAACCTACCATGGCTAATGGTGTTATTGTCACTGGTGTCTGAAAACAATGAGGTACAATACCAAATGAAGCTATTTTGTTTTATGTTATTCAGCCTATAAAAGAGCTGGAGAATATGATGGTGTAAAGGGGTTTTGTTTACAAAAGGATTCAGTGCCACAGTTTGTAGATTCTATGACTTAAAAAGTAATATATATATATATATATATATATATATATATATATATATATATATATATATGAAGGAAAAATGGATTCCAAATTTCCATATTGTATCACTGGGGCAGGAAATATAAAATAAATACTTCAGTTTTATGACTTTTTAACTCTTAAGTAAGTATATCTGACTCTGAGTAGGTATATATAATGTTTTCTGGAACTCATCAACACCATCCAAACCCTAATATTTATCGAGCACTTATTATGTACAGACACTGACCTACACATTTCCCAAGTATTACAACTTTGCCAAAAAAAATTCCTAAACTTCTAAGAGAAAGTTTCAACTAAGAAAGGATAAATATATGGCAAACTTTACATTAGAATAAATTGACTTTTCTACCTTTGAGAAGAATGTGATGCTTGTCAAACTTGCTGAGCAGCTGACATTCACTCAAACTCAAGGCAACTGCACAAGCTATATATATTTCTCATTAGAAATTAGAGATGAAATAAAAGTAGGCAAGAGAAACCAAAGGAACATTACAAGAGATCTGCAGAAACGCGCATGTTAAACACAAGAGTTCTGCTCTGAACACCTGTGCAGCAACTGAAGCTTCTAGAGAACACATGGGGTATAAGGATGAGAAATACTATAGTGTGAGAGAAGGCTCAAGTAAAGCATTTAAAAAAAATATTTTGTGCAAACTTAGGAGCTAAAACAAAAGGAAATTAGTGACATTGTATGTAATAAGCTGAAAGTATAAAGTAAATCCATATAATAATCTTTTAAGAGAACAGAAAAGAATTTTAATGAATTAGCTTTCTAATTCAGATGTCATTTCTGAGTGGCTGGGATTCAGGATATGGCTTCTGAGAGAAAATTGAGACTGTGAGTCACCCATTCCCTGTCTTAAGTACAGGTGCCATGGTGAAAAGTAACTCTTTAAGAACAGATTTGATGATTTTAAGGACAATGGAAAACTCATGTCATGAGAACCAAAAAACAGAAGAAAATTAGGGTTTTGCCCATCAGCTCTTGTTAAATCACACATCTCTGTTAACTTAATTCGAACTTAGAAAATGAGTGCACATAAGAAAAACCTTCCTTAAGATGACAATATGATTCTTCAGCCGTTTCTCTCTTAAAATTTAAGATTTTCTTATGTGCTTTTTTTCTTTCCTTTCTTCCATTTCACACTATTAGTTAAAACAAGCACAGCAATCTTGCTCTTCTGCAGGAATATTATTTACTGTAAATGGCTGTCGAAAGCCTCAAGTGATTCTCCATAGGCATAAAATCTGTTTAAAATAAAAATGAGAGGAGAAGAAACATTGTTACAAATTGAAATTACTTTTAAAAAATTGTATCAACTTTTTCCTCTGGGGCTTTTTGTAGATCTTCTTCCTCCCTGCTTACTTCCTGTCTTTCATTCCTTTGTTCCTCCTTTTATATATTTAATGTTTATTAACTATGTACTGTGTCAGGTGCTATACTGGGCACGAATGATATACACACTGCACCTTGAAATTTCAGTCTTGGCAAAGGTTGTTTAAATACTTGCTCTTGAGCATCTTCTACAAATGTAATTAAGAAGTTGCTCCTGAGTGTATTTAGGGCTATATGTGGAATATGGACAAGGAGGATGGGATGGAAAAGATGGAGCCATTGACCTGTCCAAGGGCAAGAGGTGTGGGGCAGTGGTGAAGGTTTCAAAAAAAGAGGAGTTATTTGATCTGATTTTCTTCTTTGCATTATTTTGAAACATCATAGATACACATTGTATGTGATTAGTATTGCCATTTCTGTTCCTTTTCTAAGAAGGTAAGAATATGGAAAAATTCTCTTTTCTGAAAAGGGTCATATGCTTCAGAAAATATTTTTCAGTTTAATTTTTGTCATTTGGCTTATTCTGTACAGTTCAGTTTGTACAGTCTACTAAATTATCATTATTCTGTGTAGAAGCAACATAGGATCTATATGATAACTCACAGATATTCACAGATGAAAGGACTTAGTTACTGAGAAATACAGTTCGGATCCATTCAACAGTTTTAGGAAATGAGGAAAAAATATGTTAAAATCTAATATTAAAAGTCTAATGAATAGCTTTTACTGGTTA
The DNA here is from genome assembly GCF_949752795.1 of Hyperoodon ampullatus. Taxonomy (NCBI): domain Eukaryota; kingdom Metazoa; phylum Chordata; class Mammalia; order Artiodactyla; family Ziphiidae; genus Hyperoodon; species Hyperoodon ampullatus. The sequence continues at coordinate 128,471,469 of NC_136918.1, forward strand.
ATTCCTTCTGCATTTCTATGAAAACTTTCTTTAACATCATTTAAGAATTTTATCAATGTTTCTTTGTTTTTTGAAAAACAGAAAAATTATGGATGCCTATAAAACTGAAGCACTAAAATGTTATTATTTAGTGTAAAGAATGACTCTGGGGCATTGTAAAAACAAAACAAAAAACCTTAAGCTTGAAGCTTTCAACTTAATATTAAAATATTAAAATACTTAACATTTTCTTTTTAATATATGATTAATTTTTTTCTTTTTAAAGGAATGGCTATAAGTAATAGGAATAGGTTTTAGGGCTTCATATGTGTTTTCTTACTTTTTTCTTGTTAATGGTGGTACAAAATAGTGAAGCTATAAGAAAAACCTTATCTTCCTAAGAAAAATAGATTCTTTTGCATTCTGCTCTCAAATTAGAGGAAAATGCTTATATTGAGAAGTAAAAATGACAGGTGAAAAGAATTTAATTTTTGTCTTATAATTTCTGGTAGGATATTATACACACATTAGAGAACTCAACATATGCCTTCAATCACATTTTTAACAAATTGTCATAATACTGCAATTTTGAGCATATTGTGTGAATTGGCACTTTGAGTAATATTCTATGTTTTTAATATGTAATTCTTCTTTTGAAGTATTGAAAAGCCCCATTTAAATGAAACACTTATTCAACCTGACTTCTTTTCTCTCATTCACTCTCTGGTAGATCCTGAAGTAGACATCAATGTACAGGCCCAAAAAGGTACTGAAGTAGTCAAAAAGAATTGAAAAAGTAATTATAGTCAAATGTAGGTTTTTCTGATAGTCAAAGACATAAATAACTCAAAATATTTGATAATCCAAGAAAAATGTATATAAAATATTTTTTAAATACTTGAATAAAATTGATTTGGATATGTGATGATGATGATGGTGGTGGTGATGGTGATGATGATAACTCACATTTATTGAACAGCATTTTGATTGCCAAGCACTACACTGAAGACTTTCCATGTATTAGATTATTTATCCTCAAAGTAGCCCTGTGAAGTGTATCCTATTATTATCAGAAGCTTAGAAAGGTTAATTGACCTGTCCAAGGTCTCATAGTAAAGAGAGAGTTTATGTAGTGCTGTCAATCAAATATTGGATTGACCAAAACATCTTATGGAAAAACCCAAATGAACTTTTTGGTCAACCCAATATTTCTGGTTCTCTTTCTAAGAACATATTAACATTGCACTTTCCTAACCACTCAAAATTAGGTGTGTCTGTGTGACTTCCTTTAATACACTGTGAGCCGAGTGACTTGTCCTAGCCAATGACATGAGAACAGAGTGTTACATCCAGTTGGAAATTCTCAGAGCCAGTGTGATTTGCCATATTCTCTTTCTTTTCCTCTGTAATGACAATGGTTATGTTGAATTAACTGGCTGCCCTATCAGCCTGGGTGGTAATGACAATGGGGCAACCAAGTATAACGGCATATAGTATAAATAAGGAATAACAACTTGTTTTCAGCCCCTGAAATTTGGCATTATACAGCCATATAACCTAAATCATCTTGACAGGTAAAGTAGTAGAACCAAGGTGACCTTGGAATTGGTGACAACAATAAAACAGCAAATTATTACTCTGAGAAGCTGTATTTGAATTATTAACCACCTGTCTTTTATGATCCTTTTTTAATACAATGTACCATGCCAAGCTGATTCCTTACTTTATATCTTAAAATTTGGGAAACATATTAAGGGAATAAGAGCTATCTTTATCCCAGGAGTGCAAGAATGGTTTATTATACAGATATCTATTAATATAATTAAACATATCTATAAATAAAAATTTTAAAAATCAAATAATCTTTATAGATGCTAAAAATGAATTTTAAAATATTTGATCACCTATTCTTGAATTAAAAAATTATATCTGTTTATCATCTAGAAACAAACTAACACTCTCTTAATATGATAAGGAATAACTAAATACACAGTATATAACAAATTCCTTTGAAAAGCACTAGAGTTATTCCCATCAAAATAAAGACAAAAATACTTATTAGCATTGTCATTCAGCATTTTTTCTGGGAATTCTAGCAAATGCCTTATGAAGAGAATATTAGAAAGAAGAATGTGGAAGAGAGGAGGAAAAAAAGCTATAGTTTACTTATACATTCAGGAAAAGATTTCATATAAACTTAAGTCTGGGTTTTCCATGTACATAGTGTGTCTGGATCATTTACTCTGGAAAACTTAATCTTTAACTTCTCTAGCATCTCTGTAAGAATGTTCTGGGGCTTTTAACAGAAGTTGCAGGTGGTAGGCAGGCATACACATGACATAGCCAGAGTCTCTGACAGTTGAGAGGAGGCAGGAGGGTACGTTTGGCATCCTAGCACCCATGGATTATGCTGATGAGAATGGTCAAAGGAGCTTCTCAAAGGACCTGTGCCAGACCATGCTGGATCATCATCATCAGCTGCTGGCTACATTGTAGAGATGTAAAGGCCAGTTAGGCTTGCCTGTCTGTGTGTAACAAATCATGAAGTTTCTTATGTTATAGTAAATTGTATCCTATGCTGGTAGCGTGCACAATTTTCTGTGAAATATATCCCTGTTCCACTGTGATATGTTCCACATCATATGTAATATGATGCCCTACTACTTGGAAAACCCAGGAGAACAAAATGAAAAATATTATGATCATCAAGTAGTTTTATGAAGTTAGACTTAAGGTAACAAAATGATTACAAAACAGAATTTTTATATATCCCCCCAAACATAAAATATAATGGAGAAATTTTATTCTCAATAGCAAAAACAATATAAACAACTTAAAATATATAAAAGCTGTGCTGGACTACATAAATAAAACCTACAAGCATTTATTCAGTGACACAAAATAAAACGTTAATAATAGGTTAAAAAACAATAATCTAGGATAGAATAATTTCATATTGTAATCTTAAAAATGCATTCCAAACTAATTTACATTTTACATACAATTCCAATAAAATTCCAAGGGTGGCATATAATGTAATTCCTTCAACATACGGAAAGGAAAAAGAGAATTTAAACCACTCTTGGGTCACAGAGAATATACAAAGTAAAATTATAGGATATCTAAAAAATATTAATGAAGAAAAGACCATGTAGCAGAACTTATAAGAACAAGTAAAAGTCTGTTAGGAAGCCTACATTTGAATTAAAAAATAAAAAAGAACAAAATAACCCAGAACTCTGCAGAAGGAAGAATGCAGTTATAACAGAGAATAATGGGAAAAAAGAAAATATTAGAACCAATAAGTAAACTCAAAATCTGACTCATTTAAAAAAAATAATAAAATCAATATACCATTAACTAACTTAAGGAGAAGAAGCAGACATGAAATAACAAATACTAAGAGTGGGAAAAAAAACACAGGTACAAACAAAATTAGAAGATAATAAAGTTATATATTTTCTCAAGTTTATGCAAAAATATTTGAAAATATGAGTGAACTAGAAAATATAATTTACCTAAAATGACCCGAGAGGAAATAGAAAAATCTAACATAAGTTACCACAAAAGAAATGAAGGAAAGAATGTGACAAAAGAGGACCCCTCCACCACAAAATACCAAACTCTTAAAAAACAGATAATCCCAATGTTAAACTTTCCAAACCATTCAAACAGAAAGAAAGGAACTAAATTCTTTTTGCAAAAATACCATAAAGTTAATAATCTTCACAAAGTTGTCACAAAGAAAATAATAATATTTAGACCAGTTTTACTTAGTCTATGAACAAGATCATAACCAAGTATGTTTTAATCCAGAAAACCAAGGGCAATACATTATTATGAGTTATTAACATCATTTATTATTAATAGATCTAAAGAAAAAAAAACATATGTTCCAAATTGTTTAGACACAGATAAAGCACTTGATAAACTATAATGTCCATTAGTAATAAAGGCTCTTAATAAAACAGAAAGATGGATACTTTAAAAATATTATGTAGCATTCCTACCAAATGTTAATATCTTTTTAAATGAGAAAATAATAGAAATAACAGTGCAGGAATTCCACTATCACTACTAATATTAATTAACACTTTTCTGGAAGTACTAACCAATGATGTTAGGGATGAGTAATAAATCACACAAAAAATCGAGAATGTAAAGTAATGCATTTCACAGTCAATAATTAATAGTTTTACTAAAACTAAGAAAATCAAGTAAAAACTATTATACAACATACGATAATTTAGCATGGTCATAATATTCACATATATAAAAAACAAGTTTAAAGATATAGTATAATAAAAAAGCCCCTTTTATAGAAATATTAAATCATAAAAAATATTAAAATCCTGGAAAGGAACATGAAAAAAATCAGGCTTTGTTATAAAATGATAAAGTTAAAACAACTTTTGATGTATGCAAAATTATTTGATCACATGATGTCATGTCTTATCATTTGTCCATGGAAGCCTCAGAATCATAAAAATAACATTTCCCCACAACTTTGAATATATCAAAGTTGTGATTGAATATATCACAGTAAAAAACGGATAGAAATTTTTTCCAAAGGGAACCTAGAAAAATTATTTTAAAATTTGTATAGAAAAACAGGCAAAACTAAATCAAAGGAGTGCTAAACTTTTGCTCAGGAGTTTGACTTTTGTTGAAAATGTATAAAGCTGCAAGAGAATATCACTCAGAAAAATCTGGATAATCAATAAAATCATAACTTTTTTCGAAGTGTTCAAAGAGCAGTAGTCACAAAAGACTAGGTATAGAAGAGAGAAAGGACACAATTTATTTTTCACTATTGATAGAACACTGAGAAAAGAGCTACTGTAAAAGTGAATTAGGAGAAGACAGATAAAATTTTTATAAATTCTTAAAGGAAAAGTGACGATCAGCATGTCAGCAAGCCCAAGCACTAGGGGACTCTGTGCTCACTCACAAGGTAGTAGCCCCTCTCCTTAGAGACTCACAGGGACAAAACCCCAGCCATCTCCTAAACTCATCTCTCATATGAAGCCAAAGGGACAGAAGAAATACTAATTCTGGGGCATGGAAATAAAGAAGGAAAGGAAAGAAGACATCCCACCCCTGGTCCCAGGCAAAGGTAGATTGCCACTGAGGATAGAGTGAAAATAAAAAATGTGTAGGGAAAGAATGGGAAACTGCCTCAAACCCAAGATTCTGCATTCAGACAATGAAAAATTCTGCTACTAGTAGAAGAGGCGCAGGAAACTCTCTCCCAGCTACTACCCACACATGTGAGTTGGAATTCTGCTGCCATGGAAGGGAGGGATAAGAACTCTGAGGAAACACCATCTCCAAGACCCACGCTAACAGGGATTGCTCAAGACCTAAAGGCTGAACTAAGACAACAGAAACACCCAATAGAATGCATATGGTGAATAACGAGCAATATGGCAGAAGACTGCTTGGGGAGGAATAGAGGATGGAGAGAGACACCGCTCCGTGGTGTAGGCATGCAGAGACTGCTGAAGTTCAAAGATAGATCAGGGATCTGAGAAAACCCTTTGGCACTCCAGGCCTCACACTGAGTACAAGGTATGTGGTGCTCTGAAAGTAACAAAAGCTAACCCAGCTTGACTCAATCCCCCATAAAATGGAGTGGACGAAAGAAGAGATGTACCCATTTCTGAGAACAAATCTTAGTTACCACAGTTTCTACTCTTCTCCACACAATTGACATTGTTCAACAAAAATTAAAATACCCCCCAAAGAGCCAGGAACAAAACATCCAGAAGTAAGGCAGTCTACAGAACCAAAACTTGGGAAACGATATTCCTGTTGTACAAAACTGTTTTGTCCCTTTTCAGCTTAAACCAATGTTTCTGAGTCATCTAGAGATAGAATTCCACCTCCTTTCCTATGGCCCATGACTGTGCGTGCAGTCTCAAATTGCACAAGTCCATCTTGCCATTTAAATCCTCATCGTAACAGACTATTTGTTGTTTCCTGCACACACAAAGCTGCTTTATATCTCTGTATCTTCACCTATTCTACTTTCCACTTCCTGAATTCCAGAACATTCATTACTTTCTTGTGTGCCTGAGGAACTTTTCAGTACTCTGCTCCTATGACGACTCCATAGTGAAAAAATGCCAGAAGACGCCAGATCCTCCCCTGCATACAAAGAGACAGGCTGAAGCAATAACAAGTGCCTTTCTTCTATTTTTGTTGCTGTATCCATAGTGCTTTTTATTACCTTTTATATCTATCAAACAGCAGTAATTGCTTCGTTACTTATATAGTTTTCCCACTGAAGTGTAAACTTCTCTAGGGTAGGGATGGTCTTATCTCCACCTGCAACTTAAAAAATAAAATTCTAGAGAGCCAAATATTTACTTCAAATCAATTGAACTGAAAATTATTAAGACTAATGTGAGAATGATGCTTGTCCATGATGGGATTCAAACGAGAGTATAATCCTTTAAATGAATTCTTTGTGATGAAGAAATTATTTGGAGGCAGATTTTTAAAAAAATGCTTTCCTTCATGGTTCAAAATTTAAAACAATTATTAAGTTATGATTTAATTTCTATAGAAGAGAACTCTAATATAAGACTGATAACTGAGAGCTGGTATTTAATTTATAAAAATGATTTAAAAATGAGTAGGCTTATATTTCTGTTTCAGGCAGTACTATGAATAGATTGCCTTAAGACCCCTCCTGTTGGAAACAATTAAACAACTGGGGGAAATATTAAAAATAAATTTTTTATGAAAGCATCTATGAACAGACAAGAAAGTAAGGAATTGGAAGCCAAGGCATCAAGAGGGAAACACAACTCAAAAATCAATTCCCCTTGAAGGAATTTTCTGTGTGGAAAAGTTTGTTTTCAGAGACTGTCTGGAAGTGTGGAACCTAGAAAAACCTCAGGCCTATATGAGATGGGATGCTCATGGGGAATCATCTCTCCACATCCCATACATTCACCTCTCAAGAAAGGACAAGAAAAATAGTCTCTCTTGAATTTGATACTGTATGGAGGGAATGAAAAACTTTCTTTTAGACATCATAACCACAAGCCATCTGATTTCAGTTTTACTGACTGAATTCATACTTCCTGGGTGGTCTCAATATTCAAGATACAAGTATTCAGTGTAAAGTGGTCCTTGGTTAGTACTGCCCTTGGGACCTGGCAGGACCAGACAAAAGCCCTCTCTTATAAAAATCACCACAGCTCAGGGCTCAATATCTACAGTAAAATGAGCTCACAGTAAAACAAAAACGAAGTAAAACAAAACAAAACAAAACAAAATAAGCAACCATGTTGAGTGAGAGCTGGCAGGAAAAAAAAAAAACAAACAGAATCAAACCTGCAAAAATATTAGATATTGGAATTAGACACAAAATCTAAAATAATGGTTTGAAAATACATTTCAAAAGTGAGAGTCTGTAAAAATAACCAAGCATAAAATCTGAATAAAATGGGTTTATTAGTAGATTAGACAAAGATGAAAAGCAAATTTGTCAACTGGAGAGAGATAGTGGAGAAATTTCCAAGAATGTAACAGAGTCCACTGGATGGAAAATAGAGAAAATAGGTTAAGAAAAATGGAAGATGGAGAAAGCTTAAAAATAAGAAATTCATACCTAAACATAATAGTAAAAATTCAGATGACCAAAGATAAATAGAAAATTTAAACCCCAGCAAGCAGTACAGATAGTTACATTTAGAGACATGACAATTATTCTGAAAGATTATTTCTCCACATTAACAATAAAAGCTTGAAGAAAGGGAAATGATATATTTAATATACATACTGGGAGAAAATATCTGTCAGTGAAGAATTGTATGCTAGAAAAATGACAGGAATGGAAGCAATAGAATGAGCTTTTAAGAAAAAGAAAACCTGGAATAGTTCACCTACAATAGACACCAGGAAGGAAAACCTCAAATGTTTACTTTAGGAAGAAGAAACATCATCTCGGATGGAAGTTTTTTTCTGGGGAATCAATTAATAATTTCAATATTAAGATCAATGATTCCAGAGTATTTAAAAAAGAAACAACATTCCAGTTGCTTATATGAGAATAGCATAAGTTTGATACCAAAAATTCTCAAAAAGAGTGAATGAGGAAGAAGATCTCAGGCCATCTTGGTCATGACACTGATGCAAAACTTTTTCGCCAAATACTAGTGAACTTAACTGAGCAATGTATAAAAAAGAAGATAAGTACCTGTTGGTCAGATGGTTTAACTCAGAAATGCAACAGAGGTTTAAATACAAAACAACCAATGAATATAATTTACTGCATTAACAATTTGAAGGAGAAAATTTGACAATTGTATCAAAGATATAGTAAAATAGTAAATAAAATTTAGCATCCATTCATTGTAAATATATTCTTAGGACACCAAGGATAGAAGAAACTTTTGTGACCTGATCAAAGGTTTTTATAAAAATTTTACAGCAGGGCTTCCCTGGTGGCTCAGTGGTTGGGAGTCCGCCTGCCGATGCTGGGGACACGGGTTCGTGCCCCAGTCCGGGAAGATCCTACATGCCGCAGAGCGGCTGGGCCCGTGAGCCATGGCCGCTGGGCCTGTGCGTCCGGAACCTGTGCTCCTCAACGGGAGAGGCCACAACAGTGAGAGGCCTGCGTACAAAAAAAAAATAATAAAATTTACAGCAAAAATTATACATAATGGAGAAATGTTGGAAATATTACTCTCTGAACTAATCAAGGGTACCTGACAGACATCACCATTTTTAATAAACATGCTTTTTGGAGACTATGAAAAATACAATTATATGCAAATTATATGATCATCATTGTATAAAATCTATATTAATTTATAAATCTTTAGGATTAATAAGGAAGTATAAGTTTTTTACACATAAAATTAATACACAAACTCAGTTGCATTTCTATACTCTACTAATAGACATTCAGAAAATGAAATCAAATAAAATATGCCATTTATAACTATATTGGAAGCAAAATGTTCATAGGAATAAAGTTCATAAGAGATACACATGAGTCTTCTATGGTTATAAAACTTTAGTAAAACATGTTAAAGAAGATCTAAATAAATGGAGAGATATAATATATTCATAGACTTAAAGACATTTAAAGAATGCAGTTAGTAATTGAATTGATCTATAATATGCAACTAAAATTAAAACTTAAACAGTTTATTAGTGGACTTGACAAACTGATTCTAAGATTTACTAAGAAGAGTGTTGTCTGAATCTTCCTTAAGGAATTTTGCCTAATCCCAGGTTGTAAAGATTTTCTCCAGTGTTTCTTTCTAGATGTTTTATAATTTTACCTTTTACATTTAGAGTCATAATCCATTTCTAGTGTATTAGGGACTACATTTTATTCTTTCCCATCATGATTATTTGGGTCAGGGATCCGAAAGGGTTTGGCATGATGGTTCATTTCTGGTCTATGTTAGCAGAGAGGGCCCCAGAGCCTGAAGGATCTACTTCCAAAATGGCTTCTTCACTCATGTGTCTGATGCTCAGGTTCCTTAACCCAGGTCTAGAAATTGTCATAATGTCACTTCCTTCATACTCTACTGGTGAAAGTGGTTACAGGAAAGCTCAGATTCAGGGGAAGGGATTACACCTTGATGGAAGGAGTGCCAATAAATTTGTGGCCATCTTTTATCCATCACAGAGTGATACTGTAAAGATCATTCTTTCCCCATTGAATTGCATTAGCACAGTTATGATAATTTAAGTGAACATTTGTATGTGAATCTATTTCTGAAAGCACTATTCTATTCTTATAAAGTTAAGTATATATTTACCATATGACCTAGCAATCCTATTCTTCAGTTTTTTCACAAGATAAATGGAAAACTGTACTAATATAAAAGTCTTTCCATGAATGTCTATAGCAACTTTATTCATAATTATCCAAAATTAGAAACAACTCAGATGTCCTTTAACCAGTGAATGGATAAAGAGACTGTAGTACAGCCACACAACAAAATATGTATTTAGCAATATAAAGGAAAAAAACTATTGATTTATACAATATAGATAAATATTAAATACGTTTTGCTAAAAAGAAGAAACCAAACTCAAAATACTACATATTGCTTGATCCCATTTATATGGTGTATTGAAAAACAAAATTATAGGGACGAAAAACAGATCTGTAGTTGCCAGGGTTAAGGAATGAGGGGAGATGCTGACAACAAAGGGGCAGCATGGGAGAATTTGGGGGGTGACAAAACTGTTTTGTATCACAGCTCTAATGGTGGCTTCATGACTGCGTTTTTCAAAAGGCTTTGAACTGTATAACACAAAGAGTGAGTGGATAATTAAAAGCCAAATACAAAACAGCATTATACAGAATACTGAACTGTAATTAGTAAATATGTTTCTCATATAGATATGAGTTAGTAATTCTGAAACTATTTTCTGTGTCTACTATGATTGAAAAAATACGTAAATATTTTGTAGAAAATGAGAGCTCTTTCTTTCTCATTGAGAAAAAGGTTACAGAAAAGTGAACCCAGGCTTCCCTGGTGGCACAGTGGTTAAGAATCTGCCTGCCAATGCAGGGGACACGGGTTCGAGCTCTGGTCTGGGAAGATCCCACATGCCGCAGAGCAACTAAGTCTGTGTGCCACAACTACTGAGCCTGCGCTCTAGAGCCCACAAGCCACAACTACTGAAGCCCGTGCACCTTAGAGTCCGTGCTCTGCAACAAGAGAAGCCACCGCAGTGAGACGCTCACCCACTGCAACAAAGAGTAGCCCCCACTTGCCATAACTAGAGAAAAGCTCGCGTGTAGCAACGAAGACCAAATCCAGCCAAAAATAAATAAAATAAATAAATTTATGAAAAAAAAGTGAACCCTGTGGTATTGCATTGGAGTTGGAGATATCTGTATGAACGTATATATATATATATATATATATATATATATATATATATATATATGTATATATATATATATATATATATATATATTTAGCTCTCATTTTGTACAGTATATTTACTTATGTTTTCCATATATATGCACACAGATAAATAGATACAGAAATAAATGTAATGTGTGTATATGCATGGGTTAGTATACCTACACATATCATCACAATACATACTACACTGAGAGGATCTAAAAGTAATGACAACCCAGTAGCAATGAGTACACTTGGAGCCCAGATCTTGATTTCTAAATACAATTCTGCAATAAAAGGAACCAAGCCTCCTTGATGAAGTAAGTTGATTGGACAGGGAAAATTTGAGATGTGCTTAAAACATTTTGTGGTACCAGAAAATAAGATAGATCTTTAAAAAATACTAACATGGATTAATTATATAAATATAATTTTGAGCAAACAAAAATATATTGCAGAATATATTCAATATCATTCTATTTATAAGAAGTTTAGAAACACTCAGAAGTGAACATATTGCTAAAGGATGCAAGTATATGTGGTGATTATCTAAAGAAAATCCAAGACATGATAAACATGCCATTTTGCATGCTAATTTAATTCGCTAAAAACAAAAACACCATTGAACTTTCAACTGCTTAATAGCTTCCATAATCAGGAAGACTTTCTTTATCTCACGTACATCTTTCCACTGTTGCAATTAATTCCATCCGTTTGGGTTCAGTAGATCTAGTGAGTACATCCTCTGAGCATTGCCAAGCTTAGAATTGAATATTCATTTCAGCTTTCTTTCTCTAGAGTAAAAGATTAATAATTCCATGTCTTAAAGATCATATTCTCTAATCATTTAAGCATATTTGCATTATTCCTCTGGTGTTCTCTGAGTTTTCCTTATTTTTTGGCTTGAAAACCTTGTTCTGTAGAATGCTGTGAAATTGACTACTTGAGTATATGAGTATACGGAGTTGGTGAACTCTTAATGCCTGTGTGCTATAAACTCTATGATATCAGTTTGCAACCCATATGTAATGGTTCCAAATTCAATATCCAAAAAAAGTTTTTAATAAAGTAGCTCTCTATTCCACAACTGCTCAGATATAACCAAGCCTTGTACAGTTGAAATCTCTAACTCTCTCTCTCTCCATTTTCTCAAATATTTCAGAGTATCATCTCTATCTATGTAGACAACCCTCTTTTTCCAATTCAGATAGTTTGTAGTCATGGAAACATCTTTCTATAAAATGTGCAAATAATACTATAATAAATATATAGAAATATAAATTCTACTTTTTCAGAGCATGTAAGAATTCATTATTTCAATATTTTCATATAATTTTATTCTTATACAATAAATGAAATGTAAATTAATAGATACTGAGAGCAAGATGAAAATAATAATTACACTAGAGGTACTAAAGTTACTAAAATCAGAGACACATTTAAAATTTTTCTCTAAGTTTTATAAAATCTCCTGGCAAATAAGTGTATTAGATTTCTACTTATACTACATATTTTGATAATAATTCAAATAATGTTTATTATATTGCTGATATTTATCTCCTTTATCCAAAATAAATGTAAACATGTTTTATTCAAAATAATGTAATAAAAAATTGATATAGACGATCTTATTTACAAAGCAGAAATAGAGACACAGACGTAGAAAACAGACGTATGGATACCAAGGGGGAAAGGGTGGGAGTGGAATGAATTGGGAGATTGGGATTGACACATATATACTATTGATACTATGTATAAAATAGATAACAAATGAGAACCTACTGTATAGCACAGGGAACTCTACTCAATGCTCTGTAGTGACCTAAATGGGAAGGAAATCTGAAAAAGAGGGGATATATGTATACATATAACTAATTCACTTTGCTGTACAGTAGAAACAAACACGACATTGTAAAGCAACTATACTCCAATAAAAGTTAAAAAAAATAATATAATGAAAGGTAATGAAGCATCCTAGATTGGGTCCTGAGATAGAAAAAGATTATTGGAGAAACTAGTGAAATCTGAATGAAGTTTTTAGTTTAATAAATCAATGTCTCAATGTTAATTCATCAGTTTTAACAATTGAACCACAGTTGTGTAAGAGGTTAACATAGGGAAATCTGAGTGAAGAGTATATGGGACCTCTCTGTATTTTCTTTGCAACTCTTCTGCAAATCTTCTAAAAATCTGGAACTATTTCAAATGAAAAGTTTGTTTGAAAATAATGTTATGTTATTCTAGAATAAAAACTTTATTCCACGTAATTTATATATATATATATAAACTTTTAAGGTTTTTTTTACTTAAAAGGAGAAATTGAGTATGTTTCTAGAAATTCAGTTTCTAGGTGAATTATTTAATATTATAGCTTAATGGAAACCTTCATCTAGAGTTTTTTTTCTATTGTATAAACTTATCCTACATAGTGTAAGATAATGAGTAGGCATTTTTAGTTTTGAAATAATGCTTAAAAACTGTATTTCCTGAAAATTGGTTGACAGGTAATGTACTTTTGTAATTAGAAGTCATATAATATAAATGTTTCTTATTTCAGCAATATAGAACATATAATTGACTATGGAAGACCTAAATCTACTTTTGATGGAAAACATTTTAGGTGAGTCCAGTTATATATTTAGGATAAAGTTCCCTAAGTATCAACTAGATCCTCTATTTGGGACCAAATGAGTGGTACAGATAAATGTTGATGTTCTTTAGGATTTTAACAAATAGATATGTAAAACATAAAAACAGCATATAACTTTAGTGTGATTTCTTAAATCTTAATAAGCAAGTTTTTTAAATGAACTTGGGAAAAATCAAGTAATTTCTGAGCCTGCATTTCCCTATTTGTGAAAAAAGATCTACCAAATATATTGGAATTCTCTGAAATGCTATGAAGATAAGTCCAAGAGGGTGTTTAATCACTGCATGAAGATTCTATTTAAGTATAAACAATAAACTAACTGATTTGTAGCATTTGCAAATAGAAAAGAGAACTAAAATTTTATCACAAATGCTGTATTTTTATTCTACTATTGGTAGTAATAATAATACTAAAAAAATAAAGAGAGGGCAATTAGATTTGCATGGTTAAATGTGTGTTTATTTTTAAAATTAATACTACACTGAATTTAAAGCAAATAGACTCTGAAAAGTTGTGAAGTGAAGTTTTTCCTATGTTTATGGACATTTATGTTGATTCACAAACAGAGCTGTTTTCTACTCTAGGGCGTGAAATGTGTAGCACATCACTGATTGGCTTTAATTTTTGTCAATGTACAAATCCCAAAGTGAACAACCTACACTTCCAGAGGACAAAGCCTTTGAAATAAATTTGTGTTCATCACACCCTGTGGCACAATTAAAATAATCCTAAAGGTGAGAGAAACTCAGTGAACATGATCTCTTGTATGAGGTATATTCCTTTATATAACTGATTAGAGATTTGTACTGTTCCTTTACTCCTGTTGCTCCTTTCTCACACTGGAGCAGGGTTTCTCAGAATGGCTATCCAATCAGGAGGGAAGCACTGGGACCTTTCTTAAATGCTACCTCCACCTCTGGTTGGCCAAGTCTGTAGTTCACTGCAATGAACTCCTAAGTATGTGACCACTTCCAATAAGACACCCCGACTTCACCTTGGTAAATTCCTGATACCCCAGCTTTTCAGTCAGACCCAGGAAGCTTCATAAGCCTTCTCTTAAGAAACTTTAACTCTGGTCATATCTCATTGCAAGTCTGTCTTCTTATCATATCAGCATTTTCAAAATTTATTTTAATTTTTTTATTGAACTATAGTTGATTTACAACATTGTGTTTGTTCCAGGTGTACAGTGAAGTGATTATTGTACATATATAATTCTTTTGCAAATTCTTTTCCATTATTGGTTATTACGAGATATTAAATATAGGTCCCTGTGCTAGATAGTAAATCCTTGTTGTTTATCTGTTTTATATACAGTGGTATGCATTTGCTAATTTCAAACTCCTAATTTATCATTCCCTCCCCTGCATTTCCCCTTTGGTAATCATATGTTTGTTTTCTGTGTCTGTGAGTCTGTTTCTGTTTTGTAAATAAGTTCATTTATATCATTTTTTTAGGTTGCACATATAAGGGATATCATGAAATTTGTCTCTCTCTGACTCACTTCACTTAGTATGATAATCTCTAGGTCCATCCATGTTGCTGCAAATGGCAATATTCAATTGTTTTCAGGCTGAGTAATATTCCATTGTACATGTGTACCACATCTTCTTTATCCATTCATCTGTTGATGGACACTTAGGTTGCTTCCATGTCTTAGTTATTGTGAATAGTATATAAGCATGTTTGATGCATATCTTTCCTCTACTTACTTGCATTTGCCATCATTTGCTTTACCTCTCCCCTGGCAACGATTATTTATGGCCTCATCTAAGACCTGTGAAGTATTGGAAGGCTCATGAGCAGTTGGCTCTTCCACGCTGCTCCTGTCTGGTACTAGGTCCAACAACCACAAACTCCTTGCTGTAATTCCTGAATTAACTCCTTACATTTTGGCACTAGAACTTTATCCAACAAGATTTAAGACAATTTGTAAAAGAAAACATAACATAAGGAAGAACAATTTGGAATAGGAACAGAACAGAGGTCAACAGCAAAGAGCAGAAAGAGTAAATGTGACAAAGTCCCTGAGATGATCTGATTATTATAATTGGGCACAGAGTTTAATTTGCCTGGAAGCAAAGAGATTTAAGCTAGTTTTGTTTATATAGTCATAATAATTTAAATGCTACAAATTCACTTGTGGTGCTTTTTTTCTTAGAAATCAAATGTAAAAGAGGTGCTTGTATAAGGAACATTAAATTTCAGTGGTGAACTACTATGGTTTTACAAAAATCTCTAAAACATGCTTAAAGAGATGATGTTTTTACTGGCCTGAAGGCTGAAAATTATGTTATACATTTGTTAAATATTTTCTATGTCAACTAAATTCATATCTTTTAGGTCTCTTATTTTTCAATGATCTAATTAATCATAGAAACAGGACTTCGGGAACCTAGATGAATGGGTGGGTGACATGCAAAATAGACTCTTTAATGAATGACTTATATGAGTCAATGGCAGGTGCTGGGTCACAGTAAATGATGTTTTCCAGTTCTAACCTAAAGCAGAGAGATCCTTGATATTGGTCAAATTCAGAACTGTAATTTTAAAAGAAACAAGATGTGAGTGAGCAATTCTGTTATTTTGTTGTGAGATTTTGAGAGTGGATTTCTCATCTCACTGGAGTTCAACTCACTCTGTCAAGATAGGAGTAGCAGAAGATGTTTGTTAGAGCCAGTATTTTCTTTGAAGTGGGTAAATGTAATCCATGGAATTAGAATTAGACCTGGGTTTGATTTTAATTCCATACTTACAAATCATGAAGCATCAGAAAAGCAGCTGTCTCTGGCTGTGGCAATGAATGGTGCAGCTCCTGTAAGCATCTTTCCTAAAAGGGAAAGAATAGACATAATTTAGATCAAACTTTATATGAATGTGAGTACTAGGATTTGTGTTGGGAGACAAGGATATAATGGATGAGATGGACAGGGGTCGAATTTCATGATTCCATAAACTCTAATAAGGAAACATTACAACTCCTATTTTATTACAGAACATAAGTGAATAATTTTTCCATTCAATAAGCTGTACAGTTATGGTGAAAAACTAAGGGCATACACAATATGTTAATGTGCTACAGATTAACACACACACACACACACACACACACACACACACACACACACACACTGAATTTCCAGAGTTTTTTGATTTTGATGTTATGTAATAACAAGACCACCCAAAAGGTGGCACTAAAAAGCAGATAGTCATTATATGACCTTCAAGTAAACGTAATTTAATGAGAAAAAAGACAAAAGAGATGGTAGATAAACTTCAGTTTTGTTTTCTGTTTAAGTGCATGAGTCATCTTCTTAGCAATTTATAGATAATAAACAGTAGAGGTGCTGAGGAATGGCTTCTATTTTCAGTCCAACATAAAACATTTAAACTTGATTTATATTGTAGCTGTATATGTTTAATTCAATATCTTTCAGCTTTTGACTAGTGCTTTTTTTTTGTCTTCAGAGGACATTGGCATTTGTAGGCTAATTTGATTTTCTTTGGAGTCATGCTTCTACTGTAAACTTCAAATGGAGAGATGTTCCTATCTGAATCCCAATTTATACATTACTGCATGTCTATGAGTTATAGAAAATGCTAGTAGAAAATGTTATCTTCAAGCTGATTTTTATTTTTTTGCTTTTTGTTGTTGTTTTTGCCTGTGTGCAAACAACCAAGTCATAGTACAAGAAGATTAAGAATATAATGCATGTATATTGACACACCTATTTCAAATTACTAATAAAATTTTCTATGAAAAATTTGCAGTAGTTACACATTCTAATAACTGACAAAAATGTATTAGTATCACTGCATACGAAAGTAGTATTTGTAGTACAATAACAGTAAAAAAAGCCTGTTATAAATATTGATGACAAGTATATTTAAATAAATAACATAAAACAATATGCTATTGTTGAGGTTATTTGGGGGATGCAATAAATTGTACCTCACCTACCCACTCAGATTCTTTATCAGTTAAGAAATACAATAAAGGAGTCAACATATGGAGAACAAAAAATCACTCTTATTACAACTAAAACTGAAATTAGAGAATGTGTTTTGTGTGCGGGAGAATGTGAGCTTCTGAACACTGAACCCCAGATGTATACAAAAGTACTTAACTTGTCTCAGGAGTGCTTGATGGCCCAGGTTCTCCATATGAGAACAGAGCTGGCCCACAGAGAAGTAAAACAGAACATGTGGGCAGCTGTTTCTCAAGGGAAAAAGAGAAGGAAGTTGCTGGTTCCACTTGCCCAGGTCCTTGTTCCAAACTTACCAGTTAGATCCGCTGCTCCCAGTTAGATAAGCTGTGTGGGAGTGAGTGAGAGGTGAGGGAAGCTGGGAGTATGATAAAGGTGAATCACTCTCCACCTAGAAGGAAGCACAGGGAGTAAAGAAGTATTTCCCATCCATCTACAAATGGTCTTTCTAATAAAGGTTCTTGTCCACTATGAAAGAGTCTTGAGTAATTCCCTGATAATAAGGTCCCTAGAGCAGAGGGGAAATTTATCTTGTGTAATGCCTGTTCTCACAGAATTCTCCCTAATTAAGGAGAACACATGGATACTTGAATCAATGAAATAGCAAAACAAGACAACTGCTAGCTCCCATTTTGTGTTCTTCTGGAAGCTCAAGGTAATTTGGCTGTAACACATCAGATCCATTCTAGGTCATCTTTATTGGTCAACTTAGCTCTACATCAGTAAGTGGTAGCCTTTCATCCATGCTGAGTAGGGAGCTCCTAGTGGCCCTGGGCTCTTGGCCTTAAGATTACAAGATCATGTTTCTATCTTTGCTATTTTCCATCTGATCTCTGACAGCAGGAGATATAAGTGGGTCTACTCAGAGAGATAGTCATAGTTCTCAATTTTTTCCTATAGGTAGTAATGTTTCAATGTGAAACACTGCAATGTTTGGGTTGAGAATTTCTCTTTCTATACCAGTGAAGCTGAGATGATTATTACAAATTTATTGTGATAGAAACAGTAAAGCTCACTAAGTATTGTGCTGCTCCTCTACATTTTATGGCCCACTTGCAGTTAGGTTAAAACCATAGGAGCTGAAATGAATTGAGTCACTTATAATCAGAGGCAATGAAAATCTTCTGCACAATTTTCTAGTTTCGCTCTTTGCCTGCCATAGTAACTGAGGATAATGCAGTACCAAATATTAGGGCTCCTGTTTGCTGGGACAACTGAGAGTTTGTTCAGTAGAGCTGCTTGATGACCCACATGGGAGTGAGAAATAAACTTCTATTAAGTCTCTGAAATTCAGGGATTGTTTATTAATACAGCTTGAATTAGCCAATTTTGATCAATAATTATCAAGAGCCTTTATATATAAAAACAATCCAAGTTAGTTTGTAAGTTTCACTGGAGGTACTATTATTTTATTTTATTTTTTAAATTTTATTTTATTTTATTTTTGGCTGCGTTGGGTCTCTGTTGCTGCACGTGGGCTTTTCTCTAGTTGCGACGAGCAGGGGCTACTCTTCGTTGCGGTGCGTGGGCTTCTCATTGCAGTGGCTTCTCCTGTTGCGGAGCACAGGCTCTAGGTGTGTAGGCTTCAGTAGTTGTGGCTTGTGGGCCCTAGAGCGCGGGCTCAGTAGTTTTGTTTTTTCTTTTTCCCAGAAAAGGATAATTTTTTACTCAAGTAACTGCAAATAGGAAACCAGAGGGGGCGCCCCAGGCTGGGACAAATAATGGCTACCTCCTCCCTGACAGTACAGGGGAAAAGGTGGCCCCTACACTGGACAGTCAACACAGGCCGCCCTCCTTACTCTGCTGCAGCATCCTAGGGGCAGGGCTCCACCTCCCCTGGGACTGGGGTAGTCAGTAACCCAGCCTGCTTTGCCCCAGGCTCCTTCCCCTAAGAATATCTTGGGGGAGGTCATGAGGATGTATATTTGGCACTGGTAGCAGCAGAAATGACGGATGTCTAAGAATGAAACATTGAACAAAAACAACACAACTGTCCAGAGATAGTTTGTTGACAGAGGAAATATGGAACCAGAACTTTGGGAGGTGGGTGGGAGCAGAAGGGTGGGAGTGGGCAAAGGTAGCTCCATGTTATTAGTGCCCTGAGTGAGGGAAGGAAGGGGAAACCGTGGTCTAGAGTGGAAGCAGACAGAGCGCATGGGCTGAGTTGCTCTGTGGCATGTGGGATTTTCCCGGACCAGGGCTCGAATCCGTGTCCCCTGCATTGGCAGGCAGATTCTTAGGTACTGTGCCACCAGGGAAGCCCACTGGAGATATTATTATTTTAGCAGAAAGGATTCAATGGAATCCTTTCTTTAATGGTGAAATTGTATAAACCTTCATAAATGTGAGGTGATAGAAAGTTTTTAGAAGGCAGGTAGACTTTGGGAAAAGTTGAGAAATTCCTGAAGTCATATTGAGCTGGGGACTCTGAGAAAAGGTGTGGTATGGCAAAACTGGCTTGGGTGTAACAAGAAGTTCCAGTTATATTTATACAAGATGAATTTATAGGTATGATGGTTCTAGAGTCAGAAAACAATCTGAGAATCCACATGATGTCTTTGAGGAAGATGGAGGGTGGAAGTGGAAAGTTGAAAGCAGTAGGCAATAGGTCAGGAAGATGATGTTGGCAGTGATACAACATCTCAGTAAGATGATATTGCACCTAATTAGCTAGTATCAGAAAAAGTTTTGTATTTTGATGGGTACTTTATAGCTACACTAATTGATTTCCTGGAACGTTCAGTGATAGGAGAGAGGGAGAGACAGAGAAGGACCAGATATAAAATATTAAAAAAAGCTAATGACATGATATTGGAAGATCAGCATTCATCTCTGCAGAAAGACATGATGAAAAGAAGAACTAATATTAGGTGGAAGATGAGTGATTCACTCTGAATAAATTTTGTTTGAGATCATGGCAGGCACAGTGGACAGTAGTATATATTAAAAAAAAAAACACTAAAATTTAATTAGAAGTGAGAACAGGAGTTACAGATTTGGGATTAATGCTGAGTGGTGGTGATTAATGCCCTAAGATTGTAATTATAGAAAGGAAAAATCATCTTACTGAGCGTTACTATGTAGAGATTAATAGGCAAAGGGTTGATGACTGAGGACTGTTCATGGTAGAAGAAGGAAGACAAGTTCTTAAAGGATCGTATTGTGTCTTTTGTGACCAGCATATCTTGTGCTTTACCATATGCATGTTGCCTTTTTTCGTTACAGATACCTATGAAACCTTGTGTAAGTGTTTGCAACTTTTATTCCATTTGATTCCATTCTAGGAGAATATCTGCCATAATAGTCTTATCATCCTCCCATTTCTTGTACAACTTTCCATTATTTTTGTCTGAATTCATTTACTCAGAGAATATTGTCAAAAATGTTTTATATTTCTTCTTTGACTCTCTTAATCTTCAGCCTCTTCTTCTATAAAACCAATTCTATTGGACTGGCTTATATTCCAAGTGTGTTTGATGTATTAATATATGAAGTGTTGTCCCACAAAATCCAGAGCTTTGTGGACATCTGTTGTTTTTTCATTGTTTCTATGAAACTTTACAAATTGATTGAATCAAGAGAAAATTTACATAAATCTAGAAAGTTTTATCTGTCATTGAAATACATTTGTTATAATTCAGGCCTGGCATCTTTAGAGAGTCCTGAAACTCTACAATGTCTCAGTAGAAAGAAGGCTCCGTGTTTACAAATAGAATGCCTTAAAATATATTCCATCTAAATTTTCTGTTATTTGGGTCTGTGTAACAGATGCTGTATGCATTATTTCTGAAAATATTTTATGTGTTTTCAGTCAGTCAATAAAACATTTATTGAATGTTTTCATGTGTTTGGTGTTCTCCTAAGTGGAGAGAAGACAAAGATGAATCAGATAGATTTTCAAACTCAAGGAGAATAACCTGCCTTCTAGAAGGGGTGGCATACAGAGGAATAGAAAATGATATTATAGAGTGATAGATTTTGTGCAGGAGGGATGCACAGAGTGACTACGGTGCTAATGCAAAATAGGATCAGCTCCCCTTAGCAGGGGTGTGGGAGTGTAGGAGTTTGTCATGTAAAATGAGGGCAGGGAACAGGAAGGGCATTTCAGGCAGAGAAGCAGCTGATGCCAGGGCCAGGAGATGAGATGACAGTGCTGGAAGGACCTGTAAGGAGCCCAATATGCTTGTAGCACAGGGTGGTGAGAGATGAATCTGGAGAGATAAGCAAGAGCCAGATCATGATAGGCCTCGCCTTTTCAATTGTTTGTTTAGTTACAGCTCACTTTTTTCCAGAAAATTTTCAAGTGCCTTGAAGGGCTGTAAATACCATGCTGAGACCTTTGGACCTCTCCCAAGCATGATGGCAAGTTTCAGAAGGGGAGCAATATGATCACATTTGCGCTTTAGGAAATAATTGTCTTCTTAGGGGAGAATGAACCACAAAAGCAAAGTCAGAGGCAGAGGGGCCAGTTAGTAAGTTGCTGCAGTGTGAGGGTCTGAACTAAAGGAGAGGCTTTGGCGATGGAAAGGAGATATAAAGTAAACACAATCAACATGGTGTGCTAGGAAATATTTTCTCAGTGAATGAAGTGTGACTAATTAGATGTGTGTGGTGAGGAAGAGGGAGAAGTTGAGCATAAATGACAGGTTCAGGCTTCGGAAACTTGATGGGTGACAAGAAAAGTCATTGCTTGGATAGTGAATGCATTCCTTCTGAGTTCTTTGTGTTCCTGGGAATTGTAATTGTTGCGTGTGGATTAATCCTAACTATAGAATAAACACAATAAGAGAAAGTCAGTATCTTTCTTTTTTTCTTATAATTTTCCAGCACCAACAACAGGATTGATCACACAATTATGACTGATCAGTTTCCTTCATTGAATTGATTACAATTTAATAAATCCAGCATATGGTGCTGTTCATCAAAGAATGACTGACACGTCTCAACTATCAGTTGGGATTTTTGGTTGCATGCAATAGAAAGTGACTTTGACTAACATGAACCAAAGATGATTGTGGTGAATTACTGGAAGTTCTCAGCTTGACATAAAGTCTGGAGAAACAGGCTTGGAAATCAGCAGGTAGGAAAACAGATGAAGAGAACTGAACAATAACCACGGGATAAACCACAAGTTTCAGTCCCTTTGTCTGCTTAATATTCAAATTCCAGAGAGCGCTAAATTATCAGCAATCTTGAGTAACACCTCCACTGCTTAGCTAGGGGAAGGTTGGGCCCCTAATTACAGTCCCACAACAAGGGAAGGGGTAATTCCCCAAACATTTAGAAATCATGGTGTTCTTAGGAAGAAAAAAAGGCTGCTCACCAGACAGATAATTAAAACTGTCCAAATCAAGCTGGTTTGAGCTTTTATATTTTCTGTTTAAAAAAATTCTTAAAAACAAAAATGAAGCTTTGTGAAGTATGGGCATGAGAAATTCATTTTCTGGCTAAAAAGCACTCAGATCTTTTTCAATTCAGCTACTCTCTTTGACAAAGGGTTTACTCTATTATTTAGCTTCTAGAAAGTGAAACAGATATTTAAAAAATAGTAGGACATAAGCACTAAACTAATGAGACAAAATAGGAAATTCTAGAATTGGAGGAAAATTTTATATAGGTCTTGCAGGAGAAATTTGAATAGGTGGGGGGAGGCGGAGTGGGAAAGAAAAACATGTGAGAAAAGGGAGGAACACACACAGAAAAAAAATCAGTCTTATTTGGATAAACTTATTTGGATAAACTTCAGAGCAACCAAATTTCTTCAAACCAAATCTCTAACTCTTGAGTGTCTGGAGGAAACACCCGCCACTAATTACAGGACTAAGGTATGGAAGAAGCCACTTCAGGCTGTGGAATCAGTCATCCTGATGGTGGCTTTTAAGATGTGGCTGTGGTTGTTTGTTTGGTGGTAGAAGAGAGTTTAAATTTATTTCCACTGGCCTTGGTAGATGTTGATATTTCTTCCATCTCTCATCTTACTCCAGAGCTAAGGAGATAACTGTGCCAACTATGGCTTTGTTTGGTATGCCACACAGTCCTGGTGCTGCAAAGTCAAATCACCCTGAAGGATGTTTATGTAAATGTGGGAAGAAGTTTTGCTTAGAGATCACTGTGATGATTCCCTACACTATCCTTTTTGAGAAAATAAGTTAAAGGGGCTGGTTTTATGATTGATTCTGAAAACTCTGTAAGAGTTTTAAGTTGATGTATATTTGAAATCACAATTTTGATGATGTTTCTATTTTATTTCATTTCTAATAATTTTTTTAAAGATTATAAGCATTTCTCTTCTTCTGCAAAGATAAGCTCAATTTTGAGACAGCCCATATTCCTTTGTAGGGTAAAATAAAGATGAAACATTAGACATGATGGGTAAAAAGTACTTTATGAAAATCCAACTAGCATTTTCTATGAGAAATGTGGTTATTATATTAGACATGTTATATCTGGCTTAATAAATCTGTACAGTTGATATTATAATTTTCTCTAGAACTTTTCAGTTTTTCTTTTCTTTTTCCAAACTAGCAAGATGTCCTAGAAAGTAATGAATTACAGTTAATTTATTTACTTTTATTATTTTACTTATTGTGGGTGTGATTTTTTTTTTTCAATCTCTTGGTAGAAAAGATGATTATGGAAGTGCAGACGAGAAAGTGTAATTCTTCAAACTTTGGAAATCACATAGCAGGGCTGCCTAAGGAGTAAATTTAAACTATTTTAATTTGTCACACAGAAAAAAAACCTGACATATTCCTCTGTTTCTGAAATGTTTTTCTATCCTTACTGCTAGGAGAATTAATACACTGACAAGGGTGCTATTAAACACATTAAACATCAATTTGTGAGTTGGACTAGACAACCTCTTAAACTCGTTCCAAAAATGAATACAGTCCTTCCTAGGTGTCCGTGGGGGATTGGTTCCAGGATCCTTGTGGATACAAATGTCCGAGGATGCTTGGATCCTTTTTATAAAATGGTGTACTACAGTCAGCTCGCCATATCCATGGTTCTGAATCCGGGGATACTGAGGGCCGAATGTATCTATGTTACTATTGTTGTCAAGGTTGTGGTCAAGGATGTGAGCCAGACTACCTGGACTTGTTTTTTTTGTTTGTTTGTTTGTTTTTAAATTTTTGTTTGTTTTACTTTGTTTTAAGTTTAAAAAAATATTTTATATTGGCATATAATTGATTAACAATGTTGTGTTAGTTTCAGGTGTACAACAAAGTGATTCAGTTATACATATACATGCAATTATTCTTTTTCAAATTCTTTTCCCATTTAGGTTATTACAGGGTACTGAATAGATTTCTCTGTGCTATACAGTAGGTCCTCGTTGGTTATCTATTTTAAATATAGCAGTGTGTACATGTCAATCTCAAACTCCCAAGACAGCCTGGATTTGAATATCAGCTCTCAACTATAGAATCAGCTACCACCCACAATTTGCACACAAGTGGTTTTCTGTAGAGCTATAACCATATATACTAGTTGATGCAGAAAAATCTTGAAATTTCACTTTATCAGTTGGATTTTCATTCGATGGTTCTGGAGAGAGTTAGAAGTGTTTGTGTATGTCTTGATACTACCAGGCTATCTAAGAGGAAAACTTTGGTTGATTTTTATAATGCTGCTATTCCAATCCATTTCATGTGGAGTACAGTTACGGCAGAAACCACTTTGTGCTAGCTTTTTTGTACAGCATAGTCCTCTACTTTATAGTATGGATGAGATGAGCAGGTGGGTGGAGATCAAATGGAATCCAAGATAGACCCTCATTTGTCTTGTGAGTCCTTATTACAATCTGGGAAAGAGAGTGTGATTGAGGTGAATATTGAGTTATTGCCCCATATATGGCAATCAAGATCCCTTCTGATGTGGGATGTAGAATGTTATGCTGGTGATGAAAACTTGGTGATTCTTCTTGGTCAAATTTTTACAAGGATTTATTTTAGCATTTTCTTAGTCATGTCTACCCTCCTTTCAGGCTGTCATTAATTTAAGGTGATGAAACACATGTGATAACTTGGACAAATACCTTGAACTAAATTAATTCAGACTACCATTGGCAATAAAATTGTGTGACTCTTTGTGCATTGGGGGATTATTTCAGGAGAGGTTTGAAATGGAAGTTACTGGACCCGAAGCCATTTTGAGCTCTCTACCAAAATCAAAAGTTTTATTCCCTGAGAAAAGCCTACAAAATTTTTACTTTACTCAATTATATGTTCTAATAATTTTTCATGGATAGTGGGTGTCCTTGATATTGTAATAGAAGAATAGATTCCCAACTACAAAAAATTTGTCAGACAGAGTTTTATTCCAGTATGCAATAAGTGGACTTTGTATAATTTTCTCTCTCTCCTTCTTTCCCCCCACCCCCAAGGGTAGTAGGAGGAGTGGAGAAGGAATTAAAATAAGTAAAATAAGTCACCATAAGAAAGTTTTAAAATCTTGCCTTATTTTTAGAATTCACATTTCTTGTGTTACTGCATCTTGATTTGGGCTGAATAATACCAATGGCACTTTTTGGAATTGGAGAAGTTTATACTGAGTTTTCACTCTGATATACATATCAAAGCTACTTAGAACTCTCTAAATTTTTCTCATGGGTTCATCATCTATTCATGAAAAAGTGAAAACATAATTACTATAGGGCAACACATCTGGAAACTGAGTGGCAAGATAAGGTTGAAGTCATGGAACATTCCAGAGAGGCCAAAATCCTAAATAAAAGCAGCTTAAACTCAGAATGCTCTTCAGTAAGGGATGATGGTTTTGGTTTCTGCAGTAGCCTCATTGATGATCTGCCATTAAGAAACTTTCAACAAGTAAATTTTTTAAAAATTGCCCTTTGGAAAGCAAAAACTCGAAGAAACCATTTCAAGAAAAGAATATTGAATGGATGTTGGGTAACTCACAGAATTGCCAGAGCGGCTGAGAATGAGGCTCAGGAAATTGTCATGAACAAAGGAATCTGGAAGCTAGCCAGAACTTCACAGACAACGATAAAGCCACAGATCCTGTCCAGAGAGGACACTGCTACCACCACCACTGTACAGTTTGGTTTCTCAGATTATACAGCCTCCACTTCTAGCTCTGATTCCTGGATGCCACTGTAGGCACCACTGTTACTGGTGCCCTGGAAAATGGATGTAGCTTGCAGCTGGCATTGGAGCAGATTTCCTGTCATCTCTGTTTCTGCATCTCACAAGCCCCAAAATTGAAGAGTGGTGGATTTTTCTGATTGGACAAGCCTTGGTCATGTGCCCATGGGTCATGCACCAGCCACCAGTACGGTATGTGCCTTCTGAACCTTAGGAGTATTTTGGACATTTAACCATGTTATTGCATGTATCATGCAGCTCCTTCCTTTCTATTGCTGAGTCGTATTCCATTGTACTGGTATGAGCAATTTGTTTATATTTTAAAATATCCTTGTCTTCATCAAGTTCTCAAAAGATTTTTTTCCCTATGTTTTCTTTTGGAAGATTTATAGCATTAGCTTTTAGGTTTATGATCCATTTTGAGAAAATTGTCTATATGGTATGAAATAAGTGGGTTTTTTTCCTGCAATGAAAATTAATTAAAAAACCATCGGACTTCCCTGGTGGTGCAGTGGTTGAGAGTCCGCCTGCCGATGCAGGGGACACGGGTTAGTGCCCCAGTCTGGGAAGACCCGATATGCCATGGAGTGGCTAGGCCCTTGAGCCATAGCTGATAAGCCTGCACGTCTGGAGACTGTGCTCCACAATGGGAGAGGCCACAACAGTGAGAGGCCCGTGTACCACCAAAAAAAAAAATCTAAAATATAATAAAATGCATTATTTATTTCTGATTAAATAAAACATGTTCATTGAAAAGAATTTGGAGTATCGAGAAAGACAGAATCATGAAAACTAAAGTCATTCATTATTCAACTACCTAGAAATAAAACTATTAACATTTTCTGGAAAAAAAATAATAAAATAAGTGTTGAAGTTCATTTTTTCCCATATATATATATTCAGTTTTTCCACCATCATTAGTTGAAAAATTCCTTTCCACATTGTATTTCTTTAGCACATATTGAAAATCAAATGACTGTATATGTGTAGATATATTTTTAAGATTTCTATTATATTTCATTGAGCAACATGTTTATACACTTGAAAACACCACCCTGTCTGATTACCGAAGCTTTTTAGTAAGTCTTGAACTCAGTACAATTTCTCCAGCTTTGTTCTTTTCAAACAATTTTTGTTGGCTATTATGATCCTTTGAAATTTCAACTAGATTTTGAATCAGTTTGTTAAATTTTATTTAAAAAAGATCCCTGTTGAAATTTTGATTGCAATTATCAATAGATTGATTTGGGAGAACTGATATTTTAATTTATCTTCTAATCCATGAGCATGGTATATCTCTCCATTTATTTCTCTTAATTTCTTTCAATAATGTTTTATAATTTTCACTATAGAAATCTTACATGCCTATATTTATACTCATACCTAAGTATTTTATGTTTTTACGCTACTGGAAATGGTACTTAAACATTTTATTATTCCATTGTTTGCCACTAGTATATAAAATTCTAATTGATTTTATAATACTAGTTTTTAAATATTGATCTTTAATACTGTACCCTGTCACTTTACATTATTGTAAACTTATCAGGATGTTCTAGGTAGATTCTTTTGGTAGATTGTTCTTTTTTAATGTGTGCTATCATACTGTCTTCAAATAAAGACAGTTTCGTTTTATTCTCATTTATCATGAATAGGTGTTGAATATTGTCAAATGCTTTATTTTTTGCTTGTTTATTGAAATAATATATTGTTTTTCCCCTTTTTCTGTTAGTATGGTGAATAACCTTGATTGCTACTGAATTATTATTATTTTTTTGTGGGGGGTGTGCACATATCTTCTCATTTATGTTTTTTTCTTTGGATAAATACCCAGAAGTGGAATTTCTGGATCATATTGGAATTCTATTTTAATTTTTTGAGGAACTGTTTCCATAGTAGCTGCACCAATTTACATTCCCAGCAACAGTGCACAAGAGATCCCTTTTCTCCACATCCTTGCCAATGCTTTGTTTACCATAAAGTCTGCTTTGCCTGATATTGATGTAGTTATATCAGCATTCTTTTGGTTGATAAAAAAAAGTTAGTGTATCTTTTTCTTTCCCTTTATTTTATGTGCTTATATTTTATGTATATCTCTTATATAGGTATATATCTGGGTTTTGTTTTTTATTGAGTCTGACAAACTGTCTTTCCACAGGGTAATTTAGTTCTTTTAAATTGAGGATGAAGATTGGTAATATCTCAATTATTTTTTTATACAGCAGGTTCTTATTAGTTATCCATTTAATACACATTAGTGTATAGGTGTCAATCCCAACCTCCCAATTTATCACACCAGCACCTCCCTGCACCAGTTTCCCCCTTGGTGTCCATACGTTTGTTCTCTACATCTGTGTCTACTGAATTATTAACCAAACTTGCATTCTTGTGATAAATCCCAATTGGTCATTCTGTGTTAATTTTTAATTGATTTATTAAATTTGCTAATCTTTGGCATGGATTTTTGTGTTTATATTTATAAAGAACATTGGTAGTTTTCTTATAATATCTGTGTTTTGGGAATCTGAGCAAAACTGGTGCCATAAATAAGTTGGGAATGTCCTCTCCTCCTGTGATTTCTGGGTTTATGTAAGATTATTATTTTCTTCCTTCAATGTTCAGTAGAATTCACCAGTGAAGACGTTTGAGCCAAACAATATTTTTTTTGGATGCTTCTCTTTTTCACTGGTTTTCAATAATGTGATTAAGACATGCTTTCTTTTGGTTTGCTTTGTCTTTATCCAGTTTTTTGAATTTCCTAGGTCTGTGGATTTATAAAGGTATTAGCCAAAGAGTGCAAAGTTTCAATTACGCAAGGTAAGTCCTAGAAATCTGCTGTACAGTATAGTGCCTGAAGTTAATAATACAGTATTGTATATTTAAAAATTTGCTAAGATGGTAAATCTTATTTTGTGTTCTTATCACAAAAATAATAAGAATAAATAAAGAGGAAACTTTTGAGGGTGATAGGTATGTTTATGGCATAGATTGTGGTGACAATTTCATGGGTATATACTTATCTCCAAACTCATCAGGTTGTATACATTAAATATTTATTGTTTTTTGTTGGTCAATCTTACCTCTATAAAGTGGTTTTAAAGACATTTTGAAGAAATTTTGGCCATTCTTTATTTTTTCTTTTAATCTTCCTTTTCCTCCTCTTTTTCTGGAAGTCCAATTGTTCTGCAGGTAACTGAGGTTCTGTTTATTTAATTCTCAAACAATTTTTCCCCTCATTACTTCAGTTTCCATTTCTATTGTTATGTCTTCAAGTTTATTAATCTTTTTTGCCTTGTCTCTAATCTGCTATTAAGTCCTTACTGTTAAATTTTCCTCTCAGGTATTATATTTGTGAGCCCTATAAATTACATTTGTTTTTTTTTTTAAATCTGTCATTTTTCTTCTTATTAGGTTCTTGTTTTCATTTAAATCCTTAAGAATATTTATAACCTTGTTTTAATGTATTTGTCTGCTAATGATTTGTCTGCATCATCTCTGTCATTTCTCAGTTAATTAATAAACAATAGTCCTCCTGACTATGAGTTACATTTCCCTGCTTCTTTTCATGTTCAGTAACTTTTTTATATGATTATAGACATTGTAAATATTATGCTGATAAGTATATGGAATTTTCTGTCTTCATTTAAAGAATATTGAAGTATATTTTAGCAGGAAATTTAGTTGCTTATGGATTATTTTGAACTTACCTTTCACCTTTTTTTAGAGTGACACAGAGTAGCCCTGTAATGAAGACTCTTCTGGGGTCTCTATTGAATGCCTCAGGGGTTCAACAAGGTTTCTTCCATTTGGGTAGTTGATACAAAATAGTCCCTCAGCCCTGAGTGAGCTTTTGATTTGTTCAGTTTACAGCTTCCTTGTAGTTTATTATTTTTGCCCAGTTTCATAGGCATTTTACCCTATGCATTTCTTAGTTTTACCCTTCACGTATTGCTTAGTATTCAGCCAAAATATCAAGAGGCCCATGCAGATTCCTGGAGCTATTTCTTTGGGAGCTTTCTCATCTTTTGTACTCTGCCCTGCATATCCAGCTTTCTCAGCCTCTTCGAACTTTAGTCTCTGCCCCAACAATTCAGCAGGACTGCCATGCTTTGCTTGGACTCCTTTTCCCTGCTTTGAAATTTAGAAAATGCTTTCAGGAAGAAAGTTGCAGTGATCATATAGTTCACCTCATTTTTTTCTTTTCTCTCAGGTAACACAGTCCTGGACTGCCAGTTGTCCAATGCCTAAAAACAGTAGTTTTGCATATTTTGTCAGTTTTTATCATTGTTTATAATGAGTAGGCAACTTCAGTTCTTGTGACTGTGTCACAGGCAGAAGTGGCAGTCTTTTGTTCAAATTTTAATCTCTATTTTGAAATTTAAACCTGTGTTGAAACAATAATTTGAGGTAGTTTATTTCCAAAATCCACAGGCTCCTCATATATCCTGGTCTTAAGTGGAATTAGTAACAGAAGCTTTTATTTAGGGAATCATTAGATAGCTCTGACTGTCAGAATCACAGTATGGTCTCAATTTTGAGGATAAATAAAGGAGAATAAAACTTTTTAGCAAACAAATTTCCAAAAGCAGCCTCAAAACAGCTAAATGTGTTTTGTTTGTTTCAATTTTTCATTTATAGTTTTAAGAGTAAAATTCATGTTCTCTAGAATAAGTTAGTACTGCTGGAAGTTTTTCATGCCTCTATCTTATTTTATATACTAGAATAATATTCTTGCATCAGATTCCAACACAAATAAAAAGGCAAGAAAAAATGAGAACATCAGCAAAATAATCCTGTATTGCATCTAAACTTCTTTCCTCTGGTCATGAATATTTTGCCATGCAGGTAAATAACACAAAAGGAACAACTAAGCATTAGTGCCTCCTGGCATATAATGTATAAAGATGAGTTTCCTGGCATATAATGTGTAAAGATGAGTTTCAGTGTTACTCTTTGGAAGCTTTAAATAGTGTGCTGTCCCCAAACAAAACTTTAAAGAGTTCCCTTGTGGTTCAAAGTGATGTCTAATCAATGCTTCTAACATTTGTCACAGTCTCATTTTAATTTCTTTATCTGCTTTCACTCCTTATGTCCTATCTGTTCTTGCTCCAAATCAGACCAGCACATCACAAAGACAGCACAGGGCTTTGTGGCTGGGAAATTCCACGTTTCCTAGTGAGGACCCAAAGTCCTATGTACTTGGTGAGTCCCTGAAATTCAAAGCAGTGTTAATTTTGGTCAATGTCTGTGGTGGTGAGGAAGCCAATAGTGAGGCTGGACATGGTACCATGCTTGCCATGGAAGAGCATGCTGAAGTGACATGGAAATGTGAAGTGTTGTGAGGACATGAATAAGGACCTGATCCCTTTGAATCAATAAGTGAAAGGATGTTGTTAACAGCACTGGCAGGTCATCTTACTCCTAGTCATGAATTATTGATCTCTTCCTATAAAAGTAAAACAGGGCAGTTGACCACAAATTTTCTAATTAGTTTTGGCATCATCAGCTTCTGGTCACCTCTCTGTGTATGTGTTTTCTTCCGCAGGTAAATAAGCTAACTCCAGCTGTCCTGGTATGCCAACTCTTCCAACAAGCTTGGTCCTTAGCTCTGATTTGACTGCATGCAATCCAACCACTGTCTCCAACATAATATTTAGTTTGACTTCTCATTTCCTAGGTCCAGAGTACACATCATAGATTCTTGTGTGATTTCAATATATTTTTATTCAATTAAGCAAGCATTGAATCAACACCCATCTTGGGTCAGTAGGACAAAATATGATGCAGTATTTGAAAGCATTTACAAAATATACATGGTATATTTTATGTGTAAAGAATTATCATTTATCTAGTAACTTGCGGTTTTAGAAGTATCTTGAGGTACTTAGAACATGGTAGGCATTAGCATTATCTAGGATCAGGATGTAATATTCTGATCATCTTCTCAAGTCTTCTTACATCTTTGGTCAACATTCAGGGAAGTTAACAATAAATGATTATAGGTTGAGTCAAGATGTGAAATTGTGGTTTAAAGTATGGAGATGTGACCATTTTCAAGGCATTTTTACTTGGAAGTCATTATTTTTCTGTCTGGCTGCTTTTTTTCCTTCTAATTTTCCTATTAGTACTAAGTTACTTTCCTTAGTTCAGAGTAATACTGTCAACTGATAAAAAAAATGCACAACGTGAGAGTTGCGAGTTAGGTTTTATTTGGGGCAAAATGAGGACTCTAGCCCAGGAGACAGCATCTCAGATAGCTCTGAGAAACTGCTCCAAAGAGGTAGGGGGAAAGGTCAGTATATATGTGATTTTGGTGAAGGGGGAGTATATGTAATTGAGCACATTTTTTTGTGGAAGGTTTCTGCTAGTCAAGAGGAGTGGACATCACCTTGAAGGATGTTAGTGCTTTTCTAAATATGAGGAGATACAAGAATTGGGCTCATAAAATCTTCTCCTGAAAATATCTAACTATCTGAAGACCTGTTCTGCCAGTTTTTCCCAGAGCGCAGAGTGCCTCATTTCTGCTCTCCAACTGAACTCCTTTCAGGGGGTGTTGAAGGTCAGGAGCTGCAATAGCACATGATTTAATCCGTGTAGAGATAGATGGCAAGTTTCAATTTGTAGTTGACAGTACTTTCATACTTTTTGAAAAGGTAATAAGAAAGATACAGAGACATTAAATTAAAAAAAAATGAAAGGGCATGGTGTGGGAAAAAAACTAAAAATATGAGCATAATTGGGGCCTGGGGACTTTGTGGAAGAAAGGAAGTCTAGACCCCATTTTGTTTGATGTTTTGAGTAAAGCTTTATCGTTGTGTACTTCTTAATTTGCCTGGATATGTCTAGTTAGTACTCGAATTCAGTTCATTGTAATCTCATGTTCATTTTGTGGCTTTTAACACTTACATTAACAATAGATTTATCAATGTGTTGGTGTCATTTGAGGACACCAATTTTATGGAATGATTTACATGGACATAAATATGGCTTTAATTTCTAAAGTCTTTAATTCTCTCAGGTACACACATATTCACATTCAATTTAGGGAGAACTATATTTTTAAATTTTTTGTCACCAAAGGTCACAGGAGTTAAGCAATCATTCTTTCCCAACTTTTCCTTCTCATATTCTTTCTGTTTTACTCAGTGTGTCTCTGTCTCTCTTTATTTTTACTCACGAGTTGATTTTGTTGGTATATTCAGTTTGCTGTTCATGAAATGTGACTGGAAGTGAAGTTCCATTAGAAGTTTAACACAAACATGACTGGTTTATTTCAGTGTAAGCCCATCAACTAAAGGTGGGAAAAGTTCCAAAAAATTCTATTTGCTGGAAAATTTGCTAATAAACTTTTCGTTACTCAAAGGCTTGCTCACAATGTGGGATTTGAGGGTGGGAGCCTGGGTGGAAAGAAGACAAAATATAATAAACACAACAGAAACTCACTGGCATCAAACTGATTGGAGTGCATTAGGAAAACAGCTTATGAGAGAACTATAAAAACAGGCTTTGTACTTTGTAAAGTGGAGCGTTTCAGAGATGCCGATTATAAAGATTGGAACTAATAGTAGTTCCCCAAAGTGAGGTTTCTGTTTCAGGCCCGTGTACGCACATTTTATTCTTGATTCATAAAGAAATCTTAGTTTGCAAACAGGATGTATACCAGACCCCTTAAGGATCTAAGAATTTCGTCTACATAGAGAATTAATGTAAACACATGCCTTTCTTTTAGAGTGAGAAAAAGTTAAGCTAAAATGAAACAAATGGCATTTAGCTTATCTGACTTTTTACAATTAGAAGGAAAAATGTATAAATGGAGAATCAGAATTTTTATTAAAAACATATTTTAGAATGTTTTCTTTTCAGGGGACAGATTTATTTGCTTCCATTTGTTGACTCCACTGTGAATTTAAATAAGTTCTTTGTGTGTTCTTGGTTTATTTGACTTTTGATTTTAAAAGGCAAGGGATAAATTTCAGTCTCTAAATTTGGAAGAATGTCTTTGGAGTGAGGTCCTTCCAGTTTCCTGGAGGAAGTGGCAATTAACTTGGCCCTTAGGGAAAGGGCACAATTTCAATAACAAAAGGATGAGGTAGAGTCGTTCCAGACAGAGAGGATGGTATCTTTGAATGCAAGGATATGGGTAGTGGGCCAAATCATTTTAGATGAGTTAGGTGGACTTATGTTGCAGGACAAAGGCAAAGGGGGAGAAGAAGTGTGAAAATTAGACTTATACATGATCTGGAATGCCAGGACTAAGTTTTATTTGGATAACTGGCACTTTGTAGACATGGACAGTTTTAAGTATATAGCTCCATGAAGAGAAATTGGGTAAGCTAGAAAGGAGAAATGAAGAAAGACCAAAAGTTTACAAAACTATTCCTCTGTGCTATATATTATAAAGGAATGTCAAGTTTTCCATTGGGCAAAAAAGGGAAACTAGAGCTCAGGGATGTTGGAAACTTGCTGAGATCTGTAGGTTGAGCGTTTGGATCCAGTGTTGTTGAAAGAACAGAGCCTAAGGTTCATCAGTGACAAGATGCAAGAGATGCTTCAGATCCTGTGATCTGGCATAAGGCATAGAGAAGGGGGCAGGGATATGAGATGGGAGCCTCTAGCCTGCAACTAAGTAGATATCATAAATTAAATCTAATGGTACAGAATGGAAGGCAGACACCAGAATTCTAGTTGTATTCTATTTTTTCTGATTATCAAAGTTAATAGGATTTTAGGGTTAGCACTCTAGACATGTTTAATAATATACCTCATCTTAACTTCCCATGAAAATGCCCAGAATGATACCCAGAGTGGCAGTAGCACTATAAATTAAACACAAGAAGAGAACAAGGGCAGAATTTTCTCTAATTGCATCTGTGGTGTGGTGGATTTGAAAAGCTTGGTCTTAGGCTATGTATGCTAGGTTCCAATCTCTGAACTCGGACAAGAAAGAAGCCACCAGAGCAAGTAGGTGCATTAACTTCTGAGTTGTAAGTGTACTCAGATCCAAACTAATTAAATCCAGAGCCCAGTTCTTTTCTCATTTCTTCTATATGCATCTGTTTCTCTCTTGACATTCATTCAGAGATTACTAGTCTCAGCACACAAGAGGCCAGGAAGTAGAGGAAGGTAGACGCAGGCAGAGATGGTAAGTGGAGCACCCTGAAGATTGGAGAAGTGTTGTGAACTGCATCTGATTCTCACATTGTCATAGCAACCTACTCTTAGGGCTGAAGAAGATGCAAACTCACCAGGTGCCCACCAGATAAATCCCTGCCATGTGCCACAAGATGAGCAAGGCATGCTGTTCTTTCTCTTGGCTTTTAGGTTCAGAGAGACAAACTCCAGAAATACAAATGGTTTATGGAAAGGGCTGGTGCTGGTTGTCCTCTTCATTGCCAAAATCATGTATGGATAGACGTAAAACATGAGTATCTAAAAACAAAACTAACCAAAGCATGCAGCCTATGATAGGAAGATACAGAATTAGGGCTGAGAACACTGCCACAAAGATGTGCAGAAATACTTTGCTTCCCTGGATGCATGATAAATCTCCTGAGGAGATTTTTTAAAAATACCAATACCTGGACCTCAGTCCCAGAGCTTCTGATTTAATTGGTGTGGAGCTAGACCTGAGCATTGGTATTTTTAAAAAGTGCTTCCAGGTGACCGTAGCAGCCGAGATTGATAACCACCAAGTTAGAGCAAGAACGTCTTTCCACAAATAATTTCCTCTCACTTAGTCTTGGTCTCCTTTTCTGGTAGAAGAGAAATCTTCAATAAGGCAATGAATCATTGTGTTTCTCCTTCCTTCTTGGAAATGCTGTTACTTTCCTGTAATGTTTACATTGTAACATCCTCCAAGGAAATACATATCCTTGTGAGAGCCAAACAGCAAATGAGATAAACCAAAATTGCTTCTAATTGACGATTATTTCTGTGTCTTTTTTACTTTAGAATGTATTGTCATTCCAAGATTGGTTGAGTTCAGACTGATACAAAGCATTACTAATAAGGACAAGGACTTTGAACTGGGTCCAGTGTACAGGGAAGCCTATTGGACTTTGCTTATATCCACAGATCTCAACAGCTACCTGAAGACCTGGCATTACCGCCAGAAAGAGAAGTGAGAGTGTAAGCCTGGACCACTTTTTCCTAAACTCCCTGGCCCTCAGGTGCTTCATCTATATGATGAAGAGGGTGGATGATATGATTTAAAGTTCTCTTAATTCTCTAAACTGTACATTATATTATTATTCTTATTATTCAATATCAGGATTTCATTAACATTGAGGACAATAAATAAAACAAAAAAACATATTTTACTAACTTTTTAGCAGTTATTTTAGATGTCATGGAGATTCCATCTCAGAACCAGGTTTCTGATGAGGTGAGTGAAGAATATGTCAGCAACCCCAAACTTAAGGAGGGGTTGGGGTGCCATAAAATATTCGGTAATCAAGAAAAAGAATATCTAGTATTACATTTAAAAAAATCAGAATGAATGCAAAAAACCCATGAGAACAAAGCTCGACAATCTATATAAAGCCATTGCATTTAAAAATTTAGATTTAGTTTTATAAATGAATGTCTATAGTGTTTGCCCAAACTAATATTCAAATATACACTCATGCAATCATTCAGACAATAAGCTGGCAGTGATTACAAATATAAGGATTTGAAAACATGGGTTTTGCCTTCAAAGGACTTATAATTCAATGTGGGGTTGTAAAATCAGTGAGGTAGGGAAAGAAGCAAAAATAGAAGAGTATAATAATATAGGGACCCATAATGTGGGCATTTAGAAGACATGGTAAATGATTTTGACTGGGAGTGTGTGTGTGTGTTTGTGTGTGTGTGTGTAGTAGATCTGTACAGTCTTCATGAAAAATATGAATTTTAACTGCAAAGGGTTTTGTTAGGAGGCATGATGGAAAAGCAACCAGGCAGAAAGAACAACGTGGCAAAAGGACAGAGACTTGGGCACACAAAGAAAATTCAAGAAAAAAGGCAGGTTTTGTGGCAGAATTATAAGTGTGTATGGTCAGATATGATAGTTGGACGTGTGGCTGGAAAAGTTGGTTGGATTTGGAATGCTATGAGTAGCCATCATCTGCTGGATTCCAGAGTCAGGCCCTCTAGGGTGAAGAACTGAGCTGTAAATACTCTTCAAAGTGCGGAATCCCCACAAATGAGAACCCATGGTGTTACTAAATGTAACAGTGTTTTGGAGGTTTGTAGCTCTGACCTAGTAAATTTAGCCAAGAAGATTTAGTTAGACATCCAGGAAAAACATGCTGCCTCCAGAATTTAGCTTTGAATGGACAAAAAGGAATTATTCACTCTCCGATCTCTGTCACGTGCACAGGGGGTCAGAACCAAGGTAACACATTTTTATTTTTTTAATTAAATTTTTTTTAATTTAATTTATTTATTTTTTATACAGTAGGTTCTTATTAATTATTTATTTTATACATATTATTGTATATATGTCAATCCCAATCTCCCAATTCATCCCACACCCCGCCCACTTCCCCCCTTGGTGTCCATACGTTTGTTCTCTACATCTGTGTCTCTATTCCTGCCTTGCAAACTGGTTCATCTGTACCATTTTTCTAGATTCCACATATATGCGTTAATATACGATATTTAGTTCTCACTTACTTCAGAGATGGTCCTCAGTTTTGATGGCTTGTGTGTGTTAACATACCAGTCATTGCGTATCACATTTTGCCTTGAGCCAAGACGGACTCTTATGATTGAAAATCATTTCTGTGTGAGAAAAACAAAGCACATCAAAGTGCAATCATTTTTCAAATTGTACACTTGCTTCTAAAGATGGAGTGTCTTTGGCCCTGACTTGAAAGCTGTGGTGTTGAGTCTTTTAGGAGGTGGAAGGTAATGACTTGGAACAGCAGAAATAAACAAGAACCTCAGGAATCCTTCTGGTTTGGCAGGATGGGACCCAGGGCAAGTACACTGTATATATCTAAAAATGAATAATAACTTCATGAAAATGTAAGAAGAATTTCATAGAGTGTCCTCCCCTAATCTTACCTGCTCTTAACAACAATGCTTGTGAACTTCCCTCTCTCTCTTTCATTCTTCTAATCTCTCAGATATTGTGCATTGTGGCTCCTTTTTGGTTTTGACCATATTTCTAGCTATTGTGATATTGGTGATTTCCTTTCTAAGTTAGGAAATTGTGGTTGAAAAAAAGAAATAAAATTTTTAAAAAGAACTTTTTAAAATTTAATTTTTATTTTATATTGGAGTATAGTTGATTTACAATATTGTGTTAATTTCAGGTGTACAGCAAAGTGATTCTGTTATACATATACATATATCCATTTTTTCAGATTCTATTCCCATACAGGTTATTACAGAATATTGAGTAGAGTTCCCTGTGCTATACAGAAGGTACTTTTTGATTATCTATTTTATATATAGTAGTGTGTATATGTTAATCCCAAACTCCTAATTGATCCTTCCCCCTCACCTATCCCCTTTGGTAACCATAAGTTTGTTTTTGAAGTCTGTGAGTCTGTTTCTGTTTTTTAAATAAGTTGATTTGCATCTTTTTTTTAGATTCCACAGATAAGTGGTATCATATGATATTTGTCTTTCTCTGTCCAACTTAGTTCACTTAGTATGATTTAAAAAAAAAAAACCTATTTTTCCCTCTGTGGTCAATTAGAATATCATTTGGGCTATTTTGAATGCCCAAGTTTGAGAATGTGTATTTTGGCATGAATCTTCATATATAAGCCTTTATCTAATTCTTATTCTTAAACAAAAAAAACAATATCTATAGCTAGTGACTCATGGAAAACTGAATTCAGATTGTCTGTTGTACTACCATGGTTTTGTATTTCCTAGAGTTTTTGTATTTCTAAAATTCCCTAGAAACTAAAACATGCTCATTTACAGCAGTTACTATTTAAAATATATGTTATTTGCACCTCAAATA
This sequence comes from Hyperoodon ampullatus, assembly GCF_949752795.1. Lineage (NCBI taxonomy): Eukaryota > Metazoa > Chordata > Mammalia > Artiodactyla > Ziphiidae > Hyperoodon > Hyperoodon ampullatus. Next base: position 128,511,050 of record NC_136918.1, read on the forward strand.
AAACACTGTTTAAAAATGCCCTTGAAGGAACAAAACTTTCATTCTTCTCAATTCTTTTCACTTGGCTATATGGGAAACATTCCACTTAGCTCATTCAGAGAATGTGCAAACCTGGCTTTGGGCACAATACTCATTTTCTAAAATGGATGGACCAGGGCTAGTTTCCTCACATTTCTTACAATCGGTTGCATGTGGCTGGAAGTCAGACTAAGCGTGATTTATAGTAATTGCCTGTCATCAGTCTATGCCATGCTTACCTGCATAATCCACCAATTGTCCCGCAAATGCCCAGAGCTCATAACCTACCTAAGGTTATTTGGTTCTTTTATGAAGAAACACACACAAAATGCCAATGTTCCAAAATGAAGCACTGGCCCCCAGCTGCTTCTGCTCCAGCTTTCATAACACTAGGGAGAAAAGAGTCACAGAGATGTTGACTCACATCTGGTTAGAAAGTAAGAAGTAGTTTCCTGAGAATATGTATCCCACAGGCAAAGTAGGGTGGGAGTCATCTACTACGGTGGTATCTCTCAACCTCAGCACCACTGACATTTTGATGGGATAATTCCTTGTTATGGGGGGCTGGTCTGTGCATTGAAACATCTCTTGATTCTACCCATTAGATGCCAGTAGCATCTTGGCCCCTGCACTGTGACAATCAACAATATCCCCAAGCATTGTCAAATATCCCCCTGGGGGAGGGGGGATTTCCCCTGAATGAGAACTACTGTACTAGGGAAAAGTAAAACCAGGCTTTTATAACTGGCCAACATTGTGTCATGTAGAATACAGTAGTCTATAGGATGAAAGGGAATAATAAGATAATATTTATTGAACATACTTACAAGTAATATATATATATATAATTCATATACATATTTATATACCCCCAAAGCATACAACAACAGTTTTAGAAAAAGTCATTGGGGGAGGGGAATGGTAAAAATAAACCTCTACAGTTATGGTACTTCTAGAGCACCTGTGTTTGGAAGAAAAATTAGAGTGTGAGAATGGTAGAAACTTCTGCCTACATTGTTCTTTACTTTGACAAATTCATTGGTTTTAATTCTATCCTTCTTGTTATGTAAAATAATTATAATTTTTCTTCCCCATGATAGCCCATCAACTATTTGAAAACATATACTATTTTGTTCTAAAGTCCCTTTCCAACCTTTTTTTCTAACTATACAAAATAGGACATAGTTTTGTTTTTTTTTAAATAAATTTATTTATTTATTCATTTTTGGCTGTGTTGGGTCTTCGTTTCTGTGAGAGGGCTTTCTCTAGTTGTGGTGAGCAGGGGCCACTCTTCATCACGGTGCACGGGTCTCTCACTATGGTGGCCTCTCTTGTTGTGGAGCACAGGCTCCAGACGTGCAGGCTCAGTAGTTGTGGGCTCATGGGCCCAGTTGCTCCGTGGCATGTGGGATCTTCCCAGACCAGGGCTCGAACCCATGTCCCCTGCACTGGCAGGCATATTCTCAACCACTGCGCCACCAGGGAATCCCTAGGATATAGTTTTAAGTTCCTTCAATTTTCCAACTTCTTTCCCCTAAAGGAGCTTCAGTCTGTTTATATTATTTTTAAATTAGTATTCCCAGGATTGAAATGGGAACTTGAGTCAATGAGAAATGTTTTTGTCTCAAGAAACAGAAAATTCAGTAAGTATTTAAATCTTCAAAAAAATGTTCCTACAAAACAAGTATTACAAAGATGGTTGATTGCTGGCTTTGGTTCAGCTTCTCAATGACCTAGTCTTGTCTGCCCTACAACTGTTAGCATAGAGCAAGGAGGGAAGGTGGCATATGTTAACATTAACAGTGTCTGCAACATGCAGAATAGGAGGACAATCATTGTTTGTAACTGTATTAACACACTTCAAGAGTCTTAATTGCTCTTCTGCAACTATATTGCACGATTGACACTGTATTTAACTGTATCAGAGAAACTATGACACTGCAATACAATTTCTTTGTCACCTATATGCACCTTGGCTTTAGGTCCTTGAGGAATTGTGAATTATTTACTATTGCACCGTGATATCATTACAAGCTATTATTTAAGTGATCAGTAAATATTTTTTAAAACTTATCAATGTATACCAAATATGTTCTAATCTTAAGAGCAAAATTTTCACTTGCAAGAAGTTGTTTATTAGAACATTTCTATTTATGACATATTTATTTTTCTTTCTGTTGCATTGGATTTCTTGTTTAGCTTCAGAGGTCCATGAATTCTCTAGAAATTGTACATAATATTTTGTGTGCATTTGCATTTATGAAGCAAACCATAATTTTAATCAGGGTCTTAAAGTGGTATTTGGCTGAAGAAATTTAAACTTCTTATACAATATAGATTTAAAAAAAGATAGGGCTTCCCAGGTGGCACAGTGGTTGAGAGTCCGCCTGCCGATGCAGGGGACATTGGTTTGTGCCCCGGTCCGGGAAGATCCCACATGCCGCTAAGCGGCTGGGCCTGTGAACAATGGCCACTGAGCCTGTGTGTCTGTAGCCTGTGCTCCGCAACAGGAGAGGCCACAACGGTGAGAGGCCCGCGTACCACAAAAAAAAAAAAAAAAGATAAATGGAAGATCAAAAGAAAATTACTCTGAGAGAGGAATTATTTTCAGGAAAATAGAACAACCAGAAAGGGCTTATTTTGGAGAGATCTCTGTCTTCCTATGACCGCAAAGTAAAAAAAAAAAAAAAAAAAAAAAAAAATTGTATCTGCAATGGTAGTCATAGATTTCATGTCAAACTCTGTCTCTGGGCTCGCATACTGGAGTCTTGTCAATGTCAAAATCCAAAGAAGGTTTAGGACTCTATCTCTTCTGGATTATAAGAATAGAAATAGTGGGCTCCAGAAATATTCCACCAATATTGAAACAGTTTTGTTCTTTCATTAGGAGAGAGATGCAACATACAAACTGTGCTTTCTATAAACTCCGACCCATTTTCAGCAGTAGATGCCCTTTAAAGTCTGTGTTGATGGGTTCATATTGATTCATCCATAGTCTCTGACTAGCCTTCTGTAGAACCAATGGCAGAGGAACTGATAGGATTAGGAGTGAGGTCTATCACTTTAAAGGAACTAGAACTTGATGGTGGCTGCATTAAATAGAGCCAAATTAAGGTGTTATACACATTTCCTAAACAGCACATTTCCTAAGTCTTCATCCTCCTAATTAGAAGGATTTTACTTCCTTATGAAATGACCTGTAGATGATTGAACAATTTATTATTCTGTTGTATACATCCGGCTTAATATATTTTAGAAACTAAAGATTTATTTATTACTTATTTAATCCCACATGTACAACTGATATCCAAAACTTTCTTTGAAATATTAAATTTGAGACCTCCTTAAGTCAGACACTCGTGGTCTACACAATGACAACTTTTTAGACACATTGAAATGTTTTTTCAGGGAAAAGCAAGCAGAGTGGGAAAACAGCAATAACAAAAACAAAGCGGAACAAAAAAAAACAAAACAATAAAAATAAATTCATCTTCCCCAACCAACCAGAAAGATTTCCCAGAGTTAAGGCTGACACACCAAGTTAATTACAAGACTGTGTGACTTATTGTCTGTAACTCGCTGATTTTGTACTCAAATGAATATAAAGGGTAATGATTTCCACTTAATTGTTAACTATTATGCCTTTGTAATTCTAAACATTGTTGTTTCTGAAATGAAAACTTCCACATATTTGTGTGTAGAAATGACATGGTTGCACAGAAGAATTAACTTTAAAATGTTGATAACTACAAAGAACAGCATATCGTATAATCTTTCAACTTTGGATGAATCAAGGAAGGATCTATGAATGTTGCTGAATCATGCATTGTGAAATTTTTAATTAGTTGTGTTAAAAAAGAATGTTCTGGGACTTCAAAGTCTTTGCCTTAAGAAACCTTGTAGATTCCACTTGGTTCTCTGTAAACGCCTACTCTTGGACCCCTGAGCCACCTTGTAAGGAGACTGACAACAACCTGCTGAAAAGACCATGGGGAAAGGCCTGAGACTACAAAAAAAGGAGGGTCCGAGCTGAGCCTGACCTTCTCATTGTCCTTGCCAAGATACCAGGCATGTGAGTGAACCTATCTCGGACCCTCCAGTCCAGTCCAGCTACCAGATGAATCTCATCACATGACCCCAGTTGAGGTGTATCTCCCAAATGAGCCCTGAGTCACAAGATCATGAGGTTCAAAAAACTGTTGCCTTAAACCACAAAATTTGGGGATGGTTTGTTAATAGCAATACAAAATCAGAACATCCTTATTAAAATTTTAACTTATTTGATCAAAACCTTTATTTATTTATTGCCAACAAAAGATTTCTTAGCTGCATTTTGGAAAACATTTTTCCAGGCAATAGATTTCTTTACTCCATGAACTCCTATCACTTTTGTTCCTGTTTTTAACCTGCTTTTGTTTGTTCTCATCACTGTGGCTACAGATTCTCATTTCCCAACAAGCTTTTAGCTAATCCTGTCCTTGAGTCAGGGTGTATATATGGATCACTGTCCAGCAGCCCAAGTGACTCCATATCAAATTTAGTTTAGATGAGGGTCTGACCTCAAGCCTTTGTGCCCGTTCTAGCAGGTTGGATTCTGTGCTTTTCTTGTGTTCCCCTTTTTCATAATGTAGTCCCAAGGACTGGTTCTTAACCTTGTTCATTCTGATTAAGGATCTAAGCTGGTAGACTTTCTAATACTCCACTCTAGATTGGGATCTTTCCTTGTTTTCATTTTCTGTAAGTGCCGTGTCAAGTTGCCAGATATTTGGCAGCCTAAAATAACACTAATTTATTATCTCACAGTTATCTAGATGTGTAGGCTCAGCGTGGCTCTGTTGGGTCTCTGCTTTGGGTATAACCAGATTGGAATCAAGGTGTCAACAGAGCTGCATCCCTTTCTGGAGGCTCTGAGGATGACTCTGATTCCAGGCTCCTTCATACTGTAACCAGAATCCAGTGTCTTGCCGTTGTAGAACTGAGGTCCCTGTTTCCTTGCTGGCTGTCAGCCAGGGGTCATTCGCAGCTTCTAGACACTGTCTACATTCCTTGGCTTCTGGCTCCCTTTCTCCATCTTCAGAGTCAGCCATGGTGCATGGAATCCTTCTTGTGCTTGGAATTTCTCTGGCTTCACCTTCTGCCTTTCTTTTCTCCTTTTAAGAGTTTAAATGATTACTTGAAGACCCCCAGTTAACTCAGGATAATCTTCCTATTTTAAGTTAGGGGGGTTAGTAACATTAATTCCATCTGCAAAATAGTTTTAGAGCAGTACCTGGATTAGTGTTAGACTGAATAATCAAGGGATAGGAATTATGGAGGGAAATCTTTAGAATTCTGTCTTTTCAATATTCCATCCCAGGAACTAAAGATCTGTCTTGGAACCAAGAAGCTGAGTTCTTGCTACCACCCATCTACCCTGGCTCCCCTACTTCCCTGGCCTAACCCTGGCTTGCCTTTCATCTATAATGTCAGTGTTACCTGTTTAAAATATTTCCATTACCATGTTTTTTCCCCACTTGCTAAGGCAACTTTGATCATTTTCTGAACCCTTAATGATGATTATCTGCCTGGATTGCTATCCATTCCTTCCTTCCTTCCTTCATTCCACAAGTACTTATTGAGTACTTATTATATGCCAGGTACCTTCTGAGAAGCTGATGATAAGGTAGTGGAAAAAACAAAGACTATGTCCTTAAAGTATGTGCATTTGTATAGATAGATAATCAGACATATACAAATGAGTATATAATAAAATTTCAAGTGATAAGTGCCATGAGGAAAAATGAAGGAGGGATGGTCCTCTTTGATGTAGGGTAGTCAGGGATGGCTTCTCTGAGAGACAACATTTAAGTAGAGACTTGAGGGAAGATTAGAAGTAAGTGTATATAAGGGCAAAAATGTTCTATGCAAAGAGTTCTGGTCAGGGTTCCTGCTCAGTACTGAGCGAATCAGATGGGAGGTAAAGCAGCTGGACCAGGGTGAGGAAAATAGGAAAGGAAGTCAGAGGGGAGGCAGGAACCAGAGTTTTGGGGGCTTTAAAGGCCATGGAAAGGACACTGGTTTTTACTTTGAGTAAGGTAGGAAGGTATTGGCGAATTTTCATCCAAGGAGTTAAATGATCTGACTTATGGTTTTGCATGATCAGTCTGGCTGCTGAAGGAAGCAGGAAGCACCATCAGGAAGCATTTGTTAGCATTCAGGGTGGAACATGCTGGTGGTTTGGACTTAGGTGGTCAGAATGGAGGATCTCAGAAGCAGCTCTTAGCATCATCTCGAGGGAAGGGATATCTACTTCTTGTTCCTGTGCACTAGTATTCTGTCTGACATACCCACAGTGGTCACAGTTCTGGCCACTTCTTCAGGGTTCCACCCAATAAGCTCTTGTGTCTTTTGTATCTTCTGTTTGATAATATCCAGCTCTAAATGAGCTCCCATATTCAAACTGCCTAAAACAACATAACTAAGATCCAAGGATCCCAGGACGGGCACAAAGGGTTGTGCCCCTCCCGTGCAGCTCCATTTTATGCGTGTTTCTTTCCGGGATACCCCTGACATTCCAGGCTTGCACGTCTTGGTGGACCAGGGATCCCCCCTTTGCTCCCCTATGGGATTACACTTCAGTGGCTCTCTGTTTAAAAGCTTCCGGGGGGTGGTGCAGTTATTCTTTGGAATATTCTCAGTATTGTAAAAGTTCTTATCTGAGGGCACAGTTGATTTTTGGAAAGAGTCACAAGTAGGTCGAAGTCAAATCTGATGAAGAGGCTGCATCAAGCTGAATGATCGTTTTTTAACCAAAGTAGAATGAATTGTGATTGGCAGGATTCCGAAACCTCATGGAAGCTGTGTGTTCTTGCAAATCCCGAGGTGCTGTACCAGCCACTGCTCCTAGATGTCCTCCCTGCCCTGCCCCTTCATGTGTCACCGTCCTACCTACTTGCTGGCTTATAACAGTTAAATTAAAAAAAAAATCTACCCTTTCTAGGTTCTCACCAAATACACTACCAGTGTTCCCACAGGTACCCCAGTGAGTCTTTGAGACATTTTCTATCTGAATCGGGAAGAAAACCAAGGAATGGATGAAGCCCCTTGTCCCATTTCCAGTCTGTCCCCTCCCCCCAAATATAGGTACAAAATACATGTAAGTTCCTCAGGGCCTCCCTCATCCTTTCAGGGCTCTTGCAGGACATTACTCTGATAAACCACTTCTGGTGAAAATGTAGGCTCCTTCATGTGTGCCCACCCCAGACTAGGCTGTGAGTGTTTTTTTTTTTTTTTTAACTTTGGTAAAAATAACATAAAATTACCATTTTAACCATTTTAAAGTGTGCAGTTCAGTAGCATTAAGTAGTTTCATTGTTGTGTAATCATCCCCACCATTATCTTCATTGCAAAACTGAAACTGTACCCATTCAAGGACTCCCCATTCCTCCCTCCCAACAGCCCCTGGTAACCACCATTAATTCAATTCCTGTCTCATATAAGTGGAATGATACAGTATTTGCCCTTCTGTGATTGGCTTATTTTGCTTAACATGATGTCCTCAATGTTCATCTACTTTGTAGCATGTGTCAGAATTTCCCTTTTTTAAAAGGCTGAATAATGCTCCATTGTATGTATGTATCATATTTTGTTTATCCATTTACCTGTCAATGGACTTTCGGGTTGCTTTCACCTTTTGGCTCTTATGAATAATGCTGCTATGAACATAGGTGTACCGAAAAAAAAAAATCCATGGAACAAGAAAAAACATCTTTGAATAGGAAAGAGATAGTAAAAAGGCTCAAGACTAAAGGAACACTATGGATAAATTCTTTACAATGTCTTGTAGGTACCAGACTTATTTGGAAGATGAATAGGTTAGTGGTCCCCAACAATTTTGTAGATGAAAAATTATTTTCACCTACAACTAGTTCAGTCACTGTTTTTGGGATGAGTCTACTACAAATGATTAAGAATATACTTTCCTGCTTTCCAAGATCTAGATGCTTTTAGTAATAAATAACAACAACAAAAGGTCTGAAACTCCAAGGCAAACTCCAATGAAAGCAGAAATAGGTAGGCAAAGTGCTATGGGCATATAGAAGAAAAAAACAGAAATCAATATAATGGCAAAGTTAATGAAATTCAAGTCAGAGTGAGGTTCTGGGACTGCTTACTATCTTTCTCCATCCCTGGGAACTGCCCCAGTTGGTGAATCATTCTGGAATTTGAATCTCTTTACCTATGAGATGGATATGGAGGAAAATTGGGAAAAACAGAGCTATGCTCCTTTGCTTGTGTCTACATTAAGACATAAATATCTTTCATTCCATGGGAAAACATGTTTAATTGAACAGATACAACAATAATATATTAAGAAAAATCCCACAGAATCTAGGAATTAAAGATGGTTTGGACTTTTCAAACATCTGTTGCTCTATTTAGAACCATCTTTGTTCATTTTACTCCTAATCTAAAAACTACCCCCAGGACCATTTTTACACCTTCGACCTTGCCTGAACCAGCTCATTATTAGCTGTGAAGGAGTTTGTAAGATTAAATACCAAAGTTTTTTTTTTTCCCCCTTCCAGCCATTTTACTAGTTTGTTACATCAAATTCTCTCTCCTTAAACAATAGTTCTTTGTACACTCTAAGCTCTTGTCTGTACTCTCACTGCTTGCCTGATTCTCCAGTTTCCATGCCATTTTAATTGGAATTTTAGGGCCACTCTTGCTTTTACTCAAGGGCCCACACATTAGGGCATCTAAATACTTCCCCTCATTTCCCCAATCTCACACATTCTTCCATCCACCCTGCAATCTCTCCCTCAGACTCTCGGTCCATATGGATTTAAGACTCCTAGTGTTATGAAAAACCAATAATTGATAATAAATATCTAAAGTGATTATGACAGTGCCTGGCACTTGGTGACACCTAGATGACCATTGACAGTTACGATGATGTGAGAGCCATCTGCAATATTGGGATCTTAAGACCAATGTCATAGGGGTCATGGAGAGAAACACCTGGGAGAAAGTTTGTGACGTCTTCACCCAGGGCCTGACCCAAAGAGATGTTCAACCAACCTTAACCGAATTATTATATACCATGCTTTTAAATGTTTAAGCATTTTAAATTATTTCTTTCAAAAGTATACATCCTACCAAGAATAAAATTTAATGTACAATTCTGAAATACTATTTGATAAGAGAGAGAAATTCAATGTTTGCAATATACACTAATAGTAATGATTTCAGGTTTAGAAGGAATTCACGTCCTTTGGAATCCTAATACTATAAATTTGATACCAAATATTAATAAATAGGCTTTTGCTAGTGGATATCAATTCTTTTTGAACTTCCATGCATGCATTATTATTTTGGCTCTTTAATTTTATATCTAGAATATGTTCATTTTTAGAAAAGAAAGGATGAAGCAGGTAGATTATGTTGCTTGCTGCTTCTATTTTAACACCAGAAGTTTGACACTAGACAGACTTAGCGGGTGGTAGTTGGTAAGAAGAACTTGAAGCAATATAGCTCATTGTATTTTAAGAGAGAGAAAGTATTAATTGTCTGTGCCAATGTGAATGAGGGACAATAGAAATTATAGAGAACCTAGGGCTTCATTAAGACCTGACTTGGTCCTATTGCTGTTATGAGAAAATTAAAAATAAATGGACAATAGTTTCCACCTCCAAAACATATTATATGCAGTACATACTTTAACCTAGTTTACAATTTACATTTATTATGCCCAGTGAAACCACAAAGCCAATGTTTAATTTTACAGTTTAAAGTCACACATAGGGGAAATGCTTTACAAAATAAGATATTGTTCCTTAATGAAAAATATTACAGTATAGGTCTCAAAAGTCTCAGTTCAAGTGGTTTACCTGAATAACAGAGCTGTTGTGGAATGCAGGCTACAGGACACAGTAATGTTTTCAATAGTCATTTCAGATTTGAAATTTGCCAAAGCTGAAGAGACATTTGAAACAAGACCCGTCTTAGTTTTCCAAGATTGTTTTTGGCTTTCCAACAGCATTATATTTACTGAAAAATGCCAACACTTCTGGAAAATTGAGTGTAAAAAGCAGCTTACATTTTACTGCTTGTATACAGCATGTAAATCTTCAATATTTTACTCTACCTTGAAAGCATCTTTCAAGATTTAAGAATCTCAGTTCTACCTATTTTTGTTTATTACCTCACTTGATTCACAGACTCTAATATAGAAATCAAATATTCGTGCCACTGCCTACATCAAATCGAACATATTCCCACAATCTGTTTAGTTATCTGCAGTCTATTTACAAAGCAAGTGCATGATTTGCTCTGATCAATGTGTCATACTAAAATGTAAGCAGTATTTGTCGACTCCTACATTTATGTCATGCCGGAGTGTGTGATGCAAAAATACCATCCAGAGACTTCCTTAATCCAAAGTCTAGTTTCACAAAGTCACACACAGTATGATATTCTATCCTAGATATACTCAGCATGGGGTGAGTGTTTTTCATATGTTGTGAATTGTTACAGAAAAGGTGGAGATATAGTAGCCAAGTGTATGTATGAACATAAAATATTGCAAAGCTTAAAGTCCAGCTAAATATACACAGAAGTTCCTTTGTGTATAAGAAACAAACAAGTTTGTTTGAAAGGAATGCTGATGGCTTAGTATGTGATGGAACATGACATTTAAAAGTGGGCTACACCAACCTGATGCTCTTCAAGTTTGGACATCACATTAAGCATCCTCAATGTACATATAGCTTATGTCACTAAACACTGCCAATCTGAATGACCATTAAATACAATTTCCCAAACTTTGAGTATCAAGTTGTGCCCAAGCTTGACCAACTGCTTAGAGTTCTTTCTTGCAAATTGAAAAATCATGTAGGATAAAATAGTAACTCAGAAATACCACATTTGGCAGTTTGTCACTGAAAATGTTAGCACCTTGATAAAGATTACAATTGGTCATTGGATGTGCCAAAGGAAAAGTAAAAGAAAAAATGCCCTGTTTTATTTATAAATCACAGTTTTCCTCACAGTGTTAGACTTGGGTCACTCTGATGTGGCAGTGCCTTATAGGATGATGGGCCATTATTTTTTTTATTTTCATTTGACCTATGGCAGTACACATGGATCAGCTGGTGCAGCTATGAGATAAGGACCACAGACAGCAAACTTACTCTTAGTGCTAGAATTTTAAGAGGGTGCAACTAACAGGGTTAATGAATGTGTATGTTTCAGTCCTACTCCATTTTAAAACCAGCGTTTTCTAACAACATATTCCTTTACCTTTTCTACAAAATCTGCATTAAAAAGTATGATACAATGGCACCGGAAAAATATTTGCCAGGTTGAATGCTTTTCTGATCTAAACACTACGTATATTCTCATTTTCTGGCTCACTAATGCATGGGTTGGTGTTTCATGGGTTGGTGTTCTCATACATTAACTGAATATAACACAAAATTATGTGGTATAGACTGATGTGTTTCTTGTGTTATAAATTGAGCAGTCATTTCTGTAGTTCATGCTAACAGGGAGTTATTAGAAAGATTGTGTTTTTCAGTGGGCTATTGAGCTAAGTTGATCTACCTGTTTGACAACCTAAAACTACATGTTGTTGACAAATGAGAAAAATAATAGAGAAAACATGTAAATTCCTTTTCTGTGTGTCTATATGATAGATCACCTTGACCCTGTACTTGGTTCTATTATAGCTTTGGATGGCCATTTCTGTCTTCAAGGTCATTCATTTACTTTGTACCTTTGAAATGTTAAAAAAATATATAAGGTGTTTTTATGGATTCAAGTTTAACTACTAATAGATTATTAATAGTCACCAATCATACCAATGAGATTTCATACTCAGCCATAAACTATTAGCAAAATCCAGCCATTATTAAATTCAATCTTATTTTACAAACAGTGAGCTCTAAGTTATAGCACAAGTCCTGAACTTCTTTGACTCTGGCTGCTGTCCTCACCTAAACCATTACAATGACCTTGTCCAATGAGGAAGGAGTAAAGGGGAGAAACATCAGAACCAGAGATTGATCTAGCCAATTGTGTATCCAAAGGTGCTTTGCCTTATTGCTATGACCAGACTGTGAAATCATAGTCAGGAGCAAGCTGGTGTGCTCAGAGGTGTCCCTGCTTGTCCCAAGTCCTATTATCCCTCCAAGAGATTAATTTGTAGTAGTAAAAAGTCATATTGTGTCATTGGAGATCCCACACTTGGCGAAACAGTTATGACTACAAACATTTGAATCATTTAAATCCACATTGTTTACTCTCATCTATAGAATCTTAAAGATACTAGAGACTGAATGATATTAATTTTAAGGAGGGTTTCTAGAGCAGCAAAAGACATTATTTGGTTTTATTATCATTGATATCACTCGGAGGCTGTGATGTATCAACAGCTCCTTGTCCAAGTTCATCAGTGAAGCTCATGGACCTGATTTTGAATTGTGTCTTAGCTTCTATGGGAAGCTTCCAGGCTACCTATATATCCTAGTTTAAAACTTAGACCTTAGTTGCTTGAATAAATGCTTTTCTTATCTGAAGCTTGGATAAATTAGTATTAAATCGAATCCAAAAGACCTATTAAAATAACTACAAGTGATGAACACTACTAGCCATGGAAAATTAAATTTAAAACTTACTTAGAAAGAAAAGGGATAGTATCACAATAAGAATACATGAGGAATATATACATATACAACTGTTTCACACAGAAAGCTTTCTGTAAAAAAAAAAAATACAAAAGAAACCAGTGCCGTATATTATGTAAACTCACAAACTGTACTTTATACACAAACATGAAGCATAAATTAAAAAGTAGGACAACAGCAAAACATCTTAAATATAGAAGAATTTGCACATATTTTTGTTAAATAAGAATAAATAATTTTATCACACAAATTCACATACCAGTTGCAAAAACAATAAATTACTTTTTTTTTCAGTGCTGCAACTTTTTTTTTGTTTGTGATTAATCCCTTCATACTTAATGTGCTAAAACTGTTTCCACAGGAAGGCAGAAGAAGTTGAATTTGTTGAATAAATTAAAACAATGTCCTTAAAGCTCTAAACAACAAGGTAGGGATTCGTTTGACTTTTTTCTGTTCCAGGAGAAATAAATGCTATTTTCTTCTGGGTTCCCTTAGTATTAATGAAACAACCTGGAGTATTTAGTTTTGTGAGTGAGATTAGATTCTTACCAACCTGAGCATTTTTAGACAAGTTTTTTTTTTTTTTTCTTTTTAGGAAGTAGCCCCTAGCATCCTGAATCCTACGCTCTTTATTCAAGATGTAACTATGGAAAGGTAAAAGGCATAACCCAATGTGAAACTGAACTAAATTATCTTCATTATAGAGGATTTTCCCTTTGCTCATCATTCTCTATGTCTAGCAAACACTCCATTTCTCTGAATTTCAGTTTCCAGTCTATAAATTTTCTCAGGAGTTTAGACATACATTCCTTAGTCAGTCTATTGATACTCATACCAAACCAAACCAAACCTAACCAAACAAAAAACCCTAAAGGAAACTCCTTAAAAGCATGGAATAGTGGTTTATTTGGTCTAAGCTCTCTAGGATTGCTCCCATGAGAAGAGTAAAACTTTAATATTTGGGGAAAAAAATGAATCATTGGTAAATCATATTTAAAAATCTATGAATACAGTATGGAGAAGCAGAGTAGGAGACAATCATGTTTGCTCTTCAATTAATTTTTAATGTTGCTGTCAATATAACCACAAAAGATAAAAAAAAAATTGTCATAGTTTAAGTACTTGATTCAAGTTATTCTGAATACTGGAAAAAGTAAAGTTGGTCCTTCTCTTAGTTCTCTCTGCATAGTCAAATGGTCACTGTGATTTTTATTTTTAATTTTTTTTTCTGACTGATATGAATAGCTTTGCTCCCTGTCCCTGATATCTGGTACCTTCATCAAATGGAGGTTACCAGTCTTGTATAGGCCTCCTTTTTCTAACTAACTGGTAATTTATTAAGAAAAAAGGACCACGTCTAAAGCAAAGTCAGTCTATGAAAATCCAAAGGATGATTAACAGTTTTGTTAACTGTTACATAATTACATAATCCTTTTATATTAAAAATATCTTATAATAAAAATAAACTCTCATGAGCTTAAGGAAACTCAAACAATAGTTTCCTAATATCCTTATATGCAAATCTTTAACAATAGGCACATTTGGTATGATTATTATAAAATTTTATAAAAACAACTAGCTTTGTGATATTTCACAAAGAAAAACCAAATGAAATGAAATATCTTAGATTTTCTGAGCTATGGGGTAGAGCGATGCAGTTTACTGTCTATGAGATTTTTATGCAGATGACTGTAAAAGTTTTCCACTTCTAACTATTCCAAATCACAACCTACCTAGACAGGCTATGGAAATAAGAACAGACTTTGCAAGGACCATCACATTTCATCACTCAAACACTTACTGGTACAACCAAATGCTTTCTAATTGGGAAAAATCTTAAGTACAGTATAAGTATACTTGGATGAAGAAAAAAAAAACAATGCAAGGAATTATTGCCTATGGTGTGGAAACAGTATTATTAATATTAACCATTTTTTTCACTAGCCACATTAATGATAACCACTTCTAGATGTGGCTAACTACCAAGTCAACAAGAAGTACAAAACATTGTAGGTCCTACAGAACCCTTGAACAAAACAAACAAGCAAAAACAAAATGCATTTTAAAGGCTCGCTGGTAAGAGGTATACCAGTGTTGAAGGTGACAGAAAATTCTTTGCTGTGTGTTCTGAATGTATATTACACATTGTGAGATATCAGATGGGAACCATAGAAAGAGAAAGCAGTTGTGAAAATATAACTTGAAAATATGGTGAAGCATGTATGTGTTTTCTTTTTAAATTCTAACAGGAGGAAACTAATTTTTAGACTCGATAACATACACACACACACAAACATTTCTTCTACCTCCTAATTATGCATTAGTTTGGCTGGCTGCCTGAAAAAATACAGGCAGTCAAAGGCTTAAATAAATGGACCCCTGTATGTATTTAAATGACTAGATACATTGAGCTTCTTTTTTCTTTTCAGAATTTCTCAGAAGATTCTTGCTGTCAAAATGGTTTTTGACAAAAATTTTATCTCCTGTAGTCTGAACGTATACTAAATCTTTCTTAAAACAGCAGCAAGTTCTTAATTTCCAGTAAAACATCCACAGCTCTTTCTATAAACTGGAAGGAGTGGAAACAGCTGCAGACCTACTTTGGTCAAACACTTTTTATAGAAATATATATATATATATATATATATATATATATATATATATATTTAATAGAACCAAGTGATATAAAGTGACATACCAAGGAAGAATGTATTTACAAACAGTAAAAATAAGCTACTGTGTAAATAATATGCACGAAAATGATTATGATGCCTTTGTAGACATTCTGTAAGAGGTAGGTGACAAGGGGGAGACTGCTCTGCCATCTTCAAATGTCCCCTGATTCTACATTCATCATTGTTTTTGTATTCTTGTAGGCCCAGGGGGTGTTCAATAACTCCCAAGTTTTTCTATATTCCAAGGTCACCACTGTAATATGAAGCAGTGAGCATCTTTATTTGGTCGCTGAGAGTAGATTCTGCCCATAATCGGACTCCTGTTGACAATGACCCTGAAGTGTGACTTTCCGTGCTTTCGGTTGACCTCGTGTTCACCACGACTGTATCAGTGATGAATCATCCAGTTGTCTCTGCAGAAGACCATAACCACAGGCTAACATTTCTTTAGCAAACATTGCTTAAATGCAGAAGGCCTCTGAGAGAGAAGACATCCTTTAGCTAACTTCCGGTTTCCATCCTGGCACTGCACCGTCCTGGTGTGCCAACCCGTGTCACAGGTTCTAGAACAGGCGAGCCAAGGACCCGTCACCCACTGCAGCTGTGGAGTGGGCGATCCCACTTTATTGCTGCTGTCGCTAGTGACAGAGTTTAATTTTGGAGTGGACTTCTTGGGAACAAAAAAACTGTAACGGACATCTAAGGCTTTAGATGGGTCTGTTGCAAGAATCTGTACGATTAGAATTTCCTTCGTGGCTGAGTAGCCCATCCCATGCAAGAAGTCATCCCTGTGGCTCCAACCACTGTAGTTCATGACTGTACCATTGATGTCAATGATGGTTTCCGAAGTGGAGATCATGTACTTTCCATTGATAAGGTACTCACCGTTTTTCTTCTTCAGGGCTAAGTAGGCAGTGAATCTAGCCTGGTCTTTGGCTTTGAACTGTCGGACTTTTATGTGAGTCGCGCCTTCTGGGATCCTCACAACATCAGTGTAACCCTTGCTGGAAGCAGGAATGTCCACAGGGAGAGAGAGAAAAAGAAAGGGGAGGAAAGAAAGATAAGTAAATGCTTAACAAATGGATAAAAAAATAGAAATTCTCTAAAAGTCTCACCTTATCTTAATATAAAGTTTTAATGTATTAAAAAGATTCATTTAAAATTGCCTTCAAAAATTAATTTTCTTAGAACAAATTAAAATTGCAGACTATCACATTGTATACATTTTTATTATGATGTTCAAAATTAGGATGATGTTAGCAATCTGCTTTGGTTTTAAAAATTTATACTACCTTTAGTTAAAGGTTTACACAAAAATCACACATCCTTTTCAAATCTTATCATCTTTACAAAGCTACTTTAGGCTTCTTCTGGCACAAAATGCACGTAAACACAAACCAGTAAAAATCTACCCTCAATTAATCTCATAGAAGTCTTTCAATGAACGTTCCTCAAGCTTGTTTGCATATTAAGATCATGTGAGGATCTTTAAAAAATTCCAAAGCCTACAAATTTAAATCCCCAGACGCCAGAGCAGTTAAACCCCCATCTTTCAGAATGGGTCATAGGCAGCAGTACTTTTAGAGTTCCTCACACTGTTCCAAGGTGCAGACTAGTTGGGAAACCACGGATTTAATTATTTGTTGGGCTATAGACAGGTTAGAGGTTCTGACTCCATTTCTACTAAATCTCTGGATTTCCTGGGGCAGGACAGAAAATAGAACATAAAATTCTTTAACTGTGTAACCGTAGCTTACCAGAACCATCGAAGGATGAAAAAATCCTTAATGCCTTAGCAAATTTCCCTGAAAGCTTAGGGTCTGCAAAGTGTTATGGTCAATTGAGTGAGGCTTTATGGTGAGTGACATATGAGATAGATCTCTAATGGCCCATCATCTGCTCAGGAAAATGGGCAAAGGCATAAATATCTCTGATACCCATAAGGTTGCAGAAAACACAAGGACAGAAAGGTTAAGTAAGCACCAAGGGACTATACCAGTGATGAGGAGTCATCTTTTGCCCAAATCTTTGCCTCTCTAAGTAATTTCACATTAAGGTCCTCATATGTTTTACTTTCCTAGTTATTTAAATAGAAACAAATACTTTACTTGTGCAGTTTGATGGATGTTTGTGAAATTTAATTATTTACTTCTGAATTCTTACTCAAGTTTAGAGGATACGGGATAACGGATTCATATATGTAAAATCCAAATGTGTTTCCCACTCAAACATTTCCTCTGAATTGGAGAGGAGGCTTATCCCCAGGGAAGGCCCCTTTCTATTGGGCATCTGACCTACCATGACGGCCAGACAGGTGTCAGAGCTTCCTACTGTGTTGAAGAGAGAAGATGCAATGCTGATGATGTTGCTTATCTATTCAATTCGATTCATTAGCTTTTTTTTTTTTTTTTTTTTGGTTGCACCACTTAGCTTGCAGGATCTTAGTTTGCCGACCAGGGATTGAACATGGGCCCTCAGCAGTGAAAGCCCGGAGTCCTAACCACTGGACTTCCAGGGAATTCCCTCATTTGATTCATTATCTTAATTTTTGTAATACATTTGGACTAGATTCTGTCACAGGATTTTTTTTTTGAAGTATCTAATATTAAGAGATGAGATGTTTCTACAATGGCTTCAAACAAAGCCAGGAGAAAACATTCCATCTTACCTAAAAAGTCTATAACGTGGAGATGTATTAAAGTATTTGCACAAGTTCACTCCAGAGCTAATGAGTGGCAGTTCTAGGCCTCTCGACTCACAGTTTATGCTCCTTTTACCACGTCCCCATTGCATGAATCCCTTTCCTCCACCAACTGTACTTCATAACAGTTAAAATAAGTTCTGGTGATGTTCAGAGTTTAAATGATACCAAACAGAGTGTCAAGAAAGCGAAGAATATAGGGTAAGGGAATTTGACAGGAGAGCCTTTTTTTAAATCCTGTTCTTAGAGTCTGACTCATATTCACGAGCATCACTGGGAACTCTCAGCACTGCGCAGGTCTCAAACTGAGCTTCCCTTGCCACTGGGAAGTATGAGGATTCATGCCCTGATTTCTTTTCTTTTCTTTTTTTTAAACATCTTTATTGGAGTATAATTGCTTTACAATGTACTGTTATTTTCTGCTGTATAACAAAGTGAATCAGCTATACATATACATATATCCCCATATCTCTTCCCTCTTGTGTCTCCCTCCCTCCCACCCTCCCTATACCACTCCTCTAGGTGGTCACAAAGCACCGAGCTCATCTCCCTGTGCTATGTGGCTGCTTCCCACTAGCTATGTATTTTACATTTGATAGTGTATATATGTCCACTCTCTCAACTTCGTCCCAGCTTACCCTTCCCCCTCCCTGTGTCCTCAAGTCCATTCTTTACGTCTGCATCTGCGTCTTCATTCCTGTCCTGCCCATAGATTCATCAGAACCACTTTTTTTGTTGTTTTTTCTTTGTTTTTTTTTTTAGAGTCCATATATATGTGTTAGCATACGGTATTTGTTTTTCTCTTTCTGACTTACTTCACTCTGTATGACAGACTCTAGGTCCATCCACTTCACTACAAATATCTCAAGTTATTGTTTCTTTTTATGGCTGAGTAATATTCTGTTGTACATACGTGCCACATCTTCTTTAGTGCCACATCTTCTTTATCCATTCATGTGTCGATGGACACTTAGGTTGCTTCCATGTCCTGGCTATTGTAAATAGTCATGCCCTGATTTCTTGATGTTTTAGTAAAATAGGTTTCCCTTTGTACTCCTTATTCATTTTCTTTGCACCCTTCTTGGTATCATTTACACTTTGGACATTAACCAGCTTCCTTGGCTACCATGAATGAATGCAGGTGTTTTCATATAACTATGAAGTATGAAGTGTGGCTGGCAAGGCAGGGAAATCTTCTTTTCTTCAGGGCTATCTCCCTAGTACAAGAACAGTACCTGCCATGAAGGAATACATGCATTCTTACATACTAAGCATGCTGCCATGGAAGGGACATTCTAGTGGGGTGGGGCTTAGACCCCCAAACAAAATATGTGACGATATCTGTTGATTAAGAGCTGTGAAGAAACATAGTAAGAAGATAGAGGAATGATGAGGATGGGGGAGAGAACCTCCTATTCACTTATGGAAGCCACCACCTTGTTGGGGAGTGGGTAGTGGTGACATTTAACAGACATCTAAGGGAATTCTAGAGGAAGCACTGCTTATTAATTGTTAAAAATTGTTCCAGGCAGAGGAAATAGTGCACATGCTGCCACTTGCCATGTTTGAGGAGTGTTGGGAAGTCCAGTATGTTAGCGCAGAGCAAGGGAAGTGGCCAGTGTAGAAGGGACTCAGAGCAGGGCAGGGACCAAATGTTTTAGCATCTCACAGATTATGAAGAGATCTCGGACAGTGACTCTAAGTGAGAAGGTAGCCATGGGAAGGTTGAGCCCACGAATGCCACCATCTGACTTAGGTGATAAAGTGATGGCTCTCTCTGCTTTGTGAAAAAGAGTCTGTGAGGGGCCAGGGGCCAGAAGACCCATGGGAAGACCATTGGATTGGTCCAGGCAAGAGACAATGACTACCAGATGGCAGTGCTTCTGCTCGTGCGGTAAGGGGTAACCAGATTCTGGACATATGTTGGAAGTAGGACTGAGAGGATGTGCAGATGGATGGATTGTGGGGTGTGAGAGAAAATGAGGTGTGAAAGATGATGCCAAAGTTTGGGTACTAGGCAGGAGAAGGATTGAGTTGCCCTTTACTGACGCTAAGAAAATTGAGGGAGGAGTGAATTAAAATTAGGATCATATTTGTGAAGAGTTTGAACTTAGTGCAGTGTTTTAATATGCATTATCTCATTTGGTCCTCACAGCGACATTCATTTGCAAGGTAATTACTATTATTTCCATTCTACTCTCAAGGATGCTAATTGTAAAGAAGTTGAGTGACTCTTCAAAGATCACATGGCTAGTGAATTACTGAGCCAGAGCATGATTGCAAATATTCCAGCTACAAGATCAATGTTCTCTTTTATCGATCACACTAGGCCAAGATAATTTATATAGGATACTCAAACAGGTCATTTGTACCACATACTATAATCTTGGTCAAAACAATTTGCAAGCAGTTATGTTGCAACCTGCTTGTTGCTATCATGAATGTCTTCCTTCACCTTTTCAGGTGACATCAAATATGCGGATATTTGTTGTAAATATAAAAGCTTAATGCTAAATTTAGCATTATAAAAAGAGGTTTATAAGTTGATGTAGGAAGGATACACAGCATACAGTACATAAGGTAAGGCATTACTTTTTAAAAATAATTTTATTTCTCATTTGGTTCCTGAATTGTTTCCCTTCCTTTTTTTTTGTTTCTTTTTTTCTTTCTTACAAATGGCCTGTGCATCCTATTTTTATGACCTAAGCTATAGCCTCTACTTTGGCGTTTATCAGCCAAGTAAAACTGGGTAAGTCTTAAACTTTCAGAGTCCCAATTCCTTCATTTGTAAAGCAAAACGTTAGACTGGATCATTTCTAAGGAGCCTTGCACCTTTGAAATATATTAAAACACAAGATATAATTAGACTTGCAGGGTTTTTGACTTAGATGGCCCAACACAATTAGATGAATAATTATTATATCACTAACAAATAGGATTAGTAATGCATATTTTAATACAGAATAAATTCTCCAGCCATACATTTTTTTTCATCATATCAAAGGACATTTCTAGTTTTTTACATTACCATGGCATATGATTGTTTTAAGAAATTCTTATTGTTGACTTGGTTTGTATATTCCTCTCCAGTTAAAGACAACAGAGCACATATATCAGGAATACAGGTGAACCTGACTAATACCACTCGGCATAAGAGTGGTCTGGTGAAGAGGAAAAACAATCCTGCATTCCAGCAGACTCTTTAGCTGACTCAGCTATCCTAGCTGATAGTATAATATTTCATGCCAGAAAGTGGTACTTTCTAAACTTACATATATAAAGCAAGAGTGTAATCAAGGACCATAAGAGGAAGCAGGAAATTGACATTATTCATTACAGAGTAGATATAAACCAGGATAATTGTCTCAAAAACAGGCTTGCCATCTACACTACTGCAGATAACTTACATTTTGCATTGAGAAATGTTTTCTCAAGAAAACTACAGCCTAATTAGAATGTATTTGTAAAAAAAAAAACAAAAACAAAAACAAAAACAAAAACGAACAGTAGTTAAGTTGGAAACCAGCCATCCCTTCCTAAATGGTGTTTCAGAAATAACAGATCTGCAAGATATGGCTAAAGTGGAATGTCACAGACCTTTTCTTTGCCCTTTTCACACTCTGCAAAACCTGAACCAACGGCTATTGCAGTTAATCTGCTTGCAGAGGTGACATGGGTTTCCAGTCGGCATGCAGAGCTCATTTCATGTCCTCTCCTTCCCTTCACTTCTCATATTCATAATGTGTAATTAGGTCCTGGTTAGATGTCCTCCCACAGATAGCTTATGATGTAACACGAGACCTCTTTTATCAATTTTGCAAGAGTCTAAAGCTTCGTTCAGATCAGATAAGGGCAATCGTTCTCTCAGGTTACCTTTTTTTATTGAAGGTTCCAATCACCTTTGTGCAGCTGGAGTTGTCTCCTCCACACACTCCACACTTGTCATACTGCAGCTTCGAGCCAATGATGCCGTCACAGCCCGTCCTCACACACTTTCCCCGGACACAGACGGAATTGCTGTATGGCCTGCATTCCGTTCCATCGGTCACCTGAAGAATGAGAAACTCGTTAGCAGTGGGAAATACTTGGACCTGTGTAGGTGGGTTCTTTGATAAAATTGCAAGTTCTAATTTGGGAGTTTTAAGTTGATTGGAATAGATAGTACTTTGGAAACTAAACAACCAATCAAAACAAACAAACAAAAAAACCAAAAACCAAAACCCATAGTCTCCAGGAGTATCCAACTGAAAAATTCTTGACATATTGGCAGAAAGAAGAAGAACTGGGATAGATTAGGGTTATGCCCTTTCACTCTTCTTTATCTCTTGAGCTTAATTCCGAATGTGTTAGGAGACCCGAGGTCCTAGTCTCTATTTCTGTGTGCGTAATACGTTCCCATGGTATAGTCTTGCCTTTTTATTGCTAGAAACAATCTTTCACTTAGTGTGTGAGACTGTCTGTCACTTGTGTGGAGAGCAGAATACGAGCAGGCTCACGAATGCAGACAACCTTTTTGTTTGCACAATTGTTTTTTGTTAATTAATTTTTATAGTTGATTTACAATGTTGTGCTAGTTTCTGCTGTGCACTTAAGTGAATCAGTTATACATAAGCATTATATCCACTCTTTTTTAGATTATTTTCCTATATATGTCATTACAGAATATTAAGTACAGTTCCCTGTGCTCTACTACAAGTTCTTGTTAATTACCTGTTTTATACATAGTAGTGTGTATGTGTCAATCCCAATCCCAATTTATCCCTTCCTTCCTCCCCGCTTGGTAGTTTGTTTTCTATAACCATAAGTTTGGTTTCTATATCTGTGACTCTATTTCTGTCTTGTGCATAATTGTTATTACCGTAACAAAATTGAAAATCTACACTGGACAGTCACAACCTTGTAACAGTTGGAAAGCATTCTCTATTGTGTTGAGACACTGAAGTAGAGACAAATTTGTGTAAAAAAGAAGTCTGGGAAGGTCAGAGAAAAGTACTTACTGGAAGAGACTGAATATTTTTAAAGAAAATAATTGGCATATATTTAATAAGCTAGTTACAAAATACTATGTATATGGACTCAGTGGTTTGTGCATATAAGTATGTATAAGTAACACATATAGTCATACGTGTAAACATACATATTTTGTATTTGTGTATATACAAAACTCTTTCATATAAGTGTGTGAGTATATGAGGGTGTATATGTGTATAAAGTGAGGTAGGGTATTCTTCAACAGGTTAACAGTTCTCTAAATGATTATATTTCCAGGTAATATTTTTGCTTTTATTTCTCTATAATATTTTTAAATGAAAATGTATTATTTTTCAATAAAAAGATAAAACATTTTAAATGTTACATAAATTGGACATTAACTTATTTTTCAATAATATGTCATAAATATCTGAAGACCAGTTACAGAGATGGTTTTAAATATAGCACCTATTTGCAAATTAGATAAATGGTTTTAAACTGCCACATAATGTTGCTTGTGAGAAATGAAACTTCAGTAAGTTAGAAAATGCTCTTCTGTGGAAAACAAGGGATAATTTCACATGCATATATTATAAATGTGTATAACTAGAAGGACATTGATACATTTTAAAGGTACAAGACATTTTAAAGTCTAGGTCAGGGATGATGATCTTGAATCTATCTTCATGAATCGCCAAAGGAATTCTTCAGTAAAAGATGACAGAAAAATAGAAAATTTTCTTGTTTTATAGTCCCCTTTACAAATGTACCTAGGGAATACTATTTTGAAGTTAAGTTTGCAATTCACCTTCTTGACAGAGAGTTACACTTTTTCAAAAATAGCTTTTAAAACATTTACTTGTTCTGTTTACAAAATCCTTTTGATTCATTGTAGCAAGTTTGAAAATATAGAAATTACAGAGGTGAAAATGAAACCTTCCAAAACCTAGCCACCCCCCCGCCCCCAAATAATGACTGTTTACATTTGGTATGTGCAGGCTCCATTCTACCAAATAATTTCCACCAAGGATGCCTACTGTTTCTGGACCGTCTGCATGCAGTTACCTTTGGAGAAAACACTACATAGTAGCCGGTGCCCTTAGCTCTGCAGGTCAGTTTGCACACATCTCCTGGCAGGACGCCTGCATATTTGGGAACCCATTCCACAAATGTTTTGACTCCTTTTGCATCAGACTGATATCCATTTTTGACCTCACACTGCTCATGACGAAAAGATTTACCTAAAAATCAAACATGTCACATTATTACTCTCTCTGTTCTGAAACTTAGATATATTCTCGTTCATTTAAGTACATTTAAGGAGATGATAGATGTTAACTTTTTTTTCCAGAGTCTCTCCACACCAGTGTTGAAGGATTTTTATCTTCAACACAGAGTTGAAAACAACAATTATTTTATTCCTACTCCCTGAACACTCGGTTGTTTATAATAATAATTTAAAAATCACTCATATATTTGTTATTGATTTGCATACTGGTGGAACTGTGCAGTACAACATTGATAGGCTATTTCTCCAGCCTCCACTATTTATTACTGCTAGAATACAAATGACACCCGACATATGATGGTTGCTGACACTTGGGAGCAGCGTACCATTGGCCGGGCAGGGTAGGACACTGCAGGAGCGGTAGATGGCCCTCTTCCCTGTGCAGTAACGGCCATTGTTTCTGGGTGCGGGGTTATTGCAGTGGCGATAGGCAAACTGGACTCCTCCTCCACATGAGCGAGAACACTGGCCCCAGGACCCCCAGGATCCCCAGCTGCCATGGCTCGATGTCTAAAACAGAAAAGAGAAGATATTTTAACTGAAAAGGGAGGAAAACATTCAAAATGTACATTTGGAAATCACTTGCATTGTCACTCGGTGGAAACTTCATCACAGGTACATTTTCACTGAATTTAACATGGTCACAGGTATTAAACACTCTGGAATTACAATGTGATTCCAAATCTTGGCAATCCACCTTTTCTGTCCCCCACCCCCCAACACTAGAGGGTCTGAACACTTCACCCTAAGTACTGAGCACACTGCAAGGGTTGCTCGTGGCTTCTTTATATCTTCTGATACTACTGTGCATTTCTGTTAATAACCACCGAACCACGGTTCACTTTGTGTCCACCCTGATCTTGCATCTTTAAAGAACTGTGTGATGCTAAAGACTTTGTATGATTCCAGGTTGATTATGCTTACATCTTTTCTCACTCTTTAGCACTGAAGTTCTGCAGTCCCTTTGTTGACATCACACATCCCACCTGTGACAGACCCTCTGCCACATGCATAAATGTATCTGACCTGGGCTTGGCTTCATTACACCCGTAGAAAGGAAATGGGACAGATACTGAAGAGCGCTCAATCACATGCACCCACATCACAGGGAATGAAGAGTCCTGTTATGACATCCCCGGTTTATTGCTATGGAAACACGGCAGGCAGCAGGAAGCTGAGAGACTCCAAAAGGAAGATACTAGAAATGCTTTTGCTGAGGGAATTCCTGAAGAGTTTCCTCTGGTTTTGTGTCAAGGTATCTGTGTCAAGGTATCTGAGGATGCTTGCTTGTGTGTTAGTCTTGAAAGGCACAGGCAACATGCCTATGGCAACACTCTTCTAGAGACTTTGACAGTGAAGGTGGCGGTTGCTGACCTGAAGCTGGATTAGGTGCATAGGGAGGCAGGAGGTGTCTCCCTGGAGCAGATGTGGCTACTTTAGTTCTTGAAGTTAGATTAACTTGCCACGAGGGGGAAAGCATGACCATTTTGGAGTTCACCAAGTATGCATGAGGACAAGGTGTCAGCTTTGCTGCTATTTCCTTACCGAATTTAAATAAATGTATTCCAATAACTTTATGAGCAGTTTGAAAGTAAACTCCCAAGAGGTAATTTGGGGCCCTATGCGGGGTCTCAATTAGACAGAATCTGGGCTCTCTACTTATTTCCTACAGGATATAACCTGAGATCTGCATTTTCTCCAGTAATTGACAGCTGGGGATGGCTCTTGCAGGTAAAGGAGGGAGCTGTAAATAGATGCCTCAAGGAAAAATATTTTAACTAGGAAATAGAGCCTTCTGTGGCCAGTCTCCGCAGGTGTCACAGGAAGGTACATCAGACCTTGGGTCTCCAGGTCCTGCATGACAAGAAAATCACTTACTGAATAATATTTTTTCTTGGTCTTGTCCACACACTTGCCCTGCAGGCAGATCCTCCCTTTTCCACATGGTGTCCCTTCCACGGCTGGCAGCTTCTTGGTCAGACACACCATCTGGCCCTGGCGCACCACGGCGCACCAGAGGCGGGCACACACATCCATCCCGGGACACACCGAGTACTCGGGCCCGAAGGTCAGGTTGCACTGCTGGCTGGCATCGTAGGTCTGTCCCGGGAGTTCCTCGGGGCCCAGGATCTGCTTGCGTGGCAGGTCTAGCAAACAGTTACCTAAAAGAATAACCAAGATTGACCACTGTTCTATGTTTCTGTTTCAAACCTTGAAAATTATGGATCTGAAAATGCAAGACTCCAGCTGGTGCTGAAACACGATGCGTCTACAGATCTGTAGTGCGATGCCCTGGGGAGGGGACTCCCTGTGGACAAGGCTGCGTGCCTCTGTGAGCTCACCAGCACCCACTAGGATTTCCCATGGATGATGTGCTCTGGGGTATACATAATGATGTGCAGTGGTTTGATTAAATAAAATTATTTCATAATAATTAGCTGTGAAAATAGTCATTGTGCTGAGGGACTAACAGAAACTGGGATGGACCCAGAGGAAATAAGATAGTGGGTATAATAACAATGACAACAACAGGGCTTCCCTGGTGGTGCAGTGGTTGAGAGTCCGCCTGCTAACGCAGGGGACACGGGTTCGTGTCCCGGTCCGGGAAGATCCCACATGCCGCGGAGTGGCTGGGCCCGTGAGCCATGGCTGCTGAGCCTGCGTGTCCGGAGCCTGTGCTCCGCAACGGGAGAAGCCACAACAGTGAGAGGCCCGTGTACCGCAAACAACAACAACAACAATAATAAATAGGTGTTTACAACTTTGAGAAACAGAGTTTGTCCTTGCACCCTTTCTATATCCCTTTCTCCACTTCCAACTAGCCCATTCTTGCTTCTTCTTCATGCACCCATCCCCCAACCATGTCACCTTTCCATTAATTCCATAAGTAATAAACAAGTGGATGCCTCATTCATTCCTGCACTCACTCAACCAGCATCTGCTTAGCACCTACAATGTTCTAGCAAACATACTAGATACTAGGAATACAGAAAAATGACCCAGATCTGCCCCTAAATGTCTCCCAATAAACTGAAGGAAATAAAGTCTTTCTCTTAGACTGAAAGAATTTAAAAAAAGAGTTTTCAAGCATCACATATCTGGAGCAGTGGGAGAAGAAAAGAAAACATCTTTGATAACTTGGGACTAGGCCCATGTTTTTACTCTTTGCATCCTTTTTCTCCCCTTTGTATCAGTTATTGAACGCAGTTGGTATTTGTTGGGTCTTTGGAGTGTGTTTGTCACAAACCAGTTGGTGCTCTCTGTACATAGTGATGTGGGGATTATAAAGGGATTGGGGGGGGGGCTTCATCAGTAGAAGCTGACATAGACAGTGCAAATTCAGAAGATGAACTGTGCCTCACCTTCCCCAAAAATTTTCCCTAAGAAATCCCTTCCCAGTGAGTTAACTCCTTCAATTCCTCTCTTCATACAGGAGCTTACATATTGCCCATCAGTTCTGGTATTTTTCTGTTTACTTGATTTTAAGATTTACACACTGATTATTAACAATACTAAAAATAATTAATATTTGTTACACACTTAACACTTATCAGTTCTTTTAATGTATTAGCTTATTCAATCTTTACGAGAACTCTGTGAAGCAGATTCTTTCATTGTTTTATTTTGCAGATAAGGAAACTGAGGAATATAAAGATGGATCAGTTACCCAAGGTCCCATAGCTGTTAGGGTTTTATGCTCAGAGGTCCATCCTGCCTCTGCTGAGCATGTGGATAGATTGCTTATTTTATTGCTAAAGGGCAGGCATGTGTAGGGATCCTTTAAATGGTAGCTAATGGTAGAAACAGTTGGTCTAAAGTTTAATTCTGGCAAAACACTAAATGGCTGAGTGTTCTTGGCCAAATTAGTTAACCGCTCCCTAATTTATTTTTAAGATCTGTGAAATGTTTCTCTCCTCCCTGTGACACTGGAAGGGTAAAATTAGCTCACAGAGCTATAAGGGGGGACCAGAAAAATATAAAACAATCATATTGGTACTATCCCCAACATATTTAACAACATTTCAGATGTATTCAAGTCATTCTTTTTATTCAACAAAAGAAAACCATGTTTAAATCCTACTTTCCACTGAGAAATGGAATATCCAGCACATTTTAAGTATACTGCAAATGTTTTTACAACTACACTCAAGTTTCTTCAAAGCGAATACCTTGAAATTTGTCAATCTGTGTTGGAGGCATTATATGAAAATGAATAAAGAGCAAAGTTCCTACTTAACTTCTGAGCCAGAACGTTTGAAGAGGTAAAGCTTCTTAAGGCAAGCCAGAAAAAGCATTAAAAATCAGTATCCAGCCAAAGAGAACTTGGGGAGAAAAACATTAAGTTAAAAGAAAAACATCAACAGCAAGTCAATAGGAAGGAATGATAGTAAAACCTCACTAAGCTTTGTTTAGAAGATAAAGTGAGATGAGGCCCTTTGGAACTCCGGGAAAAGCATTATCTTCCTTGCTACATAAAAAAGAGCCTGTGTAAACCAGGGAATGCTTAGCAGATTGCTGATGGTAGAAGACTGTTAACAGATCTCTGAAGCAAGAATGCTTTCCAGTTCTCCAAAAGTGCTGTTTGAAGAAACTTTTTTTTTTTTTACTGAAAAGCACAGACTGTAAGACTGGGTAACTAAATATTAGCTGGGAAGTCTTTAACATGTGTGGGTGCATGTGGCATGGGTCGACCTCGTTTCTCCCAAGCTGAAATAACTCAGCACCTCTCCATGGATATGCGGTCACTGATATCTTTTCTACCTCCCTGATGATGTATGATGTGTGAAAAGAAACGTACAATGCAATTTGGAATCAGCTTATGACAAAGGAGGCTCCAAGATGTGGCCTCTTTTTATGAAGCTCAATACCAAAGTATAAGTTTTAAAAATGTATAACATATTTACTTGGCTATTAAAAAAAAAGAGATATCTTAGCTCTATGGTTTTCCCTTAGAGGTCATTTGGAGATGAACTTTTCTTGCTTAAAATAAAATGATTTATTCAGCTTTGCTATTCATTTATTACTTTAATGCTCTCAACATTAGGATTTGTTGCTGCATTAGTTTCTGCTAACAGTGAAATCTACAGTCTATCCATTTCATCTATATGTTGAATTATGTCCTTTGGCAATAAAATAGGTACAGACAGTGCTACCAAAGGGCAGACTTGTGCCAAGGGACAACCATAAAAAAATCAATATAAAGCCTGATTTCGAATCTCACGATATGAAATATTTAAGATTTGAGTAATAGCGGATCAGATATACACTTTTCATCTAAAAATATGTACAATTTGGGGGAGGGGTGAGAGAGGAAATTGATCAGTCTTTTAGTATCTTTTATACTGACCTCTAAAAGTGTCCAATCTATTGTTGACTTTTCCTAATCTGTTTTACTTTTATTCTCAACCATATCTTCACATATTTTAAAATTTATCTTAGCCTGAAATCCTAGCTGGGCTTTGCTGCTGACATTTTGTCTGTTTATTCTGTTCCACAAAATTGCCAAGTTCTTTTTCCTTTTCTCTCCTTTTTCTCTCCCTCCCTCCTTTCCTTCCTTCCTTCCTTTTGTTTTAACATTCTGCATATATAGATGAAGAAAGACAATGGAAATGTGTGCACATCACACGTTTGGTTTCACCATCCATGTTAAGTTAAATGCTAAGTTAACTGTTAGGTTATAAGTAAAGTAGCAAATTTTAAAAGTAAGAGCCAGTGATGTGAGATAGACAAGTAAAGGAAAGAAAGTGGTAGTCTCTCCATGGCCACAAAGTACACTTGGGGTGATGGAAGGTATGCCATGCCTCCAGGAAATGGAGCAGAAAAATCTTTGGTTTTTTATATCTGACTTCTAGCACTGTTTGTCTTTCATATTAATGATTAATGAAACTTATCAGATGAAGGTTGGTTGTTCTTTATTCTTCTCATTTCCCCTCCCCGCCCCATTTCTAGCACTGTAGTTATTTCTGTCTTCTCTTCCTTTTTAATACACACACATTGAAAATAAGAACTGGCCCAAACAGGGAATCCCCTGGTGGTCCAGTGGTTAGGATTCTGCAATTCCACTGCCGGGGGCCGGGTTCGATCCCTGGTCAGGGAACTAAGATCCCGCAAGCTGCATGGCATGGCAAAAAAAAAGAAAAAAAAGAAAAAGAAAAAGAACTGGTCCAAATATCCTTGGCCTAGGAAAAATCTTAATATTCTTAATGAAACTCATTCAAAGAAAGCTCACAACATTGCAAAGTTTCTACTTTTATCATTATCTCCCTGGTCTTGCAACTCTCTTCTGAGGTCTTTATTTGCATGTTTAAAAGAGTCACTGATGCATTATGGGTTCAGTAACGAATAAACTAACTTGGGCAATGACAAAGGCACAGACAGTGGTTGCTGACCAAAGTAATTCAAGGGATCTGTTTGTGGTACACTGTTTAGCAGATATCATGCCAAGGAAATTCGATTAAAAATTCTCTGTGTTGAAGCATAGCTTTTTAAACATATGGGTCACTGTGGACTTAAAGTACATGTTTTACTCACAGACCATGTTAAAGAACATATTTATTGTGAAAATAAAGAGACTACCATCATGGGCCTCGAATTTTATGAGTAGGGCCTTAAAAACTGAATGTTAAGATCTTATTACTAGCTTCACTGTCTACACTTAACAAAGGATTCAGAGAATTGGTTTTCTAATACCATTGTCTCTCCAAAGTTCTGTGTTCAGTAAGTGGCTGTAAACTTAGCTCTTTAAATATGAATTTTTCAAAGCTGTCTATAGATTTTCCTTAGCAACCTGTGTCTTGGATGTTCTTGAGCTGTGTCTGCTTAGGCATTGGTCCTTCTTATCACCTGGCACTGTGAACTGAGGGATCCAGCAGACAGGGCTATTGTTTTTGGCTTCATGGTTATTAAGCATTTGAGAAAAGAAATTTAATAACCTGTTTTTGCTGAACAGTTTCTCTGCCAGTGCTTACCTTTATTTTTGAGGATCATATTCCTAGCCAGCTTGCCTAGAGCTAACTTGTATAAACACTGCAGGAAGTCTACAAGTATCTTGGCCAGGCTGGGTTGGAGGAGGTAGTCTCCATAAGACATGGCTTCTTCCTTTCTGAATCACAAATCTGCAGGCCCAGTTATTTTAGAGTATGCACACTGACTTTTCAACCATAACCTAATTGCTGCATATTTCTTTTTGGAACTAAATTGGGAAACACTCAATATTAGGAAATTTGAATTTGGCAGTGGTAGAGTGCTACACGTCTGGCTACTTATGGCTAATAATTTTAAAAACAAATGAAATGATTCAAATTTAATTGTACTCTAAGACATCATTTCTCCAGCATTGCTGGAGGTGGGAACAAGACAGATAAGCTATTACATAAATGGGTTCTCTAGGTAAAGTAGTCTTTAGACACCACCTAAAAATTGTATCAATTTTGTGAGACTATCTACCTAAAAACACCAATAGCTTTGCTGCCTTTTATATGAGTGTCCTAATTTAACCTTCCTAAATAACAGAAAATCACTTCTTTTCTGAGTATCAATTATTGTATCCTAATGAAATCTTGAGGGATTTCAGCAGGATACAATAATGGGGTAAGAGGGTTTCTGACCTTCTGGAACATGGTGCCAGACCACTGGGCTTTTACTGTTTCAGGGCTACATTTTACAGCTCTTCTGGTTTCTCTCTTATTGTCAAATGATTTTACTTCTTTCTCTCAGCTTACCTGTCTTGCATGCCCTATGCACCCAAATGACTATTTTATTTTTTTTGCTCTAAATAGTTATTGGCCTAGAAAATTAGAACAGAAATATAGTAGAACTATTTCTACTACATATGAATGAATGGGCTCTGCTTGCAAATGTGAGTAGCTTCCTATGAGTAAATTGAAAAGGTTTGATGATATGATATCAGCTTAGTCTTCTAACAAAGATGTATGTTTGTTTGCTTTTTTGTTTGTTTTTCCATCGTCTTGGGCTTTGACTGTCCCCTTGGTTCTCTCCTAAGCTCTGGAGTTGAAATGTCAGAACTGCCACCATCTGAAAATCCTGTTGATTAGTTCCTATTGTCATACTTTGGCTTTAACTGACTTAAGTCAGTTTTTGGTTGCAATCTAAACGTTATTAAATTATTTAAATTCAAGTGTAAATGACAGAGAGTCATAGAGTATTGTACAGAGAGTATTGTAGCTTCAGTTCTGCATCTGTTTTGAAATGAATATAATTGAACTTTGCCACTGTGTCACAGCTACAGTGCCTTTCTTAGATTCTCATCATTCTGAAATTACTTTACTCACTATAGGCTACTGATAGCATTGAAGTTTTTGGTGGGATGGGGGCAGTTAAAACACAAGACTGCTTAATCAACACATTCAAAAGTCAGAGAGCATAGGCGTGATGAAATGAATGAATGAATGAATATATTATGACAAGTTCCTGTCCAACAAATGTTGGTAACTGAATTTAGTTATTTATTTAACATATAAATGGGGAATTCAGATGTGATTTCCTCAGTGCAAATGAATAAGATCTATTTCTAGCAAAAGTATGGTTTTGGCTGTTATCTACCATGAGATCCTTTGGAGAAGACACAGAAAGATGTTTAAAATTTGTTGTAAAATTTTAAAAAATCTGAGTGTAGATTCTTTTAAATACAGAATTAATGTTTAAAAAATGAAAACAATACTGGGAGCATCTTTACTGCATGGAAAGTAAAATCATGAATTCCACAAACATGAAATAAATGAATCATTCCAGAAATATGGCAATAGGAACAAAATTCTGCACAGCATTGTAATTAGCTGACCTAATACTTACACAGGGAAAAAAAAAGTTGGTCCCATTTTAGCCATAAGTATTTGCTGCCTTAGCAACTAAATCTGTTCATTTAGTGATTCAAAGTTTAGCTCAACCTTTTGGAATGAGTAATGTGTGATTTTGAAATGAAATATTAATGTTATTCCATTTTTAGGAAACTTGAAAAAAAAAACAGTAAAAGTAATATTAAGAGTGGAAAGAGTGGAAACTAAGATTCCACCCAAAAGGAACGTTATTAGATATGGACTTGATCAATGTAGGTAGGAAGATAATTAGGTAAGCATTCACTCCAGGACTCTATCAGCATTTAATCAGCATTTTAAACTGGGCTAACTAAACAGAAAATTACCACTTTATTATTGGTCTAGGAAATACCTAATACATTGATTCTTGATATTGTTTCTGAATCGTCAAGATATTAGGCCATGCTTTCAACAAACAAAGAACAGTTATTTTGTATTAAGGGAAATTTTAAAGCAAGATGGGTGTGGATTGTTTTCAGGAATAGGAAATGTAAGTAGCTGAGAGTAGCTAAAGCATTACCAGTTCACCATTAACATAACAAAAATGAGGTTATGAACATTTTGGCTACAAGATAGCAAAGAACTGTGTAGTGGAATTTCTTTTTGTCTGAAAAGAACTGAATTTATTAATTGTTGTTTAATTATGTAGCCAAAGCTCAAGATGGCCAACTCACTAACAAATTACAAAAATTTCAAGCCATAAACTTTGTGGAACAAGGAAAAACAGTTATTACAGATTCTGTTTATCTAACTTTGAACCATACATCATGAGATAAATTTGTGAACAATTATCATGATCAAGAATTTCTGTCACATTCACTTCAACCACCAGTTTTAGAAAGAGACATGTTTTAAGAGAGAGAAAAAAAAAAAAAAAGGAATGAGAAGATGTCCACTTCTGTAATATGAGAAACTTGAACTCTGTGGCCTCTGAAGATCTCTTCCAGCTCTACCTCATCTCTTCTCCTGTGTTTCTAATATTTTAAGGTAACAAGGAATGCTAGGAAATTAGCAACAGCTTGTTTCAAAGAGTACTTAAGGGTCAGAATTTATTATTTCTAAAACTGTGACTTCCTTAGTATTTTTATATAATTTACAGCACTAATCCTAGATTTACAGAACTTAATAAAATGTGCTGTGCTCTTGAACTGTACTTAGGGGATAAAGCCAAGGATTTTCTTTTGAAGTTCTTAAACTGTTTTCTCACCATTCAGATTGATTTTTCTATTCCTGTTCTGCAGTTTTCACTCTACTTTCAGGAAAACAGGCTGCCAGGATGAAACCAAATTTTTAGTGAATGCAAATCTAAAGAGTTTCCATTCTTGGTTTTATGTCACCATAAAGAGAATCTGACAGAACTGTCACCTACATTTTAACCACACCCCTATAATAAGAATGTAACAAATAATTCTGAGAGTCATATTAATAGCAGGGAAACAAGATTATCTGCCAGTGTTCTCACAGTAAGCTAGTGGTGAAAGAGGGAATAAAAACCAGTCTTTCAGGGCACTGGCTAGGCATTCTGTGTGGTCTCCCACATTGCTTCTCTTTGAACTTTGCAATTCAAAAGCAAAAATACCATAGCTATAATGCCACCGAAGGACGTTGGCATTACACACCAACAGACAGTCCCCTTGTTCCTTTTTCTGACACTTTCTAAGCAACCACTGTCTTAGAGGGTAAGGTGAACATCACGAGGATATAATGAAGTACAACTTGCAATAATTTCAAGTTTTGTTTCTGAGCCTATGGAACTATACATACCATGGCCATCATCCAGGAATTCTGTGATGGTGGCTGAGGTGCATTTGGACCAGGGCTTGGATGCATCAATGCTGGTTAGGATGGAAGACATTAAGCGCTTATCTTCTGTGGAACCGAAATTTTCTTCACAGAATTTGGAATCGTCATGGGAGAGGCCAAGTAGATGTCCTAAGGGACAGAACAAATGAAGTGCAAATAATGAGTTATTTTTGCATTTCTACTTTTCCGTGGCAATTATACTAGCACTTGACTTTTTTCCTCCCAATTATATATGAGTTTATTTTAACTGCCTTTTCACACAGAGACTGGACCCCCAGGTAAATTAAAGCTGCATGTAGTCAGAATGGTCACTTCTGGTGAATATTTAGAGGAAAACTGAAAAATTACATTAGGGTAGATGTTCCTATAATCCATCTGGATCACACATGCTCAAGGATATGTAGAAACAGGGCTTATTTAGAATCTAGAATTGCAAGGCAACTGTGGGATTATGTCATAGCCCTCACTACATATTATTTTGAATGCCTGTCTAATTTTCCATCTTCTCTGACGAACCATAAGCCACAGGAGATCAGAGAGCATCTCCCGGCCTACCCCTGACATCCACTTTTGAAAAATATTCTGTATTTAACTCAATGTTCTGCAAGTTACAAACACTTAATAGATGGTATTTGAATGCCAGTGACTTCTATGTTCTTGGTCAAGTAAATAGGTAGCCATAAAAGAGATGACTAGAGGAGAAAAAAAAAAAAAGATTTCAAGTAAATTTGTGTTTCCATGCATATGTAAGCTTGTTTCACTTCCATTTCTTTTAGTTATTTAGTGAGTTGTGAATGTATACTAGTCCCACAAGTAAGTGATATATTTTGAAGATATACCCACTTACACTTAAGAAATGTCTAAAGCACCAAGATGCCCATTACAGGGTGTTAGCGCTTGGAGAGAAAACAAATACTGAGAAGGTAAGTGATTGTCCAAAGCTACTCAGGTGGTGTTTGTGCTTACGTCTCCCAAACACGCTCTGTGCAATCCCACACTGCTGTTCCCATTCTATCAAGCTAGGTATTATTTCACAGAGTACATACCCCATTCTTATAATCTGACTAAATTTTTTTGATTACATAAGATTAATTTTCACATAGTCTAAAGGTATAATGCATTCTCCAATAAATTTAAAATATTGTTGAAAAAAATCCAGGACAACAGTTTGGAGAGACTCTAAAAAGGTAGACAAGTCATCCTAGTAGTGTTTTCTGCAAAGCTTTATAGAATCATACACAAACCACCAAAAAAGAATGTGGAAAATACCACAGAAAAGTGATTACTGCATTCTCCTTGGGTTCCTGAATGCCAATGGCAGGAACTTTGTCCATTCCGCCAAGAAAAAGTCCAGTGAGCAACAGTAAAACCCAACAGAGATGAAATTTTTTATGCCAAATTCCAACTACTGTTGGCCAACTTGTTAAATCACTAACACCTCATTACAAAATTGTCCACTGAGCAGCTGGTTGATGTTGTGGTTGAAGTTAAGTGGCCAGGGCTCGGTAACCTTCTAAGGCTCCACATTTTGATGCTATTTATGCAGTTATCTACTTCAGTAGCATTTACTAGGCTAGTCAGTTCTCTGTGGGAAACCCTTTCACCACCACTCACTTTCTATTTGGTCAGCAACATAAACGCACATCATAGTCTGTAAAGTATCTTCCAAGTAACATGCAAAAGAAGTCTGCAAGCAGCTCGTCCAATTTTTGGGTGGTATGTTGAGTTTTTCACCACACTCACAGAAGAATAGAACCTTTCATTCATGTCCTACTCAAAACTGCTAGAAGTTACTTAGTACATCAAACACTGTTGAGAATGTAGAATGCTTATCAGCTAACACTGTGGCATTAGTGTGGAAGCTTCATACTTGAGTCTTTTTCTCCCCTGGCATAGAAGAGAAAGGGAAAGTGGCCTAAGGAAACCTCTATAATATGAATCCAGGTTTTGTACTTTAAAAACTGTGATCTTTGCACTCGATTTCATAAGATATTTATATTTATTTAATGGAGTAATAGTCTTTTCCTCCAAATGTATCTAAATAAATAGCACTTTTTATATGCCTTTGTATTACTGCATCAAGAGAGAGTCCCTTCATTTGGAGGCTAAATTTTAGATTTCTGATTTAAATACAAGCCAGGTGGTAAACACCAAATTTGCTTTGAGGGACCTGGGAGAGTACCTCCATTTTTTCTTTTATACAGAATGGTGAAGCCTATAAAGTGAAATATCAATCATCTAAGCAAAGCAATTTATTTTAAGATATTCTGGTCTCTTTTAATGAATCTTTTGGCATGCTCTCTGGCCCCTAAATTGCTAATTTATCAATGTAATTTACTTGTTGCTGAAGATACATATAAGAAATGCTTAGATGGCCATCAGAAAAGATTGCCATTCTGGGCATGAACACATCTCAGTTCCACTTTAGCAAGAGCTGAAACGAGATGTGAATTTTTTAAGATCTCCAAGAGTCAGTCAGAAAGGGACTGCTTGAGGGTCAGTTGAGAGAGACAGACTCCTTGGAGGGAGGATGAATGTTCTGTTTTCCATGAAGAAAGCTTGTCAGCTGGCTGGGAGAGGCATGCTCTCCCAAGGACAATGAGAGTCATGGGCAATGTGAAGAATGTTTAGGCACCCAAAGAAACATGCAGCCAGTGCCACAGGAGCTGGAACCAAGACACAGCAAGAGAGACCCATGTGATTTCCCTTCAGAAGCTGAAGAGGAATTGAAATGGAAGAACAATGTAAGGGATGTCTGGAAGCTCTTCTGGAGAGACGTGACAGGCATACTAAAGGCTGTGAGTGGCCAAAGAAATGGCATTTTCAAATGTGATTCCCCCAATCATTAAGCTAGGACACCTAATGTCAGTCTGAAATCTGCCAATATCTTTGAACCCTGAAATGACAAGATACATATAAAAGCATATGCTATTTTCAAGGGACACTTACATTAGAGATCACAAACTATGATATTCAAAGCTTATTAACAGAGAAAAATCTGGAATCTAGGAAATTTCAAATGTAATGTCACAGCTGACAACAACACATTTTAAGGAAATGCTGTGAAGAGCTTAATCAGCATTTATCACGATGTCACTGATTGCCTAGGAGTGACTTTTCCAGTGAGAGACTGTTCCTAAGCATCTGTTTCTTAATGAACGTGATGTTTTTATTTTTACTTAATTTTCCAGCTAAGATTATTGAGGTGCAGGAAGGTCTTGCCAGGGGTTGACCACAGAAATGTTTAAAGATTAGAGATTAAGGATTTCTCCCACAAGCAGCCTTGGGCAGGATTAGTGCAGCTGAGATTTAAACCCATGCACCCCAGAGAATAAAACAATGTTGGAGAAAATATTGACAACTCCTAAAATAACATATTGTTTTTTAATCAAAATGTATTTATGATGAGTTTTTAGAGCAATGCAGACCAGAGTTAGTTGAAGGGTGAGGTCTTGGAGGAGTCAGGGCGATGGGTTACAGAAAGCCACAGAGAAAGGCAATTCTTTCCCTTGAAAGACAGAGGAGATACTTCTTTCTCTAGTCCAGGTATAGGAAAAGAGTGAGGAGGATTCAAGGCAATTTGGAAGGGTAAAGGAAGAGATCTGAGGAAGTTGAACCAAGCTACCTTAGTAAAATAGGATGTGAAAAATCCTAGTGAGAGGACAGGGCTGATATGGATTAAGGACCACAAGTCAAGGTCTGGGTTTAAAGCATTGGACCCAAAGACTCGCTGCAAGGAAGCATTAGCATTTGCATTTGGAACGATTTGTAATCAGTAGACGTGCAAAAGATTGAAGAGTGGTTTGTTGGCCTTAATGAAGTTAGGCAATCTTATTTACAATACTATCTTTCTTAGTGAATCTTTAATTCTTGACTCCTGTTATTGGAAGCCACTTTCCACCTAAAATCCCGACAGAGTTAAGGACCAAACACAGTTATATAGTGCGTGAGTTTGTTAATGGCATTTGTATTCACAGACTAAATTTTTTTTAAAAGTATTACAGAAGTCAGAATAAAATTTACAGAGTAATGCAGAGGTCCAATTCAGTATTTTTCCAAGAGATGCAGCCTCCAGAACTGTGTCTTGCTGTTTGAAATCATTAGTAAAACTCAAGGTGTAAATTAAATGGGCTTCTGTATAAAATACTGACCTATTCTTTTTTTTTTTTTAACATCTTTATTGGAGTATAATTGCTTTACAATGGTGTGCTAGTTTCTGCTTTATAACAAAGTGAATCAGCTATACATATACACATATATTAATAGATATTAAATCATGTCATAAATACAGCAGTCCTGCTGAGTGCCCATCACACAAAATAACCTCAGGAAGGAGTTTATTTGAATTATGCTAAGGAAATGAGTTTCATGGTAAATTATATTAAAGCAAAGTCTGTAGGGTAAGAGTCTGAGTTATAGTGTTAGTTCAGAAATGGCAAACAATTAGTCACCTGATAATTTTTCTAGGACAGTAATAGTCTTTTAAAATTGGTAAATGGGTGATATTTCATTAAATAAATTTCATCTTGGACATTCACAATGTAGATTTAAAAAGCATCTTGTCTCCTTAAATTCACAAGTGAATCTGGTATTCTAAAATCTGACATAACAGACACCCGGGTAAAGACACATTACTTTAAAGGAAAATGTTGGTTCAGCTTCTTATTCAACTCAGTTATTACCGTATAACTAGGGATGACTTATAACATTAACCTCAGGAGGGAAATTGGGTTGTTTTTCTAAACTTTGCTCTGTAAATTAAACAGAATTTCAAGCTCTTGTCTCCTGACCCCAAACTGACCAATAGACAAGCGGACACAGCACTACATCTTTAAAAAATGTCATAAGAAACTCTGTCATGTGTTTACTTAAGAAAGCACTTCTCAGATGAAGCATCTGTTTCTTAATGATGTGATGTTTTTATTTTTACTTAATTTTCCAGCTAAGATTATTGAGGTGCAGGAAGGTCTTGCCAGGGGTTGAAAAGAGAGTCAAAAGCTCACATGAGATCAGAATCTAGACTCCTTGGTGAAGGAAACCAGGAGCTCCAATAATTGGATCCTACATGTCTATTCAAATGCAAATCCTTATGTAGTGGTGATAAAACTCTTAAAACTTCCATTTCAAAACATTAAACATAAACGCTAAGTGTTATATCAATGATGTAATTTAGAAGGAAGAAAGCAAATTTTTTTCACCTTATAAATAGCTGTGCCAATAACCTTTTGAATCAAATTCAGGATTATCTCCTTCGAAAGGAACACTAGCAAGCCATTATAGGATAGTGTCCAAATCTTGGGCTCTAGAGCCAGATGAACTGGGTTCAAATTTTCCTCGAGCAGTATACTGGTTGTTGGCCTTAGACTGGTTTAGAAACTTCTCTGTGTATCAGCGTCCCCTCTTGGGTGACTCATTAATAGTACGTACCTCATGGGATTTTGTGAGGTTTAAAGGATATGAAAGATGCAAAGGGCTTAGAATACGTGCTTGAAAAATATAAATACCCAGTGATTGTTAGTTAACTTCATTGTTCTCACTAATATCTTAGTTTTGTTATAACTTTACTTATGGATATTCTAGTCTTTGGTAGTTTTTGATAAATTTTGATATTACTTGACCCTCCTGATTTGTGAAAGAAGGCAAAATTTTCTATTCATAAGAGGAAAAATCACTCATTAAGTGTGCGATATATTTATTTTATGACACCTTCAACTTGTTGGCTTTCCACACACATGACAGACAATCTACAGGCCTCCCCTAGAGAAATACGAATTGGGATTTGATCTAAAAACAAACCAACTGATACTAAACGCTAAATCTTTCAATGCTGCCTCCGGACATGGAGCAAAGACCTATTCCCACCTTTCATCTGGGGGCCAAGAAAGACACATTGTGGCATTGCTCCAAACCAGACAGAAAAAAAACGCTCAGTTAATGTTGATTAAAGCTATGGGTTTGAGGGTAAATACCAAGTTTAAACCTAGCTTCCTTTTACCTCACATCTCACAGCCAGTCCTGACATCTGATTCTGTGCACTTGGCTTTGGTGTATGGTGTTTCCAGGGCCTCTGCAGCTTTTCAAAACATGGCCTCGTTTAATCTAATCATCGGTGGGAACAGAGTCACATGCGTATCAACATAACCAGAGAACCGCAGAGAATCACTCCAACTGCAGCAAAACATATGCGACCATACTGTTGTGTCTCGACCACTTCCTCAGCCTCCAGCTGAATATTTGGCCCTGATACTTTGCCTGATTTTAGCTTAGGAAGCATTTTGGAGACTTTCATGGTGGAGAGATTCACTTAGCACATTTTATAATTAACTACTCTAAGGTTAAGCTTCGGTCTGTTTGCAAATTATGGATTTCATTAGTCTAAATAAAATCAGATTGCTCCCCCTAGCCCATTAGAAGCTGGGCTAACATCAGTAAAATTATTATGTTGGAGAACCATGTGTGCAGCAGGTGAAATCTTTATTATTGAAAGCTGATAATAAAAGTTTGACAAGTTAAAAATATAAACTCCAAATGTAAACTTACATTCACGTGAAACTTGCTACAGTTCACATTTGGATTGTAAAAATTCTTACCTCCACCCAAGGTCCAGGAATGGGGACTGAGTTCTTGATAGTTTAAAACAACTTTCTTAAACGTCCTAACAATTTACTCAGTGTTGACGTGCCCCTCACATAGCAAGATGGCAGGCAATTTGTTACTGTCTAGGCAGAGGCTAGACGCATCAAACTCTATTTTAGAGAAGCCTGTATTGACATCAGTTGACTAGGCATCTCCAGAATCTAGCTCTTTTTTTGGAAAGAACTAGCAGGAAAAGAGAAGTGTTCCCATTTACACGTGGCACATGAAGAGTCACTTTTCAGATCTGTTCATTTAAGTCACTTCATTATGACTTTAACATCATGGACAGAAAAGGTACAAGACAAGGACTTCAGGCTTGCCTCTGTTTATTGACATTTTACATAATTCTCAATGTAGGGGCATTTTTTGATGAAGGGAGTAAAAGAACAAAAAACTTTTTATTCAACTATAATGGCTTTGTATTTTAAACCACTATGTACAGAAAGAGGAAGCAGTGAGTGGGACATTCCATGTGAAATGCAATTTAAATTGGTTAATAAAAGTATTAATCAGGGGCTTCCCTGGTGGCACAGTGGTTGAGAGTCCGCCTGCCGATGCAGGGGACACGGGTTCGCGCCCCGGTCCAGGAAGATCCCACATGCCGCGGAGCGACTAGGCCCGTGAGCCATGGCCGCTGAGCCAGTGCTTCCGGAGCCTGTGCTCCACAACGGGAGAGGCCACAGCAGTGACAGGCCCACGTACCGCAAAAAAAAAAAAAAAAGTATTAATCAAATATATCATTTCAGAGCTTCCCGGTGGCGCAGTGCTTGAGAGTCCGCCTACCGATGTAGGGGACACGGGTTCGTGCCCCGGCCCGGGATGATCCCACATGCCGCGGAGTGGCTGGGCCCGTGAGCCATGGCCGCTGAGTCTGTGCATCTGGAGCCTGTCCTCCGCAACGGGAGAGGCCATAACAGTGAGGGGCCCCCATACCAAAACAAAACAAAACAAACAAACAACAACAATATATATATATATATATATATATATATATATATATATATATATATAAGTTCACTTCTTATAGAAGAAATAAAGTAGAAAGATCATGGGAACAGCCTGGAAATTTTCTCCACAGCTTACGTTTTGAGCACAGGAACGTATTTACACTGTATGCATGAAGCAAATTGCTCATTTTGGAAACGACTGAAGCGAATTCAAAACAGTCTGGCAAAAACGAGGTTTCACAACGTCATTTTATCACCATATGTAGCCTGGATATATAACCTCCAAGTTTGGAAAGTAGTAAATGTCTAATAGAAGGGAAAGGAGGAAATTACATAAGAAGAGCAGAGTAGAATTAGAATCCAGAGCATGGTTAATTCAAGCTGATGGCTTCAAGCAACAATCTAAAAATAAAGCGCTAGAAACAGAATAGCAAGCTGCACTACCCAAGATCACACTGGCTGCAGAGGCAAAGCTCCGTAATTGTATACAGATGATTAGGAAATATTTTGTAAGGTTATCTTCTCTACAATTTTTAAGGCTTATACTTTATGACACGTGTTCGCAATATTTAGGCGAAAAGTGAAATTAAATCCATATCCCCCTTTTCCTAGACCTTAAATTTCTCAGATTAGGGCTCATGTAATGCAAAAAGGGAAACTAAGTAGGCACTGTTTGATTGGAGAATGAATTACAGAGAATTCTAAAGAAGTAAATAGAAATGATCCAAACAAGAAATTAAAGGGACCACAGAGCATAGTCAGACATCAAAGAGTTAGGTATGAT
The DNA here is from genome assembly GCF_949752795.1 of Hyperoodon ampullatus. NCBI lineage: Eukaryota > Metazoa > Chordata > Mammalia > Artiodactyla > Ziphiidae > Hyperoodon > Hyperoodon ampullatus. The sequence goes on from NC_136918.1 coordinate 128,554,375, forward strand.
TTTTTTTGCAAAGAAACCCACATTTCTCCCACGTTGTTCTCTTATAAAACTATGTCCACTATTCTTGTATTATTAAGAAAAGTTCTTATTGTACATATACAGTTTTAATAAAATGTTCTCATTAGCACTGGCTTCCTACCTCTCTGACTGCTGCCTGCCTTCATAACCTCTTGGCTTAGGAACTCAGGAGGGCTGGGAAAGATGATGCTGGAAGGTTCTTCATTCCAGTCCAGTTGCCTTGGGGATCAATGCAGCCTCAAAGAAGCTGCATTTACTGCCACAGTGGTTCCTTTACAAAGAAACCAGAGGCTGTTAATGTGTAAAAATGGATCACTAGAGGATTGAAGGAAGAAACAGCCCTTCCTTCATGGAATCTGTTATCTCTTTTTTACAAGGTCAGGATTTAGGGCTCATGATCTTATGGGTGGTCGATGCCACAATTCCACTCTGTTGCTTCTTTCTTTCTTCTTCTTCTTTTTTATTTATTTATTTATTTTTTTTTTTGTGGTACGCTGGCCTCTCACTGTTGTGGCCTCTCCCATTGCGTAGCACAGTATCCGGACGCGCAGGCTCAGCGGCGATGGCTCACGGGCCCAGCCGCTCCGCGGCATGTGGGATCTTCCCGGACCGGGGAACGAACCCGTGTCCCCTGCATCGGCAGGCAGACTCTCAACCACTGCGTCACCACGGAAGCCCCTCCCCCCCCTTTTTTTTAATTGGAGTAAAATTGCTTTACGATGTTGTGTTAGTTTCTGCCGTACAATGAAGTGAATCAGCTCTATGTATACCTATATTCCCTCCCTCTTGGACCTCCCTCCTCCCAAATTCCCTGCCCCCCCATCTAGGTCATCATGGAGCACCGAGCTGAACTCCCTGTGCCATACAGCAGGTTCCCACGAGCTAGCTATTTTACACGTGGTAGTGTATTTATGTCAAACCTAATCTCCCAATTCATCCAACACTCCCCTTCCCCACCTGTGTCCACATGTCTGTTCTCTACGTCTACGTCTCTATTCCTGCCCTGCAAATAGGTTCATCTGTACCATTTTTCTAGATTCTATATATATGCGTTAATATACGATATTTGTTTTTCTCTTTCTGGCTTACTTCACTCTATATGACAGACTCTAGGTCCATCCACATCTCTACAAATGACCCAATTTTGTTTCTTTTTATGGCTGAGTAATATTCCATTGTATATATGTACCACATCTTCTTTATGCATTCATCTATCGTTGGACGCTTAGGTTGTTTCCATGTCCTGGCTATTATAAGTAATGCTGCAATGAACATTGGGGTACATTTATTCTTTTTGACCCACCTCTTAGAGTAATGAAAATAAAAACAAAAATAAACAAATGGGACTTAATTAAACTTAAAAGCTTTTGCACAGCGAAGGAAACCATAAACAAGACAAAAAGACAACCCTCAGAATGGGAGAAAATATTTGCAAATGAATCAACGGACAAAGGATTAATCTCCAAAATATACAAACAGTTCATGGAGCTCAATATCAAAAAAACAAACAACCCAATTAAAAAATGAGCAGAAGACCTAAGTAGACATTTCCCCAAAGAAGACATACAGATGGCCAAGAGGCACATGAGAAGATGCTCAACATCACTAATCATTAGAGAAATGCAAATCAAAACTACAATGAGGTATCACCTTACACAGGTCAGAATGGTCATCACCAGAAAACCTACAAACAGCAAATGCTGGAGAGGGTGTGGAGAAAAAGAAACTCTTTTGTACCGTTGGTGGGAATGTAAATTGATACAGCCACTATGGAGAATAGTATGGAGGTTCCTTAAAAAACTAAAAATAGAACTACCATACGACCCAGCAATCCCACTACTGGGCATATACCCTGAGAAAACCATAACTCAAAAGGACACATGTACCCCAATATTCACTGCAGCACTGTTGCTTATTTCTCATCATTCCTCTACTTAGTGTGAGATGAACAAGCCTCTACCTACCCAGGGCTTAGAACTTTTCTTATGGAACTTCTCTCACTCTGAATAATGGTGATTAATTACTGGTGTACTTTTTAAATCGTCTCTGTGTCACTATAATGCTCTTGAGTATTTGAACTAATTCTTAGCTTTGCTGCAAAATCAGAATATTGCCTTGGGTGGCTCTTTTGTTTCTCCCACTTATTCATGCACATACAGAGATATGTAATAAATATCAATGAAGGATCAATGTTAAGCTGTATTTCTTATCAGTGAGTTTAATAGGCATGAATGAGAGATAGGTGAAGACATAATTCCAGCCCCAAAGCTCAAATGGCATTTGTGTTTTAAAAACACTTTCAGACATACCAGGTCTTCTAGTGCAGCCACCAGAGAGCCATGCCTCATTCATTATTATTAGTTCACTTACTAGGGAAGAAATGAGACTCATTGTCTGAATCTCTTTCGTGAGATAAAAGAGAACATGGAGACAGAGCTGGGATTCCATCTTGAAGCTAAAGATGCTCAATTAATAAAATATTAAATTGAATTGTTATCAGTGATGCTATTGGACAGTTATTTACATTAAGATTTTATTTTTGTGTTTTTTTACCTAGATGGTAAGAAGAGTGTCAGTTAAGAGAATTACGATCATGATTAATACATACGTACTGGAATTTAAGTACTGATTTCTATTTTACTGCTCCGATATACTGACTTATACAGTTACACTTTTGATATGAAGTTATTTTAAGTCCCAAAAGAAAACATAGCATGCAAAAATCAACACATTGTGAAATGTTCTTTGCCTACTAAAATTATGGGAAAAACGTTTTAATTTCTATTTTAAAATTATGTTTTTAGCTTAAGAAAACAATTCTGCTTAATAAAATACAGCAAAAAAGTACAATAATTATCAAGCCATACTTTGCCTCCAAAAAGATAATGCTAAAAGGTGACACATTAAAAAGTAAATGAACTAGTTAATTTAAAAGATAAACAGAAGTGTACATGGATATAAATAACTGCTGGTATCTGTAACTTACCCAACTTGGTCCCTGAAATAATTCAGTGAAATAGGCATTATTATGCCTATATTTCAGATATGAAAACTGAAGCTTAGAGAGTTTAAATAATCAGACCAGCGTGACACAGGTAGAAAGTACTTTAGCAAGAACAGAGCCCAGATGCATATAATTCTAACATTTAATCCTAAGTACTAAATTAATTTCTTATGTACCTAGTAGCTAGGTCAATTATTAGGAAACACATATTCCTAATTGCTAGGGATATTTTTCATATTTAACTCAGTCTTAAATTTCTAGTTTTAGGATTTAGATGAGTTTCTTACTGTCACCAGGTAAGTGACATTTTAAAACCAACCCTGGTAACTGTTAGGTTTTGTTTCATTTGCTTTGCTATTAAAAACAAGACAGGAATGTTGTCCATAAGCTATTGATTACCTTTTCCAGGAGCTGACTGTTATCACTCACAGTGGAATAAAACCTGATGAATTTCTGTGTAAACTGATTAGCCCTGGATGAATCAATAGAGTAACTTCTAAGGCAAACATCTCTGCATTCCGTTGTCCACTGTGACAAATTTTGTCTGAGTCATTTATGGATGCTTCAAAAGACAGTAGCACTAGCGAATTTCTCTTAAACTTTTAAATGGCACTGACAGAAAGGAAATATCTTCTGTGTATGCCTGACTTTGTTTTCCTTCCCTCTTATTAGTTAACCCTAAAAGTACAAATATAAACAAATATAATCCCCAATGCTGCATCTGAACCAGGAGAAATCTGGAATTAATTGCCAAGTATTTTGGTTCCTGTTGCAGCTGTTACAAGTGTTTGATTTGGCCAGGGAAGAGAAAAGACACTGCCTACCAATTTCGTGAGCCACGGTGAAGGCTGCATGGAGACCATCATCTTCAATCACAGCACAGCTGCGTTCGGGAGAACATATGGTTCCAACGTCTGCCATTCCCAGGGTGTCACATGAATGATGCCCACATAAATCCTGCCCAGGAGAAAGAAAGAAATCACTAAAATCAATTTACATCCAGAAGGAGCCACCTTGTAGAGCCACTTGCTCACTCCAAATGTCAACACTGGGATATGTTTATGGCATCACCTGCTCAGCTCTGGAAACCTTACAAAGACAAACTAATAGCATTGACTCTTCTAAGATTCTCTGGGTCCCAGAAGCACAGAAGGGACTCAATTACATTTTAAAAGATGTCATAAGATTGTGGCTTGTCCATTACAATAGCAGTCGCAGCCTTAACAAAGCTGTACTGTGTATATGCAGGCACATATGCCATGGATCACTTTCACATACAGTCATGCTTAGGAAAGCCTTAATATTCTGACCTAAATTCTTGCTAAATTTATCAGAAGCCAAGCCTAATAATTTGTTTTCCATCACAGGGGCAAATTGCAATCACCTATTTATGGCAGAATATAAATTTCTCAGTAATTTGGGTAAAAAACTAAGTTTTAATCTATAAGGGTAATTCCTCAAAAGATCATCTCTTAATATTCAAACCGAGTTGTAATTTCATAGGTTGTGTCTTCAGAAATGTATACACTCTTTCTCACAGTGTTTAATGTAGTGTTTTTCAACCTGATCAATTCTCAGAAAATATATGTAATATACTGTATTTATATAAATGAGCATACGTGTTCTTCTGGAGAGAAATTGCATAGCTTTTAAGAGATTCTCAAAGAGGAACATGATCACACCTCGCTAATGGTTAATATGATCAAATTAGATGGAAGAGACATTAACAAGACAATTTTAAATTATGAAGCATATAGAGAAAATATAAGCCAAATTTTTTGACATGATAGATTTTTAATGATAAACTTTCCATTAAATTCTATTTGAGTATTAATGGACATTAGACTTTCTTGTATTTTGACTCCTGTTTTCAATGAAAATTAATTGACAGTATATATATTTCTATCCAAAGCAAAAGCCATAAGTGAATAACTGCAGACGAATTTTTTAAAAATATTAATTACTGTGAAAGATGACTATTTACTAGTTGAAATAAGTATTCTCTCTGTGGCAGTTATTATCTTTGTATCTCCAACTACCACAATACCTGACTTATAATAGGAACTCAACAAACATTTGCTTAATTGAGGTGAATTCTGACATATAGTCAGATGCAATGTAGACCTCACATAATTTTACTTTTTTATTTTTTACTTATTTTGTTTTTGATGACATGGAGCTAATCTTTTTATTCTCCCAGGACAAAGAGAAAAGATGGTTATCCTATACAGATTTTTGCCTTACTGAACATTGTCACATACCTTTAATATGCTGTATGCTAGCAAGACCTCAACAGACTGCAGGAAGCCAGCATGAGATATTACTACTACATAACTAATGTCGCCTAGTCAATGTCAACATACTCTTCTAACTTTTCTCTGCATAAAAAGCTGCATAAAAGTCCAGTTAAGGTGAATAATATTTAAAAGGTATACCCTACGATTTCCCTAGTACATTTTCAGGTCCTTATTGTGTTCCGCATATTATGAGATCCCAGCTGTAATGAATTGCACTGTGGCCGCCATATTATTATAGCTGCAGACAGTAGAAATCTCAGCCAAGTAGCCTTGGTGAATCCAGTCACCAAACCAACAATAGCTTCCCAATGTCTCCTGGGTATCCTCATATGTCATCCCATGGGATCTCAAATTACAGCTGTTGAGAACAAATTAGTAGTTTTTAAAATTGAAATTGGAACACACTTTTGCATAACAAACAGTCTTTGAGATAATTATATAGTACAATACATGTTTTAATCCATTTTCCCCCATTCATTTTAGTAGCTTTAAGACCAAAGGCCCAGGTCATGGTGTAAGTGAACTGCTGGACACTGTGGGTTATTTCTGCACATGCATATTTTTTTAAACCAAGTTCTATGTTTATCTTCACAATTTGAGGTTCAAATAACAAAACCGAAGAATTGTTTCCCCTTCTTACTCCTTACTTCATTAATAAGCTCGGATGAACAGCCACAGCTAATGGAAATGGTCCTCTTGTTCTGAATAGAGTTTAATGTGGATTCTTAATCTCTCTCTGTTTACGGCTAATCAATTGCTCATTAGAGCCCATCAAACCTCCTTGTCATCCTTGAATCGCATTAAATGCATTTGGCCCTTTGCCACGGAAATTTGTACATGTGACAAAATAATGAACAGAAGCAGTTATTTTTTTAATCACACTGATTAAACCCTTGACTGCATAGCCACATACTATATTTCTGTACCTGTAATTATGTAAACTGGCAACCTTTTCACTTCACTCATGCAATTTCAAACCGTGGCAGCTCAGTTATGGTTTCTTCCTCAAGATATACAACAAATGCCTGTATTTCTTTGGGAGGCCATGTTCACTCCATTGCATTAAAACTCAATTTGTGCATCAAATTATTAAGAATACAGCACATCACATTCATGTCTATTTTCTGATGGTGATTTATAACAACATTTACAGGTGAAAACCTTATTTGAAGTTTATAGAAATTTTATTTTTTTAATTCAGAGAAAGAGTAAGGACACCATTGGGGTAATAGCATCTATCTAACTGTCTGTCTGTCTGTCTCTCCATCTGTCCACCAATCCATCTAGCTTCCAAATCTGGAAGCAGGGGATACTAAAAGAATGTAGAACACATACAGTAGCCACATAAGAGGCAAACAAAATAAAAGTGCTGTCAAGAATTTTTCTGCTTTGTCAGTGTAAATCTGAAGGGAAGTTATATCTCTGCTATGTTAAAGATGGTTCTTTTTATACAGGATTGATATCTTATCATGATATTGATATCGTGTAGACAACAATGCAATGGAAGATTTAATAAAATGTAAGGGTTGCAAGAGCATGCAGAGATTTAACTGGTGGGTTTGTGGTGTCATCCTGGCCAGAAGCCAGGACTGGGACATTGTATCTAAAATAGAGCAGAGATAGTCAGCAAGCCCAACGAAGACTTGACAGGGAGGTCACTGACATGGTGACTAAGGGTGGTCATTTAAAGGATCATGAATATGGCAGTATCTGTAACCTATCGTGAAGCTTAGAAGGACTCACAGTACCTCAGACCTATTCTTGTGATGGAGTGGGGTCGGGGAGGGAGCCAGCAAAGTCTGCTACCTTGAGAAGCAGGTGTCCAGAAGCTAATACAACTTGGAAAACCCCAGTGGTCGGTACTGGGTGGGGAAAATGAACTAAGCCGATGTAACTGTGCAAAGTGGAAGGCATAACAGGAGACGCAGGATTTCTAGTCTTGATGGGAGATTGGTCCCTCAGGCAGCATAAATGCGCTGAGGGAAGGAAGGAAATGTGAAGGCTGATAAGAGCAGATATCATCACAGCTGCGGTAACGGCAGCCAAAATGAAGGTGGGGTACCTTGTATGGGGGAATCTAGAGTTAAATAGCAGCATCTTCTATTTCTACAGATATTACCCCCTGGTAAGGACAAGCCCAGAGCTCAAGGGAAGGGCAGAGAAGAAGGTTTAACTAGCCTCAGGTATCTACCTATCTGTCTACCAGATTCCTAGTGAAGAGGGATTAGTGACAGGAGAATTGGGTGTGGTATGTATTTTAGCCATCAGTATTACACAGACATATACTTATTCATCATAATTCATATTTGTCCAATGGATCTGATTCTTGAGATGTCATTTGCCTTTCTGGCTACCTAAATAGCAGCCCCCAATAGGAGAGGTCTTGATTTGGACCTCAGCAGAAACTACATTAATAGGGTCTGTTAGGCCAACCGTGACAATGACACATGTTCTGCAGTCTCTGTCCAAGCCTCTGGATACAACTAGGTAACACAAAAAACATGGAGCTCTGCTGGATTAGGGACCAAGGGATCCAGGTACACTTATTCCTAAAACAATTATTGTGTGTCCACAACCTGCCAGACACTGTGTGAAGTGCTGACAGTGTGGTGAATAAATACAATAAGATCTGATCCTGACCCTTAAGAAACATCATGATCTACTGAGCAAAACAAAACATATCGAGAAGGAAACAGATTGAACAGATTGCTGAGGGAGTTCAGAAGAGGAATTGCCAAGCTCTTCTTGGGGGAATCAATAAAGGTGTTTCAAAGGAGCTCACTGGATCTTGATGGATGAAAAGGAGTCTGAGAGTGTTAGAGGAAGGGTATTCAAAAAAGGAAAGACTCATGAATATATCAGGGGTGGGAAAAAGCAAGGTCTGTTTTGGAAATGACAACCTGTTTCTTGTGGCTGGAGTACAGGATAGACCCGGTGGAGGATGAACAGGGGAAGCTGGAAAGGTAGCCTTGGCCCAGAGTTCCAAGATAGGGAACTTATCCTGGTAAATATGAGATAAGAAGAAGAGAAAGGAAAGATGGAGCACATTGGAGATTGAGGGGAATAGATGCTCAGAAGAGTCGTCGTTTTGAAGAATGGAGATGGAAGCTGATTAGAGATAGTGATGCTTTAAATTCAACTCTATTAATTAGAATCATTGCGTGTATTATTTATATGCTTTGAGATTACTTTCCTTCATCAATAGCATTAGGAATTTGGACCAGGTGGTTTATGGATTTGTTCCAGCTACACACATGTTGAGATTAAGGGAAAACACTTCAATTTATAGATGGAGAAATTAAAGCTCAGGGGTCATTAGTGTCCAAAATCAGAAGCTTGAGACTGGTGGAGCTGCAATTCAAACCTATATCTAAACACTCCAAGTCCTGAACTTACTTCACCAAAGTGCTGTTAAATCATCACCTGTGTTTCCCCCGACATTACTCTTATCTTTTACATTCATAATTTCTACTTGGGCAAGCAAATTCCTTTGTTGTAACAAATAACACAGTCTTTCTCTCTGTGGTATATCTGGTGAAACTCAATAATCTAGAGGCACAGTAAAATACAAAATGCACTGAGAAAGAGATTCCAGAAAGCAAGAAACTGGAAGAGATGTATAAGAAACCTGGTGACATCATTAACTTGCCTGTCTCTCACCTGCCGCATCAGATCAGTCACTGTAAGTCACTGACTCCATCTACCAAATGTCTCATGTAGGTGTCCTCTCTTTCTTGTTCCTTCCTGCCTGGACTATCACCTAAGGCTTCTAAATGTTGCTTTCGTCTCCTGTGACTTCCCTACCTATATGCTGCAGTCAATTACCTTTTAGATCCCAGACCTTATAGGATGCCTCCATTTCTGCAAAACTTAAAAGGCATGCCAACCTCAGCCTGGCATTTAAAACCTTGCACAATGCAACCCAGGCTTCCTTGTTTGCTTTAACTGCACCTTCAGGATCCATTTTGTCCACTATTTCCTGCATATCTCCCCAACTTTTTAGGCCCAAATTTTAGCCCAAATATTCCTCCTGCTAGAAGGGATTAATTTACTCACATCCACTTCTTTTTAACACTTATTGACTCGACCCCTGCCTCTCTATTTCTAATGTCACTGTGTTAGTTTAGACCATCTTGAGTCTCTCCTTGAAGATTACGGAAATAGTCTGTAAAGGCTCCCACAGGATCTAGCTCAACTACTTAGGCCAGAAGGCTCATTCAAGAACACACCTCTGATCATTGCTGTTTTCCTTCTGATGCTCTTTCCATAGACTCCCACTGAATTTAATTTACAATTTAAACTCTTTATGCTACCAACTGAATCGTGTTCCCTGCCACTGTCTAAATTCATGTATTGAAGCCTTAATCCCCAATGTGATTATATTTGGAGATTGGGTCTATCAGGAGGTAATTAAGGTTAAATTAAATCATAAGGATGGGGCCCTGATCCAATAGGATCAGTGTCCTTTTAAGAAGAGATGCCAGAAAACTCTCTCTTACCCCTGCCCCCTCAAACACACCATGTGAACACAGAGTGGGAAGGTAACAGTCTACACGCCAGGAAGAGAGTTCTCACCAGAAAGCAAATAGGCTGAAACCTAGATCTTGAACTTCCCAGCCTCCAGAATTGAGAAAGTAAGTTTCTGTTGTCTATGGAGTTTTACGATGGTAGCCCAAGAAGACTAATACACATGGCATAGAATTTCTTCTATAGGCTGATTGTTATCATCTTCTCTAGACTAATCTATCACCTTTCCACTCTCATACTGTCTGTCCTATCATACTTAAACCCCTATATTTCCCAGAATTACCATGCTGCCTCTGGGCCACTGCACTATTAGTTTGGTGTGTCTGCAATGCCTATTTCCTCCTTATAGATCTGGTTAATTCTCCTCTTTCTTCCAAATTGAACTCAGATGGGTTAGGCTACCTTCTAATGTATTTCCATGACATTTAATGACCACATTTATTACAAAAGTCATCACACTGTATAACAATTATTCATTTCCTTGTCTGTTTCCTAGAATAGGTTCTTTGGAAAGGGGCTACTTTTCAAACCTCTTCATCCCTCTTTGACTATTAGCAACATATTGAATGTTTGAATAAATTTGCTGTAATATTTTTACTTTAGAGATCACTAGACAGGATGAACTTCCCTCTCAACCATCTGTCAGCTGTTACTCTGAGAAGTTTATCTCTGTTTCTCTTTGTATGAATGTCTTTATCTGTCAACTTATGATAATGTCACTATGGTTGTAGACCATTGAAAGGATTAATTATAAAATGGTTTATGACTATGGATAGCATCTTATGAAATGCTCAATAAAAGTTGGTTGAATCCAAATCAAGTCTGTCCCTCCTTTGAGGACCAATTCAATTCTACATTTACAATGAAGCCTGTACAAAGATACAGAGGCAGAATTGATTCTTCCTTCCTCTTTCCTTTCTAAGCTTTTTTTTTATAGCTTAGTTACAGCATTTATTAGAGTTTTCCTAACATTAGACTGATTTATGCATATATCTGCTTCCTCTCCCCTTGTGATAAGCTGGGCTGGGCAGGGACCAGGTATTTTCCATCTCGCTGCTTTCAGCTCCCTAAATGAGTGTCTCACACTTAGGAGATGCCCAGAGGCATGTGTTGAAAGTGAGGAAGACAACAGTGAAATATGTCCTGTGTGCTGTGGTTTACTGTCTCTCATCTAATAGACTTCAGATTTTATGTAATATTCTTCATAATTAATTTAGATATAATTTACTTACAACATTATATTAGTTTCAGGTGTACAACATAATGATTCAATATATGTATATATTGCAACCTGATCACCACAGTAAGTCTAGTTAACATCCATCATACACATAGTTACAATTTATTTTTCTGGTGATGCAAACTTTTAAGACCTACTCTCAGCAATTTTCAATTCACAATTTATTTTTAGAATGTCAACTTGAGCTGCTGAATCTGCTCCCAGTCTTCCTATTTCTTAGACATTTAGCCTTCTATTGGTTAGAATTGACCTATCGGCTATGATTCCTTGATAAGGGTTTGCTTTTGAATTTAAATGGGATTTGAACTCAAATGGGATTTGAACTCAAATATGTGATTGAATTAGTCGATCCAGTCTACAAGCAAATACGAAAAAGCACATCCATTTCCTTCTTCCAAGCTTCCAGTCTTCCTCTGTCATAACCTTGCAAGGAGCCAGCTGTTAATTCTGGGTGGAGTTCCCACCACAGCATTATAAGGCAGAATGCAGATTGGGAGTTTGGGACTGACATGTACACACTGCTATATTTAAAATACATAACCAATATGGACCTACTGTATAGCACAGGGAACTCTGTTCAGTACTCTGTAATGGCCTAAATGGGAAAATAATTTGAAAAACAATAGATGCATGTATATGTATAACTGAATCACTGAATCACTTTGCTATACACCTGAAACTAACACAACACTGTTAATCAACTATACTCCAATATAAAATAAAAATTTAAAACAAATAAGGCAGAATATAGAAGTGAGGTGTTAGCTGACGCACAATTGCCTGTTAACTGGCACACTGATGATTAATGAAGATGAATGAATATTTTCTATTATATAGTCTCGTAGCTGGTTCAGTTTCAATCCAATGCTTCCAAGCCATGAAAAAGTAAAGCTTTCATTAATGCTGTGCAGGGGTGAGAGAATGTTAAACAGACAAGGTCGGGCATGTTCAGGGTGGTATGGTCATAGACAGGGAATGTTGAACAATTTCCCACTTTTTTTCTCAAGCAGGTAGGTGTTTTGTTTTTAAAGGAGAGTGCATCGTCTCCAAAATGGATTTAGGAGTGTGCCTTTAAGGAAACTATCTTAAAAGAAAAGAGGAAGCCAGGAACCAGAAAAGGATTCTGGAAAGCAAACATAAATCCTGGGGAGATCAGATTTCTACTGTTTGATGGTAGAAGTGGTATGAATTCCAGCGTAAGTGTCACTCTAGAATGAAAAGGGCTCCTCTTGCAAAAAAGTGACTGGTGCTATATTTCCCTAATTAGGACAGTGCCTTGTGCTGGGGTACAGTCCTGACAGTGAAGCCTGTTAGTTTGATAAATGAATTACTAGCACTATTCTGCTGATTCCTAGACATAACGCTCAAGGTGCCCTTGGCTAGTCAACAGGGGTGGAAAACATATCCTCACACATTTGCTTCATGCCTGAGAAACAAGCAATTTAGGAGGAGACATCTGGATACAGAGTTTGAACAGTGCTCAGAGCCCATCAAAACATGGAGTTCATGGCTTGGCATCTGGCTGCTAAGCAACGTACCTCTTACATTCAAAACAGAGATGTAAAAGTATATCCTGGTGCCAACTCCGGGTATTTCTCATTGAAAAAAAATAGCCATGGAAGTTTTTCTTTAGGTCCTAGATATCTGATTTCCATGAAACTGAAGATCTCAGATCATTTCTCCTCTAGCCCTCTTGGTTTCCACATTCTGAAGTATTAGGCAGAGATTAACATTATATTTTACAGTACTCTCAAATGAATGCCTCATGAGTCTTGTAATATTTTTCTCAGCCCCCTAATTAATTACACTTTTAAAATTAGGTGCATACATTCATAATAATATGCTCTTCAAATATTTGGTTCTCATCAAGTTAGATGTATATACCAGAGGGCCAACCACAAACTAAATGAGATTTACTTTACTAAAAGTATGCTTCTGCTTGGCAAGGAGGCCAGGGAGGGCCCATGTAAAATATTTTCCATGTGTAGACTAGTTTGAAATATGAATGTTCTTATAATACTTATTAAAATTAAGATAGATGTTAACTTATTTCCCCCTTGCTTTATCTATTTAAAAGAGCTCATATATTTCAAAGCTTGGAAAATAGGAATTGTTAACTACCCAAACAAAAATCAAATCCAGAAAAAGCGACAGACAGATCATTTAGAATCCCTGACTAGTTTTCCATTTTTTCTAAGAAGCAATTAGGAAAATTATGGGGCAGGAAATAGGGAGTATTGGGGTCTTCTATTAAAGTTTATGGAATGTGCATTTTTATTCAAAAATGAAAGTGAACCATGAAAATGTTCAAAGTGAACACTTTGCAGTAGTATACCTACAAAAGTATTTTTTCTTCAGTCTTTAGAGAACTTCCTTCCATAAACTCTCTGAAGCCTCCTTTTTGGCAGCCCCTAGTGATGTAGCAAAGCAAGAAATCCAGACACGGAAAGTTGCGAACCAAAAAAAAAAAAAAAAAAAGAGACTTGGAAACCAAATAAGAAAGGGATAGTTTTACAGGAGAACTTCACTTCATATGGAAGGCTACAAAAATGAATGTTCTTCCGTTTTAAAGATTAATGTTGTGCAGAAAAATTAAAGGATGGTTTCCAGGAGATCACTTCATGAAGAGAAAGGTTTTCCATTGTGCAAAGCACTGTGCGTTGCTCACTTCTCCCTAAACTGCTGCCCTCAGGCATCTTTATTTACATGTGGTTTACATCTGTGTCCACCCCGTGAACCACAAGTGTTTCTCCACTCCAAATTTATCAACACTTTTCCTTCACACCAGAGGTGCCTTAGTAAAAATAGGAGAATTAGGTGGTGGAGCTATGTGATTCTGAAACCTCCTGCAAGCCATCATTGAATTTCCTGTCCTAGTTCTGGTTGTTCCCTTTGTACCATGATTTTGAATAATATTTCAAAGCTTCTAATCCTTCTCTCTATCCTGGATGGATCTAACACTTCAAGAATGAGCTTTCAAAGTCCATTCTTACCAGGCATCTGAAAGCATGACTCAAAACCGCCAATCAGAGTAGAGCTGTGAAAACTGAGGCTCAAAGCTCTGAGCAAAACAAGCTCAAAACCAGTCCAGACTCTGTATCTGAATGTCACACTTTTGTGGCAGTCTACATAGATATTGTGTTCCTCCCAGAACCTCTGGGCCTATAAAGATCAGTATTTTTCCCCTTCCTGTAACCCCCTTCCTTAAAAGAGGGAAATCCTGGGAAAACATTCCTTCATGTCTTGACTTTTTGCCCAGATCTTTCCACACTGGGGCTTCAGAAACATTCATCCAAAACCCAAACATGCAAGCTGGATGTGACCCTTGACTGGCAGCTGTGGAGGATGGAGAAGTTCTTGCCGTGCACTGGAGGACTAGGCAAAGGAGTTGCTAAGGAATCTCACAAGATTGGGTTTCTATAGCCTCCTGGCCATCCCCAATCCCTTCCATCCAAGGAAGCAAGATTCCACCAAGCTGGATATGTAAGAACTCCATTAGGAAGCCAGACTGGAAAACAAGTCCTTCCTTTGGAATGTCTTCCCTTGACTTATGTCTTGAAAGGGGTTCAAGTAAGAAGGTATGGACATTTACAAAGGAAGATGGTGGATAAAAGTGACTACAGTGAATGAATCATCAGCCCTTTCCATTAGGTTAGACAAAGTTATATCTTTGGGTTCATTGGAAAGTAGATGATCCCTGATTCCAAAGACAAACTTGCTTTCCTCCTTTTCTCATTTAACGACGCATATTTTCCCAAGCATTCTAGCTCCATTTTACCATATTTATGCATCTATGACTGCGTATCTCAGACTGGAGACATCCTGCCTGTTTGACTGATTGTGTAAGCAGGTCTTGGTCATTTAAGGCTTGAATTGCTCCGGCTCTATCCCGAATACAGGAGCAGAGTTGGAGGCTGGCTGGGTTTCCTGCGAGAAGCAGGGAAGCAAACCCATGGGGGCAGGCGGTTTGTGGGAGAAACAAGGCTGTCAACAAGGCTATCCCGTTGACCTACCTGCTTACTCCGGGGCTTGAACCACTTCCCCAGGCGGGACCTACCTCCCGAGTAAACAGGATGGCCGCGTCGTAGTGTTCCTCGTGGTCATCCTCCAGCTGGTTGTGCTGGTGCTGCCATTTGCAAAAGTTCTTGAGCGTCGCGGCCGCGTTCTTGCTCACTTCCAGGCTCTTGTCTTTGTCTCCCAGCACCACCACCTTCACCACGACCAGACGGATGTGGTTCTCGATGCTGGCGTGACTGTACAGCTTGTTGGCGATGGAGGCCAGGGTCAGGAGGTAATGCTGCAGGCCCTGGCCGTACATCCGCGCCATGGACGCGTCGGCCACCAGGAGCAGCTCCACCTGGCGGGCCCGGGAGATGGAGCGGCGCCGCCGCTGCCGCCACCACGTCTGTGGTCTCTGACTCCCATCGGACGAGGGAGCTGACTGGTCCGGGAGCTGCGGGGACAGCGCCCAGCGTCGGTCCGGGCTGCTGTGCGCCGGGGGGCGCTCACGGGGCCCTGGCGGGGACGTGGGGGTCTCGCAGCTGGTGCGAGGCGGCAGGGCCTCAAAGCTGAAGCCCTCGCGGGTGTAGACGTGCAGGATCCGCGCGGACCCGTCCCCGTACACGCGCCCGGCCTCCGCCTCCGCCCAGGGCGCGCGCAGCAGCGGCTTCAGGGTGTAGCGCGCGTGCTTGACCGCGAAGAAGCCGTCGAGACCACCGCAGAGGTCAAAGACAGCCAGCGAGCGAGGGCTGCCGTCCACCGTGCCCCGGTAGAAGCAGTGGCCCCGGTGGCGCCGGGTCGCGTTCGGTCCGCCTCCTGCGGGCACAAAGCCAGCGGCGCCCACCGAACCATCCCGCTCTAGGTCCAGGAGGAACCTCCGGCCGCCCGCGTAGATCAGGTAGCCCACCTTGCCGCCGCCCGAGTAGAGCTGGTCGATGTTCTGCACAAGCCCGTGGCTCCTGCGCTGAGGCGCCAGGTGGTGAGGGTGGCCGGGAGGCTCGGCCGGCTCCTGCGCCACCTCCCCCTGCCGCCGGCTGGGCTGGGCGGCCGCCGCAGCAGCCCGAGGCTGCCCGGCTTTATCCTGGGCAGGTGCCTTGGCGGGGCCGGCCGCGACCGGGGGCAGGCGGAGCGCGCACAGCAGCAGGGACGCCCACCCGAGCAGCATAGTGCGCTGCCCGCGGGGAGGGGCTGCGCGACGGGGACTTTATGGGGATTTGTTATTCGCTCTGGAAGTTACCGGGGCGGGAGGTGGGGACACACATACACTTGCTTGCAAGGTTGAGTCAAGTGTCGGAGGGAGGGAGACCCGGCAGCAGCGCCAGCCTGTCCCGGCCGCGATGCCAGCGTGCGAACTTTTCTTTGTTGGTTTGCAAAATGTTTGGATTCGTGCTCCCGAAAGAGGAGGAAAAAAAAGAATTAAAAAAAAAAAAAAAAAAAAGAAAAAAAAAAAAAAAAAAAAAAGCCGGGTTATGGAGAAAAGGGGAAAAACCCCAATCCAACCCCAGCCAAGATTGGGGCACCGAGAAAAGGAAGGAAGGTGCCGCGCACCAGGCGGGCAACTGGTGCGTGCTGCCTCCAGCACCCTTGCTGCTCGGGACCCGCCGGGAGCAGGGGGTCCAAGCTCCGGAGCCCGCTTCCTTTCTTATTTTGTGGGTTTCCTTGACTCTACTGGAACCGGGAGGAAGGGAAGAAAGAGAAGAAAAAAAGCCATAAAAATTAAAACAGAAATGCAAGGGGCGGCCTGCGGCGAGCCAGCGAAGCTGCGCGTCCGTGTGCCTTCGGATGCAGTGTCTTCCTGCCCGCCGTCATCCCCAGTCGGCCGCTGCGAGCGCGGAGAGCAGCGCGAGCGCTGTGAAGATGCGAGGAGGTGGAACAATGAATTTATAGCGGCATGCCATCCTGCAATGGCAATTTCAACAATTCGTCACTGCAAGCTGCCTCTTAAAGGGAGAGCTTCCCCCCACCACTCCCACCCTTCCTGGTCCGCGCCTAATCAGATGGGGGAGGGCGGGCCTGGGGGGTGATCGAGGAAAGGGCGACCGCGGAGGAGGAAGGGACCCGGTGAGGTGGAAAGAGGGGGGAGGGAGGGAGCAAGGGCGAGGGGGAGAAAAGTATTTGAGTAAGAAAAACAGAAGATTTCTTTGGCCTCATTTAAAGCCACAGCGGCTGGGGTTTGTCTGATATTTCACAACCCATCGGGGTTGGCTAACCTCGGCTTACCTCATCTCCTGACGGGGTGTTTTGGTATGTTTTTAAAGTTACTGAGACGTTTCAAGTCTCTCTCTGCCCCCTTTTCTCCTGCTTTTCTTTCCCTCGGTAGGAAGTTCCTGACGCACGTTTTTTGCCCTGTGCACGCCGGTGCGCTCTGGCCTCGTAGACCTTGCGACCGCATCCATCAGCCAAGGGCTTTCAGCTTCCCGTGCGCCTCCTCGCCCCGCTCTCCCGGTACCGGTTTCCTCCCTCCGCATCCCTCGGACTCTTCGTTCTCGTTCTTGGACGCACGCTAGGTTCGGGCTTCGGGTGACTAACTTTTCCCAGCCACCAGCAGAGTGGCCGCGCAGGCGGAGAGCCGCGGGCTCTTCCTGGCGCGTCGCTGCGCCCCGAGGGCTGCGTGTCCCCGCGACAGGGCCGCGGAAGGCCTGGGAACTCCGCGCCTTTGTGTGCGAGCCGCGGGCTCCCCCCTTTCTCAAGCGCGCCTTTCATCCGCGCCCACGATCTGTCACTTAATCCCGGATGACTGGAACTTCCTTTGCTTTGCTTTAAGAAGGCAAGGGCGGGAGGGGGGGAGAGTTAACTCTTGAAGGGAATTGCGCTCATTTTTTTTTCTCCCCATAATATTAGGAGAAAAAAAATGTGCCCACACTTTTCCCTTATTCCTTCGTCTAAAATGATATTTAAATGATAAATACCCATATATGTATTTATTTCTCCTAAAACAACCACCACCACCCTTGGCCCTGACCTACTATCATTCTCAGAAATTCCTTTTAGGTGAAAAAGAAGGCTTTTGGGGGGAGGAAGGGCGCAGGTTGGTGTTTATTAGTATCTGAGTGGTATTGTTACTGCTACTTGGTTTCTCTCTCCTCTTTCTTTCCTCACATTATCAACTCTAGTAGAAAAGAAGGAAAATCCGACTTTTTAACCACTACTGATAATGGTTAGAAGGTCTACTGTAGGGCCAAGAGCACCTTGCTTCCCCATTATTCCAAGACGAATTAATGAATACACCAGTGAAAAATGAATCTGCTATATAGTTAGCACATTTCTGTCTTTCTACCTTTGTTTAATTCACAGAGATGCACGCCAAGGATAGCAGGGGCACCTCTGTGCACTCCAAGCTGCTGGTGTTTTTTTTTGTATCTTTGTTAAGAGATCTGATGACTGTTTCAGGGAATCGGGAGGGTCCTGAACTGGCTTGAAGTCCTCCGAGTAGCAGCGATGAGCCCGGGAATCCCAGAGCTGCCCAGCAATGATGCCCATTGCCCTGTGCCTGGAGCACCCTCTCGAAGGAGGGGTGAAGCGTGTTTTGAGAGTTAGTTCTCACTTATAAATGAACTGATCATTGGGGTTCCCGGACCACCCAATAACTTCTAGTGTATTCTGAAATACCTCAAGATCTGGGAGGAAGTTCTATTGCTGAAGGTCATTGCCTTTTAATTCCACGACCCCTCAGTCTCTCAGTGGTCAGCTGTCCAAGGCCAATACTGCCAGTTGAATATGTTGAGGAACCAGAAACATTCAGAATCAGGAAATAAAGGAGAACCTAGTTCCTGAAGTCTTCCTGTTCCCCCAGTAGCCTTCAAGTTTGTGCTGGTCATTCTCTCTTCAGTGGTCATTGCCTGTGCCTTTAGATAGGATTTGTTATTGTTATTATTACCAATTTCAGTAAAAAGTAGCCCAATATTCATCACTAAATACCATCTCTAAAACAACTTGGATTCATTAATTTTAACCCTTTCTTCATTGTTAATCTCAAAGGATCATTTTGATAGAGAAGCAGATGGCAGTGGTGTAAATTAATTAATTATAATTATTTGAATTCACAGATTTCAGAGTTAGCATTTAAAGAAATTCCAAATGAATCTTCTTCTTAGTGAATGAACATCTTTCTCCTCTTTCAGAAACACTGCATTACTTACATGAATCATGCCTCTGAATTTTATGCTTTCAATTTTAATTACATAATGATATTTGTACTCAGGTAGATTATTCAAATTTTTAGAAATATGTTGAAGAACAAGGTAGATACAGGTAAAGCTCCAAACGTGAATATCAAGTACTAAATATAAATATAACCACATAGGCACAAGGACAGGAACTAATACAGCTTATAAATTTAATGAGTAAATTCTTACATATTCAGAACATTTCTAATTGGATATAACCTTTTTCTTTTTCTGTGAAAGTAACTTGGGCACTTTAGGAAGTTCATTTGGTAACACTTTAAAAATATTACCCTTGTGGATTAGGATGAATATTCCACAAATGTTCCCGAAAAATTAAGGTCTGTCAGTCCAAAAATATACTTTGCACTGGCTAAAAGTAGCCCATGTTTTTATTTTCTTTTTAAAGAAGAAAAAGAACATATATGAGGAATCATGTTTAGGGGGACAATTTGCTACTTCGTTATTTCATTATTCCAAGTGACAGTATTACAGTGCATATTTAATGAGAAGTTTCCACTGCATTTCTAGAGTATATGACCACACCTGATGTGTAATTTCACATTTCCCCAAAGGAAGAGAGACTTTCTACTCCAGAATGTTACAAGTTGGAAATTATCTTAGAGATTATCTAAGAGTTGAAACCAAAGTGAGTTGCCTGGGAGTCAAAAGTCCACTAGTGGCCAGCTCTCCTGCAACCTAAATTCCTTCCCCCTGATTTGATGGGCAATCCACAAACTCTCTTAAAATCCACCCAGTGTAACAAATATCTGCCGAGGGCCCACTGCAAAGTGCTCTGGAGGTTCTCTGGAGACATATAAAAATGAATAAGGCATGATTAATGTTCAAAGATGCTGACAGTTCAGAGATGGAGCCAACTGTACCAAGAGATACTTGGAATGCAAACTGGAAAATGCAAATAGAGAGGGGAAAAAAGCAAGAGAACAACTTCTGCAGGTGCTTTGAGCTGTGTATTTCCAGTACAGCTTCACTTCATAGGATGTGTATATCCTTATAAGTAGTATTTTCTCAAATTTCCATTTGCTAAAGTGTCATTTTGTCCCCTTCCCCCATCTATGATTTTAATGCTAAAAGTGAGGAAATAACTGACAACAAAATATTCCCCTCCAGTCAAACACCTGCTCCTTACCTCTCAAGTAGGAGAATGACAGCCTGTCAAATCTGTAATAGTTTTCCTTTCCCACATCAGGATCCCTACCCTAGGTCTTGCTGTATTTTGAAGTCCCTGAGTATCATGTCCCTGAGTGGCAGGATGCTGGATGCTGGGAGTGAACCACTGCTGCTTGAGGCCTATATGAATATTCTAAAGGTTCTAGGTCGGCCTTTTCCTCAAGTGCCACTCAGCTCTGCAAATTCCAGTTCTCAGAAGACTTGCTTCAAAACCAAAGGTTATTTTAGATACCTTATATAAGTGTAATCATGCAGGATTTGTTCTGCTGTGACTGGTCGATTTCATTTCGCATAATGTCCTTCAGGTTCATCCATGCTGTCCACATAAAATAGTCAAACTCATAAAAGCAGAGTGTAGAATGCTGGCTGCCAGGGACTAGGGGAAGGGGGAAATGGAGCGTTGCTCTTCAAGGGTATAAAGTTTCAGTTATGCGAGATGAATGAAATCTAGAGATCTGCTGTAAAACATCGTGCCTATAGTTAACAATACTGTACTGTATGCTTAAAAATTTAGTGAGGGTGGATTTCATGTTAAATATTCTTAACACAAAACCAAAATGAAAACCAAAGGTTACACTTGGGGAATAGGGAAAGGAGTGTATGCTACCTTTGATATGACTCCTAAATTTTTAGAGGGTAAAACTATTACCTAAACTACCCTTCTCCTTTTTCCTAACCCTTGACCTCCCTCTCCATCTCCTCCTATAATCTACAATGGTGTACACATCAGTGTACATGCACGATCTCGCACATATTAGACACACAACACACAGCAGCATGTGTGCACCTGTGCACACGCTTCACCCTAACTCGGTTTCCCATCTAGGCTGTACTGATGTGACAAGGGGATAGAACGTCCTGAGAAAATAGGAGAGGATATTATGCCAGCTCTTCCTTTCCCCTTGCAGAGAAAAATTTCTTGAGACCTTCACTGTAGAGATTTTTTTTTTTTTTTTTTTTTTTTTTTTAGGGAAGTATACCACATTTCTGATAAAACTCAAAAGCATTTTCTCTGGTCTCTGCTTAGGACATATTACAGAATGGTCTCTCTCTTGTGACAGATAATATATGCTTCAGAATCAGTGTTATTTAATTTTATAAAGAATAAATTTTGGGCAAAGCTAGATTTTCATTTCTTTAGATGCAGAAATTTTATACAGTATAAAAGTCTTCAAGTGAGTAATGTACATGGTATCATTTAAGACATACAGGTGCTATCTGTGAAGTAAAACTGTTTTAGCTTTTCTCACACAAATATGCACATATTACTTTCTTTTATGAGTTACTCAACTTCTTTTTTTTTCCTTTATTTTCCAAAAATCATCTCAAAATCAACGTTACTGGAAACACATGGAAAATCAGGAATTTCCATCCTAGAGTAATTTGAAACATTTGAGGTTTTTGTTTTTTCCTTCATGATGGCAAATTTAAGTAAAGATTTCAAATTGCGTAATGAGTAGTTCTTGCCATTGTAATTGTAGCAGGTACGAATTGTTGTTCCATAGCCCTACAACTAGTTTTTTTGTTTTGTTTTGTTTTTTTAAGTAAACTTTACATGGTAGCAACACTTTGTTCAACCTCTGCAATATCACAGTCTCCTTGGAAACCAGTGAATCTCTCCTTATTAAAAGTATTTGCCTTATTCTGGTCAGTAAAGTAAGAAGCGGAAGTTAGTACAAACAAAGCTGATAAACATCAATTGGTTCCTGCCTCACTCATCCCTGGCTAGTAAGGAAATGAAGACAGTGGCTACCTAATCAATAAGCTTACCTTCCACCCATGCTGCTGGTTGCTTAGATGGTTTAAGAAAGAAATACAGAGTATCATTTTTCATGACTATCCATGGACTAATACATACCTGTCCAACACATACTTTTCTTAGACAGGTCCTGGCAGGTGGAAGGAGCAGTTATCCTGGTTATGATCCTACATGAGGATGGGGGTGCAGGTAAAAAGCTTGCAGTGTTTCCTTATTTTACTTCACAGGTGTCCCTCTTCCTATACCCCTCTTCCCAAGCCCCGAATCATGGCAGAAACAGGAAGTAACAGTGCCGCTCTTACTGACTGACTTACTGAATAAAGATTTTATTCTCAGTTCCAGGAAGGAGCCCATTCATGACAATCACCATCAACTCTCCCTCTTTTCTTCTTCCAGTTAGCCCATCCTGAACCTGTTGGAAACTCCCCTTTCACCTCTACTGACGTGACCCAGGTCCCAACGAGGTTGTTATCTCTCATCTTTAAGAATATGAGTAGGGCTTCCCTGGTGGCGCAGTGGTTGAGAGTCCACCTGCCGATGCGGGGGACACGGGTTCGTGCCCCGGTCCAGGAGGATCCCACATGCCGTGGAGCGGCTGGGCCCATGGGCCATGGCTGCTGAGCCTGCACGTCCGGAGCCTGTGCTCCGCAATGGGAGAGGCCACAACAGTGAGAGGCCCTCGTACTGCAAAAAAAAAAAAAAAAAAAAAGAAAAAGAAAGAAAGAAAAGAAAAAAGAATATGAGTAGATGGGCTTGAGGCAGCAGGAAGAGAAGAGGAAATATAATTTGATTGAGTTATAGTTGAGGGAACTAATCTTTGTCCACATTTTTCTGTATTTGTCCCCAAAGCCAGACTCTTAGTTTTGCTCCTTCATTTTTCTAATTTCGGGATCCTCTTTCAAGCCATCTACACCTTTTCCAGTCTATATACGTGATGAAGCAAGATTCCCCTTGTCCTTCAGGCGTTTGGGGCGCCACATTCTATTGAGAACAGAGCTGGGTAGGAAAGAATGAAGTTGCGGTGCTGTCACTCATGAAACTCAGACCTACATTCAAAATCATCTTCTCAAAGGAGTCCTCACCAGATCTGCCCACAGTCATTATCAGACCTTGATGGTCCATGTCAGTTTGGGCCCAAATGTTTTAAGTGACTGTTGAATTATACCTGAAAGAGCTCTTTTGGCTCATGACTTTAGAATTAATTACCAGTAGTTGGTTGTGAATTACTAAACACATATTTACAATGAACTATATAATCTCTAGCCTGTTTTTCTCCATCTCAGATCTTCATTTATTTCTACCAAAGCAGTAATCAAATCAGTCAGTATTTTATCCACCTACTTGCTCATGAGATTTATTTTAGACAAGTGGTTGAGGAAAATGATGCAGGTTGAAACTAAATAAGGCAGAGGCATTCACAGCAGGAAACTATCAAGTATGACATAAAGAAAGCCTCTCACATATGTTCCACAGGTAAATTCTGCAGAATTTTCAGAAAATCTAAAAATAATTTTAAAAAAATTATTATAGGATTAAAGGGTAAACTATCCCAACTGGACTCTCTGCTAGCTTTCAGCCAAACAATTTATTCTCCAAAAAATGCAAAACAATGTTGAGACTATGAGGTGTTTTTGTTTCCCTCCCTCTGCTCTCTCTATCATAAACCTTGTTTTTGCCTTTGATCATTGACAAGTTTAATGGTTGGGTTCCTCCTACACAAGTAAACTTTTTGCATGCCGAAGATAACTCCATGTATCAGAATTATTCTTGGCCTCTTTCTCTTCCTTCTTTCTCTTTTTCCCTCCCTCCCTCTCCCTTTCTTTATGTCTGTCTTTTCCACTAGAATGCATGTGCCATGAAAACAGGACCTATGCTTATCTTTATCACCTTGTAACTCCAGTTTCTAGCTTGGTAACTTGCAAATGGGAGGCATGAATAGATACATGGTAACTATGCAAAACATCTATGTTAACTATTTTTTAAAAGTATTTGTGCATGTGTTTTTTGATATTTGTCTGTCACCTTTCTTTTTTTTTTTTTTTTTTTTTGTGGTACTTGGGCCTCTCACTGTTGTGGCCTCTCCCGTTGCAGCGCACAGCCTCCGGACGCGCAGGTTCAGCGGCCATGGATCACGGCCCAGCCGCTCCACGGCATGTGGGATCTTCCCAGACCGGGGCACGAACCGTGTCCCCTGCATCGGCAGGCGGGCTCTCAACCACTGCGCCACCAGGGAAGCCCTGTCTGTCACCCTTCTTAACCATTCTTTCTCTAATAATAAAACCACACCTTTTCAGGGAACCCTAATCCACATGTTTGAATAAAGCTGATCCTATTTCTGTCCCCTTCCCACAGGTCTGGGCACTTGACACCAAACCTGGCAGCTCAGAGCTCCCCATAGACCTGGCCATAGAAATTGGTCCCAGAAAGAGCTCTGCCCATTGCATTCTCACTTGGGACATTTGCCCAGGTCATTAGGCACGTGTACTTTTCTTTCCATGATCAAAAGATATAAGGACCAGGCTTCCCTGGTGGCGCAGTGGTTGAGAGTCTGCCTGCTAATGCAGGGGACACGGGTTTGTGCCCCAGTCCGGGAAGATCCCACATGCTCTGGAGTGGCTAGGCCCGTGAGCCATGGCCTCTGAGCCTGCACGTCTGGAGCCTGTGCTCCGCAACGGGAAAGGCCACACAGTGAGAGGCCCGTACCGAAAAAAAAAAAAAAAAAAGAGATATAAGGACCATGTACTAAAAACAGAAGTCTAACTGCTGTAAAACACCCACAAATTCTCAATGATCTCACACAATTGAAGTTTATTCTAAGTGGTATAATAAACACCCTCAAATTCTCAGTGTTTTTATGTAATCATATTTTCTCCTTCAATATCACAGTTCTTTGTGGGTTGATGGCAGGTGGGAGGCCACTCCATGCAATCACTCAAAAATTCAACCTTGTTTCATCCTGTGATCCTACCCCATTCTTCACCTGTTGCCTCTGAGGCTGACTTAGAAAGGGAAGAAAGAGAGGGTAGATAAGGCATTCTCTCTTATTTGCCTGTTTCAACAGTGGCATACTTCATTTCTGTTAACAGTCCATTGGCATAATTAGCCATAGGGAGCGACCCAGACGTAAGACAGAGGGAGGCAGGCGTGAACCCAAGAAGAAAGGGGGTGAAAACAACATTTAGTCAGTCTCTGATGATTGCCATTTATCTTAGAGATGCCACCAATGGAAAAAGATTAAGAATGAAGCCAAGCAGGGGTGAGAAAGAGAACAAGAGAGAGAAAATAGAAAGGAGAGAAAAAAAAAAAGAAGACAGTAACATTAGAAACCTTGAATTCACAATGCCAATTAAATCTTTATTTTTGTTTATGCTAGTTTAATTAGAAATTCTGTCACCGAAAATAGAAAAAATCTGAATGAATACACCCCTGTTTTACTTGTTACGCTATATGTAGGCCTAAACACAATGTTTTGCATATGGTAGACAGTCTAAATATTTTTTGAATCAGAGATTATAGGAGTGAACACTCAATATTAGTATATTTGTCTGATGTTAGCTGTCAAATTCATACTAATAAATGCATCACACAGTCTATCATTATATTTCCTGTTATTCTGTTTCATGTCGCTGATGTGTCTCATGATGACCTGTATCAAAATTTTCAACACGTTTTATCTGGGTTGATTCACTTATTGCAGAAATTTTCACATTTATGATTAGTTAAAACTGAGACTTCAGTTGTACTTCTTTGATTCTAAATCTGTTTAATCCTATTAAACACTGCAAATGTCAGTGAAATTCTGTAACATAAAGACACCTAACAGCCCTCTGATGTGTGCTCTGAAGAGATGTTTGGCTCCCTGCCCACTCTCTGTGCTGACCCTGCAGTGTGGAAAGATAGACATCATGGGGCTTTGGTAATTAGAGGAAACCACCAGAGCCAAACATCATAAGAAAATTCTTCTACCAAACCGTGAGGCACGGGAGTAGCAGAAGATTTACTTTGTGCCAACTTGCTCTATGGTTGAGCACATCCCTGCAAAACAACAGCAAGAAGACAAAATGCCCAATTTTCTATCTCAGCCCAGGCACTGTCTGTGATCCTTTGTAATTTAGAAGTCACTTAGACCTTTGTTGCACCTGTTTTTCATATGCCAAAGACTGACGATTTTAACACTTACCTTCCTGGGTTCTTATAAAGATTAAGAGTTTAAATATGTATGAAGTGCCTGGTGCACAGTAAATAAATAATATATTACTATTATTATTATTATTATTATTATTATTATTATTATTATTATCTCACTGCAGCAGTTGCGGATTTAGTTTTAACTCTCTCATGTCCATTTATATTTTGGCTCAGAATGTGTCTCTGACTGTCCTGAAAGGAGGTTTTGAAAGAACATCACAAGGTTGTGAAGAATAAAGATATTTAAAACATTCCAGGTGCTAAATTTGGAGAAAAGCCTGATGCAAAGTGGAAATTCCAAAAGGGTTTAGAGAGAAGTATCTTCTAATGGTCATTATTACTTCTGATGTCTGAGTGAACGGTAAAGAGGAATTAAAAAAAAAAAACAACTTTATTTTTTCCATTCATGTCTTCTTGTGTTTATATTCCCTGATGGTGTTGAAGTCATTTGTGTGCTTGTTTTTTTGTCCCTCTGCCACGTGCTAGACTGCCATCGTAGAGTATAGGGACCATCATCCCCATCTACACATACCACCAGAGACCTTACCGCACATACCGCACATCAGACCTTATAGTCTCTCGACAAACATTTGCTTTAATTTATTTCAATTAAGTTAATCTCCTTTAATCCCACAGGGTTTAAGGAGAAATAAAGCACAAATTATTTAGTTTCTGTTTCTTTTCTATAATCTTGATCTGAGTTCAAGATAAAGAGAAATAATTGTAGCTTATGAAAGCAATCATGACCATCTATAACTCAGTCTGGTAGAAACTTCTAGAACCCCATCTCCAGAAGAGAATATAAATGGTGACAATACGGTACAGGTTGTTGATACTTGAGGGAAGACTCCATGACACTTATCTTTCCCATCACATGATATAATATATGGGACCTTTAGGGTTAATGGACATAATATTCACATTTCCAGTTTCTTGGTGGTTCCTGGAAGAACTCAGGTACATAGTACACAGCAATTCATAATTTGGAATGTGGTCAGCCTAGGTAGTTGCCTGGTATTTCTGGTTCTGGGCTTTGTTTGTTTGTTCTGTTCTGAAAAGTCCTTATCACACAACAAAAATCTAAGCTAAAGAGATTAAACAAAAAATGAAAACCACAACTTTTTGTTTCTTTAAAAGAAGCCATCCAAATCCACAGAATGTGACCTTATTTGGAATTCAGGCTGTTGCAGATTTAGTTAAGATGAGGTCATACAGCGTTAGGTTGGGTCCTAAATTCACTGACTGGTGTCCTTATAAGACACAGATACGAAAAGAACCAACACACAGGGGGAAGATGGTCATATGAAGATGAAGGAGATTGAGCAGAGATTGGACTGATTCAGCAGCTATAAACAAGGAAAGCCAGGGATTGTGGACAACTACCAGAACCTAGGAAGAGACAAGAAAGGACTCTACCCTAGTGCTTTTAGAGAGCATGTGACCCAGCTGACACTAATTTTGGACTTCTATCCTTCAGGATGTGAGAAAATTAATTTCTGAGCCAAATGTTTTGACCCCAAAATAAAGTAATTAAAAAACTGAAAACAGACATTTATTGTCTGTTATTTAAAACAGACGTTTCTTCAAAGGAGGTCACTAGTATTATGGTAGAAGTGAAGAGAACACAAAGTGTAAAGCAGTTGTGCTTTAAGACAGAAAATAAAATGGATAGATTTGAAAAGGGAATTCAGTAAAGGCTCAGACCTGCCATGAAAAAAAAATTTCACTTATGTTGCCCAGAGGTATAAGAAAAGGAAATAGTTGGGACAGTGACTCTAAGTGGTTTAAGCAATGCAGTTTACTCACCAGTGAGATAAATATTTGGAAAAATCTGCAAGATGGCGAAATGTATTAGGTACAAAAAGCACACAGCTGTGGGTCTCCATTAAAATAAGGTTGAAGAGAAAGTCAAAAGCACAAACAGAGCTACAAATGATGAAGGCAAGACAGTGGCAATTGGACTAAGCATGCCTAAAGTAAATGTTGGTTTGAAACTTCCTGAAGCATTTTATTTTTTGACACTTGTGAAATCAACAAATGTATTATCTGACTCATTGCCCCAGAAGTGTTCTCTTGAAGTGGAGAAGCTCATAGTGGAGAAATAGCATGTTCAATAAAGGAAAGTTCTTCTTAAATATTCATTCATCCATGAGATGGATAGGAAAACACAAGGATTTAAGGAGGCCAAGGATAAACTGACTCATCTACTTTTGTGGCAAAGTAGCATATTTTGGGATTAAGACTCACTTGTTTTCCTGTTCTGTCATTTCCCAACATTAAAGGACTTGAATAAGAACTGCCTTAATGTTTATTGACATTCCATTAAAAACAGTATAAAGCATGGTCAAATTCTTTTATTTTTTTCTTTCAAAAATGTCCACAAGTACTTTGTGCTAAAATGGCATTTTAAAATGTGTGGCTTCTCAATGTTTTCTTGGCATATCTATAGAGTAGAATACTTTGTCTATACTTTCTTTTTCTTCATGTTTTTGTTGAAAAAAGGGGAAAAAAATTTCCGTCCTCTAGAAAGCAGTGAATCTCAAAAATTTTGGGGTCCCTTTGTCCCTTTAAAAATGATTGATGACCCTCAAACTTTGATTTATGTAGGGTTCTCAGTATATGATTATATCTACTGATAGTTACCATAATAGAAAAGAGAATTGAAAAAAATAAATATTTGTTGATTCATTTGTAATAATAATAAACTTATTACATGCTAACGTAGGTAATATATTTTTTAGAAATTAGAAATCTTGAAAATAAAAAAATGTATTTTTAAAGTATAAAACTATTTTAATTACTTTCATTGTTCTGGGTCTAGGTCTTCATTTATACATGTGACAGAATGACAACACAGAAGGGCAATGTCATTGGAAAAAAAAGTTTAATTTACTCATAGTTCCTTAGAAATGACAGGCACAACTTGCATCACAGGACCACTGGAGGAACACCAGGTTTTAGTCAGGAAGCAGAAACAGGAGCTGGGGAGGGCCTAGGCTATGACCTTTCTCGGGGTTTTTACAGGAAGGAGGCAAGGCAGTGCAGGGTCAACAGTTTAGGAATATCTAGTTTACGTAATTTCAGTGGGCTTTGAGCTATAAGTGCGGGCTTCAGTTGCCTGGCTTTAGTCTCCAGGGATGATTAAGGCAGAGGGAATTTTCAGCTGTAGTACAAAGACCAGATAGAGGATCTTCTGTTGTGTGAAGGCCACATGATAGAGGAGGTGTGGCTTTCCGTTGGTTGGTTTGCATATCAACGGTATGCTCCTCAGCTGAATCCCTGAATCACCTTCTACCTCTAAGAATCTGCTTGCCCTGGGAGGTGTAGTCTCTCCCCAGTCAGAAAGGTTTGTTTAAGATGTCAAAACATCATAATATACAGAAAAAAAAAAATATATATATATATATACAAAAAATACATCCATAAACTCTGCATACAGTTGAAGATAGTAATTTGGAAGAAGGTATTGAATTCATCAAGGTGCATCTGTCTTAGTTTGTTCAGCTGGCTTTATAGAATACTAAAAACTGAGTGGCTTATAAACAACAATCATTCATTTCTCACAATTCTGGGGGCTGTGTGTTTAAAATCAGGGTCCGGCATGGTCAAGTGAGCCCAAGAAAGACTCAGTCACATTAAATAACATTCTGACGGTCACACATAGCTAATAAAGTGGCAGAGTTTTTTTGAACTGAGTTTATTTTATTCCAAATTTTGTAGTTCTAACCATTATGTTATACTCTACCATATGAAGTGGCTTAGTTTAAAAAAAAACCTGTTCCTTCCTAAGTTCTAGATAGAAGCTTGTTAAATAAATACCTTTCTAAACGTTAAATTTTAATGATATATTCAAAAATATTCATTGACTTCTTTTTCTTTTTGCTGCTCAGTCTGTGGTCAGATGGGCCACAGACTTCTTATTGTATTCACACAAGGTGCAAGCGAGCTCTGTGGGGTCTTTTATAAGAGCTCTAAACCCATTCATTAGGGTTTCACCTTAATGACCTAAACCACTCCCAAAGGCCCCATCACATGGCATTTTTCCAGTGGTTGTCCTACTCAAAGCATATAATCACCTAATGCCATCACATTGGGCATTAGACTTCAATATGTGAATTTTGGGAGGACAAATTCATTCAGACCATAGTAACATCATATAGAGACAAAAGAGTAGGCAAAAGATGTGGGTATTAATCAGGGAGGATCCAACAGACTCAGTGAACAGAGAGGATGGTTGAGAAGTATATAAGAGGAAAATATTTGATGTTTCCAGAATTCATTAGATCAAGAGTTTACTCTGAGTATCAAAATGAATTAATAAAAATAATTTCTATTTGACTTATTACTCTGAATCTTCCTTACATAAAGGATTATATAGTAAAGGTTACCAGAGTGAGGGGAAACCCAGATAAAAATTTAGCAGACTTTTGGTCAGCAAAAAATAGGTAACAGAAATCAGCAGGTTAAGGTCTTAAAAAGACTGAAGGGAAAACATTTTAAGTCTAGAATTTTATACCCAGCCATAGTATTTTCTAAGAATGAGGGCAAAATAGAGATCAGAAAATTTTTTCCAAGACTATGAAATTTTGTCATCATCCAATAGGCCCCTATATAGGAATGGTTAAAGTATGAAAATTAGCAAGAAGAAAGGTCAGCACAGAGGAGAAGCATAGAATACAAGATAAAATGATAAATGCAAAATTGACATAATATGTTGATTAATATACTGAATTTTGACATAATGGCAAAAACAGCACATTTTGTATGATTTTTCTTAAAGCATTTATCTAAAATAATAAAAATGGTGGAGTTTATTACAAACTTTAATAAAGGAGCCAAACTGAAAGAACTCTCAAGTGACTAAAGATGGGACAATTTCAGCAACAAAATAAATGAAGTATTATTGGATTATAACCCAAAGTATATAAAAAATATCCATGAAATCATGTGGATACAAATATAGTATTGAAAAAGTAAAAAGAATAGAGACAAATTTCCTACATGATATGTCAATACAGTGCCGCTTACGTAGATGGATCTTAGCTCTCCAGCCCCTTGAGTATGGGTTACACTTAGTGATTTGTGTCCAATGAGTAGAATATGGAAAGGAGAGAGAACACCTACAGAACACCTACAAACTCTACCGTGCCAGGTGATCCAAGTCAATAATCTCAGTGATAAGTATTGTTGATAGTAAGTATCCTTGATATGATGTGATGAGAATGATACTTCGTCTTTCATCTCTATAGTCTTTCTTCCAAAAACCTATAACCTCAGTGTAACCATTAGAAAAACACATTGAGAAAGTGGAGGGACTAATGTTGCTAAGAGCATAGAAAGAAAAAGAAAGAAAGGGGAATTGTAAAAAAGCCTAGAAAGGCTTTTTAGTGAAACATAAATATAAATATAGAAAAAAAAAAGAAGAAGAAGAAGACAAAGGCTGATTCAGGCTCAATTGGAGGGACAGGTAGAACTAGCGAGCTTGTAAAGCTTTAACAGTGAAGCAATAGGAGACAGAAAATGGTCAAGAAATGTGTGGCAATATCCAAACAGGATTTAACTTTAATGTTAAGAAAAGAAAATTGCCCTGGCCAAGCTGAGTGGAAAGACAAAATAAACAGATTTTGTGAATGGTAATAGTGTTTTTATTGAGGAAACCAAATTAAAGTTTGAGTGCCTATCCATGGGACAGAACTCAGACTAAGTAGGTAGGACAGGGATTTCTAGTATGGTTCATACATGGAGCTAAGGGGAAATAACTCCATTTTTAATTTTTTAGAGTAATCCACAATGTTGTAAAGAAGAAGAGCCTAGGTATAGAGTCACCATAGGGAGCCCCAGGTCCCAGAATCCAGTTTCCTCTAAAGAAGAAGCTTAGAAGAGATGCTTTGACCAGATAGGGGTGTGGTGAGAGAATTCCAAAAAGTACTACAGGGCAGAGCTGAGGGCTATTTTGCATCAAAGAGATCACTCTTTCCCTAAGTTTTCTCTTGCTCTAATACTTTCAATGAAGCACTTGTCTTAACTACAGGTGGTTTCTCACTTACAGCAATTTGACTTATAATGAGTCACATGCTCAGCACTCTGCCAGTTACTCAGAGCCCTGGCAGAAGGCTACACACAGCTACATCATTGGCACTGTCTGCTTTCTGACCTGCATCAATACGTAAGACCCTATGGCCTGGGTCCTTGACCTCAGATGGCCTCCTGATAACCTCTACAGCTCCCTCTGCCTGCGTTCTCTTTGGCTCTTGGTCTCAAACACTCTGTCAGTAATCAATGACAATAAGGTAGGATCCAATATGTAAAACTTTTCTCTCTATCTTCGAGTACAGGTTCCTTCATTTGGTATCAGTTGATACCAATACCAAATATTTACTGAGCACTTACTACAGGACAGTCACTATAGTAGTCACTTTGGCTAGATGAGTGTAATTAATCAAGAAATCTATGACAAGGACACTATAAATTGTATTTGCTTATAGGTGTATTAAGGTTTAAAAATGATGTGTAACTTGGACAAAGCCAGAGATGGTACATGGCAGAGCTGGAACAAATCCAAGTTTCCTGACTCTAAATCTTATTTACTTATTGTACATATATTTTCCCTCCTCAGGAGGACCCTAGTTGTTCACTTTTACCCTTAAAATATTTCTACCAGTTATATACTTAGTAGAGACTAAGTATTTTTGTGAGTCTAGTTACTGTATTGTTCACATATACTGACTCTATACACTGTTAATACTATACTGTTCACTGCATACTTTTATGATTTAATGACAAGTAATTACTTTTAATAGAGAAATGGATAATTTTCAAAAAAATTGAGCCTCAGTTTGTTGATTAAGAAATATCCCCTTATTAACACTGTATCTGAAGGAAAACCAAAGTTAAATGGAATCATTTAATTTATAGCCCAAGTGATGACCTATAAATTAAAGGACTATCTTATATTGGTCTAGGAAAAAAAACAGAGTAGAAGACAAAGTTTTTGAAAGAGAAATTTCATCTTTTTTTTTTTTTTTTTCGGTACTCAGGCCTCTCACTGTTGTGGCCTCTCCCATTGCGGAGCACAGGCTCCAGATGCTCAACCTCAGCGGCCATGGCTCACGGGCCCAGCCGCTCCGTGGCATGTGGGATCTTCCCGGACCAGGGCACTAACCCACGTCCCCTGCATCGGCAGGCGGACTCTCAACCACTGAGCCACCAGGGAAGCCCTCATCTTCATTTTTGATTATTGGCTATAGATAGTGTGAAGTTAACCTAAGATCAGAGATTCAGAAATCTAGCCATTTCCTTGTACATTGTGGTTGTCCTTATCAAGGATGGCTCTTGTTGGTGATTCTGATGGTTTATTATTCAGAGGTGTGAATGGACTGTCTTCTGAGATCAGCTTGCTGTCTACCAAAAGAGCCTCAGAGAAAACAAGCCTTGGTGAATTTTCATGGTCTAAAATTGGATCATTAAATTTGCAGATAAGAAACTGGGTCTTTCATGTCCCTAGCTCACTCGCTTTTCCGGGCTGACAATCCTCCTTGAGATGTATAATACTTTTCTTGGCATTTTAAATTTACTGATAAAACCAGTGGCTCCTCTAGTCCTGGAAAACATTTCAATCCCTCTCATCATGTGTTGAGTCTAATAACGGGCCCAGCAGAGAGTCATCTCGTACTGTCTACAGTAGTAAGTTTTAATATGTACAAACATAGAAATGTATGTACTCCCCCTTCTCCATACTACTTATTTCTTTTATAGAACACTTAAAAAGTTTTCTAAAATAGAATAAAATACAAACAATTATTCTTCATGAAGATTTATTAGTAAACTATATGAATTATGTAACATTTAAAAATGTTGAGAAATACATGATAAAATTAGTACCCAGAACATCTTAATTGTAAGGCGTTTATAATTTTGTGTATTTTATTCCAGCCTTTAATTTTGTAATTTTATCAATTGTCTTTTTATCATATAGATTTTTTTAAATGCTAAAAAGCTTAGAGTTAAAAAAATAATATTCTTATGCCTCCAGACCCAGTAGTTCTACTCCCCAGAAGCAACTATTTCAAAATGTTTACCTGTTTCTTTTGATATTTACTTCCATATTTCTAGGTGGTATGTTAATAATGTTCTTCTTAATTATTTTTAAATTGAAGTAGTGTTATTTTACAATGTTGTGTTAGTTTCAGGTGTATCTCAAAGTGATTCAGCTACACATATACATACATATATATGTTTATGTGTGTGTGTGTGTGTGTGTGTGTGTGTGTGTGTATTCTTTTTCATATTCTTTTCCATTATGGTTTGACTCATCATCCAATAACTTCTTACAGTGGCTAGAGATTGATCTCCTACATAGCCCTCCCATCCATTTCTTCTCCCTACATGCAACCAACAGAGTTAAACAAAATCTTAGGTGAACTCAGTAGTTTGTGAAAGTCCTATTTTCTCAATACATAGGAAGCAAGGTTGTTGGCTGAGAGTGAAGAAAGGGAGGGAGATGTTGGAGATTTTAGGAGAGTGGAGAATATGAGACAGTATGGCCTAAGAGAGTAGGAGAATAAGTTGGTTAATCATTTCATTTTAGTGTGTTCTTGAGAAGGTATAGGATAGAATGTAAGTACATGTGGCCTATCTTGCATGCTTAAAGAACAACGAAAATCATTTTTAAATGATTTAAAAATGTATCAAAAAATGAATTTTTGTTTAGCTTAAATTTTATGGTAAATTGCATATATTGGCTAAAAATAAATAAATGCATTATGAATTCCAAAGTTGTGGCATTTCTAGTTGAAGTGAGCATGTTCACCTTTACTTATCATTTGAATTAACTAAAGGCAGACTAAGTATGCTAAAGTTTGATTATAATAGAATAATTGTATTGATATTTTTCCTAAAGGACTAGGTCTGGGTGAAACCCACCAAACATATAAGTGTTTTGATTATTTAGGGATTTGAAGTAGCCTGTTTATGAGGTAGCTTGCTGTGCTAGGAATAGCTTGGCCTTGGAGTTGAAGAATCACGTGTTTTGTTTGAATCTCAACTCTGCCAGGTAAATTTCCTCATCTGTTAAAATGTCCAAAATAGTATTTTTTCTCATCTATTAAAATAAGAAAATTACCAGTTTCCATATCTATTACAATAACAGTTCCCTTTTAGCAATGTTGAGTGTAGTAGAAGTCATTTTTATATAGTACCAGGTACTTTGGAGGACTTTAATAATTAGAAATTGCTCTGCCTCAGAATTACAGAATATACATTCTATGGAATATCCCCCTGGAGGATATGCTGAAATTTAAAGTCTGCTCAGGGTCAGGATAGGACCATTTTTACATCCATGAAAATAAACCACTCACAGAGCAAGAAGGATGCCAAATACCATGTACGTAATTCTTGCTACAGAAAGCTTATTCATTATTTCAGTTTATCTTCTTTTGAACCAAGTCATCACACATATGAGGTGTTTGCATGTGGTCATTTCTTTCATTGATCTGTGATGCACTGGACATTTATAGATAATTGACATAAAAGAATCACCATGCCCATGGACTAAAAATGATGACGGCTTTCATGCAAAAAAGGAAAATATTCGGGCTTCCCTGGTGGTGCAGTGGTTGAGAGTCCGCCTGCCAATGCAGGGAACACGGGTTCGTGCCGCAGTCCGGGAAGATCCCACATGCCGCGGAGTGGCTGGGCCCATGAGCCATGGCTGCTGAGCCTGTGCGTCTGGAGCCTGTGCTCTGCAACGGGAGAGGCCACAACAGTGAGAGACCCGTGTAAAGCAAAAAAAAAAAAAAAAAAAAAAAAAACCCAAAAAACAAAAAAAGAAAAATATTCATTTTTTATAGTATACTGCCTTTTTGTAATCCTGTACAATTACATCACGGGTGGGGATAGAAAGAGAAATATTCTGCCTTATTTCCTAAACTGATATATATATTTTAACATCTTTATTGGAGTATAATTTCTTTACATTGTTGTGTTAGTTTCTGCTGTATAACAAAGTGAATCAGCTCTACGTATACATATATCCCCATATGCCCTCCCTCTTGCATCTCCCTCCTACCCTCCCTATCCCACCCCTCTAGGTGGTCACAAAACACTGAGCTGATCTCCCTGTGCTATGCAGCTGATTTTTAAAAAATGTGGAGGCCTCCCTGGTGGTGCAGTGGTTAAGAATCCGCCTGCCAATGCAGGGGACACGGGTTTGAGCCCTTGTCCTGGAAGCTCCCACATGTTGCGGAGCAACTAAGCCCGTGTGCCACAACTACTAAACCTGTCCTCTAGAGCCCACAAGGCACAACTACTGAAGCCCACATGCCCTAGAGCCCATGTTCCGCAACAAGAGAAGCCACCACAATAAGAAACCCACGTACCGCAATGAAGAGTAGCTCCTGCTCTTCTTCGCAACTAGAGAAAACCCACGCGCAGCAGCAAAGATCCAACACAGCCAAAAATAAGTAAAATAAAATAAATTTAAAAAAAATGTGTTTGGACAGCATATAAATGTAATAAGTATCTCACTGTACATAAAGATATCAAGGTTTGTCCTGTATAAAAATTACTAAATTAGAAATGCAGTTTCGTTAAACTTCAAGGTTAAGTTTGAGCCTGGAATTTTAATGAAGTGCAAGAGATACTGAGTGTGCCTCATTATCTTGTAAACGTATTGGACTGCAAATGTCAATAAACCATTGTTTATTTATTTATTTATTATTTATTGTTGTTATACAGTGATAAAGTCTCCAAAAAATGCATCTAGGGGAGGAATTGCTTATGGTATGTCATTTATATTTAAAGCCAAAACATTTCAACGTCAATCAATCATTAAAATGTTATCCAGTTTATTTGTGCTCCAGGAGATAGACTTTCTTCTTGACAGCTGATTTATCCCTCGTTTTAACAACTCTTCATATACTTCCCTTCCACATTTACTACATCCTCTGTCTAAACTACAACCTCTTCACCTACTATCTCTCCTTTCCACCCTGTCAACCCACACAAAAAAGCAAACAAAATAAGACAAACAAATATAAAACATTAAACACTCCCAGAGTGACTTGTTTCCTTCCTCACCCTTTTTGTACTGCATGACCTTCTTAATGTCCTGGAATCACCCCAAACTGAACATCATTAACCCAGAGCTTGGACAAAGTAGGTAGACAGTAAATATATATTAAGTGAATGAATGAATTGTGTCAACAGCCCCACAAATTCCCCCTATTATTCTGTTTTCGGTTAATAGCATTGGCATCCATTCATCTGTTGCAGAAAACAACAACAACAACAAAACACAAGGATTCATCTTCATTCCTGACATTTATTTGGTCAGCAAGTCCTGGCAATTTGATCTCAAAAATAACTCTAAATTCATCTACTCTTTTCTGTCACTTTTGTTATATTATCTCACCTGGGATGTTAGAGTGAGACTGATCTCACCTTTGTCTGACCCCATCCTAGTTTCTTTTCTACATATCTTCTAGGGTGAAAACATTAAAGCATATATTAAAAACCATAGTTCATGGATCCTTATTGACTTATTGCATTAAATATCTTGAGAGTTTCCCCTTTCTTATATGAATAAGTCCGAAATTTTCAGTACCACATAAAAATCCATCACAACAAGGCCCCAGATTACCTCTTCACTTCACTACTAGCTTTTCTTTCATTCATCCCATATTGCAGTCAAACAGGATTCCCCTCTTTTTTAAACGCCCCTTACTCTTTCACTGACGCTGCACCTTTTTACTTCCAGTTCCTGCCAGTTTAATAAATGTCTTTCTCTTATTTATCTGGATAAGATGCATTTAACCTGCAATTACAGCTGAAACATTTTGTGATATGTGCTTGACTCAAGGAGAAACCAGCCTTTCCTCTTCTGTGCACCCACAGTAATTTCAAGGGGTTGTAGTTACTCTTGACATTCCTCCGGCCCCCATGATACTGTTCATCTCTGTGGAAGAATCCACATCCTACTCTTCTTGTACTTGTGTTAGTTGCCTGTGGCTGCTTTAACAAATGATCAAAAACTTGGTGGCTTAAAGCAACAGAAAGTTGTTTTCTCATAGTTCTGAAGGCCAGAAGTCCAAAATGAGTATCACTAGATCAAAATCAAAGTGTTGGTAGGGCTGCACTTCCTCTGGAGGCTTAAGGGAAGAATATGTATGTTTCTTGCCTCTTCCAGCCTCTGATGGTTGTCAATATTTCTTGCCTTGTAGCCACTTCACTACAATCTCTTGGTCACTTTATCTTCTCCTATTCTGTTTGTGCCAAATCTCTGTCACCCTCTTATAAGGATACATGTGATGTGGCTTAGGGTCCAATCCAGGATGATCTCTTCATCTCAAAATTCTTAACTTAATCAGACCTGCCAATAACTTAAAAAAAAAAAAAAAAAAAAAAACAGTGGCTTTTGGAAACCACTATTCAATTCACTACAGTCTACTATGACCCCCAAAGTTTCATGTCCATCCCACACACAAAACACACTCACACCATCCCAAAAGTCCCATTTCCAAAAGTCTCAACCCATATAACATCAACTCAAATCTCATCCCCTAAATTATCTAAATCAGGAATATATAAGACTCTAGGTATGATCTATCTTGAGGCAAAATCCTTCTCTATCTCTGGACCTGGGAAACTAGAAAACAAGTTATCTGTTCCCAAAATGTAAGGGTGGGGTAGACATAATCTAATAGTTATAGAAATTTCCATCCCAAAAGGGAGAAAATGGAAGGAAGAAATGGGTCATTGGTTTCACACAGTTTTGAAATCCGGCAGGACAAATGAGATTAGGTTTCAAGGCCTGAGAATAGTCCTTTGAGGATTAGAGGCTCTGGCTTCTGTGTCTATGGCTCCACCCTTTGGGCATATGGTTCCAGTCTCTGTGTCCATTGCTCTAGCCTCTACACACATGGCTCTAGCCTCTAGAATCAAGGCTCTAGTTTTGGAGTTACACTTCCTTTTCTTGAGTGGTGACACATGTTTGCATTTGAGTAATTTTTTAATCCTCTTTCCTGCTTCGAGGATTTTGGGAGTCTGACAACCCTCTTTCATTTTGTCCTGTCTGTTTCACTGTCAATGCAAGCTGACAGTTTTCTGCTGGTATAACTTTCTTTAAAACTGTTGTGGCTCTCTGGTGTATGTCATGAGGATTCACTGCATTAGGCAAAAGTGTTCTCCAAATACATTTCCTGTGTAATCCCATTTCTATTCCACCTTCTGCTGAGATGGCAAAGGAGACACATGAGTCACATGCATAATCTCTTCACCACCAGCAAAAAGTTGTCCAACCACACTTTAGTCCTTCTCTCCAGAACACACTTACCTAACAGTGAATCTCCTAATTTTAGCATCTTTTGAAATCTGGTTGAGCTGAGAATATTCCCAGTTATCAAATACTGGTTCCTTTTTGTTTAATAGTTATTTTCTCAATTTACCTCTTTCCACTCATATTTTACGACAAGCAAAAAGGAGAAAACAAGTTGCATCTTCAACATTTTGCTCGAAATCTCGTCAACTAAATATCCAAGTTCATCGTTTACAAGTTCTGCTTTCCACACAACTATAGGCCATAATTCAGTTACATTTATTATTGTTATATAACAAGAAATGCCTTTTCTCCAGTTTTCAGTAACATTTTTCTCATTCCCTTCTGAGGTTTACCAGAAGTGCCTTTAAACATCTATATTTCTCCCAGCAATTTGTTTAAGTCAATCTAGGTTTTTCTATCATGTCTCAAATTTTTTTGACCTCCTACCCACTACCCAACTCCCAAGCCACTTCCACCTATTTACTTTATTTGTTACTGCATCACTACACTTCTTGGTATCAAAATCTGTATCAGTTAAGCTTCCACCAGAGAAACAGAATAACAAGCTATATATACAGTAAGATATTTACTGTAAGGAACTATTTTATGCAATTATGGGAGCTGGCTATGTCAATCCAGAATCCATAAGGCAGGCGTTCAGGAAGGGCAGGATGAAACTCTCAAGCACAGTCTGAAGCTGCAGTCCCCAGGAAGAATTTATTCTTCAGGAATGCCTCTTGTTTACTCTTGTTTACTTCTTCAACTGATTGAATCAGGCCCACCTAGATTATCAAGGATAATTGCCTTTGCTTAGAGTCAACTGATTATAAACTTTAATAATCAGTTACTAAAGAAGGTTACAAAAAAACCTTCACAGTAACACCTAGATCATTGTTTGGTTGAATAACTGGGACTATAGTCTAGTCAAGTTTACACATAAAACTGACCATCACAGTACTCTAGAGTTAGGACAACTTCTAACATGTAGCAGGCTCTCATTTTACTTATGCTGAATAAACAAACAAATGCTGCCTCACTCTATGAGCTATACCTCTGCTCTACATGACTTTCTGTAGAGCTTGGATTCTATGGTTAGTTTCTTCATGTCATCACCAATATATTTCAGTCTCTATGACCATGCCATTTCCCAGTCTTGGATCAACCCCACTGCACAATTCTCTTGTTCCTAATCTTGGTTTACAGTCATGATGCCTTGCGCACTGATACAGAAAATCTAGTTAAGATAGGAAAGTGACAACAGTGAGTCCCAAGTATTTAATAGATAGAAAGGCATGAAAATTTCAAACAGATTCATTTTATTTTTGCTCATCAAAAATATGTTTATTTGAATAATCCCATCTCAGTTTATTTGAAATTAGTCTACTTCTCCTATTAATTACTATTCCACATCTTTTCCACATCTTAACTTCCTCCCAAAATCATGAATCTGAGAAGTTAGCTAGTGATTGCCACTTCCTATACACAGTTTTCCAGGTTCTCCTAGAAAATTTCCAATAAATCAAACTGAAGTTAAATCCTTAAATTCCTCAAGATATGAACTATTCTTAAGTTAGTATTCTAAAATATTGCAAGTACTCCACCTAAGTTTAGCACTCCCTCAAAGTTGAAATCCCCACTGTGCACTCTTCGAAACTACTTTCAAAATAAAAATAATGTATTATTCTCTTTTAGTTCTCCTACTTCGCATAAATTACCAAAAATTACCAGTGGAGACTTGGTTTCTCTTCTGCAAGTTTGTTCAAGTCCCTGTAAACCAATTCACCAGGCCTAGAAAATGTAACACATTGAAAAGCTAATGGCCATTGCTATTTTTTCACTAATTTGAGGCTTCAGGTTTTTTTTTTCCTTTTCCAAAGGCAATTTCTATTATTACAACAATTTCAATTCATAATACAAAATGAGTCAAAATTAAATGAGCTACTAAAAATTATTGGGTTAACCATCACTGCTGTTAGCATTTGCAAATTCACATATACTTATATTAATCAATGATTAATTGATTAACAATGATTCAGTGATGATATACATCTGATATTCTACTGTTGTTACAAACTATATTATTCTGTGCAAGTATTCAAGGAAAAAGCAAATATTTAATTGAATCAATAATTATTTTTTCTTAAAAGCATTAATGCAAATAACATTTATCTAGGTCACAAACTAAACAGGTGATTACAAGAAAAGAATTAGTCTTCACAATTCAAGTTTAAAAGGAAAGTCTATTATTTAATGGCTGCCATTTATCTACAGATCCATTTTTTTATTAGTTTCTGCTTTATAACAAGGTGAATCAGTCATACATATACATCTGTTCCCATATCCCTTCCTTCTTGCATCTCCCTCCCTCCCACCCTCCCTATCCCACACCTCCAGGCTGTCACAAAGCACTGAGCTGATCTCCCTGTGCTATGCGGCTGCTCCCCACTACCTATCTATCTTACGTTTGGTAGTGTATATATGTCAATGCCTCTCTCTCGTTTTGTCACAGCTTACCCGTCCCCCTCCCCATATCCTCAAGTCCATTCTCAAGTAGGTCTGTGTCTTTATTCCTGTTTTACCCCTAGGTTCTTCATGACATTTTTTTTCTTAAATTCTTTATTCCTGTTTTACCCCTAGGTTCATGACATTTTTTATTCTTAAATTCCATATATATGTGTTAGCATATGGTATTTGTCTTTCTCTTTCTGACTTACTTCACTCTGTATGACAGACTCTAGGTCTAGCCACCTCATTACAAATAGCTCAGTTTCGTTTCTTTTTATGGCTGAATAATATTCCATTGTATATATGTGCCACATCTTCTTTATCCATTCATCCATTGATGGACACTTAGGTTGTTTCCATCTCCGGGCTATTGTGAATAGAGCTGCAATGAACATTTTGGTACATGACTCTTTTTGAATTATCGTTTTCTCAGGGTATATGCCCAGTAGTGGGATTGCTGGGTCATATGTTAGTTCTATTTGTAGTTTTTTAAGGAACCTCCATACTGTTCTCCATAGTGGCTGTACCAATTCACATTCCCACCAGCAGTGCAAGAGTGTTCCCTT
Organism: Hyperoodon ampullatus; assembly: GCF_949752795.1. NCBI lineage: Eukaryota > Metazoa > Chordata > Mammalia > Artiodactyla > Ziphiidae > Hyperoodon > Hyperoodon ampullatus. Next base: position 128,597,147 of record NC_136918.1, read on the forward strand.
TTCTCCACACCCTCTCCAGCATTTATTGTTTCTAGATTTTTTGATGATGGCAATTCTGACTGCTGTGAGGTGATATCTCATTGTAGTTTTGATTTGCATTTCTCTAATGATTTATGATGTTGAGCATTCTTTCATGTGTTTGTTGGCAGTCTGTATATCTTCTGTGGAGAAATGTCTATTTAGGTCTTCTGCCCATTTATGGATTGGGTTGTTTGTTTTTTTGTTATTGAGCTACATGAGCTGCTTATAAATTTTGGAGATTAATCCTCTGTCAGTTGCTTCATTTGCAGATATTTCTCCCATTCTGAGGGTTGTCTTTTGGTCTTGTTTATGGTTTCCTTTGCTATGCAAAAGCTTTGAAGTTTCATTAGGTCCAATTTGTTTATTTTTGTTTTTATTTCCATTTCTCTAGGAGGTGGGTCAAAAAGGATCTTGCTGTGATTTATGTTATAGAGTGTTCTGCCTATGTTTTCCTCTAGCGTTTGATAGTTTCTGGCCTTACATTTAGGTCTTTAATCCATTTTGAGCTTATTTTTGTGTATGGTGTTAGGGAGTGATGTAACGTCATACTTTTACAAGTCCCTGTCCAGTTTTCCCAGCACCACTTATTGAAGAGGCTGTCCTTTCTCCACTGCACATTCCTGCCTCCTTTATCAAAGATAAGTTAACCATATATGAGTGGGTTTATCTCTGGGCTTTCTATCCTGTTCCATTGATCTACCTTTCTGATTTTGTGCCAGTACCACACTGTCTTGATTACTGTATCTTTGTAGTATAGTCTGAAGTCAGGGAGCCTGATTCCTCCAGCTCCGTTTTTCGTTTTCAAGATTGCTTGGCTATTCGGGGTCTTTTGTTTTTCCAAACAAATTTTGAAATTTTTTGTTTTAGTTCTGTGAAAATTGCCAGTGGTAGTTTGATAGGGATTACATTGAATCTGTAGATTGCTTTGGGTAGTAGAGTCATTTTCACAATATTGATTCTTCCAATCCAGGAAAATGGTATATCTCTCCATCTATGTGTACCATTTTTAATTTCTTTCATCAGTGTCTTAAAATTTTCTGCATACAGGTCTTTTGTCTCCTTAGGTAGGTTTATTCCTAGATATTTTATTCTTTTTTTTGCAATGGTAAATCGGAGTGTTTTCTTGATTTCACTTTCAGATTTTTCATCATTAGTGTACAGGAATGCCAGAGATTTCTGTGCATTAATTTTGTATCCTGCTACTTTACCAAATTCATTGATTAGCTCTAGTAGTTTTCAGGTAGCATCGTTAGGATTCTCTATGTATAGTATCATGTCATCTGCAAACAGTGACAGCTTTACTTCTTCTTTTCCAATTTGGATTCATTTTATTTCCATTTCTTCTCTGATTGCTGTGGCTAAAACTTCCAAAACTATGTTGAATAAGAGTGGTGAGAGTGGGCAGCCTTGTCTTGTTCCTGATCTTAGTGGAAATGGTTCAGTTTTACACCATTGAGGACAATGTTAGCTGTGGGTTTGTCATATATGGCCTTTATTATGTTGAGGAAAGTTCCCTCTATGCCCACTTTCTGCAGGGTTTTTATCATAAATGGCTGTTGTGTTTTGTCGAAAGCTTTCTCTGCATCTATTGAGATGATCATATGGTTTTTCTCCTTCAATTTGTTAATATGGTGTATCACGTTGACTGATTTGCGTATATTGAAGAATCCTTGCATTCCTGGAATAAACCCCACTTGATCATGGTGTATGATCCTTTTAATGTGCTGTTGGATTCTGTTTGCTAGTATTTTGTTGAGGATTTTTGCATCTATGTTCATCAGTGATATTGGCCTGTAGTTTTCTTTCTTTGTGACATCCTTGTCTGGTTTTGGTATCAAGGTGATGGTGGCCTCGTTGAATGAGTTTGGGAGTGTTCCTCCCTCTGCTATATTTTGGAAGAGTTTGAGAAGGATAGGTGTTAGCTCTTCTCTAAATGTTTGATAGAATTCGCCTGTGTAGCCATCTGGTCCTGGGCTTTTGTTTGTTGGAAGATTTTTAATCACAGTTTCAATTTCAGTGCTTGTGATTGGTCTATTCATATTTTCTCTTTCTTCCTGTTTCAGCCTTGGCAGGTTGTGCATTTCTAAGAATTTGTCCATTTCTTCCAGGTTGTCCATTTTATTGGCATACAGTTGCTTGTAGTAATCTCTCATGATCTTTTGTATTTCTGTAGTGTCAGTTGTTACTTCTCCTTTTTCATTTCTAATTCTATTGATTTGAGTCTTCTCCCATTTTTTCATGATGAGTCTGGCTAATGGTTTATCAATTTTGTTTATCTTCTCAAAGAATCAGCTTTTAGTTTTATTGATCTTTGCTATCGTTTCCTCATTTCATTTTAATTAATTTCTGATCTGATCTTTATGATTTCTTTCCTTCTGCTAATTTTGAGGGATTTTTGTACTTCTTCCTCTAATTGTTTTAGGTGCAGGGTCAGGTTGTTTACACGAGATGCTTCCTGTTTCTTAGGTGGGATTGTATTGCTATAAACGTCCCCCTTAGAACTGCTTTTACTGCATCCCATAAGTTTTGGGTCGTCGTGTCTCCATTGTCATTTGTTTTTAGGTATTTTTTTATTTCCTCTTGATTTCTTCAGTGATCAGTTCGTTATTAAGTAGTGTATTGTTTAGCCTCCATGTGTTTGTATTTTTTACAGATGTTTTCCTGTAATTGTTGTCTTGTCTCATAGCATTGTGGTCGGAAAAGATACTTGATACAATTTCAATTTTCTTAAATTTACCAAGGCTTGATTTGTGACCCAAGATATGATCTATCCTGGAGAATGTTCCATGGGCACTTGAGAAAAATGTGTATTCTGTTGTTTTTGGATGGAATGTCCTATAAATATCAATTAAGTCCATCTTGTTTAATGTATCATTTAAAGCTTGTGTTTCCTTTTTTTATTTTCATTTTGGATGATCTGTCCATTAGTGAAAGTGGGGGGTTGAAGTCCCCTACTATGAGTGTGTTACTGTTGATTTCCCCTTTTATGGCTGTTAGTATTTGCCTTATGTATTGAGGTGCTCCTATGTTGGGTGCATAAATATTCACAATTGTTATATCTTCTTCTTGGATTGATCCCTTGATCATTATGTAGTGTCCTTCTTTGTCTCTTCTAATAGTCTTTATTTTAAAGTCTATTTTGTCTGATATAAGAATTGCTACTCCAGCTTTCTTTTGATTTCCAATTGCATGGATTATCTTTTTCCATCCCCTTACTTTCAATCTGTATGTGTCTCTAGGTCTGAAGTGGGTCTCTTGTAGACAGCATATATATGGGTCTTGTTTTTGTATCCATTCAGGCAATCTGTTTCTTTTGGTGGGAGCATTTAGTCCATTTACGTTTAAGGTAATTATTGATATGTATGTTCCTATTCCTATTTTCTTAATTGTTTTGGGTTCATTATTGTAGGTCTTTTCCTTCTGTTGTGTTTCTTGCCTAGAGAAGTTCCTTTAGCATTTGTTGTAAAGCTGGTTTGGTGATGCTGAACTCTCTCAGCTTTTGCTTGTCTGTAAACGTTTTAATTTCTCCATCAAATCTGAATGAGATCCTTGCTGGGTAGAGTAATCTTGGTTACAGGTTTTTCTCCTTCATCACTTTAAATATGTCCTTCCACTCCCTTCTGGTTTGTAGAGTTTCTGCTGAGAGATCAGCTGTTAACCTGATGGGGATTCCCTTGTGTGTTATTTGTTGTTTATCCCTTGCTGCTTTTAATATTTTTTTTGTGTTTAATTTTTGACAGTTTGATTAATATGTGTCTTGGCATATTTCTCCTTGGATTTATTCTGTATGGGACTCTCTGTGCCTCCTGGACTTGATTAACTATTTCCTTTCCCATATTAGGGAAGTTTTCAACTATAATCTCTTCAAATAGTTTCTCAGTCCCTTTCTTTTTCTCTTCTTCTTCTGGAACTCCTTTAATTTGAATGTTGGTGCATTTAATGTTGTACCAGAGGTCTGTGAGACTGTCCTCAGTTCTTTTCACTCTTTTTTCTTTATTTTGCTCTGCAGCAGTTATTTCCACTATTTTATCTTCCTCGTCACTTATGCATTCTTCTGCCTAAGTTATTCTGCTATTGATCCCATCTAGAGTATTTTTCATTTCATTTATTGTGTTTTTAATCATTACTTGATTCACCTTTAGTTCTTCTAGGTCCTTGTTAACTGTTTCTTTTATTTTGTCTATTCTGTTTCTAAGATTTTGGATCATCTTTACTATCATTATTCTGAATTCTTTTTCAGGTAGACTGCCTATTTCCTCTTCAACTGTTAGGTCTGGTGGGTTTTTATCTTGCTTCTTCACCTGCTATATGTTTTTCTGTCTTCTCATTTTGCTTATCTTACTGTGATTGGGGTCTCCTTTTTGCAGGCTGCAGGTTCGTAGTTCCCGTTGTTTTTGGTGTCTGAACCCAGTGGCTAAGGTTGTTTCAGTGGGTTGTGTAAGCTTCCTGGTGGAGGGGACTAGTGCCTGTGTTCTGGTGGATGAGGCTCAATCTTGTCTTTCTGGTGGACAGGTCCACATCTGGTGCTGTGTTTGGGGGTGTCTGTGGCCTTATTAGGTTTTTAGGCAGCCTCTCTGCTAATGGGTGGGGTTGTGTTCCTGCCTTGCTTGTTGCTTGGCATAGGGTGACCAGCACTGTAGCTTGCTGGTCGTTGACTGAAGCTGGGTGCTGGTGTTGAGATGTAGATCTCTGGGAGATTTTCGCCATTTGATATTATGTGTAGCTGGGAGGTCTCTTGTGGACCAGTGTCCTGAAGTTGGCTCTCCTACCTCAGAGGCACAGCACTGACTCCTGGCTGCAGCACCAAGAGCCTTTCATCCACCTGGCTCAGAATAAAAGGGAGAAAAAGTAGAAAGAAAGAATTAGTACAAGAAAGAAAGAAAGAAAGAAAGAAAGAAAGAAAGAAAGAAAGAAAGAAAGAAAGAAAGAAGAAAGAAAGAAAGGAGGGAGGGAAGGAGGGAGGAAGGCAGGAAAGAAAGAAAGAAAGAAAGAAAGACAGGAGGGAGGGAGGGAGGGAGGAAGGAGGGAAGGGAGGAAAAAGAGAAAGAGAGACGATAAGTAAAATAGAATAAAGTATGATAAAATATAATAGCATTATTAAAATAAAAAAGTAATTATTAAAAAAAATAGAAACAAAACAAACAAACAAAAACCGACGGATAGAACTCTGGGACAAATGGTGGAAGCAAAGCTATATAGACACAATCTCACACAGAAGCATACACATACACTTTCATGAAAAGAAAACAAGGGGAAAAAATCATAGATCTTGTTCTCCAAGTCCACCTCCTCAATTTGGGATGATTCGTTGTCTATTCATGTATTCCACAGTTGCAGGGTACATCAGGTTGATTGTGGAGCTTTAATCCGCTGCTTCTGAGGCTGCTGGGAGAGATTTCCCTTTCTCTTCTTTATTCTCACAGCTCCCGGGTCTCAGCTTTGGATTTGGCCCCGCCTCTGTGTGTAGGTCGCCGGAGGGCGTCTGTTCTTCGCTCAGACAAGACTGGGCTAAAGGAGCAGCTGCTTATGGGGCTCTGGCTCACTCAGGCCTAGGGGAGAGAGGGGTACGGAGTGTGGGGCGAGCCTGCGGTTATGTTGCACCAGCACGAGGCACGCCATGCGTCTCCTGGGGGACCCGTCCCTGGATCTCGGGACCCCGGCAGTGGCGGGCTGCACAGGCTCCCAGAAAGGTGGCGTGGACAGTGACCTGCGCTCACAGACAGGCCTCGTGGCGGCGGCAGCAGCAGCCCCAGCGTCCCACGCCCGTCTCCGGGGTCCGTGCCTTTAGCCGCAGTTCGCTCCCGTCTCTGGAGCTCCTTTAAGCAGCGCTCTTAATCCCCTCTCCTCGCACACCAGGAAACAAAGAGGGAAGAAAAAGTCTCTTGCCTCTTCGGCAGCTCCAGACTTTTTCCCGGACTCCCTCCCGGCCAGCCGTAGTGCACTAACCCCTTCAAGGTTCTTTTCCCGCCGCCAGCCCCAGTCCTCTCCCTGCGCTCTGACTGAAACCCGATACCCGAGCCTCAGCTCCCAGTCCCGCCCACCCTGGCGGGTGAGCAGACAAGCCTCTCGGGCTGGTGTGTGCCTGAGGGCACCGATACTCTGTGCCGGAATCTCTCTGCTTTGCCCTCTGCACCCCTGTTGCTCCGCTCTCCTCCGCTACTCCGAAGCTTTCCCCCCTCCGCCACCCGCAGTCTCTGCCCACGAAGGGTCTTCCTAGTGTGTGGAAACCATTCCTCCTTCACAGCTCCCTCCCACTGGTGCAGGTCCCGTCCCTATCCTTTTGTCTCTGTTTATTCTTTTTTCTTTTGCCCTACCCAGGTACGTGGGGAATTTCTTGCCTTTTGGGGGTCTGAGGTCTTCTGTCAGCATTCAGTAGGTGTTCTATAGGAGTTGTTCCACAGGTAGATGAATTTCTGATGTATCTGTGGGGAGGAAGGTTATCTCCACGTCTTACTCTTCCGCCATCTTCCCCCAGTTCCTTGAGGCTTCAGTTTTAACTAAATGAATTCACTTGAGTTTGAAAATTATCCTCTTTGATACAGAAAATGAAAATAATGTATAAGATGAGTAGTTTGTTCCACACTTTGAATCCCAGCTCTTATATTATACAAATCAATTATGTATCTTATCTCTTTGGTTCTTACTCAGAGTATAAATAGTTGTTGAACGAATGAAATGTTTTTATCATTTCTCAAAATCCTCAGTTTTGTGCTTAGTTTTTTCAGTAGTTTTCTCAATTGTAATTTATCCCTAGTAACTTCTCTCTTTTATGTTTTTGCTTGGCAAATATTCAAGTACCTAAGTGTTCTTAGCCCAGACTTATAAATTGCCTTAAGCATATCAGCATTTTCTTCTCCATGGGCATAATTTTTAATTACTTACTTAGAATTTCACTTCTGATATATCACCTGCTCTCTTAATATTTCCTCCCTTGTAGAGTTCCTATTCATGTGGTCATTCTTATACTTTTTTTCTGAACTTTTAAAAAATTCCTGGTCACTAAATTTAGAATTTATGTTTGGAAAGGTAGGATGCCAGGCAATGTGGATACACTAAGCTGTGAAAACTTCTAATTTCAAATTGGGTCAACTACCCAGGGAATTCTTGATCTTGTTTGGTGTGAACATTAGAGTCAGGTACATTCTGTAGAATATCTTAATCTGAGTTTCTGTTAAATTGACTGGAAACATGCCAAACCATGTGTTGTTCCTGATGTGTTTTTTCACCCTGCCTCCCCCACTGTTACCCATGTTCATCTGACCATAAAAGGCCTTCTAACTAGGGCAAACCCATCCATGTTTGGGTTCCTCAAATATTTCAAGCTATTTTTCCAACTTTTGAGGTTTGGCAAAGTCTTGTCAGCTTTTTATCAAGGTGGTTATTTTTTTTTCTTTTTAATTTTCAAACCCAAGTGTATTTCCAGGGAAATGCAGTCCATATGTTTCTTATTTATTTATACATAACTCATAAAACAGTTTCTAATAATTATCTTATATTCACGGTATCTGTATGCTTTTCCATGCCTGTGCCTTGGTCAATCCGGAAATGTTTCCCCTTTTGTATTTTAACTTAAACACTTTGAACCAAATTTGAAAATCAGATGCGCCAGAAAATTGAAAGGTTGGCAAAATGTATTTTTCATTTCTCTTATTACCTTTAATAGAAATGAACATTTCTCCTTTTGCTTAATTCAACAAATTGTTAGGTCCTTTCAAGCAACTAACAAGTAACACATGCAAGTAGCATGTGAGTAATCAATGGGGAACGAGTTCTCTGTATTGTGTCCTTAATTGCTAGCCCCATTTATTTTGGAATTCGCCTTTTCCACTATCCTAAGAGAGACTTTTTCCAGAAACAAACACAATGCTAGTCCTCAAGTAGAATTCACTGAAATTCCTTTCAGTTTTTCACCTAAACTAAAAATTTTCACTTGAACTTTAACCTTACTTCTAAAGTCACCAGCACTTGTACTAAATTTTGACATTTTTTCTCCCTCTCATCTTAATTTATCCTATCACCCTTCAACTTAACTTCTATCCAAAGTGTGTGTCCTCTGAATTTACCTCTATCTCATCACCATACTGCTGCTATGCATGACAGAAAAAAGGTGGGATCCATTTGCAGGACTTGGGAAAGAAAGAGTCTATAAAGAGGGCCACCTGGAGGAGAGGAGCAGCGACCTTTGGTTGAGTAATGCAACCAGCCTGAGGCAACCCCACAAGAAGGCTGCTTTGGAGGTAAGTATATAAAATTTACCTTCCTCCCCTTTTTGACCAAATCCAGCAGAAGGCAGTGAGCAATGGTGCCCATTAATATAATCCATACAGATTAGCTTCTCCAAAGAGAAAGTAGAGTGAAAAGGATAGGAAATAGATTTGGGAGAATAATCAGAAAATTATCTGGAACAAATGGAAAGGGCCATCCAAAGCTCCTATTTAGCAAAGGTACAAAGGAGACATAGTGTTGACCAAACCTACTGAGCTGGATTGTTCTAGGTAGCTTCAACATCTATGTAACTCTTTTATTTTGGATACATTTCTCAGGTCTTGCTGGTTGGCATCTCCTATTGCTTGTGGATAATGACATGTATGATATCAGGGTAATCTCAGGTTTCTAATCAAGAAAAGGGAACATAATTCTCAGTGTGAATATAAGTCTGAGAAGGATGATCCTTCTTGAGGATACAGCCTCCAAAAAATATCAATATATTGTTTTCTACTAGGTTGTATCAAATTTCTTTGGACAACAATCCTCAGGTCCAATTCTTGCAGGCATCACTCACTCACTGATCATTCATGACCCTTAAGAGAACCTCTTCTGATGGAAAGAGCATGAGATTAAAAGTTACATCACTCATCTGCAAATTTGGGTTTGGTTCCCAGAAAAGCCATTTAACTTTTCTTAAGATTTATTAATGCTTTAAGAGTTACCTTGTCATTCACCCCTTTATTTTTATTTATTTACTTGTATTACTCAAAGTCTATACATTCTTTTATTTTTAATTATTGAGGTAAAAATATGACACAGGTAAAACGCTTTGAAAACTACAAAGCCGTTTACCAGTACTTCCCAATCCTGGCCCATTATAAACATTCATGCAGTTTATTTATTTATTTACTTATTTATTTTTATTGAAGTATAGTAGACTTACAATATTATATTAGTTTCAGGTGTACAACATAGTGATTCGATATTTTTATAGATTATATTCCACATAAAGTTATTACAAAATATTGATTATATTCCCTGTGCTGAACAGTGCATGCTTGTAACTTATTTATTTTATACCTAGTAGTTTGTACCTTTTAATCCCGTTCACCTGTTTTGTCCCTCCCTGACACCTCTCCCCTTTGGTAACCACTGGTTTCTTCTCTGTATCTCTCAGTCTTTTTCTGTTTTGTTATATTCATTCATGTGCTTTATTTTTTAGATTCCACATATAAGTGAGATTGTACAGTTTTTGTCTGACTTATTTCACGAAGCATAATACCCTCTAGGTCCATCCATGTTGTTGCAAATGGCAAAACTTCATTCTGTTTTATTGCTAATATTCCATTGTGTATACATATACCACATCTTTATCCATTCATCTGTTGATGGACACTTAGGATGCTTCCATATCTTGGCTATTGGAAATAATGTTGCTATGAACATTGGGTTACATATAACTTTGAATCAGTGTTTTCATTTTCTTCAGATATATACTCAGGAGTGGAATTACTGGACCTTATGGTGGCTCTATTTTTAATTTTTTGAGGAAACTCCATATGTTTTCCATGTGGGAGGGAAAGGTCAATCTTAGAAGAACCTTTTTTCTGTAATATCTTTATACATATTTAAATGTATAATTAATGTATTATTGATTAAGAAGTTTTAGTTTTGCACTAATTTTTAGTAAATCAGCCTAATGCATATCTGCTAAAGTAAAATAGTATTAGAAAAAATACTCCTTCTATACTTGTGATGAGAGGAAAGATCAAGGGGATCTACAGAGTAGATGATTAGATCACAGTTTAATTTAACTTGTGAAATAACAAGTAATCTCACAAAGTTTCACTGTGACAATTTTGGAGTGATTCCAAGCTCTTGTTTTAGCTAAAGCATGACAGTATTAGAGTTTAAGTGATTCAACTTTGAAGCAGAAATTTCTCAGTACGACTTTTTTCAAGGATTTAAATTGGTTTAGTGTCATGAGATTTCAAGATGAGGCTCTAAAATCTGGTGTCATTGCAACTACTTATTTGTGTAGGTTCGTATTTTCTCAAAAACACTATAATGAGATAAAATACTTACTGAGGTTCATGTAAGATGGAAACACAATCCACACTTAAACATTTTCCAGTGACTCAACACAGCTTCATTTTCTTATTGGTTGACTGCTATAAATTAACAAACTTATACAATAAATACTGCTTTTATCAGTTTATGAATTCTAGTAAGTGTATGAGTGAGATTTTATTTAGTAAACAATTTACTTTGCTAAAAAATAAAATATTTGCTAACTATAGATCTTAGTCCTTGGAGAACTATGTTGTTTAACAAACCAAAAAAGGATAAACACACATCATAATTTGGCTGGTTAAGACTTCGTGACCACAGTTACATTCTTCTCTTCCAAAATAAATTCTCTATTTTCCCATTTATGTATCAGGTCTGTCTATCTTCTAATCTATTTTATTTCATATGTTTCCCCGTTTGTGATGCTGGTTCTCTGCCTACATTTTTAGGCAGTCAAGTTTTGCTATAGAGAGGATGAATGTCTGTCTGTCTCACTCATTGATTAATTTGTTCATTCAATACTTGTTTGATCCAGGCTCTTTTCTAGGCACTGGACATAAAATGATGAAAAAAATTAGAGGATCTTGTACTCAATTATTAAACTTCAGTGGTTAATGTCCTTCTCTTCCTTTTAGGTTTATGTTGTTGTCATTTCTACTTTTTGTTCTTTTCTTTTTCTCTCAATATTCCTTCAAGATATCCAGTCTACATTACCTTCCTAAATCACCTAATAGTATTCCTTTAGAGAAAGAACTGAGACTTGGATTCCTGGATTCCTGTGCAAGTAATTTATTAATGAAGTGATCTTAGGAAAATCTTTTAAGGGAACGAGGAAAATAGGATGGATCAAGGGAAAGATAGGCAAGCATGTTGTTTGGGAGAGGTCTAGACTGACCCATAGGAAACTCTGGAACAAGAATCACATCACAGAGGTTGTCCTACCCAGATGCAAGGGGGATGGATTGTTAGACGCCAGTTCTATTTGTCATTGGCTATGAAGCAACACCACAGGTGTGTGTGTGGGGTGTTTAACCTCCCAAGCATCTCCAGGTAAGTCAGATTCCATCCTCTAATGGTGATCTTCTGGAGAAGGGAGCTGGTGTGAGCTGTTAGCTGCCAACCACCACAGCTTCTGAGGGGTGAATACAATGGCTCAGTAAAAGGAATCTGGGTAGGGCATCAAGCACTTATAAACAGTTTGGAGAGCAGATAAATTTCACTCAGTAATAAAAATATATTTGAGAAGGGCAAGTAACTAGTAGAGGACAAAATATATATGTCATTTAACAGAGATCTTGGAATTTGAGCTCCCAGATAAATATTTTCATTGGAAAAACATCACTTCCCATGATCAGTTTCCTCCTAAAAACTTCACCATCTATATAAAATAAAGCCAATGCTATGTCTTCACTGTGAAATTGTACAATTACTGCACCAAGATGATTCCTATGTCCAGAGCTACAAATATGTTAGACCATCCAACCTACAAGCTCTATCATTACTTCATCCCACACAGTAACATGGGTGCATAAACACTGGTATGCCATGACCAGACCCCAAACGCAGCACCCACATTGCTCTGCCATCAGCCACCACTAATGATCAGAGAACAATGGAGTCACCATGGTAAATCATATGTTGTCACAGTCTCTGAAGGAACACAAGCCTTAAAATTGGTGATGGTCTTTGGCATGTCTTCCCACATTCCAGACACAAGTCCACATGTGCAGGCAGTAGTAGACATTGAGAAGTCTCTAGGAATTTGTGCCTTTCTTATGACTCCATGGGCTTCATCAATATACTTGAAGACCTTCTAAATTCACCATTCTGCTTATTACCAAGCTGAGGTTTCATAAAGTATGGGTTATAGAATTGAGGCTTCACTAGACTTGGTCTCTGGGTCTAGGATCCCACTAGGCATTTCCTATGGGGAAGGAGAGCTCATAAATTAAGTATTGGACACAAACTGTAGTAAAAATTGGCCAGAATACTAATGTTCCCCCTGCCCCTCCCACACAAAGCAATCATATTATAGAGGTTTTTTTTTTTTCTAAATCCTACTTATTGGCCCAAGTCAATAGTCTAAATGTATCATATCTGGAATACTAGAACAAGTTTCACTTAGATCCTCACAAGCTTCCACCATGCTCTGACTAGCTAGCTAAAACTTCATCAAGACTAAATTACAAAGGAATAATGTTTCTAGGTTGCAAACACTGCTAAGATACTACCAACTCTTGCCTCTGGAACAGCATGCTAAAGGGACTAACCAAATTGTCCAAGATGAATCATACTGGGCTAAGATACACTTTTGGACCAAGATGCCACTGGACTGAACCACGACTTGTAACATCCACCTTGCCATTCTTAGGCTAACCAGGCCACAAGCAGAAGCCAAAGGCCTGACTAGTTGCTAAACAGCAGCACTAGACTCCATGAATCTTCAATAAATGCACAAAGGAATAAGTAAGTTCTGACCACCAAGACTAACACACAAGACTTTATTATTGGCAACATCCAAAAGAGACCAGTTTCACCTTTGCCCAGCAACAGACCTTTAGACTAAATGGATGCATTTAGCCTTGCAATGATCTGTGTACTGCCTTCCCCTCAAACTAGGCTCAGGTTCAGGTTTGGCAGGTAACCCAAGGCCTTTGACCAATTTCTTCTTGTCAAATTCCTGTCCAAGGAAATTCTGCTCACTCTTCCCCTAAAGAGAGTCAAGACACTAGATTTGTAGTCTTCCTAATAATATCTTTCCAAGGACTTAATTTTGGATTTACTGTTTCTACAAATTATGCTATTGCAAGTCTCAGATCAGAGGAAAAAGGTATCTAGTATGTGTAATTTTCACTCTGTTCATTTTTAGGTCAGAGATGGGATCTGGAATAATACCTGCTTGGCAGGCTTCTCAAATTATCTGTTTAGGGTTGTTAATAACAGTTCTGCAAGAAGTTACTCTCTAGCAAAAGAAAACCTCACTGATTCAAATCCCCAGAAAACAATAGCATAATAGTGTCAGTTATGTGCTGCATGCAATGGGGGGATGGGATAAAACACTGAATCCATAATGGATCTTGTCCATAATGAGCCCACAGTCATGCTCAGGGAGAGAAAGGCTCGTAAGTAAACATGCCTCACAGGGTAATCACAGTGTCAATTGGAGGTGAACATCCAGCACAATGGGAAATGAGAGAAAGATGATTGCTTTCAGCTGGCAGAATCAGGAAAAGGCTTATAGAGAACATGTTAAATGTTTTTAAAAAGATTTTTGGTTTAATTCTCCTCCAAGTGTTTCTTATGAACACCAAAATCATTCCCACAGGACAGTTTTCATTAAAGAGGCAGCAATTCCTAAGACAGAAGAATGGATAAGACCACAAATCTGAAATTGGCCCCAGGTACATCCATCACCTGATAGTGCCCAAACAGGTGGGGTGGTCTGTCTAGGGTAGTTGGCTATGTGATCAATTAGTCCTTTTCTCTCTGTGAACAGAGCTTCCCTATGATGCCCTTGGGAACTGGTATCTGAGGCCCCTTCCTTTGCTCACTGTCTTGTACTGGATAGTTATTTCCTTAGCAGATGGCTTGATTTAAGCCATTATAAACAGTTTGTTAAATCCTGTAAGTAACATTTCCATAAAGGAGACCAACACTCCAGGAAACTCCAGGCCACAATGATTTCTCAAGCCTGTCCTTAATCAATTTAACACTTGTGAGCCCAGAAACTCATCGGGCTAGTGTTTCTCAAAAACAGGCTCTGGGTCATTTGCCATGAAGGCAGTTGAGGTATTGTTAAGAATGCAGATCCCAGAACCTTACCCCAGGAATAGGAATCTCTACTGTTACACCTAGAAATCTGAATTTTGAGAGATTACCCTGTTATTTTATTCACACTAAAAGTTTGAGAACCTCTACCCTATTTTATTAAAATTATCAATTGGCAGTGTATCTTGGGTAAGTCAATGGATTCATTCATGTCTGATATTTGTCATGTTACATAGGGGGCATTCTGTTTCTACCTGCATTCCAAGATGGCTATGAAGTAATACATGGAGAGATTAATTCTATGCAAATAAAGTATATGTAATTATTGAAAAAATCGACATCCATCCATTATGTTACAATATTTCTCCTAAGCACTGACACCCTCACCAAATTCTCTCTTAAAAAATAAATGTACATAATTGTTCACACAAACTCTCAGCTCACCCGGACTTCACTTGTGAGTAGAGATGGTCCTAATGAAAACATAAAGAGATCAGCTTTTGCTCGTATCATCTCTTGTGTCTGTTGCCACAACATCTAACCCCCTACTCTACTTTCTTAGGTCTGCCCCTTCAGGTGCAGGATGAAAAGTCTTATTGGTGCTACATTTTCCCTGGCTGGAAATATTTTGCCAACAAAAAAAGTCCTTCCTCATGATGCCAACTAGTTAACATGATTAAGGAATGTGCACTAAAAATGTTTAAAATGTGGCTTTATTTTTCCATTTGGATAATGCCCTTACCTTGTTTCCTAACTTTCTGATGGTTTTCACATGTGAAGCTATGGCAGGCTCTTATGAGAGTTGTTTGAAAGTCAAGTAACTTTTGACACTTTGACCATGACTGAGGCTGGCGATTCTATCATTAGCTTCCAGAGAGGGCGAGAGTGCTGCTAAAAGCATATCTGAAAATGAATGGAATCTACAGGGCAAACAGTCATGACTGTCAAAGGAATTGAGAATGCAAGCTTTGGAATCAGATTAATTGGGTCCTGCATCTACCCTTGTGATGTTGAAATAATGAAGTTCTTTCATCTCTAAAAACAATCAATTTTCTCTTTAAAAAAATTAGGATAGTAATACTTATTATACAGGTTGTTCTAAGGATTAAATGAAGTGCTTAGAACAGTATCTGGCACACAGAAAAAAACTTGAAATGGTAACTAATTTTATTCTTGCTGAATACTCACAAAAAATCTATTCATAGAAATTATATAAACCTGACTTTCACAAGTTCAGAATCTTCAAAGTAGGACTTACTAGGAAAACCAAACAAAACAAATTTTAATATCAATAAATACTAGTTTCTTCATAGTTTGGAAGTATAACTTAATAACTATCTAAATTTGGTTCATATTCTGATATCATAGTCAGATATTCATAGTTTATAGATAAGTGGTTTATGAAAAAATTCTGTGAACTTATCCCCTCACAAAATACTAAACCATTTATTTTTGTGTGTGACAATGGTACATTTAAAGAATTTTAAAACCAAAAAAAAAAAAAAAATTGTTTATCCCATCCATCCTCTCCCTGTTTATGACTTTCTAGTTATACAAATAAAGTGTTGTTAAGGTATTGGGCATGGATATTTTATGGAATAGAGGCATAATTTTATGATGTTGAAATTCCTGACAACATAAAATCTTATATGTGTTCATTCCCTCTCTCACATTCTTCTCAGATTATACATAAAAAATTGGAATTTAGAACCATGTAGAATTCTCATATAATCTCTACTCAAATACAAGCAGCAGATGAAACTTTCCATTTCTATCCAAAATGCCACCACCAAGTAGAAATTGAAGGCACTTAGCAATGAACATATTTTTACTACTGAGAAAAATTTCCACATTATTGAAGCAACAATAGCAACAAGTTTCTAGTTAAGTTCACTTCAAGTTTATGAATACCTCAGGTTTTAAAGAGTGGGCTATTAAACTGTAGTTTTAACAGACAAGAACAAACTTGACTCCATATTGGATTTATTCCTTAACTCTAACCTTTGTGCTCTGTGGCCTATGCTTAGTCATGCTTGCTCTGCACCTTTTGTAAAAGAATGTTGCCTATAGCCTGAAATATACAAGATAGCCCCTTCTCAAGGCTCTGCTTCCAAGGCTTGACCTTTAAAGGTATAACACTTATTGTTCATATAGAGATAAAATTTTTCAGAACAGAGGATAACATTTGTCTTGTTGGAGGTTTACAAGAACATCATGACCAGACCTAGGTGGACAGCTGCAAGAACAAAGAATTTTGACATCCCCTCCAAGATCTGGCTGGCACCAAGAAGTTTGCAACAAACTCTCCCCTTTTAGTATAGCAGAAGCCCGAATTTTAACTTCGGTAAAATGAGTCATTGAGATACCAGTCCACTATCTTCTCAGTCCACTGGTTTTCCAAATTAAGTTTCTATTCCTTGCCCTAACATCTCATCTCTTGGTTTATTGGCCTGTCACTTGGTGAACAACATGAGCTTGGAGTAGGTAACATAGTCATAAAGTTATTAAGAGAATCCAGATTATGACAATTCAGATCACACTTTGACTTTTTACTATGAAGATGCAAATAGGAAAACTCTATGCTTAACAATGTCCCTAAAAAATAAAAATTCTTATCCTCATTATGCATTTAACTAAACTGATGATCAGAAAGATTTCATCATTTGTCCTTGGTCATACTTGTAGTCAATACCCCAATTCCTTCTGATGCTAAAACAAGGCTTTTCCTCCAGTGGCCCTTCTGCCCCGAGATTAGTGAGATGGAGTCAGCAGGGGAATGTTTTCAATGTGGTTTCTGGGAAGGTTCCTGCTCCAAATATTCTTTCACCAAATAATTAGGATGCTTGAAATTTCTCCAAAGTATATATATTTCTGTGAGTCTTAGGGGATTTTAATTCATTTAGAATCTCACAGTAAAATCCAAATGTACTTAAGGTTAAAGTGAACTTTATTATCTAACATCCTAAAAATTATTGATGAATGGCTGGCTAGAGCTACTGTGAAGCAGGAGAAGAAAAATGCTGAATGGGCAAACAAGCAATAATGAAAACTTGTTACTTTTTCTGCTTAGAAATTACACCTTTTTGGTTGTTGTTTCTGCCTTTGCTATACAGCTTTTAAAACATGGAATTTAAGAAAAAATATCTTGCTAAAGTGGAATGATTTGTAACATTCACATTTTAGAAGGGCAGTTGGATACTTCCTTTGATGGAGTGTCTTAAAGTGGTGGGAAGTAGGCCTTAGGAAACGTTCAATGGTAAACAGATGGCACTGGCCTGTAAAAACCACAGGGATCTGGAAATCTGTTCTATCCTTAACTCATGCACAAGCACATTAGTGGTCTGGTGAGTTACAGTAAAGGCTGAGATTATTTTGAAAGGAATAGTCTTGTTACAACTGTAGGGGTAATGTATATATATGAATATGTGTATTTGTGTGTGTACTTCAGTGTGTGTTTGAAATATGAAAATAAATGCTTTTATTTACAGATTTTCTGGATACAC
This sequence comes from Hyperoodon ampullatus, assembly GCF_949752795.1. NCBI lineage: Eukaryota > Metazoa > Chordata > Mammalia > Artiodactyla > Ziphiidae > Hyperoodon > Hyperoodon ampullatus. The sequence continues at coordinate 128,614,717 of NC_136918.1, forward strand.
TGATGAAATACAAGGGGAGTGGAAACAATTATTTGGATGATTTTAGCTAAAGTGATACTTTTACTTCATACATATAGTTATTTCAAAGTAAAGAGGCAATTGCCTTAATCCCAAATTCTTTCATATGTAGACCTTCACAATACATGGACTCAATTAATTGCTTTTCAAGTGAATTATTAACCCCATGATGGATGGTGATGGAAACTTTCACCAGTAGCAAAACATTTTGAAAGAGAATCAGATTTTAAAACTGAACTCTTTTAATAATAATGATCTTGGGTTTTGGACTGAAAGAATTCCCAATTGATAGAATGTAATGAAAACATTCACAGATATGGCTGTTTTGAAAATGTCTTGATTTAGTTAAAAATCATAACAATCATTTTTATTTTTATTTTGAAATACATTCAAACTCTCAGAAATATTGCAAGAATAAAACAAAGACTTTTTTTTTTTTACCCTTAACCATTTTCCATAAATCACTGTTTGATACTCCATCACCTATGAATACTTTAGCCTATAATTTCAGCAAAGAAACTATCCTACATAACCACAACCTAGTCATCAAAATCAGGAAATTAACACTGATATATGACTACTGTCAAATCCTCAGATCTCATTCAGGTTTCTTCACTTGCCCAATGTCCTGTATAGCAGAAGGACCATTCAAGGATCATGCATTCCATTTACTTGTTGTGTCTTTTTAATCCCCTCCAATCTGGAAGAGTAGCCTAGTCTTTCCTTGACTTTCATGACCTTGGAACATTTAAAGATTACAGAAAATATTTTGGGGTTTTGCCCCTACTCTCCCAATTTTTCTTCTGATTTTTTTTTTGTTGTTGTTGTTATTAGACTCAGATTTTCCATTTTTGGCAAGAATTTCACAGAAAGTGTAATTTGTTCTCTCATTGCCCTATCAGAAGGTACTTGATCTCAATTTGTCCCATTACAGGTGATGTTAACTTTGATTACTCTAAAATTACTTTATTATAAAGTTATTCATTTTTCTTTGTAATTAAATGTTTTGTGTGTGGGGGGAGAGGAGAGTACTTTGAGATTGTAAATATTCCATTCTTCATTAAGTTTTAGCCCACAATTTTAGCACCTATTGATGTTTATTGGATTAATCATTTGTTATTCCTGTGATTGCCAAATAGTAGCTTTCAAACTCCACCATACCTTCTAAATTTATTAGCTGTTATTCTACTGTAAGAAAAAGTGTTCTCTTTTTTCCTATTTTAAATTTTCCCTTTGAGTTGAAAAAGGTAGTGGTTTTTGTTTGTTTGTTTCATATTTTTTTCCTAAACCATGTAGTAGGTTGCTGTTATGAAGATAAGAAACTTGTTCTTAGTTGTAGCAGAATTCTCTGAGTCTCTGATGTATCTGCTGTTGCTCATTAACACATATGGGAATGACAAATCTTCTCAGAATATGGGGATAAGAATAATTCTATAAGGACACTGTGGTTTTTATTGTTAGTTCCATTGCTACATTCATCCACATTTTCCTTGTAAAAACACAAATCATACATATGTAGAGTAAAAATGTAAAGTATATTAGTTTTCTATATTGTATAACAAATTACTACACACTTAAAACAACTCATGTTTATTTCTCACAGTTTTGTGGGTCTGGAGTCCCACACAGTCTTGTTGGGCTCTATGATTCAGAGACTCACCAGGCTGCAATCCAGGTGTTGACTGGGGCTGTGGTCTCATCAGAGGCTGGACTGCTGGGAAAGAATGTACAGCTCAGCTTCCTCAGTTTTCTGGCAGAATTAGATTAATGGCAGCTAGCTTATTCAAAGCCAGCATGAAGGAGGAGAGGGAGAGGGAAGGAGGAGGGAGAAGTGGAGAGAGGGAGAGTCTCTAGAGTAAGTCAGCTAGCAAAGAACTGTGTGTACTGTAAAATAATCACAGTAGTAACATCTCAACACCTTTGCTTTATTTTATTCATTAAAAGCAAGTCAGGGCTTCCATGGTGGCGCAGTGTTAAGAATCTGCCTGACAATGCAGGGGACATGGGTTAGAGCCCTGGTTCGGGAAGATCCCATATGTCGTGGAGCAACTAAACCCATGCCCCCCAAATACGGAGCCTGCACTCTAGTGCCCACGAGCCACAACTACTGAGCCGACAAGCCACAACTACTGAGGCCCACGCTCCTAGAGCCTGTGCTCTGCAACAAGAGAAGCCACCACAGTGACAAGCCCGTGCACTGCAATGAAGAGTAGCCCCTGCTCGCTGCAACTAGAGAAAGCCCATGTGCAGCAACGAAGACTCAATGCAGCCAAAAGTAAATTTAAAAAAAAAATTCTTCTCTGTGAAAGACACTGTCAAGAGAATGAAAAGACAAGGCACGGACTGGGAGAAAATGTTTCCAAAAGACATAGTTGATAAAGAACCATGTCCAAAATATACAAAGAGCTGTTAAAACTCAATAATAAGAAGACAACCCAATTTTAAAAAATGAATTCAAAACCTTAACAGACACTTCACCAAAGAAGATATACAGAAGGCAAATATGCACATGAAAATGTGCATATATCATCATACACCATCATGTATATGCAAATTAAAAGAACTATTAGAATGGCTAAAATCCAGAATACTAAAAATATAAAATGCTGGTGAGGATGTAGAGCAACAGGTGTTCTCATTCATTGCAGATGGGAATGCAGAAAGGTACAGTCACTTTGGAAGATTGTTTGGTGGTTTCTCATAATGTATTTTTACTATACAGCTGGATTAAATCTGCTAATTTTGTCACAGGATTTTCATAATTTATTTATAGGTGAGAGAGTCCTACATTTGGTTGTGTGTGTATATGGGTGTGTCTATGTGAGGGACTGTGAGCTCTGTTCTTATTTATTAATGGGACAACTTATTGTGAAGCTAATGAAGCTTGACTTTCAGAACTTCCTGTACATTAACATCTTCCAAATCCTTCTACCTAATTTTGTATTCAAAATAGCATATTCTTTATTTTTTTGAAAGAAGACCCACATAATTATATAAGCAACAGACCCCTAAAACTTGTATCACCCCTTGAGTTGAGCATATTAATATTTCTCAACTCAAAGAAACTCTCACCATGGAAACTGTGATATTGATTGTAACTCTAAGGACATGGAAGATGCCATCATGATGCTGCAGTGGTACCTCTTAACTCTAACACCCAGTACCTACTCACTCAACAGGGAGGACACAAAGCAAGAGTCAGCCATGAGATAGCAGTTTATGAGGTAGAGAGTGGTTGTGCCCTGGATAAAGTCTTGATCACTGGAAGATTCTTGTGTCTTGTCTTGATAGATCCTTTTCATTATCATAATGAATTATATCACAGTGTATTAAATTATAGAAGTTAATTATACTGCATAAACTCAATTTTTATTGATCATAGAAAATAAATTTTATATTTGACCAGTTGCCTGCCCTGTGCTGTAAATTCCACAATGGTTAGGACTTTACCTTTTTGTCCATGGTTCCTATTAAAATGTGAAACATATTTAGTAATCAATCATTATTTGTTAAATACATGAGTGATCTTTGAATTAGGTTTTCCTAGAACAAATACTATTATTTGCTCAGGATACATTTTTTATACACAGTGAATTGTCAGACTCAGGAAAATTTCATTTCTTCCAAAGCTGATGAATGATTAGTTTTGCTGGTTAAAATCTGGATTAATTTGTTTAGATAAATAATGGCTATTTCAACTTATTTAAAAAATTATAGGCCCTATCTTACTGATGATCAAGTTATCACATATTACCAACTTTGATTCAGAGGTAGCAAGCAACCAAGCAAAGAAGTATTATTTTTTATTTTATTTTTATTATTATGTAAGTTTCAGGTGAACAACATTATAATTTGACATCTGTATACACTGCAAAGTGATCACTGCCACAAATCTAGTTGCCATCCTTCACCATACAGTTGACCCCCTTCATCCATTTCATGCATCTTCCAACCCTCTGGCAACCACTAATCTATTCTCTGTTTCTATGAGTTTGTTTTTGTTTTATTTTGTTCATTTGATTTGTTTCTTTTTTTTTGGATTCCACTTATAATTGAAATCATATGGTATTTATTTTTCTGTCTGACTTATTTCACTTAGCATAACACCTTCAAGGTCCATCCATGCTGTCACAAATGGCAGGATTTCATTCTTTCTTTATGGCTGAGTTGTATTCCATTTTTTGTATATGTATTTATACACCACATCTTCTTTATCCATTCATCCATTGATGGACACTGAGGTTGCTCCTATATCTATCTTGACTATTGTAAATAATGCTGTAACAAACATAGGATATACCTATGCATATACCTTTTGAATTAGTGTTTTCATGTTCTTCAGATAAATACCTAGATGAGGATTAGCTAGGACATATGGTACTTCTATTCTTACTTTCTGAGGACTCTTCATACTTTTTATCATGGCTGCACCAATTTATAGTCCCACCAACAGTGTACAATGGATTCCTTTTCTCCACATCCTCTCCAGCATTTGTTATGCAATTCTAACAAGCATGAGGTGATATCTCATTGTGGTTTTAATTTTCATTTCCCTAATAACTCATGATGCTGAGCATCTTTCCATGTGCCTGTCAGCCATCTGTTTGTCTTCTTTGGAAAAATATCTATTTAGGTCCTCTGTCCATTTTTTAATTGGATTGTTTGTTTTTTTGATATCAGGTTGTATGAGTTCTTTATATATTTTAGATTTTAACCCCTTGTGGGATACTGACTTGCCAGTACCTTCTCACATTCAGTAGGTTGCCTTTTTAGTTTGATCGTGGTTTTCTTCACTACACAGGAGCTTTTTAGTTTGATGTAGTTCCATTTGTTTACTTTTGCCTTTGTTTCCCTTGTCTTTGGAGTCAGATCCTCAAAAACATTGCTAAGACTGATGTCAGTGAAGTTATTGCTTGTGTTTTCTTCAAGGAATTTTATGGTTTCAGGTCTTATATGTAAGTATTTAATCCATTTTGAGTTAATTTTTGTGCATGGTTTAAAAAGTGGTCTAGTTCCATTCTTTTACATGTGGCTGTCCAGTTTTCCCAACACTATTTATTGAAGAGACTGTTCTTTCATCATTGTATGTTATTTGCTCCTTTGTCATAAATTAATTGTCCATATATGACTGGATTTATTTCTGGGTTTTCGGTTCTGTTCCATTGATATCTGTGTCTGCTTTTGTGCCAGTATCATACTGTTTGAAATCAGAGAGAATGATACCTCCAGTTATATTCTTCTTTCTGAAGATTTTTTTTAAGCTATTCAAGATCTTTTGTAGTTCCACATAAATTTTATAATTATTTATTCTAGTTCTGTGAAATATGCTATTGGTATTTTGATAGGGTTTCCATTGAATCTGTAGACTGCTTATCTCCATTTCTTTTAGTTCTTTTTCTGAGGTTTTGTCTTGCTCTTTCAATTGGAATATATTCCCCTCTCTCATTTTACTTAAATCACCATGATTGTTTCTATGTATTTGGTATATCAGCTAGCTCTCTCAATCCTGAAAGAGTGACCTTGTTTAGGGGCTCAAAGACACACATTACCTGACCACCAGAGCAAGGTGCTCAAGGGGTATCCCCTATGTGGGCTGCATGTGCTTTCCTGAAGCTGTGACTTCCATGGGGTGGTGATGGGTAGGGCTGACCAAAGACTTGCTGTGAGGCCCAGCTGCTGCCACAGGGCACTGGTGGGCAGGGCTATTGCTTGGTCAGCTATGAGGCCTGGCCAATGTGCAGAGGTAGCCAACATTCTTGGTTGGGCACACTCACTGGTGCTAACAGGTTATATGGATAATTTCAAAATGTTGCCTGCCAGGTCAAATATTAGCAGGGTAGCATCAGATCACATAAATGGCTCCCACCAGTGACTCAGTCCCCAGGAAACATCCCAACTGGTTCCTACATCTCTGGCAGATGCTTCAAGATTAGTAAGTGGGTCCCCTTCACCTGTGGTCCATGTGCTTTTCACTCTGGTGTTTTTGCACTGGTTTTCATGTTGAGTGAGTCTATGCACAAGCCCTTTAAGAAAGATTTTTTTGTTTGTTGAAGTTGTATAGTTTTCCTGGATGTATTCCCTGTTGGTTTTCCAAGGCAGATGTTTGAGGGACCCAGCTCTCTGCCTCTCCTCCCTGTCTAGATGGTGTTCTTTTACTCTTTGTTGTGGAGGTTCTGTTTATCCAGTTTCCACATATCTTTCTGAAGGAATTATTCCATATGTAGATTTGTGGTGTCCATGAGAGGAGGTGAATTCAGGATCTTCCTACACTACCATCTTGAGCCCTCTTTCCAAGCACAACAGTTTTGGCATAAGAAAAAGAAATTTACAAAACCACTTGAATATAAAGTAACCCCGAAACATAAAAGATAATATATAATGCATGGCTCCAGAATAATGCCCACTTGGGTTTCAGTAAATTCTACTCTTGTCCAATTTATATATCTAAAACAAAAATACAAATGATATTGTTTAGCTTGAGTAATGTATTTTATTTTTATTAGAACACCTTTTTTTAGTTGAAAAAGGAAAAAAAAACGAATAAAAACTAGAGGAGTTTTAATTGCTAATAAAGGAATACCATCTGAAAATTACAGACAAGCTTTAGATGGGTTAGATGATTTGGTTCCTACCCCGTAAAATGATGACTTTTTCCTTTTAACACAAGTCTTTGGCCTAACTACAAGTTTCTGCAATATAATCAAATGATGCTAGAGCTTTTCTTTAATGGCCCTGGCAGCATTCTGTTCATGAATTTCAGGGATCATTTACTTTATTTTATTTTTTGTAATTTTTAAAAAATTATTTTTGCTGTGATGGTTGTTCGTTGCTGCACGCGGGCTTTCTCTAGTTGCAGCGAGTGGGGGCTACTCTTGGTTGCGGTGCACGGGCTTCCCATTGTGGTGACTTCTCTTGTTGCAGAGCGCAGGCTCTAGGTGTGTGGGCTTCAGTAGCTGCAGCACGCGGTATCAGTAGTTGTGGCTCACGGGCTGTAGAGCGCAGACTCAGTAGTTGTGGCATACGGGCTTTGTTGCTCTGCGACATGTGGGATCTTCCCAGACAAAGGATCGAACCTGTGTCCCCTGCATTGGCAGGCACATTCTTAACCACTGCGCCACAAGGGGAGTCCTATTGCACATTAAAGTAATATTGGAATATACATTTATATATCTAAAACTGGGAAAAATTACAAATCCAGCTAATATCAAATGGTGGGCTAGTTATGGAATCTATCTGTCTGGATAAACTAGTAAAAAACTATGAAGATGAATAACACCAAAATCTTGTTGGCTAAAAACACAAAGGTTTATTTATAGCTCAGGACGCATGTGTATTACAGTGTCAACAGCAGTCCTCTGTTCACTACACTCGGAAACCTAGGCTGATAAGGCACAACGAATTAAACACTGTTGATCACCCTGCTAGTGGGAAAAGGAGAGCTCTCTGGGCAGAGAGTGGGGATGGTATGGATTTGGGATGGAGGAATGGGTTTTGCAATGGCAAATAAATGACTTGGCGCTTCTACCCATGTTTCGTTGGCCAGAAGTATCCATCTGTCCCCAGCCACATGGAATTAAAGGAAGCTTCATGTATTTCTGGTGGAAGTGAAGATTGCTGTACCCATTTTTCAGAGCAACATTTTTCATTCTCTTGCCAATGTTAGTGACTTTTTTCTCCCTTTCAGACTGAAGACAAACATCTCTTAACTGCTCTCAGCTTAGGTTGCTATAGACTCTCAGCTCTGTGACCTGGACTATGATTCATTGCATTAGACCGTCTTAAAAGTAAGAAAGGTATCCTTGCATTGGAACTACCAATACCATTAATGCAAGATATTTGGACCCTCCTAGATCTTAAAGAATGAAACTTGTTTCTTTTGCAGTTAACTTTCTTAAAGATGTCAGATTTTTTATTGTAAACAACAACAAAAAATTCAAAAGAAGCACATCTTACATATAGATGTTTCTTAATAATACACAACAAGCAGTGATATTAAGCTACCTACTCTTGCTTTAAGATTGGATCTTCGTGTTCATCTGGGGCCACAGTCACCATGAAGCCAGAGAATTCAGTCTTGTCTAGCTTCTCTGTGTCCTTGTCGCTGTTTTTGGTACTTAATGGGTTCCTCCCCTTTCTCCTAATTTGTATGATCCCTATCCACTCTGTGGTTCATTTTCATTTCATCTCAGTGTGACTCTTAAAGAATGGTTTGCTTAAATTGCTTGTGGTGAAGAATAAAGCATAAAAGGAAAATTATTTCTAGCATGAATCTTCTCCATTCATATTACTGAGCAGTATTTGCTCTAAGTCTTAAGGATATAGTCCAAGGAAAAAATTCTGTCTGTGGCTGGTGGCCCTCAGATGCTCAGTGAGCCCTTGAAATACACTATTGTGGAGTCTGTTTCCTCTTGCTAGGAACTAATTCCTTTGGAATGTCAGATTGTCCCCTAGGCTGATAATTAAATGTAAAAATTAGGCTTCGGGGAAGTCATGAAAATAAGAGTAAACAAGTTATTGACTTTTTCCTTAGTGTTCTGTACCTAGAAAAAGCATAGTTTATTTCCTTTAATATCTAAAATTTCTAGATCCTAAACTTTTCTATTCTCTTTTGACAGTTTCTTTCTAATTTGACTATAAGTCCATCAGAGCTGGAGATATTTAGTATTTGTTTTATACTACATATCTTGTACCTAGAAGATATAAATATATGTTCATTGACTGAATAAATAAATTACTGTTCTGGTTTCGAAAAGAAAATGAAAATTCATTGGAGCTCTGTGTACTCAAGAACGTAAATAAGTAATAGACAGGGAAACTGGAATCTGGGAGACTAGAAACAATATCAAATAATGAATCAAGGAGTTGTTATTTCCAAGGACATATTGGCTATTTTTGGGGGGCTGACTTTTGTACCACCTCCCCAAATTTATATGCTGAAGTCCTAGCCTCCTGTATTTCAGAATGTTGCCTTATTTGGAAATCAGGCTGTTGCAGATGTAATTATTTTAAATGAGGTTTTATTGGAGTAGGGTGAATCCCGAATCCAATATGACTGATGACCTTATAAAAAGGAGAAATCTGAACAGTCAGGCACACAGGGAGCATTCCATGAGAGGATTGGAGATGTACTACCACAAGTCAAGGAAGGCTAAAGATTAAAAACCACCAGAAGCTAAGAGTCATGGAGTACATTCTTCCTCACAGCTTTCAGAAGGAACCAATCTTGCTGACATATTGATTTTTGACTTCTAGCCTCTGGAACGGTGTAGCAATGAATTTCTGGTGTTTAAGCTGTCTAGTTTGTGGTATTTGTTACAGCAGCCCTGGTAAAACAATATAGTCAGTCGCAGTCACCTTATTTTTTTTTAAAGTTGATAGAAATGCTTAAGCCAAACTCAGTAGCTCAGGCAACGTTTCCCCTTTATACTCTGATTCAACTAGTTCAAGAAAGAGACTCTCTTTTGACATATGCAATTAGAAAAATTTAAGTAATGGCTGGAATATTTACTACTGAGATACAAGGTGTGTGTGTGTGTGTGTGTGTGTGTGTGTGCGTGTGTGTAGGGGAGGGTTATGGAAGGGAAAGTGTTCCTAACTAAGAAAGCTGGGTGAGTTCATGAAATATTTCCATTTCGGAGGTACCAGTTGCCAGAACCTAACAGGTGTTACTCAAAGGTTTCACATGATGAGGTTATGGGTAACAAAACACGTTTTACCAGTGCCTTATCCACTGCACTAATTTTAAATTAAGAATCTTTAAATTCAGTGGGGATCCAGCAACATTCATACTTAATGTAAGACTAGGGGTCTGATAACCTTAAAAAATGGGAAAGCGTTCAGTTGCTGAATCTTGCCTGAAAGACAAAGGCTATGCCAACTGTTGGGAATACATATTCTCTTACCTTCATGCTTTTCAACATGGAGGGAATCATAAGATAGGACGGGGAACTAATCTCTCAGGAGACTTAGTCCAGCAGAAACACCATCCCCATGAACAAGTGAAGGATAAAGGGTGAACTAATTTTAATATGGTTTCTATAACAAATTTCTACAAAATTTACTTCCTCTGATACAGATGGGTCTTTGAAGCCATAAAACAATAAAGCACATATCAAATCTGAAGTGGTAGAGGAGGGAAGTTTTTAATAATTCGTTGAAAGAACTCCATTGATGATCAGTTTTTATTCTCTTCGCTGAAGATTGGAAAAGCAGCAGTGACGCAAAGCTCAGCGTTTGAAATGAGGCAGAGAGTGGAAGCTGTTTACATGACTTTTTTTTTTTTTTTTTGGTACTGTTGCCTTCCCACATCCTACTCTGCCTCTTTTTAAACTTCTTGTTGGCCATTCAGGACAAGGGAACATTTTTAGGGATGCGTTAACCTGTTATGGAGACAGCTGCCCTTTGGGGCTTGTGTGGGAAGGAATGCCTCAGCCACAAGCAATTCCTGTTGGCATTCGTACTAAGACAGCATCTAAGATCCTTCTACTCTTCAAAGTGTAGTAGAACATGTATTTTTAAAAAAGCGTACTCATTCATGAATACTTTGGAATAACCCTCCACTTAACCATTTAGGGCAGGGAGTTTGTACTTCACAATGCAGCAGGAAGATAAGTATATTTGTGACCAATCTACATTTGTATTCATTTTCGTTGAAACAGATATGACACGACCACTTTAATTTTGTAACTATGTGCTGGCAGAACAATTCTTAAGTTATTAGCAAGATCTATGAAAAGAGTAAGGTAGAAAAAAATGATATATGTAGAATCAAGAGAGTAAAAAACGTCAAAGGGAAAAACCACAGGAACACAGAATCACTGGCTTCAGTCATTGACCTGGAGAACAGACTGCCCACCCAAATGTATGGATTCATTTATTCTCCTTTTATGAAAATGTGTGAACTTTATTTTGCTTTGTTAATTTAAACATTTGGAATTCTTTTTTGTTTTTTCCCCTCCAGAGATAAAAAAATAAATCAGTTATTCTGAAGAGTAACTATAAATGAGTTAATAACCATACACTTACACAGACTGAAATTTATTTCTGTCATTCTGTTTGTCTAAATAAATTAAAAAAAGCGGTATCCAAACCGAATGTTTCCTCTGCTGTTATTAGTCATCCAAATATTTGCGTTCTTGTTGAGTTAGGGCTTTCGTCTAAATAGCTTTCAATATGCTAAAATAAGTAACAAACTATTAAGTCCTGGTAGAGTTTTTTAATTAAGAATGCTAATTTATCATGCAGTGGTATATGTTAATTAATAATTATTCAAATATATACTAATTGAAATGTTTTTTCAATAGTATCACATTTACTAAAGTATTGAGATAACAGTGCTGCCAAAAGTAAAAAAAAATTCTCATTATTTTCTTACATTAAAAAAATAAGAGCTTTAAAGATTCTTTAAAATACAATACAAAATAAAACAAAATAAACTCTTTCAGTTACTGCAAAGCATATAATTCTACATATATGGTAACATATAATGCTTTTCTGTATAATTTTACCAACAGCCATTATTATAAATTCAGAGATGTGTCCTTTCAGAAAATGTTTGGCCTTAAACTTTAAATTGAATAAAATTGAACTTTAAATAAAAATGTCACCTGAAAGGATGCCAGTCCTCAATCTATTGATATTACTACATTTTTACCCTAATATATTAATTGGTAAAATTTACAAAAATCTATACAAGGTTGAAGTTCCTGTTCAAAAACATGGACCAATGAAAATACTCAGGTGGTGGAGGGACCATACATTTGTAGGGAGGGAGGGTCTTCAGGCCTTCTGAAGAGGACTGCCCAGCTGCCATCCTCACATCTCTATCAATGTGTTTCATTTACCTGAACTGGTTCCCCCTAAACCAGCAGAGGAATGACCATAATTATCTACCTTGGGACTAAAAGGCCAGTTTCATCATGACCTTTATCTCTGAGATGTCAACCATTTCTAATCTCCCTAAGGAGTGTGCACTACTATTATATCACTATTCTGATTCCATCCCCCACTCCTTACTTCTATCTCTCTCACTCAGCATTACTTTTATCCTTCCATGGTCTTGTTGACATAGCCAAATTTCATATGTCCTCAACCTTTTTATAAGCATTTTCTTCATCTTCTTGCTCTGAAACCTGGCTCATTGCTGATTCCATAACTTCTCCTCTTGTGGCATCAAATGGCAGCTGTATGGCTCCAACAAACTTAGTTTCATGGCCTTAGAGATGGAGTAGCTGTGCTCTTCGCTACTTTTGATTCTTTGAGACAGTTCTTACTTCCTCCTTCCTAAATTCCCGCAGTTTAAATTTCAAGTCTTCAAACTAGAACACTATTTGCTTTTCCTTGGGCAAGCATATACTGATCCCAGGATAAACCCCCTTCATTCCTTGAAAATATTAGCCCCTAGGTAAATGTCACTCTCTCCAAAATAGTCCTCTCATAATATTTGTGAAAAACAATATCTGTGTAGGCCTTTCCATAGATGGGTCTCTCTGTTTCTGAATTCCTTTCCAGTTATCTTGTCCTCCACTTACTTCAGCCACTGACTCTCATAGCCATGATTTTATTGTTAGCAACAACTGTAAATTTTCAATACTATCAGTTTCAAGTGTATCACATTTTGGCCCTCACTTCCTACCTTTCTAGCTCCTTCCATCCATTACCCTGACTCCAACAATCCTTTGACCCTATGTAGACTAACAAGCCATTCATTCTACTGCCTTTTCCTTGCCTCGTGTACCCTAATGTCAGAATGGCTACATGTTCTGGTTTGCGTAGAAGACTTTTGTTCAGATCTGTTATCTCAGTATAATAATTAAACGTGCTCTAGTTCAGACAATACAATATATGGTTACTCTATTTAGTGTTCTCACTTCCCTTCTTACTCAGCCTAAATTCTATAGTCAAATAAAAACATGACTTTGCATATACTTTTCAACTACCTTGTCCCTCTTTCTCATAATCAATACTTTGGCAAAATCCCAACCCTGGTTAAATCCAAATCTCCAAATACTTTATACCTGTACCTGCATCTCAATGTGGCTGGAATCAAACAGAGAACCGTGCCGTCTGATCTCATATTAAATTAATGATTCTTAATTTCAAAGTGCCCTTATTTCTGTCAAGTAATCATACTATATTACCCTGGCCCATTTATTCTTCCACTCTCCCAGATGATAATTTCATATCTTTTCTCTCCTTAAACTTCTAAATCTTCTTAACCCATCTTCACACTGAGCTGGTGATCTTCTATTTCACAGAGAAAAATGAACCAATCAGAAAAGAACTTCCACAAACATTTATACCCTAAGGGAACACCGAACCCTTCACCTGTGCACTAGACTGCACCCCCTGTCACCTACGGGATTCTTCTTTTTCTGTCACATCCGAGGCACAATCTACTTACAAACAGCATCAGCTTATCTTCAGAATAATCTTTCCATCTTTACTGCATCGACTCTGATCCAAGACATTGACATCTCTCAACTGGACAATTTTGAATCACTGCTCTTTTCTGCTCCAACACACATCTTCTAGACTTTTTGCAGCACAGCTGTTAAGAGATATTGTTAAGATATAAGTTACATCATACAATTCCTCTCTTCGAATCTTCCCAGTGGCTTCACATTTCATCCCAAATTGAAACCAAATTTAAATAATAACTTACAAGGACTTATAAATGTTTGTTTCTCCTTTTCACTTCCTGATTTTCATCTTTCACTATCCAATTCTTGTTGACTACTCCTCATTTAAGATGGCTTTCTTGCTGCTCCACAAACACTCCAGGAATTTGCTTACTTAGGGATTTTGCATTGGAAGTTCCTGTCTCTCAAGTAACTTCCCCTCCCTCCCAAATGCCATGGTACTTAACTCACAAGTACACCTTCCCTGTGAGCCTGCTCTAGTCTACTCTTCTTAAAATTGAAGTCCTCATCCCAAGTGATCTCCTTAACCCAATTCCCTGCCTTGTTTTTATCCATAGGACCTATTCTCTCTCCCCTTTCATAATCATTTTTTTACTTAGATGATTGATAGTTACATATCTTATGTGTATATATATTTTGTTTTCTGGAATTCACTGATGACTTTCTATTAATTGAGAGAATAAAGAACATTATTTTTATGAACACAAAATCTGACAGTGTGGTGGTGAGGAATATGGCCAGAAAACTCACCTCCTAGTTACTAACCTTAAAACCTTAGAAAAATGTATGACTTCTCTGATGCTGTTTCTCCATCAGTCCAAAGGAGTAAAGACAAATATGCAGGATTTTTTTCTTTGTTATTTGTAGATTAAATATAAATGTATGTATAATGTTTATCATAAAACTTGGTAGAAATTAGATTAATAGTAAACATATTTTCATTAATTGTTAAACATTATTACCAAAATTATTTTGACTATTAGTAAGATGATTAATATATTCAGCCTATATATCAACCTTCATCACATCTCTGAATCATTTATGTGGCATTATTAGATTATGATTATAATGGATAAATCTAAAATTGGTAGAAAATAAAAGCTTAGCAAATTTCAAACTTTAATTTTATTATAAGCTATGTTGAAGTGTAAAATTTCAGTTGGTTTGATGTCTGCAGAACACACTGGGAGAAAAAAATACATTCCTTATATAAATAATTCAAACATCTTTATTTTATGTATAAATAAATTGGCAACAATAATAAGTTCAGATGGACAGATTAAAGCTCCGATATTTCTGGTAGTTTACTTTATCTGAATTCTCTGTGAAGTGGAGGCCAAGATTAAAGTGACTAAATCTTCAACACAAAGAGGGTAGTTAAACCCATCTTAGAGTTTTTAGAAACCCAGATTCCAAAAGAATGGTAAAAGCCTGATTCCTTTTGGTTGATCTATATAAGTAGTTTAATTTAAGAAAATAATACTATCACAATTTCAAGCCTTAAAAAAGTGTAATTAATAGTTTTATTTCTTAGAACTGGGCACTACTGAGCATATACCCTGAGAAAAGCATAATTCAAAAAGTGTCATGTACCACAATGTTCATTGCAGCTCTATTTACAATAGTCAGGACATGGAAGCAACCTAAGTGTCCATCGAAGGATGAATGGATAAAGAAGATGTGGCACATATATACAATGGAATATTACTCAGCCATAAAAAGAAACAAAATTGAGTTATTTGTAGTGAGGTGGATGGACCTAGAGACTGTCATACAGAGTGAAGTAAGTCAGAAAGAGAAAAATAAATACCGCATGCTAACACATATATATGGAATCTAAAATAAATAAATAAATAAAATGGTTCTGAAGAACCTAGGGGCAGGACAGGAATAAAGACTCAGACGTAGAGAATGGACTTGAGGACATGGGGATAGGGAAGGGTAAGCTGGGACGAAGTGAGAGAGTGGCATGGACTTATATATTCAACCAAATGTAAAATAGATAGCTAGTTGGAAGAAGCCACATAGCACAGGGAGATCAGCTTGGTGCTTTGTGACCACCTGGAGGGGTGGGGTAGGGAGGGTGGGAGGGAAACGAAAGAGGGAGGAGATATGGGGATATATGTATAGCTGATTCACTTTGTTATAAAGCAGAAACTAACACACCATTGTAAAGCAATTATACTCCAATAAAGATGTTAAAAAAAGAAAGTTTTTCTTCTAGTAACTGCGAATTGGATCTGAAATTCAAAGATCTGAAATACTTTGAAATAAGACTCCTATAAGGGTGCAAGAGTGTTAGTAGGTCACTAAATTTCTCTTGCAGAGAAACGTGAATAATAAAGAGTTTAAAATATTGTCCATTGTATAAATATAGAGTCAAAAATAAGATTTTCTCGCAAATTGTAAGGCAAAATCTTTCTGTTCATTGGTATGTAAAATTACAGATATAATATGTACTTTTACACATGTAAAGAAATATCTGTTGTAAGTGTAACCTTCAAAATGTCCTTTGTTAGGATTTGAGACATGGGAAAAAAAAAACACACACACACACACAAAGGAGAATGGTGATGGACTACATTTAAAAGAAAACATTCTTGCTGATGAAAAGCATTTTAAAGAGGAATTCATCTTATCTTTGAAAAGATCTATTCCACTGCACCTAATTACTCCTCAGTATAGCTTGGAATTTGAAACAGCCTCCCACTCCCACCTTCTAAATACCAGTGCACTGTAAATCCACCCTTCTGCCAGAACTTATTGTTTCAAGGAATAATTTGAAACAGAAATACTTAAGTAGGGAGAATACATATCAATCTGGCCTTCTTTGTGAATTGCTTAGACCAACAGGTTCTTGGCAGAATAACCCACAAAAGTTGTCTTTACAGAAAGGATCAGTATCAGCCAATAATTCTTCCTAACTTCTCCAGGGTACCGAAAGGGTGGAAACATTGTGAATATAGGTCAACACCCTTCTTGTAGACTTCAAATTACTGGCTATTAATACTTTGTGAACTTCCTGCTTTTAATTATACACATCTATTGGCTAGTTAGCAGGTGAAATGACTTAACTTCTCAAGGAATACATGTGGACTCAAATCAGCAATTTTCATTAATAACCTCTCCTTAGAGAAAGCTTATATCAAGTGAACCTCTTGGCTGCCCCCATCTTACTAAAAGAATGAATTGTTGTCGTTCCTTGTAAGCAGTTGAAAGGCTACAATAATGAAACCATGCGTGATACCATGATAACTCTTGTCTGACAAGTTGAAGACAATGCCAGACTACTACACGAAAATAGCCTGCTCAGAATTCTCTTCCCCAAAAGACACGGGCTTTTTCATCTTCTGGGCCATGAGCAGCACCAAGTTGAAAGAGACTGGGAAACATAATCTCACAAGAAATATCTACAGGGTAATGAAGCAGGCAACCAGGATTCACAAGCATTGAACTGTGCAGGAGCAAATCACACAGGGAAACATGGAGATCTTTGAAAAAATTCTGAAACTGAGGCAGTCCTTCTCTTCCACTTGCCCCTTACCCTCCTGTAGCCTCAAAAGGTACAGGAGATGACAACTCAAAACAGCTGAGCAGTGAGCACAAGAGGACAGTCTGGTATAATTCCCAGCACCCCGTCTCCATCCATTACTGTGTTTAAAGTTTCAGATTCTCTGCTAACCGCAAATTCATTCAAGTGAGGGATAAGCCCTCCTTTCAAATTACACCTAATCCTGGAAAGTTTAACCAGTCTATATATAGCTTTATACGCTTATTTAGCTATATATATATATATATATATATATATATATATATATATATATATATATACATATATACATATACATATATACACATATGTAGCTAAGTGTATATATATATATATATATATATATATATATATATATAGAGAGAGAGAGAGAGAGAGAGAGAGAGCTAAGTGTATATATATGTTATATTTAAATTTATTTATTCAGATTGCTTTCCTCCTAATATCAACTTGAAATTCGCAGAAATTAGGAAGTTTTAATGAAGGGAAGAGAAAGAAAAGGTTGTTTCTAACCACGCAAACTTGGAGAAGGACAACTTTGGTGCCTATTTGTAGTCTATGGGCCTTGTAAATCTAAAAAGAAAAAGTAGAATGATGGATTTTAGACCTGAAAGGGTTGGTACCAAAGTACAGAGCAGTAAGGTTGGGCATTAAGAATTTCACTTGGTGCTAGAGGGTTAGCTATTGCTACACTTTCATTCTCCCCTAACTTATACCTTGGTGCTTATATTATGAGAAAAAAGTGCCAAATAACTCGATTTATTAATGAAATAGTAGTATTTAATAGAAATTCATAGCATATTAGATTTGTCTAGATTCACCAATGTCTATTTTGAGGTCTGGCATCATTTATACTGTTTCCTAGACTTCTTTTGTTTTTGTTTTTGTTTCTTGAATTTTATTTTACTTTATTTTTTTATACAGCATGTTCTTATTAGTTATCTGTTTTATACATATTAGTGTATATATGTCAATCCCAACCTCCCAATTCATCCCACAACCACCACCCACCCTGCTTTCCCAACTTGGTGTCCATATGTTTCTTCTTCTCTCCAGTTGTGTCTCTATTTCTGCCTTGTAAACCAGTTCATCTGTACCATTTTTCTACATTCTACATATATGCATTAATATACGGATTTTTTTTTCTCTTTCTGACATACTTCACTCTGTATGACAGTCTCTAGGTCCATTCACATCTCTACACATGACCCAATTTCATTCCTTTTTATGGCTGAGTAATATTCCATTGTATATATGTACCACATCTTCTTTATCCATTCATCTGTCAATGGGCATTTAGGTTGTTTCCATGACCTGGCTATTGTAAATACTGCTTCAATGAACATTGGGGTGCATGTGTCTTTTTGAATTATGGTTTTCTCTGGGTATATACCCAGTAGTGGGATTGCTGGGTCATATGGTAATTCTATGTTTAATTTTTTAGTCTGTCATAAGGAGTGAAGTAAGTCAGAATGAGAAAAACAAATACCATAACTAACACATATATATGGAATCTAAAAAATAAAATGGTTCTGAAGAACCTAGGGGCAAGATAGGAATAAAGCCGCAGACGTAGGGAATGGATGTGAGGACACAGGGAAGGGGAATGGTAAGCTGGGACAAAGTGAGAGAGTGGCATGGACATATATACACTACCAAATGTAAAATAGATAGTTAGTGGGAAGTAGCGCATAGAAAGGGAGACCAGCTCGGTGCTTTGTGACCACCTAGAGGGGTGGGAAGAGAGGGTGGGAGGGAGATGCAAGAGGAAGGGGATATGGGGATATATGTATACCTATAGCTGATTCACTTTGTTATACAGCAGAAACTAACACAACAATGTAAAGCAATTATACTTCAATAAAGATGTTAAAAAAAATACTGTTCTCCATAGTGGCTGTATCAATCAATTTACATTCCAACCAACAGTGCAGGAGGGTTCCCTTTTCTCCACACCCTTTCCAGCATTTGCTGTTACAGATTTTCGGATGATGCCCATTCTAACTGGTGTGAGGAGATACCTCATTGTAGTTTTGATTTAGATTTCTCTAATAATTAGTGATGTTGAGCAGCTTTTCATGTGCCTCTTGTTCATCTCTATGTCTTATTTGGAGAAATGTCTATTTAGGTCTTGTGTCCATTTTTGGTTTGGGTTGCTTGTTTTTTTAATATTGAGCTTCATGAACTGTTTATATATGTGGGAGATTAATCCTTTGTCTGTTGCTTCATTTGCAAATATTTTATCCCATTTTGAGGGTTGTCTTTTCCTCTTGTTTATAGTTTCTTTGCTGTGCAAAAAATTTAAGTTTAATTAAGATGCATTTGTTACTATTTCCCTTACTCTAGGAGGTGGGTCAAAAAACATCTTGCTCTGATTTATGTCAAAGAGTGTTCTTCCTATGATTTCCTCTAAGAGTTTAATAGTGTCCAGTCTTACATTTAGGTCTTTAAACCATTTTGAGTTTATTTTTGTGTATGGTGTTAAGGAGTGTTCTAATTTCATTCTTTTACATGTAGCTTCCAGTTTTCCCAGCACCAATTATTGCAGAGACTGCCTTTTCTCCATTGTATATCCTTGCCTCCTTTGTCATAGATTAGTTGACCATAGGTTTGTGGGTTTATCTCTAGGCTTTCTATCCTGTTGCATTGATCTATATTTCTGTTTTTGTGCCAGTACGATATTGTCTTGATTACTGTAGCTTTGTTGTATAGTCTGAGGTCAGGGAGTCTGATTCCTCCAGCTCCATTTTTTTTTTTCCTCTTAAGATTGCTTTGGCTATTTGGGGTCTTTTGTGTCTCCATAGGAGTTTTCAGATATTTTGTTCTACTTCTGTAAAAAAATGCCATTAGTAATTTGATAAGGATTGCAGTGAAACTGTAGATTGTTTTGGGTAGTACAGTCATTTTCACAATATTGATTCTTCCCCTCCAAGAATATGGTATATCTCTCCATATTTTTGTATCATCTTTGATTTCTTTTATCAGTGTCTTATAGTTTTCTGAGTACAGGTCTTTTACCTCCTTATGTAGGTTTATTCCTAGGTATTTTATTCTTTTGGTTGCAGTGCGTGAATGGGATTATTTCCTTAATTTCTCTTTCTGATCTTTCATTGTTCGTGTATAGGAATGCAAGACATTTCTGTGCATTCATTCTGTATCCTGCTACTTTACCAAATTCATTGATTAGCTCTAGTAGTTTTCTGGTGGCATCTTTAGGATTCTCTCATATAGTATCATGTCACCTGCAAACAGTGACATTTTTTCTTCTTTTCCAGTTTGTATTCCTTTTATTTCTTTTTCTTCTCTGATTGCTGTAGCTAGGACTTCCAAAACTATGTTAAATAATAGTGGCAAGAGTGAACATCCTTGTCTTGTTCCTGATTTTAGAGGAAATGATTTCAGATTTTCACCACTGAGAATGATGTTTGCTGTGAGTTTGTCAAATAGGAGCAGTGTAATGATGAGGTAGGTTCCCTCTATGCCCACTTTCTGGAGAGTTTTTATCATAAATTTGTGTTGAATTTTGTCAAAAGCTTTTTCTGCATCTATTGAGGTGATCATATGGTTTTTATTCTTCAGTTTGTTAATATGGTGTATCACATTGATTGATTTTCATATATTGAAGAGTCTTTGCATCCCTGAGATAAATCCCACTTGATCATGGTTTATGATCCTTTTAATGTTTTGCTGGATTCTGTTTGCTAATATTTTGTTGAGGATTTTTTAAATCTATATTCATCAGTGATATTGGCCTGAAATTTTCTTTTTTGTAGTATCTTTATCTGGTTTTGGTATCAGAGTGATTGTGGCCTTGTGGAATGAGTTGGGGAGTGTTCCTTCCTCTGCAATTTTTTGGAAGAGTTTGAGAAGGATAGGTGTTAGCTCTTCTCTAAATGTTTGCTAGAATTCGCCTGTGAAGTCATCTGGTCCTGGACTTTTGTTGGAAGATATTTAATCACAGGTTCAATTTCACTTCTTGAGATTGGGCTGTTCATATTTTCTATTTCTTTCTAGTTCCATCTTGGAAGGTTAAACCTTTCTAAGAACTTGTCCATTTCTTCCAGGTTGTCCATTTTATTGGCATAGAGTTGCTTGTAGTAGTCTCTTATGATGTTTTGTATTTCTGTGGTGTCCGTTGTAACTTTTCCTTTTTCATTTCTAATTTTATTGAGCCCTCTTCATCTTTTTCTTGATGAGTCTGGCTAAAGTTTTATCAATTTTGTTTATCTTCTCAAAGAACCAGCTTTTAATTTTATTGATCTTTGTTATTGTTTTCTTTGTTTCTATTTCATTTATTTCTGCTCTGATTTTTATGAGTTTTCCTTCTACTAACTTTGGGTTTCTTTGTTCTTCTTTCTCTAGTTCCTTTAAGTGTAAGGTGAGATTGTTTATCTGATATTTTTCTTGTTTCTTGAGGTAGGATTGTATTGCTATAAACTTCCCTCTTAGAACTGCTTTTGCTGCATCCCATAGGTTTGGGATCATCGTGTTTCATTCTCATTTATCTCTAGGTATTTTTTGATTTCCTCTTTTATTTCTTCAGTGAGCTAGTCAGTGACTTATTTAGTAACATACTGTTTAGCCTCAACGTGTTTGTGTTTTTTACGTTTTTCCCTTTAGTTGTTTTTTAATCTCATAATATTGTGGTCAGAATAGACGCTTGATATGATTTCAATTTTCTTAAATTTACTGAGGCTTGATTTGTGACCCAAGATGTGATCTATCCTAAAGAATGTTCCATGTGCATGTGAGAGGAAAGTGTAATCTGCTATTTCTGGATGGAATGTCTTATAAATATCAATTAACTCTATCTGGTCTATTGTGTCATTTAAAGCTTGTGCTTCCTTATTAATTTTCTGTCTGGATGATTTCCTCTTTTATAGGTGTTAGTATTTCCCTTATGTATTGAGGTGCTCCTATGCTGAGTGCATATATATTTATAATCGTTATATCTTTTTCTTGGATTGACCCCTTGATCATTATGTAGTGTCCTTCCTTGTCTCTTGTAACATTCTTTATTTTAAAGGCTATTTTATCTGATATGAGTATTGCTATTCCAGCTTTCTTTTGATTTCCATTTGCATGGAATGTCTTCTTCCATCCCCTCACTTTCAGTCTGTATGTGTTCCTAGGTCTGAAGTGGGTTTCTTGTAGGCGGCATATATATCAGTCCGTTTATTTTTGTTTTTTTGTTTTTTTTGTATCCATTCAGCATGCCCTTTTCTTTTGGTTAGAGCATTTAATCCATTCACATTTAGGGTAATTATTGATATGTATGTTCCTATTACCATTTTCTTAATTGTTTTGGGTTTGTTTTTGTAAGTCCTTTTCTTCTCTTGTGTTTCCCACTTAGAGAAGTTCCTTTAGCATTTGTTGTCAAGCTAGTTTGGTGGTGCTGAATTCTTTTAGCTTTTGCTTGTCTGTAAAGCTTTTGATTTCTCCATCATTTCTGAATGAAATCCTTGCCAGGTAGAGTTATCTTTGTTGTAGGTTCTTCCCTTTCATCACTTTAAATATATTGTTTCACTTCATTCTGGCTTTTAGAGTATCTGCTGAGAAATCAGCTTTTAACTTTATGGGAGTTCTGTTGTATGTTATTTGTTGTTTTTCCTTTGTTGCTTGTAATAATTTTTCTTTGTCTTTAATTTCTGTCAATTTGAATACTATGTGTCTTAGCATGTTTTCCTTGGGTTTACCCTACCTGGGACTCTCTGTGCTTCCTGGACTTGGGTGGCTATTTACTTTCCCATGTTAGGGAAAATTTCAACTATAAACTCTTCAAATATTTTCTCAGGTCCTTTTTCTCTCCCTTCTCCTTCTGGGAACCCTATAATGCTAATGTTGGTATGTTTAATGTTGCCCCAAAAGTCTCTTAGGCTGTCTTCATTTCCTTTTGTTCTTTTTTATTATTATTATTATTCTGTTCTGCAGCAGTGAATCCCACCATTCTGTCTCCCAGGTCACTTATCCGTTCTTCTGCCTCAGTTATTTTGCTATTGATTCCTTTTAGTGTATTTTTCATTTCAGTTATTGTATTGTTCATCTCTTTTTTTGTTCTTTAATTCTTCTAGGTCTTTTTTAAACATTTCTTGCATCTTCTAGATCTTTGCCTCTATTCTTTTTCTGAGATCCTGGATCATCTTCACTATCATTATTCTGAATTCTTTTTTGTAAAAGGTTGTCTATCTCCACTTCATTTGGTTGTTTTTCTGGGGTATTATCTTGTTCCTTCATCTGGTACATAGTCCTCTGCCTTTTCATTTTGTCTATCTTTCTGTGAATGTAGTTTTCATTCCACAGGCTGAAGGATTGTAATTCTTCCTGCTTCTGCTCTCTGCCCTCTGGTTGATAAAACTATCTAAGAGGCTTGTGCAAGCTTTCTGATGGGAGGGAATGGTGGTGGGTAGAGCTGGGTGTTGCTCTGGTGGGCAGAGCTCAATAAAACTTTAATCCACTTGTCTGCTGATGGGAGGGGCTGAGTTCCCTCCCTGTTGGTTGTTTGGCCTGAGGTGATCCAGCATTGGAGGCTACAGGCTCTTTGGTGGGGTTAATGGCGGACTCTAGGAGGGTTCATACCAAGGAGTACTTCCCAGACGTTCTGCTGCCTGTGTTCTTGTACTCACAGTGAGCCACAGCCACACCCCAGTTCTGCAGGAGACCCTCCAACAGTAGCAGGTATGTCTGGTTCAGTCTCCTATGGGTTTACTGCTCCTTCCCCCTGGGTCCAGATGCACACACTACTTTTTGTGTGCCCTTGAAGTGTGGAGTCTCTGTTTCTCCCAGTCCTGTCGAAGTCCTGCAGTCAAATCCTGCTAGACTTCAAAGTCTGATTCTCTGGGATTCCTCCTTCTGTTGCTGGACTCCCCAGTTGGGAGGCCTGACATTGGACTCAGAACCTTCACTCCAGTGTGTGGACTTCTGTTGTATAATTGTTCTCCAGTTTGTGAGTCACCCACCTAGCAGTTATTGGATTTGATTTTATTGTGGTTGCTCCCCTCCTACCATCTCATTGAAGCTTCTCCTTTGTCTTTGGACATGGGGTGGGTTTTGGTGAGTTCCAGTGTCTCCCTGTCAATGATTGTTCAGCAGTCAGTTGTGATTCTGGTGTTCTCACAAGAGGGAGTGAGCGGATGTCCTTCTACTCCTCCATCTTGAACCAATCTCTCTTAGACTTCTTAAAATTATCTCCACTCCACAGACACACTCCCACTTGATCAAATTAATGATATAGGAAACAGATTGTCATTCTTTGCTTCTAAAACCCAGATACATGTGTGCTCTGGAGAGTATATCAGTCTGCCAAGGATAGAAAAAAATCTGCACTCTGTGTCTACCATATTATATTAGTTCTCTTTAATTCTGCCTGGATTTTTTTCTTTTTTATTTGTATGTAATAAAAAACATTATTTTAACATTAAAATAGATATGGGTACAGTTTACATTGGCTGAAAAATTCATACAGCTCTAGAAACTTCCAAGAAACTTTCTGCTTCTTGTGAATCGCTACCATTTACATGTCTAGACCTTCAGGGTGTAAGTTTCTTCTGTTTTATTTTATTTGCTTTTATTGAAATATAGTTGATTTACAATATTATATTATTTTCATAATGACAGCAAAGTGATTCAACTTTCTTTATAGATTATACTCCATTTAAAGTTTTTACAAAATAATGGCTATAGTTTCCTGTGCTGTACAATATATTCTTGTAACTTATTTGTTTTATATATAGCAGTTTGTATCACTTAATCCCATACCCATATTGTGCTCCTTCCCCCTTCCCTTTTCCCACTGGTAACCACTAGTTCTCTGTATCGGTGAGTCTGTTTCTGTTTTGTTTTATACATGCATTCATGCTATTTTTCAGACTCCACATGTAAGTGACAACATAGAGTGTCTTTCTCTGTCTGGCTTATTTCACTAAGCATAATACTCTCTAGGTCCATTCACACTGTTGCAAATGGCAGAATTTCATTTTTTTTATGGCTGAGTAATATTCTACTGTATATATATATACCACATCTTCTTTGTCCATTCATCTGTTGATGGACACTTGGGTTGTTTCCATATCTTGGCTGTTGGAAATAATGCTATTGTGAACATGGGGGTGCATGTATCTTTTCAAACTAGTGTTTTACATTTTTTGGGATATATATCAAGGAGTGGAATTGCTGGATCATATAGTAATTCTATTTTTAGTTTTTTGAGGAACCTCCATACTGTTTTCCATAGTGGCTGTACCAATTTACATTCCCACCAACAGAGTACATGGGTTCCCTTTTTTCCACATTTTTGTCAAAATTTGTTATTTGCAGTCTTTTTGATGATAAGCCATTCTGATTGGTATGAGGTAATATCTCATTGTGGTTTTAATTTGCATATCTTTAATTTTAATGGTGTTGAGCATCTTTTTATGTGTCTGTTGGCCATCTGTTTGTCTTCTTTGGAAAAATGCCTATTCAGGTTTTCTATCCATTTTTATTGCGTTTTTTAAAATTTTTGATATTGACTTGTAGAGCTGTTTATTTTTGTGGATAATAAGCCCTTATCTATCATGTCATTTGTAAATATTTTCTCCATTCCGTAGGTTGTCTTTTTGTTTTGTTGATGGTTTCCATTTCTGTGCAAAAGTTTTTAAGTTTAATTAGGTTACATTTGTTAATGTTTGCTTTTGTTTCTTTTTTTTGCCTTAGGAGACAGATCCAAGAAAATATTGCAACAATTTATGTCAGAGAATGTTCTGCCTATGTTCTCTTCTAAGTGCTTTATGGTTTCAGATCTTACATTTAGGTCTTTAATCCATTTTTTGTTTATTTTTGTATATAGTGTGAGGAACTGTTCTAATTTCATTCATTTACATGTAGCTGTCCAGTTCCCAGCACCGCTTGGACTGGGTTCTTCCAATCCAAAAACACTTGATGTTTTCCCATTATTTATATTATATTCAGTTTCCTTCATTAATGTCTTATAGTTTTCAGAGAACAGGTTTTTCATTCCCTTTGTTAAGTTTATTTCTAGGTATTTTATTCTTTGAGATGTGATTTCAAATAGAATTTTATTTTGGGAGGTTTTTCATTCTGATAGTTAATTATTAGTGTATAGAAAAGCAATAGATGTTTGTATATTAATCTTGTATCCTACAACTTTACTGAACTCATTCATGAGTTTTATTAGGTTTTTTTGGTGGAGACTTTAGGGCTTTCTATAGATAGTATCATGTCATCTGCAAATAATGACAGTTTTAATTCTTCCTTTCCAATTTTGATTCCTTTTATTTCTTTTTCTTTTTTTAAAAATATATGTTTATTTTATTTTTTAAATAACTCATCCTTTAAAAAATATTAATTAATTAATTTTTGGCTGTGTTGGGTCTTTGTTGCTGTGAGCGGGCTTTCTCTTGTTGTAGCAAGCAGCGGTGCACAGGGTTCTCATTGCAGTGGCTTCTCTTGTTGCGGAGCATGGGCTGTAGGTGCATGGGCTTCAGTAGTTGTGGCACATGGGCTCAGTAGTTGTGGCTTGTGGGCTGTAGAGCGCAGGCTCAGTAGTTGTATCTCATGGGCTTAGTTGCTCCACAGCATGTGGGATCTTCCCAGACCAGGGCTTGAACCAGTGTCCCCTGCATTGGCAAGCAGATTCTTAACCACTGTGCCACCAGGGAAGTCCCTTATTTCTTTTCCTTATCTGATTGTTGTGGCTAGGACTCCAATAGTATGTTAAATAGAAGTGGCAAGAGTGGGCATCCTTTTTTGTTCCTCATTTTAGAGGAAAGCCTTTCAGCTTTTCAACATTGAGTATGATGTTAGCTATGGGTTTGCCATAAATGGTCTTTTTTATAATGAGATATGTTTCCTCTATATCAACTTTATGAGAGATTTTATCATTAGTCAATGTTTTATGAGAACATTTAATCATGAATCAATGTTGAATTTTGTCAAATGCCTTTTCTGCTTCTATTGAGATGATCATGTGATTTTTATCCTTCCTTTTGTTATTGTAGTGTATCTCATTGATTGATTTGCCAATATTGAACCATTTTTGTAACCTTGGAGTAAACCTCAGTTAATCATGGTGCATGATCCTTATTATATATTGTTGGATTCAGTTTGCTAAT
The DNA here is from genome assembly GCF_949752795.1 of Hyperoodon ampullatus. Taxonomy (NCBI): domain Eukaryota; kingdom Metazoa; phylum Chordata; class Mammalia; order Artiodactyla; family Ziphiidae; genus Hyperoodon; species Hyperoodon ampullatus. Next base: position 128,641,815 of record NC_136918.1, read on the forward strand.
ATTTTATTGAGGATTTTTGAATCTATATGCATATCAAAAATATTAGAGTATACATTTTTGGTAGTCTCTGTGTCTGGTTTTAGTATCAAGGTAATTTTGGCTTCATAGAATGAATTCGGGAGTGATTCCTCCTCTTCAATTTTTTGGAATAGTTTGAGAAGGATAGGCATTAACTCTTCTCTGTATGTTTAGTGGAATTCCCATGTGAAGCCATCTGGTCCTGGATTTTTGTAAGCTGGGAGTTTTTTTTTTTTTTTTTACAATTTCAATTTCACTACTAGTGATTGGTCTGTTCAGATTGTCTGTTCCTTTCTGATTCAGTCTTGGCAGTTTGTATGTTTCCAGAAATTTGTCTATTTCTTATAGGTTGTCTAATTTGTTGACATATAACTGTTCAGAGTATTCTCTTATGAATTTTTTGTATCCCTGTGATATTCGTTGTTTTTTACCCTCTTTCATTTCTTTTTTTTTTACATTTTAAATTTTTGTGGGGCCACAGTGCACTGATTGTGGGACCTCAGTTCCCCAACCAGGGATCAAACTTGGGCCTTGGCAGTGAAAGTGCCAAGTCCTAACCAGTGGACTGCCAGGAAATTCCCTTCCCTGTTTCATTTCTTGCTTTGTTTATTTGGGTCCTCTCTCTTTTCTTCTTGATAAGCCTGGCTAAATGTTTATAAATTTTCTTTTATTGGTTTCACCAATCTTTTCTATTGTTTTTTTTAATCTCTATTTTATTTATTTCCAATTTCCTTCCTTCTGTTGACTTTGAACTTTGTTTTCTTTTTCTAATTCCTTTAGATTGTAGGTTAGGTTGTTTATTTGAGATTTTTCTTATTTCTTGAGGAAAGCATGTGTGCTATAAGCTACCCTCTTAAGAACTGCTTTTGCTACATCCCATAGATTTTGGAAAGTTGTGTTTTCATTTTCATGTGTCTTGATATATTTTCTGTTTTCCTCTTTGATTTCTTCATTGACACATTGCTTTTTTCAGTACCGTGTTTTGTAGTCTCCACATATTTGTGCTTTTCCCGTTTTTCTTTCTGAAATTAATTTCTAGTTTCACACTGCCATTGTCAGAAAAAAAATGCTTGATATATGTTCTATTCTCTTAAATGTGTTGAAACTTGTTTTGTTTCCTAGCATGTGATTTATCCTGGAGAATATTCTATGCACACTTGAAAAGAGTGTGTATTGTTTTGGATGTAATGTCCTGTAGATATCTATTAAGTCCAACTAGTTTACTGTGTTATTTAAGACTACTGATGCCTTATTAATTTTCTGTATTGATGATTTTCCATTGATATAAGTAGTGTGCTTAAAGTTCCCTATTATTATTGCATCATTGTCAATTTATCTTCTTGTGTCTGTTAATATTTGCTTTATGTATTTAGATGTTCCTGTATTGGATGCATGTAGGTAAACAATTGCAAATCGTCTTCTTGTATAGGTACACTTATCATTATATAATGCCTTTATCTTTTGTTATAGACTTTGTTTAAAAGTCTATTTTGTATGATACAGGTATTGCTATCCACTCTCTCTTGTCATTTCCATTTCCATGAGATATCTTTTCTCATCCCCTCGCTCTAAGTCTGTGTGCCTTTAGCTCTGAAGTGAGTCTCTTGTAAGTAGCATTTATATGGGTCTTGTTTTTTCATCCAATCAGCCACCCTATGTCTTTTGATTGGAGCATTTACTCAATTGACATTTAAAGTAACTACTGATAAGTGTATGTACTTATTGCCATTTTATTATTTGTTTTCTGGTGGTTTTTGTAACTCTTTTCTGTTCATTTCTTCTTCTCTTTGCTTATATTACTTTGTGGTTTGATGATTTTCTTTAGTAATGTGCTTGTGTTTCTTTCTTTCTAGGTTTTGTGTATCTATTACAAATTTTTGATTTGTGGTTACTATGGAGCTCATAGATGTTGGCATATAACTATATCTACTTGTTTTGAATTGGTAGTCATTTAAGTTCAAAAACATTCTAGAAGTTCTATTTTTTCACTCTCCTCCCTTACATTTTGTGTTTTTGATGTTACATTTTACATCTTCGTGTTTATCCCTTCACTGTTTATTTTAGTTATAGTTGCTTTTACAATTTTTTGTCTTTTAATCTTTATAATGATTTATTTAACTGATTGATCCTCAGCCCTTAGTATATATTTGCCTTTCCTAGTGGGATTTTTCTTTTCCTATAGATCCTTACTTCTTGTAATAGCCTTTTCTTATCCACTAGAGAAGACCCTTTAACAGTCCTTTTAGGGAGGGTTTAATATTGATGAACTTTCAGATTTTGCTTATATGAGAAGTTCATTATCTCTCCTTCAATTCTAAATAATGATGTTGTTAAGTAGAGTACCCTTGGTGGCAAGATTTTCCCTTTTAGTGCTTTGAATATATTATGCTGCTCCCTTCTAGCCTGCAAAGCTTCTGAAGAAAAATCAGCTGATAGCCTTATGGAGGTTCTTTTGTATATGACTCTTTGTTTTTATCTTTCTGCCTTTAGAATTCTCTCTTTATCTTCATCTTTTGACATTTTAATTATGATGTCTTGGTGTGGGTCTGTTTGGGTTTATGTTATTTGAGACTCTGTGCTTCCTGTACCTGTATATCTATTTCCTTCTTCAGGTCTGAGACTTTTTCAGTCATAACTTCATCAAATACCTTTTTCAGCCCCTTCTTTCTCTCTTCTCCTTCTGGGACCCCTATAATATGAATGTTGGTACTCTTGATGTTATCCCAGAAAATTTGTTTTTAGCTTTGCTATTCTGATTGGATCTATCTTCCAGATCACTTACACATTCTTCTGTATTGCTTAGTCTGCTGTTCCTTCATTTTGGTGTGTTTTTCATTTCAGTTATTGTATTTTTTCAGTTCTGACTGGTTCTTTTTTATATTTTCTAGTTCCTTGTTAAAATTCTCACTGTGTTTATCTATTCTTTTCCTGAATTCAGTTAGCATTCTTATTACTAATGTTTAGAATTCTTTATTTGATAAAGTGTTTACTTCTCTTTCCTTATTCATTTTTTCAGGGTTTTTCTCTTGCTCTTTCAATTGAGACTAGTTCCTCTCTCTTTTCATTTTGTGTAACTTTCTCCACCTCTATGAATTTAGGTGAAACAATTGCCTATTGCAGTCTTGAAGGGATATCCTTATGTAGAAGTGTTCATGGTCTGCATGTGCCCAGTGCATTTGGTGGGAAAGCTAGATTTGACATGAAAAGAATATATCTTTCCTCAGGGTATGCTGTCAGCTATCACCTTGGTAGGAGGTGAAGTTAGAGATGGAGGAGTTTAAGCCAGAACCAGATGTGAGATGGGGTTTCCTCTGTGCTCAGAGGCTGTTACCACCCTACTAGATGTGGGGTCAGATCTCAAATTGATGGAGCAGAAGCTCTGAAGATCAGGTCTGAGCTGATTCTCTTTCCTTTAAGTGTGTGCCCTCTCATCTCCCAGCACCAGCACCCTTATCCCAGAGGGAAGCAGTGCTGGAGCAAGAGGGGCCCATGCAGACTCTCAGCTCATGATGAGGCATGGGCTGTGGTGGTTCAACCACAGACAGAGGCTCAGGCTGTGTATGATGCAGTGTCTGTGCAATTGCCAGTAATGGCAGCCCCACTGCATCTGAGTCTCCTTTGTCCCTCACAGCCAATGAATGTCCCCAGTCTTCTCAGCCTCTGCCCTGTTGTGGAGCTGCTCTTCTCTGCAGGTGGGGCTCACTTGGTCTCTCAGCATATCAGGGCTTCGGCTGTGGTGGTCCAGCTGCTGTCAGAGATCATGGCTGCTTCTGGTGAGCTGCCTGAGTAAGCATCAGCAATGGCTATCTCCATTGCATCAGATGCCACCCCAGGTCCAAGTCATCTCTCTGTTCCATGGCCAAGCTCTCTCCCTTGTCCTGGTAGCCCTTGCCCTTGTGCTGAGCTGTGAGGTGAAGTAAGTGGGGCTGAAGCATTTGCTCAACTCAGGCTTGGGCATGTGCCAGGGCAGTCACAAGAAACCAGGTAGCCACTGGAGTAGTCCTCAATCCACCTTATCTCCTCTGTCTTGGGAGCAAGCCAGCACTCTCATGCTCCTCACAAATGGAGCCCAGGCTTCCCATAGCCCTCCTGTTAGTTCTAGTGGCCCTCCAGTCAGCCAAGGGAGCTTTTCTGCCCTATGTTGGACTCCAGGACTGGGACAGCCAATATGTGGCTCAAACTGCTCACTAATTAGGTCAGATCTCCACTGGTGTATTCTCCCTTTTCCTCTGAGTCCCCTCCCAGGAGTATGGTCCCAACCTGATCGCTCTGTTCCCTTCCTTCCTGATTCTGTGTGGATCTTTGTTACAGCCTTGGTTGTACTGTTTCTGACAGTTTACAGTTAGTTTTCAGTGAGAATTTTTCCACATTCAGATGTATTTTTGATGTGTTCATTGGCGGAGGTGAGTTCCACATCCTCCTACTCTGCCATCTTGATCCAAAGTTCCATTCTTCTCTTTTAAATGTGTGTCTGTGGGAAAGATTTTAAAACTAATGAGTAACATTTTTCAGTACTAATTCTGCTATTATTTGTATAAACCTAACACACATCTTCACTTCTCTAAATTTATTCGCCTGGAATTTTAAAGGGATTGAAATAATACTCTCTCAGTTTCCTTGTGGGGACACAACTGTAATATTGTATGACAACTTTACATCATCAGTTTTGATTGAAGGAGTTGGAGCTTTCAGAGACACATTTCATGACCCATGTTTGACAAAAACTTTGTTAACAGATGTGAAGAGGAACAGTTTATGGAATTCCTTGAGGTAATGCTATTTTATATCAAAAAATATCTACTATGGTTTTACAGAAATGTCAGACATTTTAGTAGAGTAGTTGAAATTCTTGAAGAAATGTTTTACATAAGAGCTGTCATTTTTAATATGCAAATTTTGTTGTGATTTCATCATGGAACATTTTATCCTTTCAAATATGTTTTTACAATACAACTTTGAGAAATATATTTTTCCATAAGATAATGAACTCTCATTATCAAGTATAGAAATTTCCTTAATTTCAATTGAAGAATAATATTCTAAAGTTTAAATATATAGTATATATTGATAATTTTAAAAGTTTTATGATTTTATTATAAAATTTCCTTAATTTTAATAGAATAATATTATAAAGTTAATTATATATATTGTATGAAAAATTTATAATAAAATTTGTGATTTTATTGTATTATAAAATATACTATGCTATAAAATTATTTTATAATAAAATTTTATATAAAATATATAATACTTTAAATTTTGAAAACAGGTAATTTATGAAACAATTCATTTAACTATTTCACCTAAGTTAAAATAAATTCAGTTAATTTATTTAACTCTTTCACTAAGGCAACATAATCTTAGCATGATGCACTATTACTATAGTGTTGCTTTTTGGTTGTTATTTTTGCGTTTGTTATTTTTTTATTTTTGAGGTATTTGGGTAAATATCTTGATTAATTAGATCTTTGAAAACAGATTGTTAGAGTTTGCTTTGCAGAGAAACCCAAGCACTTCCCTGAGGTGACTTGAAGGTTTGTGGTAAAACAGAAATAGTAGCAATCAATATAATGTCTAATCTGGACACCCCATCACTCTTAAACTAATAAACTAGAGTGTCAATAATGTCATAGCCAAAGATTCTCCTCTATTATAAATGGGTTAATTAGCAGCCCATAGAAACACCGTGCTCTAGTGCCAGATGCAAGCTTCTAAATGACACGTCAAAGCAGAGATGATACATTGCTTTCCCTTTACAATGGGTCATGAATCAGTGCTCATCACATTCTAGGCAGCCTAAGCAAACAAACAAACAAGCAACTTTATACCCAGGGTTGTACTTTTCAGATCCACTTCCTCTCAAATAAACAAAACCCTGGTAATTATACCTCAGTTTTTTAAAAAGTCAAAAAAAAAATTTAAAAGAACCCCAACTTTTGGTGTGATGGTAAATTTTATGTATCAACTTGATTGGGTCACGGGAACCCAGATATTTTGTTAAACATTATTTCTGGGTATGTCTGTGGGGAGTGTTCATTTGTTGAAGGCCTGAGTAGAAGAAAAGGCTGAGTAAGAAATAGTTCTTATTCTCTGCCAGACTGTCTTTGAGCTGAGACGTTGGTCTTTTCCTGCCTTTGGAATGAACTCAGACTAGAGCATACAGCACTGGCTCTTCTGGTTCTCAGGTCTTCAGACTTGGACGAGAACTATACTGTTGACTTTCTTCGGTCTCTGGCTCATTGACTGTGGATCTTGGACTTCTCAGCATCCGTAATCAAGTGAGCCAATTCCTAACAGTAAATTTCTTTAGATAGTTAGACTGATCTTCTGAAAATATTACTTATTTCTCACCAGGATAAGATTAATTTCAAACTTAGTGACTTTGATAATCTTATATTGTAGTTTCTCTTATCTCCAGTTCCTTTAAATACCTGTTGTGGATTTTTGTTTGTTTGCTTTTTTAACTGTGAGCCAGTCTTTTGGAAATCCATGCTCTCTTTCAAAAATTATTTACAACTATATATCATGTATCATCCTTTCCCAGATATATAGATGAGTTTTAAGGGGAAGGAGATAAAACAAATGTGGGAATCAAAGCAGACAATAAACATAGATCATATAACTACAGCTATAGAATTTTATCAGACCTGGAATTAAAAAGGTATGCTACTGTGTCTGACTTACTTCACTCAGTATGACAATCTCTAGGTCCACCCATGTTGCTGCAAATGGTATTATTTTGTTCCTTCTTATGGCTGAGTAATATTCCATTGTATGTATATGTATGTATATGTGTATGTATGTATGTATATATATATATATATATATATATATATATATATATATATATATATATATACACCACATCTTCTATCTTCTTTATCCATTCCTCTCTTGATGGACATTTAGGTTGCTTCCATGTCCTGGCTATTGTAAATAGTACTTCAATGAACATTGAGGTGCATGTATCTTTTTGAATTATGGTTTCTATGGATATATGTCCAGGAGTGGGACTGCTGGGTCCTATGGTTAGTTTTACTTTTAGTTTTTTAAGGAACCCCCATATGGTTCTCCATACAAACACTATGAATTTACATTCGCACCAACAGTGTAGGAGGATTCCTTTCTTTTCACATCCTCTCCAGCATTTATTGCTTTTAGATCTTTTAAATGAGGGACATTCTGATTGGTGTAAGTTGATACCTCATTGCAGTTTTGATTTGCATTTCTCTAATAATTAGTGGTGTATCTAGAGATTGTCACACTGAGTGAAGTAAGTCAGATACAGAAAGTCACATCATATATATTACTTATATGTGGAATCTAAAAAAAAAGAGTACAAATGAACTCATTTACAAAGCAGAAGTAGAGTCACAGATGTAGAAAACAAACTTATGGTTACCAGGGGATAAGAGGGAAGGGATAAATTGGGAGATTGGGATTAACATATATACACTACTGTATATAAAATAGATAACTAATAAGAACCTGCTGTACAGCACAGGGAACTCTACTCAATACTCTGTGATGGCCTATATGGGGAAAGAATCTAAAAGAAAAGAGTGGATATATGTATATGTAAAAATGATTCACTTTGTTGTACACCTGAAACTAACACAACATTGTAAATCAACTATACTCCAATAAAAATTAAAAAAAATAAAAATGAAAAAATAACAACAGCAACAAAAGTTGTGTTATCAATACATTCAAAAACTAGAGTAGAAGCTGAAGAATATCATCAGAGAACTGAATCTAATAAGAAGTATAAAATGGAAATTCTATAATTGAAAACAAATAAAATAAATGCTATGAAAAGAACAAAACAAAAATGTGGGTTAAAATGAAAAGTTTTAACATACATACAATTGGAGTCACCAAGAGCAAACATATATATATATATGTATGTAATATATATATATTTATATACATAATATATATAATATGTATATAAATATATATAAAATAAATATATATAAATGTATATATATGTTTTAAGAAATAATTGTATAGAATTTTCCAACATTCATTATAGACCTTGAGCTATGGGTTCAGAAACTTTTATGAACCCCAAACCAATTAAAAAATAAACCTAATACATATTCACATAATAGTAAGATTACTGAAAACCATAAAAAAGAGAAAATTTAAAAGCAACCAAAGGGGGCTTCCCTGGTGACGCAGTGGTTGGGAGTCCGCCTGCCGATGCAGGGGACACGGGTTCGTGCCCCAGTCCGGGAAGATCCCACATGCCGCGGAGCACCTGGGCCCGTGAGCCATGGCTGCTGAGCCTGCGTGTCCGGAGCCTGTGCTCCGCAACGGGAGAGGCCGCCAAAAGTGAGAGGCCTGCGTACTGCAAAAAAAAAAAAAAAAAAAAAAAAAAAAGCAACCAAAGGGAAAGAATACATTACTTTCAAAGGACCATAAATATGATTGATATCTAGCTCTGCAACAGAAACAATGAAAGACAAAAAACACTGTTGCCATTTTTAATGAGCTGAAAGAATATAACCATAAATATGATTAATATCTAGCTCTGCAACAGAAACAATGAAAGACAGAAAACACTGATGCCATTTTTAAAGAGCTGAAAGAATATAACTATCAAACTAGAGTATTATTCCACAAAAGAAATATTCTTTAAGAACATAAGAAAGTAGAGACATTTTCGACAAACAGTGAAAATCTTTCATCTCTACACCCATACTGAGGAAATACTACATGGAATTTTTGGGCAGAATTAATATTATTTTAGATGGAAACACAGTAAATAAGTCAGAAATGAAGAGCATGAGAATTGATAGATACATAGGGAGATCTGAATTAAAACTGACTGCTTAATGTAATAATAAATTAGTAATAATAATATTTGTATTTTTTTAAACCACACAAATGCAGAATTAAACATAATAGTAAAATAGTATAAAAATTAAGGAGAGTAAATGCCATAAGACCATTACATTGACTAGAAATTGGTAAAGTATGAATTTAATATGAAATCTAGTAAAGCATGGATACATATCATAGCTTCTAACATAACATTGAAAAGAATAATGATACAATTCAACAATAAAAAAGATAACCCATTAGAAAATGAGCAATGTACTTGAGTGGACATTTCTCCAAAGAAGACATATAAATAACCAGTGATCACATGAAAAGATGGTGAACATCACTAATCATTGTGGAAATGTAAATCAAAACCATAATTATATACCACTTCATACCCATTAGAATGGCTATTATCAAAAAAGCAGAACTAACAATTGTTGATGAGGATGTGAAGAAATTGGAATCTTGTATATTGCCGGTAGGAATGTAAGATGGTGCAGATGCTGTGAAAAATGGTATGGTCGTTCCTCTAAAAATTAAACATAATTGTGTCATGTAGCATATCTGTTCCATATCTGGGTATATATCCAAAAGAATTGAAAGCAGAGACTTACAGATATTTGTACACTCATGTTCCTAATAGCATTATTAACAGTAGTCAAAAGGTGGCTGCAACTAGTGTCCATTGATGGATGAATGGATAAACAAATGTGATGTATACATACAATGAAATATTATTCAGCTTTAAAAAGGAAGGGAATTCTCACATGTACTATAACATGGATGAACCTTGATGACATTATATTGATATTAAGTGAGATAAGCCAGTCACTTACGTGAAGTACCTAAGGTAGTCTAATTTATAGAGCTAAAAAGTTGAATGGTGGTTGTCAGGAACTGGCTGGAAGAGGGAATGAGGAATTATTGTTTAATGAGTATGAAATTTCATTTTGGGAAGAAAAAATATTCTGGAAATGGATGCTTGTAATGGTTGTACAACATTGTGAATATAATTAATGCCACTGAAATGTACACTTAAAAATTGTAAATTTTATGTCATGTATATTTTACCACAATAAAAAAGAACCTTAACAACAATAAAAATAATAATAGAATGTATTACTAGCAAGTTAATAGAGGATGAGGAGTGGAAAAATAAAAATACTTTATCCAGAAAGGGCAAGAAATAAAAAAAAGAAGAAACAATGAACTGATGGGACAAATTAGAAAACAAATAGTAAGCTGGTAGAGATACATCTAAGTTTAATAGACAATATTAATCATAAAAATTGGATTAAAAAATGAAACTATACATTTTGTTGGTTTGCAGCATTGGGAGTTCCTGGGTAAAATCTGAAACTGGTCCTCTTGCAGGGAGGCAAGGAGAAACTGAAGAAAGAGGCAGGCCCCTCCAGATTGGTAGGTGGCAACTTTAATAAACAAGGGAACTGTGAGTCTTGCCCTGGGTGGCCACAAGATGAGTAGATCTCTGCACCGGCCCACCAGAATCTTAAAAGATTAAATAGGGGCCTTGACTGGGTTCAGTAGTGTACACAGTCCAGATGGTCTCAACAACATCTTGTTCTCTCAAGGTTGCATCCTTGGAACCCTCCTAGTGTGGGAACTGTGGGTGGAATGTACATTCAAAGGACAGGGGAGAGGGTGAGCAGCCTCGAATTGCCAGGGTCCAGCTCACAGATCAACCAGAGGTCATGACCTCTCAATTACCTCCTTCAACAATGTTGCTTACATAAGCTACATCTTTAATGTAAGGATATAGAATAGTTGAAAGAAAGAGGGAGGAAGAGATGAATACTGCAAATAGTAACCAACATAAAGCTGTAAAACAACACTAATATCAAATATTTAAGGAAGTGATTATTAATAGACATATTCAACGGAAAGTATACAAGGCCTAAATTTGTTCACCACTAATTCTATATTCTCTAAACTGATAAAAAGGGACAGAGAGACAAATTCACAGTCATAGTTTGATATTTATATATAACTTATTCAGTGAATAATAGGTGAAGCAGACAAAAATTCAGTGTGGGTATTAAAATTTTAACTACATAAACAACATTAAACAACTTGACATTGTATATATACATTATATGTAATATATATAATATGTAAAATATGTAATTCTCTCTCCACACACACACGCACATGTGCACACACACACACACACAAATGCTGCACTCAAACAACTGCAAAATTCATTCTTTTCAAGTGTACATAGAACATTTAGCAAAATAGGTCATCACATGCTGGACCACAAAGCAAGTCCTAACAAATTTCAAAGAATTTGAAAATGAAATTATAAAAAGTATGTTCTGACAAAAATGCAATTAACCTGGAACTAAAAAACAAATAAAAAAATAGAAAGATAACTAGTTAAATCCCCAAACTTTGCATATTAAACAATGCATTTGTAAATCATCCATGTGCCACAGAAGAAATTACATGGAAATCAGAAAATATTTTGAAGTAAAATATAATAATAATACGACATAAAAGTCTTTTGAATGCTACTACATGCTGTGCTTAGAAAATAAATTAGTAGATATGCAATAATAAGAGAAGAAAATCTGAAAAATTAACACTATAAACTTCCATGTGAAGAAGCTGAAAAAATGAGTTAAATAAAATAGAATCAAGGAAATAATGAAAAGTAAAAAACAAAATCAATAAAACAGAAAACAAATTGTTAGGGAAAATAAAGACAAAAATTTGATTGTTTGAAAATACTATTAAAATTGATAACCTAATAAAACTGTTCGTGATTTAAAAATAGATAGTGCAACTTATTAAAGAAGTAAAGGTTATATCTATATTTGATAGATATGGAAAATTTATTAAGCTTATAATTATATTAAATGAACAAATATCTTGAAAACCACAACTTACTGAAAGTGACACAAGAAAGAAAATTAAAGGCAAGGTGTTCTATATCTTTTATTAAATTGAATTCACAGTTTAAACTTCCACTAAGAAAACTCAAAGTCCAAAGGACTTTGAATTCTTCCAAAAATGTAGGGAAGCAATATCATTATTATTACAAAGATCTTTGGGAATAGAAATAGAGGGAATATTTCCCAAAACTTTTAAATAGCAAACATAATTTTATACCAAAACATGAACATTTCAAGTAAGGAAATTTGTAAGCAAATTTATTTAAAGAACATAGACACAGGGCTTCCCTGGTGGCGCAGTGGTTGAGAGTCCGCCTGCCGATGCAGGGGACAAGGGTTCGTGCCCCGGTCTGGGAAGATCCCACATGCCGCGGAGCGGCTGGGCCCGTGAGCTATGGCCACTGAGCCTGTGCTCCGGAGCCTGTGCTCCGCAAGGGGAGAGGCCACAACAGTGAGAGGCCCGCCTACCGCAAAAAAAAAAAATAATAATAAATAAAAATAAAAATAAAGAACATAGACACAAAAATCTGAAATGAAATATCAGCAAAATTAATGCAGTAATGCATAAAGTAGTGTTTGTTCTAGTAAGGCGAGTGGTGTAATGTCTGTAAATCAATCAATAAAACTTACTGCATTAATAAAATAAAGGAGGAAAACATGGGGTCATCTGATTAGATGTAGAAAAATATTGATTAAATCATTGTCTACTTCTTTTAAAAAAATCTATTGGCAAACGGGAAATAATGGAAAATTTCATTAAACTGATAAGGGAGTTGTATCAGTTGGTTATTGCAAACTAAAAATCATCTCAAAACTCCATGACTAAAATCCATATATATCTTATGCTCTTGATTCTGTTGGTTGGCCAACTTAGGATGAGTTTGAAATTAACAAATAGAAAATGAAATACTCAAATAATATCTTTTAAAATAACATGAAACATAGCGAATACATAGGAATAAATCATAAGAAAGATGTGGAAAACCTCTACACTGAAATTACAAAACAAACATTACTGAAATAAAGGAAAAATAACAAGTAAAGGCAATAATGTACTATGTTTATGGATTGGAAGACTCATTGTTTGAAGATATTGACTATCAACTACATGCCCCTCAAATGGTACATATAACATAACACCAATCAAAATCTCTGCAGGTGTGTGTGTGTGTTTATTAAAAATGAATGTAGAAATTCAAAGAGTAAAGAATAGCAAAGACAAGATTGAAGAAGAACAAACACGAGGACTTAAACTACCAGATATTATGCTTTATTATAAAACTACAGTAAAACTGTGTGGCATTGACATAATTGGATAAATAGTCCAGAGAGACCCCAAAAAGAATCCAGAATGATACATGCGTGTAAAAAAAAAATCACATCATTTATAACAAAAGTGCCACTGAAATGCAATGAAGAAAGGTTCATATTTTCAGTATATGATACTGGATAAACTGGGTATCTCTATGGAAAAAAAAATGAACCTTCACATTTTCAGTAGATGATGCTGGGTCAGTTGAATATCAAAATAGAAGACAAATTGAATTAAACTTTTTCTCACATCTCACACCACATATAAAAATTAATTCCAGATGGATTGAAGATTCCAGATGGATTGAATGAGAAAGGTAAATTATTAAAACCTCCGTCCAAAATAGGAGAGTATTTTCATGGCTACAACATAGGCGAGTTGCTTTATAAATTTGATTGTGAGAAGGAAGCATGTATACCAGACTTTCTGATCCCATTTATATAGAGTTCCAAAAAAAATAAAATAAAGCCAATCAATGATTCTGGAAGTCACAGTTGTGGTTACCTTGGTGGTTTAATTACTGCAAGTTTGTACCAGGAGTCTTCTGGAGTGCTGGTTATGTTTATAATACCATTTACAATAGTATCATAAAGAATCAGGTACCTATGAATAAATCAAAGATGCGAAAAACTTCTATACAGATACTTAAAATACAAAAAATAATATTGAGAGAAATGAAAAAATGCATAACAATACATTTTCATGAGCTGGACGACCCATTGTAAATATGCCCACAGTATTCTCAAAATAATAAAGGCAAAGCCATCACAATCAAGGGCTATTTTGTTACATTTCAATATCAAAGTATGTATGACATGTTTCAATAAAAAATATTAGCACAATAAAGGAAATAGGACATAAAATGAATTGTAATTACCTACCAGAAAGGAAAAAGAAGAAGGAAAAAAAATATGTTGTAGCTGCCGCGTACTCTTGTTTTTTCATGTTTAGAAGATGAGGATGTATGGCTATCTAGATATGGTGCTAATACATTCCATTCTTTGTGTCAAATTTCTCACCTTCTCAAATTGCATAAGTGTAGACATTTTGGACCTTTATACCTGTGATATTCTGGGAAATGGCCTTACTATTCCTCAGTAATATTTTACAAGTGAACTTGACATGGAAAGGATCACTGTCCTGAAATACATTTATTCCAGAGTAGAAACTTTGGCAGTCTTCTCAGTGACTATGGAGCAGAGTGAGATGCATGTGTATAAATATTCTGAGGCCCATTATAATGCACTTCACCATCACATGAGATGCAACATAAAGGAAAGTCAGACTGAAAGTGCTGTGTTATTCAACTGTTTCATTTACAATCAAAATCTGTGGCTCAGCTTAGCCTACGGCAGGTCCATATGTAAAGAATTCATGAATGTAATATTACTTAAACAAAATAAAAGACATCCTATTTATACAACAATTTAATAATTTTATTGTAATTCTGCACAGTATTTTATGGAACTATTGAACAGAAGATTTGTGGATCTTTAGAAATAAATTAATTCACCTTCTATTGGACAAAATTGCCTATGGTTTTCTAAGTGTTCTTTTAACACATCTAGAGATGTGAAGTTCGTTATCTTATGGGGCAGTTTATTAAATTTTTATAGCCTTATATTAAGTTATTAGAAGACTCATACTAATCTGAAACCAGTCTTCCTGTAACTTGTATTTATCGTTTTTAAATCTTCCCTGGGGTGCCACATAGAATAAAAGTTTAATTTCAGGCAAAGCTGCATATATTTTTAGATTGTTTACAATGTTTTTGTTCTTCTAGATAAATTCAGATTGCAAAACAATCGAGTATATTATGAACTAGGCAACATATTGTATTCAAGGAACATTTCTGAAACATATATTTTGATTTTTCATAGATTGCTAATTAATTTATAATTTAGATATTCTTTAAGCTTGTCTTCTCCATCCAAAAGTATGACATCATCATTAAGTCATTTACTAAAGTGAGAAATTCTTGAATCCTCTCTTCCTCTAACCCTGTACATCTAAGCCATCTGCAAATACTATAGGCTGTACTTAAATGGTCTGCCTGAGTCTACTTTTAATCCTTATAGTCCATCCTTCACACAGAACTAGAAATCTTTCTAAATTATAAAAGCATGATATTTTGTAGTGAGCAGCCTGCTAAGATAGTCCACAATGATCTCCATCTCCTGATATTCATGCCATTGTACCATTCCTTCCCCTGAGGGTTGGTTGGACATATTGGCATCTAATGAATAGAATATGGCAAAAGTAATGGGATGTCACTTCTGAGCTTAGGTTACAGAAGACTGTGACTTCTATCTTGTTTGCTGTCTCTCTCTGACTCTTCTCAATTACACCTTCCAATGAAGCAATCTGCCCTGCTGTGAATTGCCTTATGGAGAGGCCCATGGGGAAGGGAAGCAAGGGTGGCCTCCAGCCAACAGCCAGTAAGGAACTGAGGCTCTCAGTTCAATAGTCTACATGAAACCGAATTCTGCCAACAATCACATACGTGAACTTGGAAATTGATCTTTCCCCAGTCGATCCTTGAGATACCTGTATTCCCAGCCAACACTTTGATTGTAGCCTCATGAGAGACTCTGAGCCAGAGGTCCCAGGTAAACTGTGCCTGCACTCCTGAAACTATAGAAATTGTGAGATGATAAATGTTGTTTGAGACTCTAAATTTTGGGGTATTTGTTAGACAGAAATAGATAACTAACATATACTCCTTTGTTAAAACCCTTCAATCATTTTCAATACAAAAATCCCTCTGACTAACAATGCAATCAACAGCCTACTGCCTACTTCTTTACTCTCCCCTTGTGCTTCTTTGCTGTTGACAGAGCTTCAGCTTCTGGAGCTAATGAAGCTCTCGTCGACTTGAAGCTTTTGTTCATGCTGATCTCTATGCTGCCATGTTCTCATGTCCTCTCTTCTCATGGCTGGCCTCTTGTCACCCTTTTGACTTTCTTGAACCTGTATCTAATAAATCTCTTCCTTAACTCCTAATTAGATACCTTAACCCTAGATTATGTTCAGAGCATTTTTCTTAACTCATATAATTTCAATTATTGAGCTGCTACTTAAAAAATTCTGCCCCTCTTACTGGTCTGGTTATGCCAGGATTCCAACCTGGACCCCAGGGATTCCCACTGTATCACACTACCAACCACATTGAACTGTCCTGGTTTGTAACATTCTGTAAGTTAATGCATTTGTTATCAAAATTTCTTTGTAGTTTTAGAGGATGCAATCTAAATTTTAAAAAGTTCAAATAGTATTTATAAGAAAGAGTAATAAGGAATTACAACAAAGAGCAAGACAAAATCGATGTCAGGAGCTAGCCATTTAATTTTCATTATAGAACCTTAGTTCTACTTATATGCTATTCTTAGTGTTTTATTTTTATTCTTTCAATTTTACTTTGTGAAGAAACAATTTAGGATTTAATTTTTTTGTAACATGAAATGTGCATTACAATTAAAATTTAAATGTGCCTCAAAAGATTGAATTGGATTCTTGGCTGATAAAGGAGCACAGCATATTGTTCTCTTTTCACCAGCCATTATGTCCAGACTGAAGGATATTTGAAATTATTTCAAATACATTGGTATGAATGGTTTTATTTCAAAATCTTCATAGTCATGTATTAAAAAGAGGGTTGTCTGGGATGAATGAATATTGAGAAAAAAAGATCAGGCAGTAGTCATATTTCAGGATTATATTACTGCCTTTTCTTTAGCAGTTGTGAAGCCTCCACAAACTGAGTAAACATCATCCCCCAAATAATAAAAAAACTGAGAATCTGGAAGGCTTTAATATAGCACTCACAGAAATCCTTACAAGTAGAGCCATGCATTAGTTCTCATTTCAATGAAACAATATCATAGCATTCAAGATGAGAGTCTATTACTTAGCTTTTACCATATTGGGTACCCAACAGCCCAGTATCACTCTCAGTGTGACTTATTAACATGAATCAGGCTAGAAAATGAATTCATTCTCAGTTGGTCAACTTTATTTGCTCGATTTATTGAATGGTTCCCCAATCTACAAAGAAGGACAGTCAGCCCTTTCTTCCCTTTGAAAATATCCAACCTTCCCTTTCTTTTTCCTCTCCTGCTTGCCTCAGGGACATTTCATGCTTAACAGCCTTGGATTGATTTCTGTGCCCATTGGTGCTTCCATTTGCCATCTGTTAGTTGAAGTATTTATATATTTAGAAACACAGGAAAGAGAGAACGTGAGAAACTGAAGACGTTTGAATAGGTAGGACAGGGCAGCTATCAAACTCTTTGTATGAACCGTTACTGATCCATAATATGTGGATAATAGGAATAAAATATGAGATTTCAAGAGTATTGAATTGCTAGATATTAAAGCACTGAAGCAAAGGAAAAAATAGGGTTTGGATAGCATTGGTTATAAGAATGTGTAAAGAGTGTTAATATATACTGGTATTTTTAAAAGTAGAGAATTAGAAAAAACAACTTTACTCATAATCTTCAAAGATTTTTTAACTTGTCAAGGATGTTATTATTGGAGGAGGGAAAATGTAGACATTAAACTTGAGTGAAAAAATTGTAACCCTTTTTAACATCTTGATCAGTTTATTGCTGCCTTGAGATAAGAGGGAGCTCTTTAATGGGGTACAAAAACTCTCATATACTAAAGAAAGGCAATGAGGTTAACTTGGAAAAAATGTTGTTATTTAATTGTGTAAATGCTTTTGTAATTTGTAAATTGTGTTGATTAACCCTTTTTAAAAGAGGATTGAAAAAAAATCTTAAAATAGTGTGAAAATTCTTCTCTCAAGGAGAATAACTTATAGAATATTTTGTTCCATAAATTGCTCTCTGAGCTTTTAACACACACACACACACACACACACACACACACACACACACACACATTTGAACAACCAATGAAAAGAATTACTCATTTGTTTATGTGTCTGTACTTCTTGGCGTTCTCCCTCCCTTCTCCTCCTCTCACTGCTTCATATGTTTTGTCTTATTTTCTTCACTTCCCCTTTGGTTCTCCTGTGACTCTGTGTACCACCTTATGGTGGAGCCTGGCCAATGTCAACCATCGTTCCCATGATGTTTACTACCTCAATTAAGTCAGGCTGCAAATGGAATGTGCTTCCAAGATTTCTCTTCCCACAGCAGTCGCTGCTCCCACAAAGGATACATTTGCCTAACATGTCAACATCTGGAAAATCTGTAGCAGTTGCAGCTTATGATCCACAGTCAAAGCCCTGACATCAGCAATGAATGAGGCAACGAAGAGGAAGGAACTCAGGACACCAGAAACAATACCCAACTCACCCCTGTGTCCCCTATAGGAATTTAGGAAAATTTTTCCTTTTCTTAATGTTTGATCTTCATAAGAGAAGGATCATAACAGAATTATGGGAATTTAGAGCT